>NC_086319.1:106996709-107627334 GCF_036172605.1 Pelobates fuscus | reverse complement strand
TATTTTTTATTAATAAAAAAAAAAAGTTATATCCCCCCTCCTCCCTTCTTACCTTTAGCCTGGAAGGAGGGGGGGGTCTGTTCAGCCTGGAAGGAGGGGGGGGGTCTGTTCAGCCTGGAAGGAGGGGGAATCCGTTCTGCCTGGGGGGTGGGGGTGTTCCGTGCTGCCTGGGGGGTGGGGGTGTTCCGTGCTGCCTGGGGGGTGGGGGTGTTCCGTGCTGCTTGGGGGGGTGGGGGTGTTCCGTGCTGCCATTCTTCCCTGGTGGTCCAGTGGTGAGAGCGAACTTTAGCCTGTAGGCTATAGTTCACTCTCGCGAGATGAGCGTTGCCGCGTTAACCGCGGCAACGCTCAGAATCCCGCGAGAGGACCCGGCGGAGCTGCTGGATAGAGCTCCGCCGGTCCTCTCTCCTGCCTCCCTCCCTCACACCCTCTCCTGCCTGCGGCCGCCTGTAACTGCCTCTGGGCCGGTGAGGGAGATCTTTGATCTCCCCACCGGCCCATGGAGACACACAGCAGGGCCGGCGCTCGGATAGCGCTGGCCCTGCAGGGGCTGGCAGGGGAGATCCTGTGATCTCCCCTGCCGGCCTCGGCCCCACGGCCATCGCGGCCCACCGGGCATTTGCCCGGTATGCCCGATGGCCAGTCCCGGCCTGCCTGGAAGTGTCTCTGGGTCGGTAAAGGGAGATCTTTGATCTCCCCACCGGCCCATGGAGACACACAGCAGGGCCGGCGCTCAGATAGCGCTGGCCCTGCAGGGGCTGGCAGGGGAGATCCTGTGATCTCCCCTGCCGGCCTCGGCCCCACGGCCATCGCGGCCCACCGGGCATTTGCCCGGTATGCCCGATGGCCAGTCCGGGCCTGGCGACAGACCATCAATGATCGAGTGTTTCACCTTTGCTGTGTCTGTTAAAGGAGCACTATAGAGTCAGGAACACAAACATGTATTCCTGACCCTAAAGGGTTAAAACCACATCTAGCCACCCTGAGCCGCTCATGCCTCCCTAAATATAGAAATCTTACTTGTATTCAAGTCTGGAGCTGCTTGCTTTGTGCCTGTTTCCTTTAGACCTGCCCACTGCCTGCTGATATCAGCAGAAGTGGTAGCCTGATCCAATCACAATGCCTCCTTATAGGATTGGCTGAGACTGACAAAGAGGCAGATCAGGGGCAGAGCCAGCATGATTCAAACACAGCCCTGGCCAATCAGCATCTCCTCATAGAGATGAATTGAATCAATGAATCTCTATGAGGACAGTTCAGTGTCTGCATATAGAGGGTGGAGACACTGAATGTTTGGATGCATTTTAGGCAGCCATGACCCAGGAAGGATCTCTAATAGCCATCTGAGGAGTGGCCAGTGAAGTTATCACTAGGCTGTAATGTAAACACTGCATTTTGAAAAGACAGCGTTTTCAGCAAAAAGCCTGAAGGTAATATTTCTACTCACCAGAACAAATTAAATTATATGCAGTTGTTCTGGTGACTATAGTGTCCCTTTAAGGAATGGAAGTCATTGATCCGAGTATGAGACTTAGTTCAGCTTACTATTGTATCTACCTAGGTAACTACTGCCAGTGGCACTTAAAACAACTATGAATGGGATATAGGAGACAACCTGTTTTCTTGAACCAAATGTGAGACTTGGTTTAGGTTACTGCTGTATCTACCTACTGTCAATGGCACTTAAAACAACTTTGTGTAGGAGATAGGAGATAACCTGCTTAATTCGTCCTCACACTAGGATGAGTCAAACAGCTATCTAATATCCACACTAAAAGTTGTTTTAAGTACCAATAGCAGGCTCGGTAGATACACCAGTAACTTTAACCAAGTCTAACAATAAGATTAATGAAACAGGCTATTTTCTATATCCCATTTAAGTTATTTTAATGTGACAAGCAGAATCTATCATGACTAAAGTATATGTAATAAGTGACCACTTGAGGAAGATAGTTTGAGTAAAGTATAACTCCGAAGACACAATTAGAGATCTGAAGAAGCTCATTGCAGCCCAAACAGGTGCCTAATAAGATTATTTAAGATAAGACTACCAGATTATATTACACCATCCTCAAAGACCACGTGACATTAAGTCACTACGACATTTGTGATGGAATGAAATTGAAGTTGCATTAAGCATTGGTTTGTCATCTTTTTTGAGTACCTTAGCTCACCCCTTATTGTGGAAGTGATTTGCTTCCCTAGGCCCCTTTTATCATGTCAATCAATAAGACTTCTGCCTCTTTAAATTGTTAAAACACAATTTATACAGAAATAATCAGTTTAAGCTATGTTTCATAAATTACTAAATTGTTAAAATTATCTGTGGTCAATAAATTCCTAATTTTGTTAATAAGATGCTTTGATTTTATGGTTTAACAATACAATTTAAATTTCAATTTGCTGTCCCCTAAAATTAACTCAACTCACACCCATCAATGTCTAAACCGTTAGCAACAAAAGTGAGTACACCCCTAAGTGGAAATGTCCAAATTGGGCCCAATTAGTAGGCATGTGCATGGGGAAAAAATTTGGTTCGGTTCGGCATTCCGAAATTCGGGATTTTCACAATTCGGGACTTTGGCAATTCGGCACTTCAAGACTTCGGAACTTCGGCAACTTCGGAACTTCGGCAACTTCGGAACTTCGGCAACTTCGGAACTTTGGCACTTCAGCATTTTGGAACTTCGGCACTTCGACACTTCGGAAATTCGGGAACTTCGACACTTCGGAACTTCGGCATTTCGGAATTTTGGGACTTCGGCACCTCGGGACTTCTCTTGCAGCCGCTTGGTAGATAACTCCCTAATTCCAGGGTGGGGCAAGGCTTTATAAGCCTTCCCCTGCCCTGCAGAGCTCAGTCTGCGCGGAGCCCTCCATGGGTGAAGATGGATTATTTTTTTGCGCTCGTTTTTTTTATTTTTTATTTTTTATAATTGCGTCGGTTATTATGGATTTTTATTTGCCCTTTTTTGGGGCTGAAAAAAAGATTTTAGAAGAAAGAAAGAAAGAAAGAAAGAAAGAAAGAAAGAAAACATCGAATGGTAAGTTTTTTTTTTTTTTTTTTTTTTTTTACAGGTTCTTAGTTAAAGGTCCCCTCCCCTCATTATTTTTAGGGTGAGGGGGGTAGGTAGGGAGATAATTTTTTTGTTGGGGGGGGAGGGGACATTTTTTAGGGCCCCCACCCGCCGCTCAAGGGTGGGGGCCAGGGGGGAGGACCTTAGGTCCCCCTCCTTATTAGTATTTAGGGCCCCCACCCGCCGCTGAGGTGTGGGGGCCAGGGGGGAGGACACTAGGTCCCCCCCTTATTTTACTGTAGGGCCCCCACCCACCGCTCAGGGGTGGGGGCCAGGGGGAGGACATTAGGCCCCCCTTATTCCAATTTAGGGCCCCCACCCACCGCTCAGGGGTGGGAGCCCGGGGGAAGGACAATAGGTTCCCCCCCGTCCCCCATTATTTTACATGAGGGCCCCCACCCGCCGCTCAGGGGTGGGGGCTGGCGGGGGCCACAGGCTGCTCACTGTTTAATAGACATGCCCCTTCTTACGGTATAGCGAGTAGGGGCATAATTTACTAATACTAAGTAATCTTTACTTAGTATTAGTAAATTTGGCTGAAAGACCAATTTAGGTCTTTCAGCCTTTTAGTAGATAGCTCCCTAATACCGTGGGAATTTTATTTAAAATTGTATACAATGTAACAGTCTTCTTCTTTCACTGGGTAAGTATATTAGTACTTAGGCAATACTGTGCTTCAGCACTTCGACACTTTTGCACTTCAGTAATTTCGGAACTTCGAGACATCGGCAATTCGGCACTTCGGCACTTCAGACATTCGGAAGTACCCGAATGTGCGAATTGTCTGAAATTCGTCCGAATTCCTATTCGGACCGAAACGAATTGCACATGTCTACCAATTAGCCATTTTCCCTCCCCGGTGTCATGAGACTTGTTAGTGTTACAAGATCTCAGGTGAGAACGGCAAGCAGGTGTGTTAAATTTGGTGTTATCGCTCTCACACTCTCTCATACTGGTCACTAGAAGTTCAACATGGCACCTCATGGCAAAGAACTCTCTGAGGATCTTAAAAAAAGAATTTTTGCTCTACATAAAGATGGCCTAGACTATAAGAAGATTTTCAAGACCCTGAAACTGAACTGCAGCACGGTGGGCAAGACCATACAGGCCTTGCCATGGTCAACCAAAGAAGTAGAGTGCACATGCTCAGCGTCATATCCAGAGGTTGTCTTTGGAAAATAGACATAGGCGTGCTGTCAGCATTGCTGCAGAGGTTGAAGGGGTGGGGAGGTCAGCCTGTCAGTGCTCAGACCATACGCCACACACTGCATCAAATTGGTCTGCATGGCTGTCGTCCCAGAAGGAGGCCTCTTTTAATGATGATGCACAAGAAAGCTTACAAACAGTTTGCTGAAGACAAGCAGACTAAGGACATGGATTACTGGAACCATGTCCTGTGGTCCAATGAAACCAAGATAAATTTATTTGGTTCAGATTGTATCAAGCGTGTGTGGCAGCAACCAGGTGAGGAGTACAAAGACAAGTGTATCTTGCCTACAGTCAAGCATGGTGGTGGGAGTTTTATGGTCTGGGCCTGCATGAGTGCTGCCGGCACTGGGGAGCTACAGTTCATTGAGGGAACCATGAATGCCAACATGTACTGTGACATACTGAAGCATAGCATAATCCCCTCCCTGACTGGGCCGCAGGACAGTATTCCAACATGATAACGACCCCAAACACAACTCCAAGACGACCCATGCCTAAAGAAGCTGAAGGTAAAGGTAATAGACTGGCCAAGCATGTCTCCAGACCCAGGGGAGGACTGACAACTGACAGGGCCCTCGGACAATAGGAAACCAAGGCTCCCCTTCTGGTGCAAAGTATTTTTTCCCCTGGGTTTGCTGGTGACACCACAAGCAGCATCCCCCACATTTGTTTTCAATCATACAAGTTCATACAAGTAGCCTCCAAATGTTTGTAGGCGACTTGTGGTGTTCAGTGTGTGGGATGCTGCTTGTGATGTGTTCCTGTATGTCAAGTTGTGGTAGAATTGTTTGCCTTCTTTTACCTATTGTACTGCGCTGAAGAATATGTTTGTGCTATAAAGATGGTTGTAATTATTGCGTAATTATGGCGTGTGTGTGTGTGTGTGTGTGTGTATGTAAGGAGGCTGTATGCTGTATTGCAATGGCAGGAATGCTGGTTGTGATAACTGTCCGTAGGGAGGCAGCATGTTAGTTTCCATGTGTGGGCATGCTGCTTGTGGGGTTGTGTGCATACAGTGAGGCTTCTGGTGGATGTGAGTGTGTGAATGAGTCTGTTTGCAATGTAGTATGGGGTTGAGATGGCTGTTTGTGTTGCAGTGTGTGGGGTAGGGGCTGTTGTAAGTGTGTGGGATAGGGGCTGTAGTATGCATTTGGGGGTTACTAGGGCTGTAGTGTGTGTTTGTATGGATACTTAGTATTAAGGCTGCAGTTTGTCTCGTGTGTGTGTGTGTGTGTGTGGATAGTAGCTGCAGTGCGTGCATGTGGGAATATGGGCTGTAGTAGGTGCAGGGGGGCATAGGGACTGAAGTAGGTGCATGGGGAGATAGTGGCTGTAGAGGATTCAAGAGTGATATGGTATACTGGGTGCAGGAAGGTTTAGGGGCTATAGTGGGCCCAGTGAGACTGTCATGGGTGTAGGGATGTATAGGGGCTGAGGTGGGTGAATGGGGCATTGGGGCTTAGGTGGGTGCTGGGGGAAATTGGGGCTGATGTGATTGATGGGGTAGATGGGGGTTGAGGGTGGCCTGTAGGATAAAGTGGGTGTTAGGGAACATGGGGGCTGAGGTGAGTGAAGGTGGAGGGGGATGGATGCTAAGATGAAGTGGGTGCTGAGAGAGAGGAGAGGCTAAGTGAGTAAAGGTGGAGGGGGATGGGTGCTGAAATTGGTGGATGGGGCTAAGGTGGATGCTAAGGGAGATGGGTGCTGAGTTGGAGAGTGGCATAAAGGGCTGAAGTGGGTGCTGAGGTGGAGGGGGCATTGGGCTGAGGAGAATGTTGAGTTGTAGGGGGCATGGGAGATGAAGTGGGTGCTGAGGTGGGTGGATGGGGGCATGGGTGCTGTTGGAGGGGGCATGGGAGATGAAGTGGGGGCTAAGGTGAGTAAAGGGGGGAGATGGGTGCTGAGGTGGAAGGGGCATGTGAGGTGAAGTGTGTGCTGGGGGAGATGGGGCTGAGGGCTGAGGTGAGTGAAGGTGGGGGCTGAGGTGGAGAAGGGGCATGGGAGATTTACATACCTGCTGACCTGCAAGAGCAGGATTGCTGCCAGGTCTCAGTAGGTGAGGTGGACACTTCAGGGGCAACATAACATGTTAAATTGTGCCTCTCTGGCTGGGGAGATCTCTGAACTCCCCAGACAGAGAGAGTATGACTGTTCAGGCAGGCGGGCCCCTGACTGCCTTGGGCCCTTGTGGTCAGTACGCCCCTGTCCAGACCTAAACCCTATTGATCTGTGGGGCATCCTCAAACGGAAGGTCGGGGAGCACAATGTCCACCGGCTCCGTGATGTCGTCATGGAGGAGTGGAAGAGGACTCCAGTGGCAACCTGTGAAGCTCTGGTGATCTCCATGCCCGTGAGGGTTAAGGCAGTGCTGGAAATTAATGGTGGCCACACAAATATTGACACTTTGGGCCCAATTTGGACATTGTACATTGTAGCAGAGTGTCATTTCTTCAGTGTTGTCACATGAAAAGATACAATAAAATATTTACAAAAATGTGAGGGGTGTTTTCATATTTATTTTTTATTGTCACTAATACTATGTCACTAATTCAGAGCAGGATCTCAATATAAACTGCACACCATGTTATCATCTTAAAATTGGTTCCAGAAAAAAGTAAATTATTCATTTTTGATGTTATTATTTTATGACTCTCAGGGCTTAGTTAACATTTGTATGTGCTCACCAGCTGGTAGTGAAGCAGTAACAGGGTGATCGTTAGAGATGGCCAAGACAGGGCATTTGTCCTACTTACTGATTTAGTATTTTAATTAACCAGCATATGACTGGTGACTTGTTTTATGCAACTCAATTCTACAGCGATTTCTAGTGGAAATATTATTTGTACATATACTTTTTTTCTTTATTTGATAAAAATGTGTCACAGAAATGCAGAATGTTATTAAATATATTTATTTTACTCTTTTTAGTGAATGTAAGTATTTTTTTTTTCCCTGCAGTATATGGTTTATTAACCCCTTAAGGACACATGACATGTGTGACATGTCATGATTCCCTTTTATTCCAGAAGTTTGGTCCTTAAGGGGTTAAACAAGCAATTCAAGTTTGACAAGACACTTTCAGATTTGTAGACACAACTCACAAAGTTAGTAAAAAATTAAAGGGTCCGCATAAACATCATAAGCATCTGGAGCAGTCTAAGCTCACACTCCGTATCACTGTCTCTGCCTTCCTCCTCCCTCACGCCCAGGGCCAGACTGGGAAAAAAATTCAGCCCGGGCATTTAAAGACAGAGCAGCCCAGTAGGAGGGGGCGGGGACAGAGAGGGGGCGTGTCATGTCATCAAAAATGACACACACAACTTTAAAGTGAGTATGTTAGTTTGCTGCATAAGCTCACGCATGGGAGCAATGCCCTCTGTTTATTTTACACAGCACAGCTCTGCGTTTGCTGGTGACTTGTCTCTGGTGTCCCTAAAATAGGGATACCAGAGGACAAAAGTGGGGCATGGCCAGCAGGGCCGCCATCAGGGGGTGACAACCGTGACAGTTGTCACGGGCCCGGCGGCCCTGGGGGGCCCGGACTGCTCGGGCCCCACTTTCCCTCCCTGCACACATAGATAGCGAATATCGCTATCTATGTGTGCAGCCGCGGGCCCCCGGCTCCCTGTTACCGCAGAGGGGGCCTAGGCAGCACACAGCTTCTCTTCTCCTCTTTGCTAATAACGCTCGCGAGACCCGGTTGCCATGGCAACGCTCCGCGGGTCTCGCGAGAGTTATTGGAGGAGAGAAGAGGAGAAGCAGTGTGCTGCCTGGGCCCCCTCTGCGGTAACAGGAAGCTGGGGGGCCCCACCATGCCACCGGACCACCGGGGATGGAATCTCCCCCCTCCCTAGACACAGGTAAGCAGGGAGGGGGGGAGAAACAATTTAATTAATTACATTGTTTTTTTTTTTTTTTAAATAATGTTAAAATGCCCCCTCCCCCTCCTCATTGGACATTTACACACACACACTACATACACTGACACAACACACACACACACACACTGACACAACACACACACACACACACACACTACATACACTGACACAACACACACACACTACATACACTGACACAACACACACACACACTACATACACTGACACAACACACACACACACTACATACACTGACACAACACACACACACACTACATACACTGACACAACACACACACACTAACACACTACATACACTAACACAACACACACACTGCATACACTAACACAACACACACCACATACACTAACACAACACACTGCATACACTGACACAACACACGCACTCTGCATACACTGAAACAACACACACACTGCATACACTGAAACAACACACACACTGCATACACTAACACAGCACACACTGCATACACTAATACAATACACACTGCATACACTAATACAACATGCACTCTGCATACACTACACACTAACACACTCACTGCATCCACTATACTGACACACACTCTGCATTCGCTACAAATTACCACACTCTGCATTCACTACACTAACACACACTCTGCATCCGCTACACACTAACACACTCTCTGCATTCACTACACTAACACACACTCTGCATCCGCTACACACTAACACACTCTCTGCATTCACTACACATTAACACTCTGCATTCACTACACTAACACAGACTCTGCATCCGCTACACACTAACACACTCTGCATTCACTACACTAACACACTCACTGCATTCACTACACATTAACACACACTCTGCATTCACTACAAATTTACACACACACTACATTCATTACACTGACACACTCTGCATTCACTACACCCTAACACACACTCTGCATTTATTACACACTAACACACACTCTGCATTCACAAAACTATGCACACACTCTGGATTCACTATACTGACACACACTCTGCATTCACTACACTAACATCCTGTATTCACAGTACACACACTACATCCACCACAAATTGAAACATTCTGCATTCACTATACACAGACAGTGTCTAATACACACACTTCATCCACTACAGACACTGCATCCACTAAACACATTTCATCTAGTACATACAAACACTACATCCACTACACAAACACACTACATCACTGTACACACACTACATCTACTACTCAAACACTCTCTGCATTCACTACACTAACACACACTTTGCATCCGCTACACACTAAAACACCCTCTGCATTCACTACACCATGGGTCGTCAACCTGGTCCCTACCGCCCACTAGTGGGCGTTTCGGGATTCCAGGTGGGCGGTAGGGATTTTCAAATTTTTTTTATGGATTGGGTGAGCGGGCGGGCGGGTGCGAGCCGGCGGTACCCCTGCGACCGGGTACCGCCATCACCACTTGCGGCCCCGGCCCGGGCGGCAATCCGCCGGGGCCGCATATAGAGGGGTCCATCGGGTGGCCCATGCTGTCAGGGCCACCCGATGGATGTGGATTGTGAGGGGGCCCGGTCAGCGCTGGGCGCTTTAACAGCGCGACCGGCCCCCTGTGATGACATCATCTCTGCTGGGAGGAAGTGATTCCCCGGTCACTCCTCCCAGCATACTGAGAGCCCGCGCGGTAGGAAGGAGGAGGAGGGAGTCAGAGTGGGAACTCTGACTCCCATCCACCTGAGCCACCACTGGACCCCAGGGAAAGTCACCCTCCTGCACCTTAAAGGTAGGAAACAGGAGGGTGACTTAAATATAATGTGTGTTTGTTTGTGTATGTGTCTTTGTATGTATGTCTTGTGTGTCTTATGTATGTGTCTTGTGTGTGTCTGTATATATGTGTCTTGTTTTTGTATGTATGTCTTGTGTGTGTATGTGTCTTTGTATGTATGTCTTGTGTGTGTCTTTGTATGTGTCGTGTGTGTGTGTCTGTCTGTATATATATGTGTGTATGTATGTGTGTCTTGTCTTTGTATGTATATGTTTCTTGTGTCTGTCTGTATGTGTGTGTGTCTGTGTGTATGTGTGCCTGTCTGTATGTTTGTGTGTGTGTCTGCATGTGTGCCTGTCTGTCTGTATGTGTGTCTTGTGTGTGTGTCTGTATGTATGTATGTATGTATGTGTGCCAGCAGGGCCACCATCAACAATTTTGGGGCCTCTAACACAGCTCAAGGTCTGGGCCCCCCTTCAAGCCCGCCCACAGGGCCCGCCTCCAAATCCTGCCCACAGGAATACACACACACACACACACACACTAACAGATACAAATACTGAAACAGGCATACACACAATGGCATACACATACACTGACATACACTGGCATACACATACACTGACATACACTGGCATATACACATACACTGGCATATACACATACACTGGCATACACACACATACACTGACATACACATACACTGGCATACATACACACACACACTGGCATACACACATACACCTCATTGGCTGGGGATGATGTGAGTCGGCTGCCTCTCCTCGCGGCCTTTCTCTCCTCCTTCCCGCGCCGAGTAAACTGGGAGGAAGTGACCGGACGTCACTTCCTCCCAGCAGCACTTGCTTCCGGCTGCATTTTTTTTTTTAAAGGGGCCCGGTCGCGCTATTAGAGCGCTGACCGGGCCCCTGAAGATAATAGGGCCCATTGGGTGGCCCTAAATGCTTGGGCCACCTGATGGGCCCCATAAGCGTGTGGGCCCCGGTGCAGATGCACCGGCGGCAGTTCCGCTGATACACGTGGGGCCCGGGCGGCCGGGCCCCCCAGGGCCGCCGGGCCCGTGACAATTGTCACGGTTGTCATGCCCTGATGGCGGCCCTGTGTGCCAGTCTGTTATAGTGGGATACCTAGCTCAGCCTTCCTACTGGGCATTGCTATAAGGAAGGTTAAAAAAAGGGAGAAGAGGGGAGTTGACGCACAAATGAGAAATCCTATTATGTGCAAACAGAGAAGTCGTCTGAATATCACCGAAAGAGGAGATCTTTGTTTGTTCCTTACGAAAATCGAACCGGATATCAAATATTTAGTCTTGCAGCATCAACCTCAAGGATCTCATTAATCACTAGTAAAGGTAATTTCTATTTACATTATTGTTTTCTCATTAAACTTTATAAAGTTAAAAACATTATAAACATGCATTAATTGGAAATAAAAAGATAAATGAACGTACATTTTTTTTTTTTTAAAACACCCTCCTTTCGAAAAAAATATTCCACACTTGCGCGATAACTGGTGGGCGGTAAGGAAAATTTTTCAACCAAAAAGATGCATTAGTGGGCGGTAGTAAGAATAAGGTTGACTACCACTGCACTACACATTAACACACACTCTGCATTCACTACACATTTACAAACACTCTGCATTCACTGCACTAACACACACTACATTCATTACACTGACAAACTCTGCATTCACTACACACTAACACACACTCTGCATTCATTACACACTAACACACACTCTGCATTCATTACACACTAACACACACTCTGCATTCACTAAACTATGCACACACTCTGGATTCACTATACTGACACACACTCTGCATTAACTGTACACACAGCATCCACTACACAAACATCCTGTATTCACAGTACACACACTACATCCACCACAAATTTAAACACTCTGCATTCACTATACACAGACACTGCGTCTAATACACACACTACATCAACTACAGACACTGCATCCACTAAACACATTTCATCTAGTACATACAAACACTACATCCACTACAAAAACACACACTACATCACTGTACACACACTACATCCACTACTCAAACACACTCTGCGTTCACTATACACACTGCATCCGCTACACTAACACACTCTGCATTCACTGCACAAACAGTATCTAATGCACACAAACACTACATCCATTACACACATTCTAATTCACTTCCACTATACACACCACATTCAGTCCCGCATCATTGTCAGCGGACTAGGTAGGGCGTGGGCGGGCCCGGGAGGGAGGGGGAGGGGTTGGGAGGAAGGGGGGGGGGGGCGCCCAGACCTTGTGCTTTGTCAGGGGCCCCAAAATTTTTGATGGCAGCCCTGATGGCCAGTAAAGCATTTTGAGTATGTGTGGGGAAGCTCTCTGTGGTGCTGAATGTAAATGGAGGCTAACTGTAGGATTGGGTGTGTTTACAGGCGACTGTTTGTGGTGTAGTGTGTATAAAGGAGTCTGTGGTGTCCTATTTGTGGCTAAGAACTGTAGTGAGTATGTATTTCAACTGGGTGTAAAGTGTGTGCGTCTAAGGGCTGTAGAGATTGTGTGTGTGTGTGTCTGCGTAAATCTGCCTGTCTAACGTTTCTAGAGAGAGGAAGAACGCATTTGTGTGTATTTATCTATGGGGTGTAGTAGACATGTGAACCAGTGAATTTTCGTTTTGTTCGAATGAAAACTATTTAGTACAAAATCAAACAAAATTTGTTAAAAAATAATTTGTTTTCGTCCATTAGGACGAACACAGCACTGCGCATGTGCAAAAAAAGAAAAAAGCAAGGAGGGAGCCGGCAGTGCTACCAACTCCTCCTTGTAATAAATAACCATACCTCCCCCCATTAAAACCTATGGGGGTCACTATGCTCACTGTCATTTAAAACTGGATATAAAAATAAGTATTTTATATAAAAGTGATAGAGGGCTACGGTAAGAGTACATGTAACCAAAAGTTATAGCAAGAACTCTAACAATGTTGCAATATGAAAAAGTAGCCATTTAGATCTAAATAGCTACTTTTCACATGTACTCTTACCATAGCTCTAACACTTCTATCACTTTGACCCCCATATTGATAAAAGGGAGGTTAAATCCTCCTACATTCCCCTACTCACGGCAAGCTGCAAATAGGGGCATGTCGCCTAAACAAAATTAAAAGTACTAGAGACTGGGAAGCTATTGCTGTCCAGTCACTAGTGCAATAAGGGGGGACCTGGCACAGGTGGCGGGTGGGGGTTATTAATATAAATGGGTGGTGACCTAGTGTCCCCCTAGGCCCCACCTATGACAAGCAGGTGGGGACCTTAATTAAATAAATAATGGGGGGGACATACTATCCTTACCTGTTTGTGTCATTTTACCCCCACTCCCTCTAGCATGTAAGCTCACTGAGCAGGGCCCTCAACCCCTCGTTCCTGTTTGTCCAACTTGTCTGGTTACAGGTACATGTCTGTTCGTCCACCCATTGTAAAGCGCTGCGGAATTTGATGGCGCTATATAAATATCATAATAATAATGTCCCCTCCAGGAATAATAATGGCCCCCCCATGAGCGGGTACTAATAATAGTGAGGGGAGTAAACTAACCCTGTAAAATAAAATTGCATACTTACCATTAGATGTCTTCTTTCTTCAGCCCCAAAAAAGGCCAAAAAAGTCCAAAGACTAATGCACATGCGCTGTGCGCTCATTATGCCCCACCCATAGGAAAGCATTGAATCAATGCTTTCCTATGGGAAGATAGCTAATGCTGGATGTCCTCATGCAGAACGCGAGGACGTCCAGCATCAGTTACCAAGCCAAAAGTCTGTTAGGATCCAGGAAGCTACTGGAGGCAGACTTAGTGCTGCAATGTAAACATTGCAGTTTCTCTGGAACTGCAATGTTTTACATTGCAGCACTAAATGCAATAGGCACTGTACACCCAGACCACTTCAATGTGCTGAAGTGGTTTGGCTACCTATAGTGACCTTTTAAGATTGGATTATAATAGCAATGATTTGTAATACTTGCTGCAGTATTAAGACAGGCGTCCAATATGTATACAATAACCTAAAGTGTGAGGGGACTCCTCTCTGGAGCATGAAAGTTGACCATTGGGCTTAGGGCCCAAGCTGCTCTGTCTGTCTCTGTATATAATAGTGTGAAGTATTTTTGTGTGTATGGGCATGTTGTTGTGGATGAGTGTTTCTGCATCAATCCACAAGTGTCCTTCTGCCTGTGACTGCATGTAATAGTATGTCTGCCTGTAAAGAATGTCTTTTATTGTCTGTCCGTACTACTCAATACTAATTCTTCTTGAACTCTCATGTTCTCCTTCTCCAAACTCTTCAATTCCTCTGTCTCTGTAGCACTGTCCTCTCTGTTTTTCTAATGATACCTCCTCCCTTTGTCCTGTCTCTGAGTCCTCCAAGGTCCCCTTCTATTTTCTCTTTATACTGCCTCTCTTGTCAACCTTATTGCCTCATTTAAATTCCACTACCACCTGTACACCAACTCCTGCTTTCTGAAACTCAATCTCTTTAAAACTGAGCTTGTTTTTCC
This sequence comes from Pelobates fuscus, assembly GCF_036172605.1. Taxonomy (NCBI): domain Eukaryota; kingdom Metazoa; phylum Chordata; class Amphibia; order Anura; family Pelobatidae; genus Pelobates; species Pelobates fuscus. The sequence continues at coordinate 107,612,830 of NC_086319.1, read as the reverse complement.
TCCTCCTAATACTGATCCTCCTCTATCGCTCTCCCTTCAAGTTGATGGCACCAGTGGCGTACACATGACCCATGGGGCCCAGTGGCGTCTCTAGGATTCATTTTTAGGGAGGGCACATGGTGGGCCAGGGACAAAAGTAGGGGGGCACATTTGACCCCGCCCCTGCCGCATGTTAAACCCCGCCCCCGACACAATGTGTTTTTTTTTGTTTGTTTTTTTATAATCCCTGGTGGAGGATTCATTATTTTCCAACAGGGATTATTAAAAAAACAAACATTTCCCTTGATATAGTGCCATAGTTGCCAACATTTGAGAAATTGGGACATTCAGCGCTCCCTGTACAGTGCTGCTCTCTGTATAATACATGGCTGTGTGTATAATATCCTGGGACAGTCAGTGCTCCCTGTATAGTGTTGCTCTCTGTATAATACATCGCTGTGTGTATAATATCCTGGGACAGTCAGTGCTCCCTGTATAGTGCTGCTCTCTGTAAATACAGATCTGTTTGTGTATAATATCCCAAGACAGAGAGCAGCACTATACAGGGAACAATGATTGTCCCAGGATATTATACAGACACAGACCTGTATTATACAGAGAACAGCACTATAGTATTATACAGATAGCTGAGCATATACCCCATGTCCCAATCTCTAGACTACAAGTACCTGTCAACAGCAGCTCCCAGATGCGTGTAACAGGGCTAAAGTGTGCGGCAGCTCACACAGATGATTCAGCGGTAAAGCGCACTCGCTGGCAGAGCCAAACTGGAAAGCAGCCCTGGAAAAAAAATGTATATATATATATAGTACAGTGAGCACACAAGCTCACTGACATGCGCAAAAGGGCTCACTGACAGACAAAAAACTCTCTGACTCACACACAGGCTTACTACAGACAAACTCACTTGTATAAACACAAGGCTCACTACAAAGAAGTTCAGGGACACACACATGCTCAATAAGTAGAAGCTCACTGACACACACAAGCAGTACCATCTTAACAGTGTTAAGGGCCCCCGGGCAAAGCAGTGCACTGGGGCCCTTCCTACACAACAACTCACAGGAATAAAAATTGTAATTATTGATAGACTGCTGAGTACATACACACAGTACACAAATACGAACACTGAGAAACTTCTAAATACACACACACACAGACGTTGCTGAATGCACATAGGCTGATTTTTACACTGCTGAATCCAACACACACACACACACACAGACATACAGACTGCTGAGTCTATACACACACAGACTGCTGAGTCCATATACACACAGACAGACACACAGACTGCTGAGTCCATATACACACAGACAGACACATAGACTGCTGAGTCCATACACACACACACACACACACACACACACACACACACACAGAGTGCTGAGTCCATACACACAGAGACTGCTGAGTCCTAGATACAGACACACACAGACTGCTGAGTCCATACACACACACAGACTGCTGAGTCCATACACACACACAGACTGCTGAGTCCATACACACATAGAGACTGCTGAGTCCATACACACACACAGACTGCTGAGTCCATACACACACACACACACACACACACTGCTGAGTCCATACACACACAGATACACAGACTGCTAAGTCCATACACACACACATACACAGACTGCTGAGTCCATACACACAGACAGACTGCTGAGTCCATACACACACATTTACTGCTGAGTCCACACACACACCCACACAGACTGCTGAGCCCATACACACACACACACACAGACTGCTGAGCCCATACACACACACACACACAGACTGCTGAGGTCATACACACACACAGACTGCTGAGTCCATGTATACACACACAAACACACAGACTGCTGAGTCCATACACACACACAAACTGCTGAGTCCATACACACACACAGACACAAACTGCTGAGTCCATACACACACACAGACACAGACTGCTGAGGTCATACACACACACAGACTGCTGAGTCCATGTATACACACACAAACACACAGACTGCTGAGTCCATACACACACACAAACTGCTGAGTCCATACACACACACAGACACAGACTGCTGAGTCCATACACACACACAGACACAGACTGCTGAGTCCATACACACACACAGACACAGACTGCTGAGTCCATGCACACACACACACAGACTGCTGAGTCCATACACACACACAGACACAGACTGCTGAGTCCATACACACACCGACACACAGACTGCTGAGTCCATACACACACCGATACACAGACTGCTGAGTCCATACACACACCGACACACAGACTGCTGAGTCCATACACACACCGACTGCTGAGTCCATACACACACCGACTGCTGAGTCCATACACACACCGACTGCTGAGTCCATACACACACCGACTGCTGAGTCCATACACACACCGACTGCTGAGTCCATACACACACCGACTGCTGAGTCCATACACACACCGACTGCTGAGTCCATACACACACCGACTGCTGAGTCCATACACACACCGACTGCTGAGTCCATACACACACCGACTGCTGAGTCCATACACACACCGACTGCTGAGTCCATACACACACCGACTGCTGAGTCCATACACACACCGACTGCTGAGTCCATACACACACCGACTGCTGAGTCCATACACACACACACACAGACACAGACTGCTGAGCAGAGGCGGCTCTAGACTTTATGAGGCCTTAGGCGTAACTCAAACATGAGGCCCCACTAACAAAAAAGTGTCACATATACACATTGATGCACAGTTTACCTGTGTATGTGCCTGAGAGTGTTTCTGACAGAGAGTATCCTTGTGTGTGAGAATGTATGTCTCTGTGAGCATGTTTGCGTTTTTGTCTGAGACTGAAGTGTGTTGTGTGGGGGGGGGTGATGTGAGAGGGAGAGCGGGGTGATGGTGAGAGGGAGAGCGGGGTGATGGTGAGAGTGAGCGGGGTGATGTGAGAAGGAGGGGGGGTGATGTGAGAAGGGGGGGATGATGTGAGAAGGAGGGGTGGTAATGTGAGAGTGGAGGGGTGGTAATGTGAGAGTGGAGGGGGTGATGTGAGAGTGGAGGGGGGGGTGATGTGAGAGTGGAGGGGGGGGTGATGTGAGAGTGGAGGGGGATTGATGTGAGAGTGGAGGGGGGTTGATGTGAGAGTGGAGGGGGGTTGATGTGAGAGTGAGGGGGGTGATGTGAGAGTGAGGGGGGATTGATGTGAGAGTGAGGGGGGTTGATGTGAGAGTGAGGGGGGGGTTGATGTGAGAGTGAGGGGGGGTTGATGTGAGAGTGAGGGAGGGTTGATGTGAGAGTGAGGGAGGGTTGATGTGAGAGTGAGGGAGGGTTGATGTGAGAGTGAGGGAGGGTTGATGTGAGAGTGAGGTAAGGTTGATGTGAGAGTGAGGGGGGGTGATGTGAGGGAGGGTTGATGTGAGAGTGAGGGGGGGTGATGTGAGAGTGAGGGGGGGTGATGTGAGAGTGAGGGGGGTGATGTGAGAGTGAGGGGGGTGATGTGAGAGTGAGGGGGGGTGATGTGATGTGAGAAGGAGGGATGTGATGTGAGAAGGAGGGGGTGATGTGAGAAGGAGGGGGGTTGATGCTGAGGGTGGTGAGGGGGTGAGGCTGAGGGGGTGGGGGGTGAGGCTGAGGGTGGTGAGGAGTGAGGCTGAGGGGGGTGGGGGGTGATGCTGAGGATGGTGACGGGGCGATGCTGCGGGTGGTTGGGGTGGGGGGTGGGTGATGCTGAGGATGGTGAGGGGGGTTATGCTGACGGTGGTGAGGGAGGGTGATGCTGAGGGTGGTGGGGGTGGTGAGGCTGAGGGTGCTAAGGCTTAGGGTGGTGGGGAGGGTGGTGAGGCTGAGGGTATTGGGGAGGGTGGGGAGGATGAGGTTATTGGGGAGGGTGGGGAGGCTGAGGGTGGTGAGGCTGAGGGTGGTGGGGAGGGTGCTGAGGCTGAGGGTGGTGGGGGGTGCTGAGGCTGAGGGTGGTGTGGGGTGCTGAGGCTGGTGGGGAGGGTTGTGAGGCTGAGGAGGCTGAAGGTGGTGGGGAGGGTGGTGAGGCTGAAGTTGGTAGGGAGGCTGAGGGTGGTGAGGCTAAGGGTGGTAGGGAGGGTGAGGAGGCTGAGGGTGGTAGGGAGGCTGAGTCCATACACACACACACACACACACACACACACACACTCACTCACTCACTCACTCACTAAGCCTACCTGTCACTGGAGCCTGTTGCTGGGGGTCAGCCATCTTCTATCCTTTCCAGCAGCAGCATGGGCTGCTGCTTAACGGCGGGGGCGGGGCTTATTTTCGGGGGGCGGGGCTTCATTTGGGGGCGGGGCCTGTGCCTGGGAGCCTGTTAGTGCTCTCTCCGGCCACAGACAGCCCCCAGCACCGCTCCAGCTCCTCTCTCCTGCATTCCCTCGGGCTGTCACACACTGTAACAGCCCGAGGGAATATAATGTAAGGACATGACCAGCAGGTTGCTGGCATTTGGGGGGGCACAAGGGGGGGCACAGCATGATGTAGGGGGGGCCATGGCCCCCTCTGGCCCCCCCATAGCGACGCCACTGATGGGGCCCCGGTGCGAAAATTGATCCGTGGGCCCCTCCCCCCCCTCGTTTACTCTGCGCGGGCCGGGGCAGCAACACATGGCGGCGGGCACCTGGTCGCAGGGGTTGCAGGGCTGCGACCGCGGTATGTACGCCAGTGCATGCAGATGCACACACACTTAAAGGACCACTACAGACACCCAGATCACATCAGCTCAATGAAGTGGTCTGGGTGTCAGGTCCCTCTAGTTTTAACCCTGCAGCTGAAAGCATAGCAGTTTCAGAGAAACTGTTATGTTTCACTGAGGGTTAATCCAGCCTCTAGTGGCTGTCTCACTGACAGCCGCTAGAGGCGCTTCTGCCATTTTAAGACACTGAACGTCCATAGGAAAGCATTGAGTAATGCTTTCCTATGGGCGGTTTGAATGCGTGCGCGGCTCTTGCCGTGCATGCGCATTCGGAGCTGAGAGGCGGAGAGATCCCCAGCGCCATGGGAGTCCGGCGCTGGAGAAAGGTAAGTGCTGAAGACACACACACTCTCACGAACAAATGCATACACACTAGCTAACAGACACACACATTTACTGACAGAGACACACTCAGCGGCAGACATCCATACACACTCACTTACAAAACATACACTCTCACTGACAAACACAGACTCACTAACACACACAAACACTCAGTAACACACACACACAGTAACACACTCACTGACACTCACTAGCAGACACACACAGTAACACACTCACTGACACTCACACACACACTAACACTCACACACACACTAACACTCACACACACACTAACACTCACACACTAACACTCACACACACACTAACACTCTCACACACTAACACTCACTCTCACACACTAACACTCACTCTCACACACTAACACTCACACACACACTAACACTTACACTCACACACACTAACACTCACACACACACTAACACACTAACACTCACACACTAACACTCACACACTAACACTCACACACTAACACTCACTCTCACACACTAACACTCACTCTCACACACTAACACTCACTCTCACACACTAACACTCACTAACACTCTCACACACTAACACTCACTAACACTCTCACACACTAACACACATTAACACTCTCACACACTAACACTCACTCTCACACACTAACACTCACTCTCACACACTAACACTCACTCTCACACACTAACACTCACTAACACACACTAACACACATTAACACTCTCACACACTAACACTCACTCTCACACACTAACACTCACTAACACACACTAACACACATTAACACTCTCACACACTAACACTCACACACACTCACACACACTTACACTCACACACACTAACACTCACACACACTAACACTCACTCTCACACACTAACACTCACTCTCACACACTAACACTCACTCTCACACACTAACACTCACTCTCACACACTAACACTCACTCTCACACACTAACACTCACTCTCACACACTAACACTCACTCTCACACACTAACACTCACTAACACACACTAACACACATTAACACTCTCACACACTAATGCTCTCACACACTAACACTCACACACACTAACACACACTAACACTCACGCTTTTTTTTTTTATTTAATCCCCCCAGCCTCCCTACCTTTTGGAGTGCTGAGGGGATTCCCTGGGGTCCAGTGGTGCTGCTGGGCTCCTAGGCGGGCAGTCACAGTCAGTCAGGCTGGCCGGTGCGCGAGGGAGCACTCTCCCCTGAGTGCTTCCTCTTCAGCTCCATCGCGCACCGCGTACTGATACTGGAGCCGGAAGATGACGTCATCTTCCGGCTCCGGTTTCAGTGCGGTGCGCGAGGGAGCTGAAGAGGAAGCACTCAGGGGAGAGTGCTCCCTCGCGCACCGGCCAGCCTGACTGCCCGCCGGGTGTAAGCAGGGCCAGCCTCGGGGGGCCCAGAGGTGGCCGGCTCCTGGGACCCCAGGAGAAGAGGCTGGCCCAGAGCGTACATACCGGGTCGCAGGGGCGGCCGGGCCCCCTGGTGGGCCGGGCCCGGTCGCAGCCGCGACCCCTGCGACCCTGGTATGTACGCCACTGGATGGCACCCACGTCAGCCCATCCTTGCAAGCACGCTGTCTTGGTGTTAGATTTGATTCTGGCCTCACATTTGAGCCTGATGATTTCACCTTAAAAATATTGCCTTTGTCTGCCCCTTTCTTACGCAAGACGCTGCTAAGAGTTGTTCATGTTCTATTAATCTCTTGCATTGACTATTGTAATTCTCTCCTGGTCTTCCCAGAAGCCGTACTTCCCCTCTACATCTCTCAGGAAAGTTAAACCTCTGCAGAGTAATGTCTACCTCACATACCTGTCCATTGCTGTCTCCTAAAGGGCAGCACTCTACTCTCTCCTCCTGTTCTGCTTCACTCCTACCTTGTTGATTGCCTTCTCCTGTCCTATTGTGTTTTATATCCCACCTCCTCTAGACTGTAAGCTTGTTTGAGCAGAGTCCTCATCAATCTATTGTTACTGTAACATTTTGTAATTGCCTCATTTATTGTTAGATTTCCCCCTCTTATAATATTGTAAAGCGCTACGAAAAATGTTGGCACTATATATAGCATGGGCACTATATATAGCATGGGCTGCTGCTTAACGGCGGGGGCGGGGCTTATTTTCGGGGGGCGGGGCTTCATTTGGGGGCGGGGCCTGTGCCTGGGAGCCTGTTAGTGCTCTCTCCGGCCACAGACAGCCCCCAGCACCGCTCCAGCTCCTCTCTCCTGCATTCCCTCGGGCTGTCACACACTGTAACAGCCCGAGGGAATATAATGTAAGGACATGACCAGCAGGTTGCTGGCATTTGGGGGGGCACAAGGGGGGGCACAGCATGATGTAGGGGGGGCCATGGCCCCCTCTGGCCCCCCCATAGCGACGCCACTGATGGGGCCCCGGTGCGAAAATTGATCCGTGGGCCCCTCCCCCCCCTCGTTTACTCTGCGCGGGCCGGGGCAGCAACACATGGCGGCGGGCACCTGGTCGCAGGGGTTGCAGGGCTGCGACCGCGGTATGTACGCCAGTGCATGCAGATGCACACACACTTAAAGGACCACTACAGACACCCAGATCACATCAGCTCAATGAAGTGGTCTGGGTGTCAGGTCCCTCTAGTTTTAACCCTGCAGCTGAAAGCATAGCAGTTTCAGAGAAACTGTTATGTTTCACTGAGGGTTAATCCAGCCTCTAGTGGCTGTCTCACTGACAGCCGCTAGAGGCGCTTCTGCCATTTTAAGACACTGAACGTCCATAGGAAAGCATTGAGTAATGCTTTCCTATGGGCGGTTTGAATGCGTGCGCGGCTCTTGCCGTGCATGCGCATTCGGAGCTGAGAGGCGGAGAGATCCCCAGCGCCATGGGAGTCCGGCGCTGGAGAAAGGTAAGTGCTGAAGACACACACACTCTCACGAACAAATGCATACACACTAGCTAACAGACACACACATTTACTGACAGAGACACACTCAGCGGCAGACATCCATACACACTCACTTACAAAACATACACTCTCACTGACAAACATACACTCACTAACAGACATCAAACAGACTCACTAACACACACAAACACTCAGTAACACACACACACAGTAACACACTCACTGACACTCACTAGCAGACACACACAGTAACACACTCACTGACACTCACACACACACTAACACTCACACACACACTAACACTCACACACACACTAACACTCACACACTAACACTCACACACACACTAACACTCTCACACACTAACACTCACTCTCACACACTAACACTCACTCTCACACACTAACACTCACACACACACTAACACTTACACTCACACACACTAACACTCACACACACACTAACACACTAACACTCACACACTAACACTCACACTCTCACACACTAACACTCACTCTCACACACTAACACTCACTCTCACACACTAACACTCACTAACACACACTAACACACACTAACACTCTCACACACTAACACTCACACACACTAACACTCACACACACTAACACTCACACACACTAACACTTACACTTACACTCACACACACTAACACTCACTCTCACACACTAACACTCACACACTAACACTCACTCTCACACACTAACACTCACTCTCACACACTAACACTCACTCTCACACACTAACACTCACTCTCACACACTAACACTCACTAACACACATTAACACTCTCACACATTAACACTCTCACACACTAACACTCACACACACTAACACTCACACACACACACACACACTAACACTCACACACACACTAACACTCACACACACACACTAACACTCACACTTACACTCACACTCACACTTACACTTACACTCACACACACACTAACACTCACACACACTAACACTCACACACACACTAACACTCACACACACACTAACACTCACACACACTAACACTCACACACACTAACACACACTAACACTCACGCTTTTTTTTTTTATTTAATCCCCCCAGCCTCCCTACCTTTTGGAGTGCTGAGGGGATTCCCTGGGGTCCAGTGGTGCTGCTGGGCTCCTAGGCGGGCAGTCACAGTCAGTCAGGCTGGCCGGTGCGCGAGGGAGCACTCTCCCCTGAGTGCTTCCTCTTCAGCTCCATCGCGCGCCGCGTACTGATACCGGAGCCGGAAGATGACGTCATCTTCCGGCTCCGGTTTCAGTGCGGTGCGCGAGGGAGCTGAAGAGGAAGCACTCAGGGGACCCCTCGCGCACCGGCCAGCCTGACTGCCCGCCGGGTGTAAGCAGGGCCAGCCTCGGGGGGCCCAGAGGTGGCCGGCTCCTGGGACCCCAGGAGAAGAGGCTGGCCCAGAGCGTACATACCGGGTCGCAGGGGCGGCCGGGCCCCCTGGTGGGCCGGGCCCGGTCGCAGCCGCGACCCCTGCGACCCTGGTATGTACGCCACTGGATGGCACCCACGTCAGCCCATCCTTGCAAGCACGCTGTCTTGGTGTTAGATTTGATTCTGGCCTCACATTTGAGCCTGATGATTTCACCTTAAAAATATTGCCTTTGTCTGCCCCTTTCTTACGCAAGACGCTGCTAAGAGTTGTTCATGTTCTATTAATCTCTTGCATTGACTATTGTAATTCTCTCCTGGTCTTCCCAGAAGCCGTACTTCCCCTCTACATCTCTCAGGAAAGTTAAACCTCTGCAGAGTAATGTCTACCTCACATACCTGTCCATTGCTGTCTCCTAAAGGGCAGCACTCTACTCTCTCCTCCTGTTCTGCTTCACTCCTACCTTGTTGATTGCCTTCTCCTGTCCTATTGTGTTTTATATCCCACCTCCTCTAGACTGTAAGCTTGTTTGAGCAGAGTCCTCATCAATCTATTGTTACTGTAACATTTTGTAATTGCCTCATTTATTGTTAGATTTCCCCCTCTTATAATATTGTAAAGCGCTACGAAAAATGTTGGCACTATATAAATACCAATAATAATAATACACATTATTGGCTGTATAAAAATCTTCTTAATGTGGGATTGCATGAAGAGGTTTATTTTACAGAATAGAGCCTGCAAGATTTAATCTACATAGACATTAATAGGATGAAGCCTGGGTTCTTTAAATGAGTTCTCTGAAGGACCTGAAGGACTGGGGACAGTGTCGACAGTGGGTTGTATGTACCCTGGCTCGCTTTGAACTCTAGCCCCATGTATGTTTTTTTTTTTATTCTGTATTTATTACATCCCATATAGGTATAGTCATACAAATTATTACATTGCGATTTAGAGCATTTAGGTCAGGGGTAGGCAACCTTTTAGCAGCACTGTGCCGAAATATGATTGTGATGTCCCGTATCATGTTGGTCCTATTTCGTTAAATTGAGGTGTGCATGTTGCCATATTCTGCTTGTGTTATTTATACTGCAGTTGCTTTGTATCATATTTGTGCGTATATGAGCTATTATATTGTATATGTTCATTAATAGTTTGTGGTATCATGTATAATACCTATGAATTTGGTCTGTGTATGGGGGCTGCTTGTGGAATTTTGTGTGTGTGTGTGTGTGTGTGTATGAATATGTCACATTGTGTATTTGGTAGTGTGTGTGTGTGTGTGTGTGGGCTGTTTGGGGTATTGCATGTGAGAGGTTGCATGTGGGCTTGTGTGTATGTATGTGGATTGTTGGTGGTGTTGTGTTTGTGCGGACTGTGTGTGTGTTTGTGTGTGTTTGTACTATTTGTTATTCTGCAGCTCTGTGTATATCTAGCAGTGTGGGAGGCTTCCCTGGGTTTTAGTGGGGACCATGATGGCCAGGTACAGCTCAAGGACAAAAGCTGCAACAGGAAGCTATGGGCTGTTTTACTCCAATGTGAATTCCCATTCACAAGTGCTGGGAGGAAGTGATCTGTGATCACTTCCTCTGCGTTCTGCAATGCATGAATGGAGGATTGTCCGTCACCACCTTTTCGTATTAGCAGATATCTGAAGTTTCACTGGGACTCCTGACAGTAAATGGCACTATTGCCGTAGATTGCCTACCCCTGATATAGGTGGTCAGCATATGGAGTCATGACACCTCCGGTAATAAATCATGTAGAATGGTGTTTTTTTTTATTTAAGAGTTTAAATTTGAAACATAAGCAATATCAACATGTTTTCCCCAGTAGACCAACACAATAAATGTCCTGCACTCCAGGGAAAGCACCACCTTCCAGATTAAAGTAAACTTCCATACAATCATACTCTTGTAAGTATCCGGAAAGGGGCAGGGGGTTGTGGTATAGATTTGGCTCAATAAAGGATCTTAAGTAAACTGTACCTAGAGAATAATGCATTGAACGTTAGATAGTTGGTAGGAATCTCAATCATACCGTTCATATGATATGCTTGTGAAATAAATCAATGGTTCTAAAAGTAATTTGGACTAAAATCAGAAAAAACAAGTCTGTAAAGAACAAAAACTTGTAAGGATCAATGGTGGAAAATGGGTGTTCCCGTAGAGGGAGACAGGATACTTCTTGCTCCAGGTCGGATCTCTATAAGGTACTAGATGCCGTGTGGCACGAGGAGTGAACTCCTTGACTGTAGCACAAGCATGCGAAACTCGCGACCCACAATATTTTTGCGGCCCGCTGAGTCGTGAGTTTGAGACATACTCAGGGCCGTCTTTAGCGCGGGGCAAACGGGGCAGCTGCCCCGGGCCCAGTTGCTCCTGGGGGGCCCAGAGCAGCTGCTCCGTGGGCCCCGCGATTTGGGCAGCCCCCCTTGGACCCGGTGGTGCGGCTGCACAGAGCCGCACCATCCCGCATGCTAAAGAGGGCCCCCGGGTGGCCCATGCACTAAGGGCCACCCGGTGGACATGTGTCAGCAGGGGCCCGGTCGGGCGCTGTTACGCTTACAGCGCGACCGGGCCCCTTCCTGTTCGTCAGCCGGCTGGGAGGAAGTGAGTGCCGCGCGTCACTTCCTCCCACCGGAGATCAGAGCCGCACAGGAGGAGAAAGGCAGGGAGGAGGGGAGTTTAAGAGGAGAACTCCCAACTGCCTCAGCCTGCCACTGTTCCCCAGGGAAACCACCCTCCAGAAAAGGTAAGGGTGGTTGGAGGGTGGCTAAATGTATGTCAGTATGTTTGTGTGTGTATGTCTGTCTGTGTTTCAGTGTATCTGTGTGTGTATATCAGTATGCCTGTGTGTGTCATTATGTCTGTGTGTGTGTCAATACTTCTGTCAGTGTGTGTGTGTCTGTGTGTGTGTGTGTGTGTGAATACTTCTGTCAGTGTGTGTGTCAATATGTCTGTGTGTGTGTGTGTGTGTCAGTATGTCTGTGTGTGTGTGTGTGTCAGTATGTCTGTGTCTGTGTGTGTGTGTGTGTGTGTGTCAGTATTTCTGTCTGTGTGTGTGTCAGTATGTCTGTCTGTGTGTGTGTGTCAGTATGTCTGTCTGTGTGTGTGTCAGTATGCCTGTGTGTGTCAGCATGCCTGTGTGTGTCAGCATGCCTGTGTGTCAATACTTCTGTCAGTGTGTGTCAGCATGTCTGTGTGTGTGTGTGTCAGCATTTCTGTCTGTGTGTGTGTCAGTATGTCTGTGTGTGTGTGTGTCAGTATGTCTGTGTGTGTCAGTATGTCTGCGTGTGTGTGTCAGTATTTCTGTCAGTGTATGTGTCTGTGTATGTGTGTGTGTTAGTATGTCTGTGTGTATGTCAGTATGCCTGTGTGTGTCACTGTGTCTGTGTGTATGTCAGTATGCGTGTGTGTATCAGCATGTCTGTGTGTGTGTCAATACGTCTGTCAGTGTATGTGTCTGTGTGTGTATGTGTGTGTGTGTGTCAGTATGTCTGAATGTGTGTCAATATGTCTGCCAGTATATATTTGTGTGTCAGTGTATGTGTGTGTCAGTATGTATCTGTGAATGTTTTAATATGTCTGTCTGTGTGTGTGTATGTGTCAATATGTCAGTGTGATTGGGGGTTGGGCGTAATTGGGGGGTTGGTGGATTGAGAGGGTCGCAAGGCCGAGGGGGCCCAACACAATTCTTTGCCCAGGGTCCTATTCATATTAAAGACGGCCCTGGACATACTTACTAAGGCAGAGTAGGCAACGGTTCTCCTTACATTGTAGGTGCCTACTCTGCTAAAAAATTACACGACTGTGGAGGAGAGGACCCTGGCTGCAGCGAGGGAGCTCAGTCTTCATGCTCCTCACTGCTCAAGCACGCCTTCTGTAATGATGCCGGAATATGACGTCATTCCAGCACCACTAAACTGCGCGTGTCAGGGAGAAGTGAGGAGCAGGAAGACTGAGCTTCTGAAAGAAGATTCCCATGGAGAGGCCCCACTCCAGCTACCAAAGCTAGGGAACAATAAAGAAAATTATGTTAGTGTGTGCAAGAATGTAGAAGAGTGTGTGTGTGTGTGTGTGTGTGTCTGTCAGAGGGTGAGTATGTGTATCTTTCAGTGAGTGTGTGTCTCTGTCAGTCAGATAGTGTGTGTGTGTGTGTCTGTCAGTGTGTATTGGTCAGTGCTGCGATGGCCACTGCTGGACAGTGGAGGACCTGGAAGTGCACAGAGGCAACCAATGCCACGTTACATTCCGATGTGATGTCAACATGCTCCAACTTCACAGGTTTTCAAGGTGTAGCGGGAGGATCCACTTTGGGTGCCGACGGCGCCATTGGGGGTATACCAGAGGCTGAACTCCAGAGTCGCATACTGGCAGCAGCAATGTGAGTGGAGTCTGCTTGTTGGCTACTATTGTTTTGTTTTTGTTTTTTAAAAGAGGGGGGGATTGGGATTTTGCATAGACATGGGGGTGGGGGGGTTGGGATTTAGTACAGAGGGGGAGACTGGGGTTTAGTAGAGGGGGATGCTGTTTTTTTTTTATACTGTACTTTTCAAAACAAACCTACATTTGTATGAAAATGTAAGGTTTTTTCTTTTTTTTTGCTGCCCACATAAACTTAAACCTTGTTTCTGTGGCCCGTGCTAGCCTATGAGTTTGACATGCTTGCTGTAGCAGGATCCAGGTGAGAGGGGCCTGCTCTGCCCATCCTCTGGGGCTCCATTATGCCCAGGTTGTATAGATGAGCTCCTAGTTATGGGTATTCCTGAGCTCTGTGTCCCCCATCTGTAGGGAATGTCTCAGAGGTGCTGCAAGAGGGGTTGTAGCGTTTTGAGCCAAGTAAGTAGGTTTCTCGTTAGGTCTGGGAACACCACCATCAGCTGTGAACCTTCAAAGTGTAAGGGAGTTTTACCCCTAATTGATGCAAGAAGCATGGCTTTATCTTGGACTGATTGAAAATGTATAATTAGATCAGCTGTGGAAAAAGCTGATGCATTCGCCAGTTTCGGCAGTGAGAACAGTCCCTTAATTTTCACCTGCTTTGCCTGTTTAGGCGGTAATAAGTTCACAAATAGGCGCCGAACATAGTGTGGCAGATCGAGGAGGCCCACTGTCTCTGGAATGCCTTGTACCGTGAAGTTTTTCTATTTCTATGCCGCATGTCCTCCATAGCTTCTACCTTCTTTGAGGTCATCCGTTGTTGTTTCTGGAGATCAGCAACTTTTTTCTCCATCGCGGTGAGCCATGTGTTGTGGGTACTCGTGGAGGCCTCCAGGAGTGTGACCCTTGAGATTGCGCCCCCCAGATGTTTTTGAACTACAACCCCATTGATTCTTTAAATAAATCAAATTGACAATGCCCATGATTAATTTAATGAAACAGTTTCATTCAAACAACCACGGATAGCGTTTGCTGTTTGGAGAGGCAGTCTTCAAGGAACTGAATAAACATTTGAATGTCTTTACCTCCCTCACCAAAGCTCAATCCTCTATGCGGAAAGTCTTCAGAGGCATCCCATGAGTTTTTTTTTTGTAGGACTGGCCGGCAACGGGGTCGAGCTGCCTACCGATTTGGGGCTTCAGGCCCCCGCTCCACTCAACCTCCACCATTCTACCCGTCAATGGGTAATAGACAACCATTGTCCTATTCCAGGGGCTCGGACAGGGGCCGTAGACTACGTGGACGTGGACGATCACTCTCCTCATCAGATAAGCAAGGATTTTACTCATTACATAATGTGCACCCGTACAGCAGGCCATATTTCCCTTTTTTTCTCCAGAATTGGGCCGATCTTTCATCAGACACGTGGTTTCTACAGATGGTCCGAGGTTCCAAAATAGACCTCGTCAGGACCCCGGTACAATCGGGCCCGCCTCGACCCATCACTTCTCATCAGACGACCGTCGTCTCATAGACACAGAGCTTTAGGAACTAAAGGGTAAAGGGGCCATCCAACCGGCCAAGGACTTTGGAGGTTTCTTCAGTAATATTGTCCGGAAAAAGACGGGAGACTTCCGTCCAGTGATCACCCATCGAGACCTCAACACACGTGATGTACCGCCATTTAAAAATGGATCTCTTGCGGGACCTTCTCCGGAGCAACGACTGGTACACCCAGATTATCGCCCCTTCCTACGTTTCCTGTGGCACGGTGGGCCTTGGCAATTCACCTGCCTCCCTTTTGGGCTCTGCTCCGCTCCTTGGTGCTTCACCAAAGTCTTGACGCCGGTGTTCGGCCACCTATGGTCCAGGAGAATCCGTTGCATTATCTATCTGGACGATATCCTCCTCTTCTGCTCCAAGCTTTGGAACTATTGGAGTCTCTGGGTTTTGTGGTAAACTGTCCAAAGTCGGAGATGACACACTCTCAGATGATCCAGTTCCTGGGATTCGAGATAAAGTACACATCTTGCACTCTGAAACTATCGTTGTCAAAAATGTTGTCTATTCGGAAGGAGATTCGCAGGGTCCTCCATTGCGACTCCATCCCACTATGCAGTCTGGCCAGAATCGTGGGAATCCTCTCCATCTCTATCCAGGTCATTTTCCCAGGTCCATTGCATTACAGGGCTCTGCAACACCTCAAGGCGAGGTTCCTTTGCCAAAACCCCACGTACGATTAACCCGTGCCAGTGACAGAGGAAGTACCGGAGGAACTGCTATGGTGCTTGGACAGTATGCAGGCCTGGAACAGCAAGGCTATATTTGAGTACACACCCGATTTCATGATGGAGTCCGACGCCAGCTTATGGGGCTGGGGTGCGACCAGCATCAGAGTGTCCATGGGGGCGTGTGGACGACACAGGAACTCTTGATGCACATAAACTGCCTGGAACTGCTGATGGGCTCCTTCACAATACGCAGCCTGGCACAGGAGAGTTCCAATTGCTGCATTCTCCTTTGAATGGACAATGTGTCAGTAGTCCGCTATATAAATCGCCTGGGGGGGGGCGCCCACTCTCACCTCCTGTCGGACATTACAAAGAACATTTTCTCCTTGTCTACCCCGCAACATATTCCTCTAAGCGGAATATCTCCAGGGGGTAAATCAACAGGTTCGGACAGGTTCTCTCACCACTGAAAATACAGCAGCAACTGGAATTTGGACCCTCAGGTGTTCACAAACATCATGTCCCAGGCTATACCTATTTGCTTCCCGCAACAACCATCAAACTCTTCAGCTGGCTTCCGGACCCAGAGAGCAAAGCGACGGACAAATTCTTACAGAACTGGCCGACTAATGCCTTTGCCCCATTTGCAATGATTACGAGAACCCTCCATCATCTCCGGACTCAACAAATGATGCTCACTTTCCTAACGCCTTTATGGCAGAGCCAGCCTTGGTTCCCGGATCTCAAGCGAGGACCCATCCTTCCCGACTCTCCTCAAGGATTCCAAAGGGAACTGTCACCCCTTGCGGGAGGATCGTCTACCCCTCGTGGCTTGGACTCTTTCCGGGGTTCCTGGCAGATCAGCAGACTATCTCAGGCTGCTAAGGAACTCCTATGGGATCCCTGGGTGCTAAGAACAAGACGCTGCTACCTTTCCGCTTGAGCCTCCTGATCCGCTTTGTGCGTGGAATGGGACACCGATCCGCTTTCAGCACCTGTACCCGTGATTCTGAACTTTCTATCCTCCCTGTTCTCTTTGGGTCGTTCTTACCGGTCAGTTAATGTTGTTAGTTCAGCAATCTCGGCTGGCTCATATTCCCATTGGGGACCTGCCAGTGGGCAAGGATCCCCTTGTTTGTCGCTTGCTTAGAGGTATGCGTCTATGCCGGCCTCCGGGCCCCAAGTATTCCCACCTTTGGGACGTCAGTATTGCCCTTCCTTTTTTTCAAGATTGGCCTCCTAATGACAGCTTAAAACTTCAACAACTTTCGGACAATTTCACTTTCCTGCTTTCTTTGGTTTCTTTACGGAGGTATCAGATGTTCATGTGTTTGGCGTGGATGCTTTTTTACTAAATCGGACTCTACGTCGGTTTTTTAACCCTTTTTCTCTGACGACCCGCAATTATGTGTGGTGTTGACCTTGCGTACATACGTTGAGGTTATCGCTCATTTATTGGACTCAGCTTCCGGTAAGCTCCTGGTGTCCTACATTAGACCTCATGGTCCTGTGTCGGTTACTATTCCTGCTAGATGGGTCATTTGGACCTGATCCCTTGCGGGGGGGTAGATTCCTCGTTCGGCGCACATTCCGTACATGGTGCGGTGGTTTCCTCTGCTTTTTCCCCCGGGCGCGTCGCTGGCGAATATCTTGCATGCAGAGGATTGGTCATGGGAATCTACGTTCTATTTCCGTCCACCTCCTACTGCTGGTTTTTCGCTACTTAAGCTTTAAAAATGCAAAATAGGAAGCCTGCTGTCATGTTGTAAAATTGAAGATTATGCTAGTTTTAGTGTACTAATAATCTTAATTTAAATAATGACAGGAGGCAAATATTACAGACCAACATGAGCAAAGGTATATAACAAAATAGAGGCAGCCACCTAGAAGAAAGGGAACACGACCATACGATCAATGCCACTCTTACTTCCACTCCTAACATGGAAGCTGGGCCATTTATTTTCTTTCTCAAAAAATGCTGTTTTCATTTATACGTCACAGGTCAATGGAGAAAATCTGCTTGTTTCTGAGATGTGAGGAACCGTCCCTCCCCAGGAATTGTTTGCAAAGGCCAACTCGTACTTATCTTGGACACCTACTTCAAGGTTGTGGCCCATTATCCCCAACACAAGTTAGGCGCAGGTCCAAATCTAAGACCACAGATTGGTTCACAGGAATTCTGCAGAGTCTGCTGTGGAGCTGAAATGAAATTCTCATCTGGTGGTTGTTTCTGAGGCTTCCAATATCCATAAAAAAGTATTTTATTTTTTTTTGGTCCTTTAATTCCTTTAAAGAATAAAATAACCCCCCCCCCCTAAATACTGAGATTAAAAGGCAGCAGTTGCACAGCATCCAAATGCAACTGCTAACAATAATTTTGAACAATGTGGTTTAGAAGTTAGTCTTGGGGCGCGGATGGAAAGACCATGTATTTTCATATAAAAGAGGAGAGATATATGTTTAACTTTTAAAACGAAAACATAAAACAAAACTTAAACAAATTAATCTTTTAATAGGATTAAGACTGGTTCTCATCATTTGTTTTTGTCATTGTTGCTGCAATTGTGATACTGTGGAACAGTGGTAGTCAACCTTTCAATACCTACAGCCCACTTTTTTATCCTTGTTGATGGTAAAATTTCCTTACCGCCCACCAGTGGTGCAGTAACTAATTTTATAGCGCAAGTGCATTTTTTTTTTTATTAGAAAGGAGTTTAGTTTTTGTAAATATATCTATTTTTTTTTCTATTCTATTTTTTTTCTGTGTGTGTATGAGGGGGGCAGTGTGTGTGTGTGGGGGGCAGTGTGTGTTAGAGGGGCAGTGTGTGAGAGGTGCTGTGTAGGTGTGAAGGGTGTGTGTGTGAGGGGGCAGTCTGTGTGTGTGCGCGCTGCATTGAATAATTTTATAGAGCCAGTGCGATTTGTTTTTAAAGTTGTTTTTTAAAATATGTATATTTTTTCTATTTTTTATTCTACTTTTTTTTTCTCTGTGTGTCTGTGAGGTACTGTGTGTCTGTATGAAGGGTGCTGTGTATAAGGGGGGCAGTGTGTGAGTGTGTGTGTGCGCGCTGCAGTGAATAATTTTATAGCGCAAGTGCAATTATTTTTTAAAGGATTTTTTTTTTTAAATATGTATCTTTTTTTCTATTTTTTAGTCTACTTTTTTTCTTTGTGTGTCTGCGAGGTGCTGTGTGTATGTGTGAGGGGTGCTATGTGTGTTAGAGGTAATGTGTGTGAAGGGTGGGTTTGTGATAGGGTGTATTGTGTGTGAGTTAGGGGGCAGTCTGTGTGTGTGTGAGGGATGTAGTGTGTGTTTGTGTTTGAAGAGTGCATAGGGTTTATACTGTGTATAGGTGGGTGAGATGTCAAAATCTATCTTAATGTCTCCACCTCCTTTTTATTTACCATTTACCAGGGAGGGGGGTCATCATGCTGCAAGCCCTGATGGTCCAGCAGTGGCATATTCACTTTAGCCTGCTGACTCTCCTGTCCTCCTGCGAGCACAGCACTGTACTGTAACGGGCAGCAATGCTTCAACCAGACTGCTCGTGGGAGGAACACAGTGCCTCCCAGGCCCTTGCCTCCCTCTGCTGGAACAAAGTGCCAGCGGGCCGGTGAGGGAGAACTTTGATCTTCTCACCAGCCCAAGAGGGCTTACAGCAAGTCTGGCTCTGCAAGGGCTGGCATGGGAGATGATAGGTGGCCTTGGTCCACAGCCATCAGCCACCGTTCATTAGTGGGCAGTAGGGACCAGGTTGACTACCCCTACTGTAGAAGGTGGGCTAATAATTTTAAGAAAATATTGCACATGGGGTGCATTATTTTTTAACTAGCTCACTACAGTACATTATATATGCTGTATGAAAAAAAAATGTTAAATTATGTTATTTTACAAAATCTCACATTTTTAATTAAAGGGCTAATCTAGGCACCAAACTGTTATAGCACGTGGCAGTGATTATAATGCCAGGTCTCCCTGACACCTTCTCATGGACTTTTGAATATTTTGACACTTACCTGGGTGTGCCAAGTACCTCTGGTTGGGCCTTCTTTTGTGTTTTTTTTTTTAAATTAAAGCAAAAAGACTTGCTTGCACCTAAAAGGTGAATACAAAGTGATTGGTGGTCCACCCCTAGCCCAAGGGTACAGATACAACAAAAACTGAATATGTGTTTTAAATTAAAACATAACTTTTAATAAACTACCATTTAAAAGGGGTAAAAACCCTAAAAATAAACAAATAATTTAGTGAATAAGGAATAATTTTGTTATAGAGAAGTTACTAGCCCATATTTTGATTAAATGAATTTACTTGGAGTGTCAACTGAATAAATTCTGTCCAAACAGGGCCGACATTGTTAAATCTACTTTTGCTTTAGATATATCAGAAGATAGGACCAGACCAGATTTGCTCAAAGGACCCAGGTAAGTGTTAAAAAAAATAATTGAAAATGCCATACGTATCGGGGGGGAGGAGCGATGATGTAGGCGTACGTAGCTGGCATCCTCGTGGTGTGTGGCTGGGGAACGCTCGAGTTGAGGAGAAGGAGTAGCTCATGCTGGTGGCATGCCCAGGGCTGGATGAGGGGAAAGGACGGTGGGTACTTCAAGCAAGAGGTCCTGTCTGAATGCAGTTGTGCCCTAAGGGAGCAAGATGATAGGCAGTTCAGGAAAACAAAAAAAGAACGCTGGGCAACTCAGGATACATGGGCAAGATACACTGTAGAAATATAATGGAGAAATACTGAAGCCAGTCTAAAGCCAAGTGCATAGTTGATATAACTGATACTAGCAAATTATCACTTAAGGCAAAAGGGGGTAAATCACCTAAACAATAGTTTTTATGTTTATTTATTTTTTTTTTTTTTTGCTTTATACCTCTCCCTCTTTTAACTATTGTAATAATTTCAATATAGGATATAATATAAGGCTTTAGCTGACAAATAAAGGTTAGGGAAAGGGGGGGGGAATTTATTAAATAGAGATATCCTTTGTGTTGTTTTCTGCTGGGTATTACTTAGTTTTTTTATAATTTAAAAATTTTATTTTTAATAAAAGAAAAGATGAAAAGGGGGAGGAAGGGAAGAGGTAAGGGAAAGGAAAGAGTGTACGATCCCCTGACCACATGGTGGGAGAGAAAGGGGAAAAAGGAAAGGAAAAAAGAGAAGAGACGGTGTTAAGCGTACCTAAAAGTACTTCATTGACAAACACAGATGTCCAAATATTCTCGTAGTTGTCATACCAGATCTTATTAACAACGATCAGGTTGGTTTTATTCCAGGTCGGTCATCAGTTAACAATATCCAGAAAGTAATAGACATTTTGGAGGCAACAGAGAATAAAGGGATCCCACTCATGCTCATATCAATAGACTCAGAGAAGTCGTTTGATAGGGTAGGGTGGGCCTTTATGTCAGCCACAATCAAACTATTTGGATTTACAGGTCCAATTCTAAAATAGGTATCTGCTCTCTATGACTCTCCACAGGCAAAAGTCATGGGATCTGGATTTACCTCTCAAATTTTCAACGTCAACAACAGAACAAGGCAGGGATGCCCCCTATCCCCATTGTAATACATATTAGTATTCGAACCTTTAGCCATGCTATAGGGCAAAATCAAAAAATGATAGGCTATAGATATCCGTTGGGGCAGATTAAATTAAATATCTATGCGGATCATATACTACTGATCCTTGACGAGCCAGAGACACTGGCGTACATACCTCGGACGCAGGGTTTGCAGCTGTGACTGGGCCCATCACTCAAGGGGGCCTGGCCACCCTGCGGACCACTGCGACCGGGTACCCGCCATCACCATTTGCGGCCCTGGCCTGCACAGCAAACCGCCGGGGCCGCCGTCCAAGGGTTCCATCGGGTGGCCCATGCTGTCAGGGCCACCCGATGGATATGGATTGTAAGGGGGCCCGGTCAGCACTGGGCGCATTAACAGCGTGACCGGGCCCCCTGTGATGACGTCACAAGCTGGGAGGAAGGGACCGCACGTCACTCCTCCCAGCATACAGAGAGCCAGCGCGGGAGGGAGTCAGAGCCACCACTGGACCCCAGGGAAAGTCACCCTCCTCCACCTAAAAGGTAGGAAACAGGAGGGTGACTTAAATATTGTGTGTGTGTGTGTGTGTGTGTGTTTGTATGTGTGTTTGTGTCTGTGTGCCTGTCTGTCTGTATGTACGTGTGTGTCTGTCTGTATGTGTGTCTATGTATGTGTGCCTGTTTGTATGTATGTGTGTCTGTCTCTGTATGTGTGTGTGTCTGTCTGTCTGTCTGTGTGTGAGTGTGTGTCTGCCTGTATGTATGTATGTATGTGTGTGTGTGTGTGTGTGCCTGTCTGCCTGTCTGTGTGTATGTGTCTGTCTGTCTGTCTGTGTGTGTGTGTATGTCTTTGTGTGTGTGTGTGTGTGTGTGTCTGTCTGTGTGTGTGTGTGTCTTTATGTGTGCCTGTCTATGTATGTATGTATGCCTGCTTGTATGTATGTCTGTCTGCCTGTCTGTTTGTATGTATGTCTGTGTATGTATGTGTGTGTGCCTGTCTGTATGTATATATGTATGTATGTCTGCCTGTGTGTATGTGTCTGCCTGTCTGTTTGTATGTATGTGTGTGTGTGTGTGTGTGTCTGTCTGCCTGTATGTGTGTGTCTGTCTGTCTGTATGTGTGTGTCTGTATGTGTCTGCCTGTCTATATGTATGTATGTATGTGTCTGCCTGTCTGTTTGTATGTATGTATGTGTCTTTGTATGTATGTGTGTCTTGTGTGTGTGTCTGTCTGTGTCTGGCTGTATGTATGTGTCTGTCTGTGTGCCTGTATGTGTGTGTCTGTCTGTATGTGTGTGCTTATCTGTGTGTGTGTGTGTGTGTCTTTTTGTATGTATCTGTCTGTATGTGTCTGTATGTGTCTATGTGTGTGTGTCTGGATGTGTGTGTCGGGAGGGGAGGGGATGGGGGGAATAGGGAGGGGGGGCCCACGGATCTGTTTTGCCCCATGGATTGTGTGTACGCCACTGGCCAGAGACCTCTATTCCTGAAGTGTTAAAAGATATAAATAGGTACTCAAGAGTATCAGGTCATAAAATAAATTTAGACAAATCAGAAGTCATAGCCAAGAACATGAGTAAGAGATCTCGAAAACTGGTTATTAATGTTACATGCATCTTTTTTAAATTTCGTCTGGGTTGGAAAGAAATCAAGAGTAAAAATGAAAAATTTAGCCAGGATAAGGCAAGATGGAGGTTTGAGTTGCCCAGATATCCATCAATGTTATCAGGCCAGCAGACTGTTTCACATAATGTTATCACAGAATACATCCGCAGAAAAGGATATATGGTATTCAATAGAGAAAGACTGTACAGGGGTAGATAATCTATCCTATCTATTCTGGATTTTCGATTTCAACAAAAACTTTATAACTGAGGCAAATCACATGTAATTAGAGATTAACAGGTTGGTGGGATATATTTAGAAAAAAAAGTTGGATTAGAGAACAGAATAATAGATGCACTACCAATCTCAGTGATTAATGACATGCTAGATAATATTAAGATCAACTCTTGGAATAGCAAGGGAATAAATGAAATCATAGATAAAACAGAGGATTATAAAATCAAGCCCTTCCAACAAATAAGTGAGGAATTCTGTATCAATACCGAATGATATATTTAACTAACATAGAATTAAAGAGCTTGTCTCAGCTTATATGATTAAGAATAGAGAGTGTAAATTAGATGGGATTATTCAACTATTCGAACAAAAAAAACTGTAAAAATATGCTGTCTAAATCTGTTAAATGTACAAATTCCATCCACCTGAAAAGTGATAGCACAAGTAATATGGCAAGCAAAAATGGAAAGAGGCATTTTGGTGAGCTTAGAAAACCGCTACACACAAATAGAATATTGGGATACTTGGACAGATAAATTAGAATTTTTATAATTAAAATTATCATAGACGGTCTCTCATCCAGACAAATGGAATGAAACTAGGAGGGGGACAGAGAGATGAATAGTATGTTATGTAACGAGGTGGCAAGGGGTTTTCCCATACACCCACCTTCCATGTCCAAAAAAAAAAAAAAAGCAATTAAATAAGGAAGAAACGGATGGCTCAAACGGGCGGGTCTCTCTCTCTTCAAATAAAGATAGGGAAAACTTAGATAAGTAAGTAAGATTATAAGGGTTATTATAGGGATAATTAGGATAGGGATGGGGTAGGAGGTGAGTGGAAAGAAACAGGGAAACATATGAAGAAATAAATGTTAAACCCATGGAATTTTTACCATAGTCAAGAAAAGAAGAAATATTATATTAATAATGATTGAGACACCTTAAAGCTGCTTATCTTATGTAATGGTTTTAATAACTATACATTGCCAAGATATCTATCTGAAATATAAATAAAAAAAACATCTGAAAATGGTTTCACTACTTACTGTAGGATGGTGTCAGGAGACATCTGGCATTATATAACCGCTACAGTGAGCTTTAGTAGTTAGCATACCTAGCCTGTCTTGTACTGGTTCAATACTGGTTCAATATTTGCACAAATATTTTTTTTTGTCAATCTTTCTTTTATTAAGGCACGTGTGAAGGGTACAGAAAAAAGAAAGGGAACTGCAAGGATTTTCAGAGTGGGGTTAATATAGCGGTAACATCGTTAGATACATTTCCATGTTAACAATGCCTCATTTTTTATATTAATTTGTAAGTCGCTTAACGTGAGTCGAGCATAAAGCAAGAATGGATAATACATTAGCAGGTAGTCGTATGTTTGCAGTAGCTTTCAACATTAATATGTGTGCACCGGTCTATCTGCTTGTATATATATGACTATCGCTGTGTCTAGATAGCTCGGCATGTGTAAATTGTGGCAAGTCAAAATTATTAGTGTGGATTCACTCGGATGCATCGCTTGTTCAGGCTAAGTAGTCTTTACTCGTGGTTCAGTTATGTCGGTACTGGGTGCTCATGTGTGAGTTAGGCGGCACGGCGCCATAGTGGTCATAGGAGCAGATAAGCGGAGCTGTGTGAGCTGTGCTAGAGTCGTGTGTCCTGTTTTATGCAGTCTGGGTCAGTGTCTGACGTGTAAAGCTTATACATGGTCTGGCCCTCCTGGTGGGTGCATCAGGCTGGTAGCGGAGGACATAGCAAATCACACCCCCAGGCACCTAGCACTAGCGTTGCCCGCACAAACTACCATCCTTGAAACAGTACAAAACACAATATGCTAAGTTAATAATAGTACTCATCATGTGAGGCCATATGGGTTAGAGTCCACGCCAAGCATGTCATGCACACCCCCGAAACCTGTATGGGTTGAGCTCTCAACAGTTCAGCACAGAGCTGTCCTAGAAGAGTATGGCCCAGATGGGTGTCGTTAAACCATGCGGTCCAACCAGTGGGTATACAGTGCCAGTCCTTATTTCCGTGCACCGACTCTTCCGACCTGGCTTGTAAGGCTTCTTATTCCACCGATTCCTAAAGGCGGGCACTGATGGCTCCGGTTTCCGTGGTCTATCTATTGCCGTGGCTTTTCCACCTCCGAGGGCCGCTTTTCTTCGGCCTGAGGCCTTAGTAGGTATTCGTGCCCTTTTGCCATGGATCCCATCTCCAGGATCGTGGGCCCAGGTTTCCGCCGGGTGCAGAACTTCTCCCTGGGGGTATGGCAGGCTGTGGAGGGATTCCTCCAGGTGAGTGCCCAGCTCAGATGAAGAATGAGCGGGCCTCTCAGTAGTGTTATTCTCGTGTTGTCTTAGGAGCGTCATGCGCCCGGAGAGTCTCCGGGTTCAGAGACCAGTGCCTGGTATCGGTCAATTGTTGTACGGTGACCCATGTGCCAGGGCAGGGAATGGCTGCACTCACTATGCTCAGCGATGCAGGTCTTGCGCACATGGCCGCCGCCATCTTAGCTGTGAGTCTTGGGTCTGTGCGATGGCATATCAGTGCCTCCGAGTGTGGCTTTATGGCTTGGACCGGGATCACCCCCCCGGTCCAAAGGGGGGGTGGGACAGGACCGGGTCCGCAGGTGGTCCACGTGTGTCGGGCTCCGTCAGGCAGGATAGTGTCGCGGCGGCCGTCCGCTTCACTCACCGCCATCTTAGCTGTGAGTCTTGGGTCTGTGCGATGGCATATCAGTGCCTCCGAGTGTGGCTTTATGGCTTGGACCGGGATCACCCCCCCGGTCCAAAGGGGGGGTGGGACAGGACCGGGTCCGCAGGTGGTCCACGTGTGTCGGGCTCCGTCAGGCAGGATAGTGTCGCGGCGGCCGTCCGCTTCACTCACCGCCATGGCAGGTCCCGCCTGATGCAGCGGCCCCCTTCCTCCGAGGGACTGGAACTCCGTGAGCAAGCCTCACCCCAGCTCAGGTAGCCCGGTTACTTCGTGGGTCGCAGTTTGGAGCCGGTAATTTCTTCCGGAATCCGGTGTTAAAGGCTATAGGTGCCGATGTTTGCAGGAGCTGAGCTGTCCTGCGACCGCTCGGCGCCCCCCTTTTGCACAAATATTGAGGTGGATTGAATAATAGAAAATATAGGGTATCGCTTGTCTTGGAAACATCTATAAAAATTCCAAAAAACTAAACGTAAATGCACATTTACTGACTTTATGGCACACAGTACGTGTAGTACAATAATCAAAATACTCACAAAACCTTCTTCATATCTTTGTAACTGGCACTTTTAAGATGACAACTGCCCAACCTATCAATATAATGAAAAACAATATGACTATGTAGCCTTAACCCTTTCACTACTGAGCACATTTGGATCGAAAAAATATTACTATAACATATTTGATGCATGTGACTCATTTCACAGCAATTTTGTGCATGGATTGCTTTGCAGACAAACTTAAAGGAACACTATGGCAAACGCTATTCCTATACTATTCCTATATTCCAAATGCTATAGTGTCCCTCTCGTATCTCTAAATAGATTCCCTCACCTGTTTGCCAGAAAAATAAGGAAAAAAAATGTTTTATTTATCTAGTTCCAGGTCAGTCTAGATCAGGGAAGGCCTCTGGCCTTGTCTAATACAATGCTCCTCATAAAGGAGCATTGGGGATCTAATGCACATGCGTGGTGAGATCCGCATGCACATTCCAACTTTCCCATAGGAAAGCATTGAATCAAGGGAAATGAAAACCTAAATCAGTATGTGGTGTTCTTTATCATTTAATATTTCACTAAGGCTCTGAAATGTTACTACAAAAGCGCAAATGAAATTTCCTTCACACACCAATCAGAGTGCTCTGTGTCATTTTACACAGCGTGGGAAAGTTCTTTGGAATTTTCCCACGCTGTGTAATTTGACTCATAACTCTCTGATTGGTGGATTAAGTAACCAATCAGAGAGTTATGAGTCAAATTACACAGCGTGTGAAAATTCCAAAGAACTTTCCCACGCTGTGTAAAATGACACAGAGCACTCTGATTGGCGGACTTCAAACCAACCAATCAGAGTGCTGTGACCGGTAAATGTAGAGACTTACCTGTCAGTCTCTTCATTTACCTGTCAGAACACTCTGATTGGATGGCTTAAACCCACCAATCAGAGTGCTCTGAGCCTAATTGCAGGGCGGGGCAAGACTTTATAAGCTTTGCCCCGCCCTGCAGAGCTCGGTATGCGCAGAGCCCTCCATGGGTGAAGATGGATTTTTTTTGGGGGGGCGATCGTTTTTTTTTATAATTGCGTCGGTTATTATGTTTTTTTTATTTGGCCTTTTTAGGGGCTGAAAAAAGAAGATTTTAGAAGAAAGAAAACATCGAATGGTACGTTTTTTGTTTTGTTTTTTTTCACAGGTATTTAGTTAAAGGCCCCCCCTCATTTTTTAAGGTGAGGGGGGTAGGTAGGGGGATAATTTTTATTGGGGGAGGGGGTGACTAGGGGTTTGGGGACCCCTAGTCACCTGGGGGGACACACATTTATTTTAGGGCCCCCACCCGCCGCTCAGGGGTGGGGGCCAGTGGGGAGGACACTAGGTCCCCCCCTTATTACAACTAAGGGCCCCCACCCACCGCTCAGGGGTGGGGGCCAGGGGGGAGGACATTAGGTCCCCCCCTTATTAATATTTAGGGCCCCCACCTGCCGCTCAAGGGTGGGGGCCAGGGGGGAGGACCTTAGGTCCCCCCCTTATTTTACAGTAGGACCCCCACCCACCGCTCAGGGGTGGGGGCCGGGGGGAGGACATTAGGTCCCCCCCTTATTAGTATTTAGGGCCCCCACCCACCACTCAGGGGTGGGGCCAGGGAGAGGACATTAGGTCCCCCCCTTATTCTGATTTAGGGCCCCCACCCGCCGCTCAGGGGTGGGGGCCAGGGGGGAGGACAATACGTCCCCCCCATCATTTTACGTTATGGCCCCCACCCGCCGCTCAGGGGTGGGAGCCGGGGGGGGGGGGTGCTATGTTTTATTTATTTTTAAACAGTGAGCAGCCACAGGCTACTCGCGGTATAGCGAGTAGGGGCAAAATTTACTGATACTAAGTAATTTTTACTTAGTATTAGTAAATTTGGCTGAAAGACCAATTTAGGTCTTTCAGCCTTTTGGTAGATAACTCCCTAATACCGTGGGAATTAGGGAGTTATCTACCAAGCGGAAGTCCTGAGGTCCAGAAGTCCTGAGGTCCTGAGGTCCCGAAGTTGCCGAAGAGTGAAAATCCCGAATTTCGGAATGCTGAACCGAACCGAAAATTTTCACCATGCACATGCCTATTGTTTGTTTTGTCTTTTTTTATTTTATCAAAATAAGTGGTGATCCGGCCTGTCACAAACCACAATGTCAAATGTATACCTATATATGATTCTTCTTATTACCTGTATTGTGCATCAACCACATGAAAAAAAAACTCTGGCAATCTTTAACAATCTCTGGAATGCTAATGTAATGCTAACAGTGAAATTGTAGAGTCCATTCTCTCCTACCCGCTCTCTGACTTTAGGAATGATATGACCAATTGAAACTTCATTTACTGTTTGGAAGAACTGTATAAGCTTACATTTTCAGTAAGTAGTATCAAGGTATGCAGGTAGTACTAGGCATTATTACACTAATTCTAGACATCCCTATTTAAATTTATAGAAACTTGTAGTATATTTTTTAGCAGGGGGGTTTATACAATCTAAAAACAAGAACCTCTTTGTATCGTGCTCTGTGTTGTTATTTTGCTGTAATTTCTTTTCTTTTTTGCTAGTATATAAGCACACAATTACTGCAGCAATATTCTCATTTTTGGCATGAACCATAAACATTTTAAATAATTTTTGGTGGGAAGCAGTGCTTAACTAAATTGAGATGAGTCTTCTTTGACTGATCGTTTTGCAATTAGCTCCCTTTATGAATGACATGCTCTGCAACCAGATTATTAGTCACTGCTAACACAACTCCTACAGCCTGTGAAGCTCACAGCTTGTGAAGAAGCTTTACCATAGTGGACATTTTTATTTAGACATTAAAATAATGTATTTTTTATGCATTCCCAACAAATGTCAAAGGTGCGTGCAACAGGCTGTGACAGAGTGTGTGTATAATACAAATTAAAGAACAGCGCACACATAAAAATATATTATAAACTTACTTAATCACCTATCTCAGCAAACAAATATGTTTTTGGCAATTCAGGACTTTTGCAATTCGGCACTTCGTTTCGGTACAGAATGTGGGACTTTAGCAATTCGGGACCTCGGCAATTCTGGACTTCGGCACTTCCAAAATTCGGGACTTCAGCAATTCTGGACATTGGCAATTCGGTTCAGTTCGGCACTACCAAAATTCGGGACTTCGGCACTTTCGCCAATTCATTAATTCGTAACTTTGGCAATTCGGCAATTCAAGAACATCCGAAATGTCTGAATTGCCGAAATTCGTCCGAATTTACATTCGGAATTAAACGAATTGCACATGTCTATTAAGCCCACAACTACTTCAGAGTACCCCAATATCGGTGGGTCCTACACTTATTCCAGCGTGGGAGACAAATTAAATAGAGCTAGTGCTAAATAAGCTAATGTGTATTTTAATAATCTGTTGTAAGAACATGTGAATATATATATAATGTAAAGTTAATGTAATTTAAAAAATGCAGTGCACAAGTAAGGTGACCTTGATAGTGATTTGATGTATATACTCACAATGTATATCATATATCTGCTCTATGATATTCATAATTAAAGTGTCAGTGCTATCCAAAACCTCCTAAAAATATATACCTATGGTCACTTCTAAAGAGACCTATGAAGCTGGGTGGCTGGCGGGGTACTCAACCCAAAAAGAATCTGAGTGCGTATATGTCTGATTGGCCATATGTGAAAGCATGTGACAATATATTCCATATTAAACTTGGGTAGTCATCAGAAAGTTAGAGACAGAGTAAGTCTCCGACAACACGTTTGTATTCAGCAACTGAGATCAAGAAAAATAGGTTAACATCAGCGACCTCCAAAAAGATCTTTAGCACAGGCCATAATTAGGATTCATGTATCCTAGTCCTACTTCTTCAGATCTGAAAGCTTGATCGGTCTGGTTTGTTTAACCCCTTAAGGACCAGACTTCTTGAATAAAAGGGAATCATGACATGTCACACATGTCATGTGTCCTTAAGGGGTTAAAGAAATTGAATTAAGTAATAATGCACAAATATTTTCTTACAAACAAGTGTTTTCTTACAAACAAGTTGCTTGAAATAGCAACTTTATATATGAATAATTGGACACCAGGGTACGGTGTCTAACATCTACTTTTTTAGTAGTCTGTAACTTTGACCAGCGGAGTATAATATTATGTGATCAGTTTTAATTATTGAATGGATAGCCTATCATGTGAATCAGCAAGTGGGATTGATTAATGAAACTGTAGATTTAGGTGAATTTGTACAAACACGTGTTCATGGGAGCAAATTGTAGTTTGTCATTTGGGTGAAATTATGAAGTACGGTAAATCGAAACGATATTCCTTTATGGAACATACCTGTTAAGACTTTGAAAAAAGTATTGAGATGACTTTTTTTGTTTATAAAGTCATATTTACTCACAGCCTAGACTTGGAAATAACTGAGGCATATTGTTGATTGAAGTGAAAGCCATTGAAGAATGTTTCTTTGGAAAGATATCCTGTGATACAAAACTGCTGGACATTACAATAACATCTGTATTTCCATACTATCTTTATTTACTGTTTTGTTTTTTTCTTGCATTCATGTTTTATTTGCATTGCCTTTTTTTCCCCATGAAACGAGACACAATAACAGTTTAAAGTCACCAGGATGTATCCTGTAATAGTCAGGGTTGGATTTCCTCCAGAATCACATTTTGTGACATTGGCTCCAGAGATTGAATTTCAGATCTTAAAATGTTTCACACATTTGTATGCACAGTTTTTTTAGCATCAGCAATGTAGATCTACTCGTCAGACAGCATTATGCTGGTATTTCTGTAATATTTTCAAATGAACCATTTCAAATTGCCTTGTGATAAAATCTATATAGAGGTCAACAATATATTAACCATTGAACTGCTGGGAATTGACAAGTAAATCCGCTTTAGAGACATACAATTGGCACACCATGGCAATCAGCTTTAGAGACATACAATTGCCACAGCAGGGCAATCAGCTTTAAATGCATAAACTTGGCACATCATGGCATCACTTTTAGATGCATAAACTTGGCACATCATGGCAATCAGCTTTAGATGCATTCAATTGGCAAACCATGGCAAACAGTGTAAGATGCATATAATTGGCACACCATGGCAATCAGTTTTAGATGCATAAACTTGGCACATCATGACAAACAGTCTTAGGTGCCTAAAACTGGCACAGCATGGCAATCCATTTTAAAAGCATACAATTGGCACACCATGGCAAACAGTCTTAGATGCATAAAGTTAGCACATGGCAGCTTTAGAGGCATACAATTGGCACTCCATGGCAATCAGCTTTAGATGCATACAACTGGCATATGGCAGCTTTAGAGGCATATAAATGGAACATGGTGGTCATCAGCTTTAGATGCATACAATTGCAACACCAGGGCAATCAGCTTTAGTTGCATACAATTGGCACTCCATGGCAATCATCTTTAGATGCATACAGTTGGAACTCCATGGCAATCTGTTTTAGATGCATAACATTGGCATATTATGGCAGTTTTAGAGGCATAAATTGGCACATCATGGCAGTTTTAAAAGGCAGACACTTGGCAATTCATGTCAATCAGTTTTAGAGGCATACAACTGCTTCCTCACAGGCTCAGTCAGAATCAGAAGTGCTGTGTCTCACGTTGATTATCCCAGTGGTTGAACTAATGTAGATAGGGTCCTGGTGCAAATATGTTTTCTGGGCCCCCTTCTAGTGCAAGTGTGGCCAAAAGGTAGATCCATATCTGTTGGAGAACTTCAACAATGCTATGTCAGATGGGGATCTACCATTTGACCATTGTTGCAGGGTTATGTTCATGAGCAGTGTTTGAGCGTTTGTAAGCATGTTTTGTATGGGTGTATTTGTATGTACTGTTGACATTGGAATGTAGTGTTGTACTTGTTTGTAATGTTTGCGTCTGAATGCAGGGGTGTTTGTATGTAGTGTTGGACTTTAAATGCAGGTGTGCTTTTTGTGTGTAGTGTTGGTGTTTGAATGAAGGGGTGTATATAATTTTAGTGTTTTAATACAGGGGTGTGTTTGTATATAATGTTTGCTTTTGATTGCAGTGCATGTGTAGTGGATGCAGTGTGTGTGTGTGTGTGTGTGTGTGTGTGTGTAGTGGATGCAGTGTGTGTCCTTTATCCTCTTCTACATACCTACCTTCTTTTGTTTTTAATAAACCTAATCCTTGTTTTACTTTCCTTTTCTCATTTATGTATCTAAAAAAAATGTTTAGTCCCCTTGTTTACTGACTGTGCTATTTTCTCTTCTGTGTGTGACTTGGAAGCTCTTATAACTTGCTTAGCATCTTTCTGCCTAATCTTATAGATATGTCTATCTTCCTCACTCTGGTTTTTTTATAATTACTAAATGCTAACTTTTAGTTTTTTACTATTTTGGCCACTTCTGCGGAGTACCACAGTGGTTTCTTTAATTTTTTGCTCTTACTGACAAGCCTAACTTTTCTGTTGCATTCAGTAGTGCAACTTTTAAACAATTCCAATTCTCTTGCACTCCATTAAAACTGTTCCAGTCTGATGACTCCTTTACACACATTCTAATTTTAGAAAAATCTATTTTTCTAAAGTCTAAAACTTTTTTTTGTGTGGTGTGACTCAGTCACTGTTTTTATATTAAATCACACTGACTGGTGATCACTGGATCCTAAACTTTCACTCTCTGACAACGATCATATGCTAGTAAATGGCTAATATAAATGTCTCCAGTCTTGCGATCTGAAAACAATAGAGGATCAGGACAGCCATTCATCCTCTAAGCACAATGTATTTTGATTGTCATAGCTCCTTATTCAGCAGGGAGGGGTTAAAACTTAACAGTCACCACAGCAGAGGTGAAAGAGGTATATTTATCAAATAATTGCATATGAGCAGGCTAGTGTTAGTTATGCATACATACCGATAAGACAACTGTCATGGTCATCACCTGATTACAAAACCTTCAAAACTTTAAACTTCAAATAAGTAGATATTTTCCTAATTTGGAGTTAAGTTATAATTCCTTTACTAACTGATCTCCAGTTGAAATCAAATGAATACTTTCATTGCTGTCAGTTGATCTCCTTGCTCACCTGGCATGCCATCTTTCAAATAAAGGGTTTTAGAGGTATCTAGCTATTT
Organism: Pelobates fuscus; assembly: GCF_036172605.1. Lineage (NCBI taxonomy): Eukaryota > Metazoa > Chordata > Amphibia > Anura > Pelobatidae > Pelobates > Pelobates fuscus. Next base: position 107,579,062 of record NC_086319.1, on the reverse strand, counting down.
CTGGAGATATGTTATGACTTCAACATGTTGAAACATTTATATATTCAAGGAAAAGTGAAATAATATCAGGTACTTAAGTATAACTAGTACTTTTTCAATTATGGTTTTATATTTGAATAGGGTACCATTTTTCCTAGGGTAGGATTATATATCTAGTATCTTATAATGTTTATGTGTCTGAAAAATATTATTTTATTACTTAATTTATAATATTTAGGAAATATATTGTTATAGGACATTGGGTATTAGAAGTTTAATGTAATATAGAATAATGGAAAATGGTCCTCTTGTAAAAAATAAATAATCCAGTATTCCATATAGACATCCTCCAGTGCCCAGACATCCTCTAGATCTCCAATGTCCATATGTCTTCTTCTCCTCAAATACTCTGCCTACATCTCTTTATCTGTCTTTTCTAATGTCCAGTGCTCAGGAGTCCTCTGGATCACCAATGCTCAGGCATCCTCTGGTCTCCAAAACCCTGGCTTCTTCCAGATCTTATGCATGCTGGTGTCCTCCAGTACCGAGACATCTTCTTGCTCTAGCATCCACTTCATCTGTGACACTCACTAATTTTATGGACAGCTGCCAGGTGTCCTCTGGATATCTGGCTCCATAATTTCCCCCGGATCTCTGATACACCTACCTCCTCCAGATATCTGATGACCAGTTCTCCTCCAGATCTCCACTGGTGCTCTAACCTCCTTTTGTTTTCTTAACACATAGGACCCCTATGGCTCCCAGGTGTCCAGATGTCCTCTTCACCTCCTTTTTGGATCTATGGTGCTTAGGAATCCTCTGGATCTTAAGCACCTAGGAATCCTCCCTTGCCTTTATCTAAGGTGTCCATGCGTCCTCTTCATCTGAGAGGCTATTCTCTTGATGTCCAGTTCCTAGGTGTCCTCCAGATCTCTTATGCCTACATGTCCTCCAGACCAGGGCCGGACTGGGAAAAAAATTCAGCCCGGGCATTTTTTTATCACAGCAGCCCACTAAGAAGGTGGCGGGCAGAGAGGGTGTGTTTTGTCATCACTAATGACAAACACACCCCCTCTCTAAGTGAGCATGTTGGTTCAATGCTCTTCCAGGGCAGACCATGCGCAGAGCTCTGCTGAAGAGCTCTAGCATGAGAAAAAAGCCCTGTATTTGTTCTGCACAGCGCAAGCAAATTTAATAACATGCTAGCACTGTTTCCTTGCAACTTTTCTCTATAAATGGATACCAGGATACAAAAATGCCAGGAAAGAGTATTGTGATGTGTGTGTGTGTGTGTGGGTGAGGGTGCTGTGTGTGATTGATTTGTGTGATGTGTGTGAGGGTGCTGTGGGTGATTTGTGTGCGAGGGTGCTGTGGGTGATTTGTGTGTGTGGGTGCTGTGTATGGTGTGTGTGAGAGTGCTGTGTATGGTGTTTGAGAGTGCAGTGTGTGAGAGTGTTGTGTGTGATGTGTGTGAGAGTGCTAAGTGTGATGTGTGTGAGAGTGCTGAGTGTGATGTGTGTGAGAGTGCTGAGTGTGATGTGTGTGAGAGTGCTGAGTGTGATGTGTGTGAGAGTGCTGTGGATGGTGTGTGAATGCTGAGTGTGATGGTGCTGTGTGTGAGAGTGCTGAGCGTGACAGTGCCGGGGATGATGTGTGTGAGTGCTGAGTGTGATGGTGCTGCATGTGAGAGTGCTGAGTGTGATGGTGCTGTGTGTGAGAGTGCTGAGTGTGTGAGTGCTGTGGATGATGTGTGTGAGTGCTGTGGATGATGTGTGTGAGTGCTGTGGATGATGTGTGTGAGAGTGATGAGTGTGATAGTGCTGTGTGTGATAGTGCTGTGTGTGATGTGTGTGAGAGTGCTGAGTGTGAGAGTGCTGTGGATGATGTGTGTGAGAGTGCTGTGTATACATGTTAGAAGGGATTGTGTGTGTTTGGGGGGTAAATAAAAACAAAAAAATAAGTAGGCATTTTGTCCCCCCCTCCCTTCTTACCTTTAGCCTGGGAGGGGGGGACCGGCACGGTGGTATCTGAGAGGGGGGTTCAGGCACTCGCACACCATCCCTGGTGATCCTAGTGGTGAGTGAGTGAACTCTAGCCTGTAGGCAACGCTCCGGATCTCGCGAGAGGAACCCGGCGGAGCTGTAAGATAGAGCTCCGCCGGGTCTTCTCCCTCTCCAGTCACATGTCTGTCCAAGTGGGCCGGTGAGGGAGATATTTGAGTGTACCCACCGGCCTGTCGTGGCAAACAGCGGGGCAGGCGCTCGGATAGTGCCGGCCCTGCATAGACCGGCAGGGGAGATCCTTTGTGGCCCGATGGCCAGTCTGGGCCTGCTCCAGACCAATGACACCCAAACTTCCTCTGGATGTTTGACACCATGGCCTCCTTCAGATCTTAGTCACCAAGGCATCCTCTAGTGCCCATATATATATTTGATGCTCAGATGTAATGTCAAGTGCGCAATCAAAGAGTCAAGAGCTCTGAGTTATTGAGAAGTGCTGGGAGGCCACGAGTGAGCTCTTAAAGTGATCTGCATCTGATAGAGGTGCAATGAAATAAGGGGGCCCTCGACCTAGCAGACAGATCTTTTTCTCTCCCTGCCAAGGAGGGCTCTCTCAAGCCAGAGCTCTAGTCCCAGAACAGGGTCTGGATTCCCAGCAGCCAAGTGTTCACTGGATCTCTTCTACCCGGACATCCTCCAGATCTCTGAACCTTCTCTGGATCTACACTGGATCTCTAACACAAGTGTCTCTCTGGTTCTCTGATCTTTGTCTCTAGCACCCAAACATCCTGTGGAGTGCCCAGGAGTGCCCTGGTATCCTGTGGATCTTCAGTGACTATGTATACTCCAGATCTCCATCATCTTCTAATTCACAGATTTTCTTTGGTTCTTTTTCCCTGCCATCCTCTTAACCTCTGGAGTCCAAGTGTCCTCTGAATTTCTGCCACTCATGACGTTAATTTGTCCTCTGTAGTTCACCAATAATACAAAAGACAACATAGCATCATCATCACTATGTTGTATTAATTGTCAAGGGCACCAGAGATGAAGAGGATGCCTGGACAGTGGAGTTCCAAGAGATGTCGGGTATCCGGAGGACACCTGAAGATTGAGATGTTGCCTGGGTACCAGAGATGAAGAAGAAATCTGGGTGACAGAGATGAAGGGGACATCTGGGCTATTATTATCTCATTAGGATCACTGGGATATCCCTATAAAGTAAATAGTAGATCCCCAAAAATGTTCATCATTTGGAAGGGCATATAGATTTTTTTGGACCCAAATCTGGGGTCTCCTTTTTACAAAAATATGAAGTGCATAGAATACCTATGGATTACTGAACAGTAGATAAAGACAGTAAAAATTATTTTTACTACAGTAAAAATTTAAAATAAAGTATTGTCATTTTATTTTTAATATTTTTTTCAATAGCAAAAAGCAATTAGTAAATCATGAGGTCACCTAAAACTAGCCAGGTAGCTGCTTTCTCCAATCAGTCTTACACATACCTTTATGTTCAGGAGAGTACATAACAAAACATAATTGGAGCCAATGTACGGTGGGCCATTGCAAAGCTCTTGCGAATTAGCCATTGCTGTAAGTGTGCCATTTCAAGTGACAGCAATGCGTGCTTGTGCTTTAAAACTATATTCACCATATTTCATTGATGGGATGATATGATTTGTATCATGGGCAGTTCCTTTCTGTATTAAAACCTGACTGATGTAGTCAACCAAAGAACAGGTACCAGTGCCACACTTCTCTATATCCAACACACAAGGTGCAATCTGTACCAAGATCAGCACAACCTCTATATACATGTCAAGGGTTAAATAATAGGCCATTTTAATGGAATTCGATGTATTACGCATGCAGCAACATTTCAACCTCGAACCGAGGTCTTTGTTAAGTCGAAACAGTGCTGTTTGCTTGATATACAGAATTTCATTAAAACTGACTATTATTTAAATCTTGGATGCCTGGACTGTCCTGATTATTTCTACTGATTTATTCAACTTGTGATAATATTAGACAGGGGTTTATAGGATAGGAACATTCACACATAGACCAGACTGAGAGAGGGAGTAGTCTGCCTTTAATTACAGATAGACTCACTAAAAGTGGATATACAAGAAACCTTGATGGCAATTTTTTTTTATTATTATTGTTTGTATTGGTTTTTTTTTTGTCTGTTTGAATTTGAATTAATTTCCTTTTTCATGAGATCACTTTATTTTTCTCTTGCTTGTCTGTCATGTATCACATTTGTAACTTGTGCTACTACTTTCCATGTGTCCTGTCTCACCAGATTAAGTATACACGTGGTGAAAATCTTCACCATATTCGATTTTCTTTATTTTCTTTATTTTACATACTTGGTTGGAAGATACCTCATCTCATATCCATCACAGTACCCCTGAGTGGGTGAAAGGCCTGATTTTTTTTCATTCGTTTGTGAGTGCATTCATATTTTACTTATCCACATTCCTATATTATACTATTTTATGCTATGTTAGCTATTTGATTTTTTACACAGAGCATACTCTTGGATATTCTACCTGAATACAGGTCATTCTATTCTATATATATTTAAACGTATTCTGGGTGGTTTCCACTTCTCTTGTATATTTGTATACATTCTCAAACTCTGTTATAATCACAGCTTGGCTATTTTAACCTGAATTTTACAATTCGGTTTTCACATCACTACAGTTCACTGGCCAGGCCGCCAGCTAACGGAGGGTGCAATATCTGGTATACATGCGACAAGGAGGTGCACAGAACCCCTTCCTCCCACCAGTCTCTTCACATAACATGGTCTAATGATCCACGGCAGAAGATCTTCCGCTACCTAGATAGCCGGTAGAGGAGAAAGCAAGCTCCTTCCCGTCAGACTAAGAAGAGTATAAAGATGATCCTCTACCATGGTTTGCGAGGCCATGCTACAGACAGGGCAAGATATATGCTGCTGTACTCTCCCTATTATAATTATTATTGGCATTTATAAAATATTCTACAGCACTGTACAATCAGGGAAAATATACAGTATGGTATAAATTAGTGGTGGCGAACATTTTTGAGCTTGAGTGCCCAAACCGCAATACAAAACAACTTTTTTTCCTCAAAGTGCCAACATGGCAATTATATACACTGACACTCACAGATACACAGACACTCACAGATACACACACACACACACTGACGCACACATACTCACAGATATACAGACACTGACAGATATACAGACACCCTTAGGGCTCTCCCTTCCCCTCCTGTCCTTAGTGCTCTCCCATCTGTTCTGTTTCCTGTACCCGGCCAGCCTGAAATAATGTGCTCTCTCAGTGAGTAGTGTGGTCCGCTACTTAGAGTGACTGGCAGTGGGGAGCGCTGTGTGCTTCCCTCCTTCAAGGTCGCTCAAATCTGGCGTCTCCCGGCGACCTATGGCTGCGTGTTCACAGAGAGGGCTCGGCGTGCCAACTGTGGCACGCGTGCCATAGGTTTGCCATTGCTGGTATAGATGAACCAATACAAATTGAATAGAAGACCCTGCCCATGAGCTAAGGGCTAACATTTACAGCTCTTTTCTACAAAGTACTAAGCTAAATGGATCGTGAGCTTTCAATCTAAAGGTAATAAAGGGGACTTGAAACAAGAGGGAGCAGGAGGAGATTTGAAGTTAACGTATAAGAGCTAGTATAAAATCTTAGTTAGATATATATAAGAACCTATGAGTAGGTATGCTTTACGTCACTAAGATGCTGGTTTTCCAGAAAAGTCCTGAAAGAACTCCTAATATTAACTCTTCACAAATTTGAAGTAAAAAGTAACAGGTTTGGAGACTTTTTCCAATTCTTTGATCATGATCTTAAACTTGCAGTTCTGTCCTCAAAGTTCCAGTTTAGTTTGCTAATCTTAAAAATAAAAATGGCCATTTTAAATAGTAATCTTTATAACACATAAATAACAGGGCTATATTTTAATCACTTACATTCTGATATGTTTTTGTTTTTTTTCAAAAAGAATTTTATGAGATTGTTGATTTGTTAAGCCATAGCAGGTGTGAACAACTGTCCCAACCTGTGCTCGACTTTATGCCAAATATGCCTTCAGCTCAGTAATTAATCTTCTCATAAGGCCCAAAAATTAAAAACCCGGAACCTGTGAATGGATAATCAGTCATTGTGATATTTAAAGGGAAGTGAAGAGGTTAATGTCCCACTGGCACATTTTAAGGTTTCACTGAAAATGTGAATCACAAGAAGAATCCAGCCTGTTTAGTCATTCTGGGCCGCTGCCACAAAGGATTTCTACTGTGGGCACAAAATGAGAAAACAACATTACTAAATAGGGGCCCTTTATAAACAGAGCCTATATTGACCCGGTTACGGGATTAGGAATGTTCAGGATTGGAGACCAAAACAAGAAGGGAAGTGACAGGACATTAAAATAATCATTTGTCCAGAATATGTTCTATATTTTAAGTGCCAGGAAAGGGATAAATTCCATATTTCACTTAGTCCTGTTTCATAGACGTGTAATATAAAGGGTAGATTATATTCTGAATATCTTTGAAATGTAAAAAACAATTTTGGGTTGCTTGTCTGCGTCTCTGTGATTTCCTCAGGGATTATTGAGTGAGATGTCCCAAAACTTTTATATGATTTAGGAAATTCTACTATGTAGATTTAATTCCTATTATTAAAATAATACATATGAAAATCTGGATCTTATAACACCTTAACCCCTTAACACCGCAGCCAAATGTACAAGTTGTGAACGAAACAAAATGTAAAATGTAGGAAGGCTGAACTTGATGGACGCAAGTCTCTTTTCAGCTATCTAACTATGTAACTATGTAAACAAAACCTGGCATTTGCGCTATATGTCTGTCCAACCGTAATTCACCTCTTTCATATTAAATGCACCCCCCCTTATTATATATCATTTTATTCAGGGGAAACAGGGCTTTCATTTAATATCAAATATTTAGCTATGAAACATTATTTAATATGAAAAAAATGGGAAAAAATAAGATTTATTTTTATTTTTTTAGTTCTACATGACATTTTAACTGTCAATGTCATAATACTGTTTGCTTTTACTGCAATACAATACACATATTTGTATTCAGCAAAGTCTCACGTGTAAAACAGTACCTCCTATGTACAGGTTTTATGGTGTTTTGGGAAGTTACAGGGTCAAATATAGCGTGTTACATTTGAAATTGAAATTCGCCAGATTGGTTACGTTGCCTTTGAGACTGTATAGTAGCCCAGGAAATAAATTTACACCCATAATGGCATACCATTTGCAATAGTAGACGACCCAAGGTATTGCAAATAAGGGATGTCCAGTCTTTTTTAGTAGCCATTTGGTCACAAACACTGGCCAAAGTTAGCGTTAGTATTTGTTTGTGTGTGAAAAATGCAAAAAACGCCAATTTTGGCCAGTGTTTGTGACTAAGTGGCTACTAAAAAAGACTGGACATACCCCATTTGCAATACCTTGGGTTGTCTACTATTGCAAATAGTATGCCATCATAGGGGTCATTTTCATTCTTGGGCTACCGTAGGGTCATAAAGGCAACGTAAGCAATCTGGCGAATTTTAAAGTGAAAAAAATGAAACACAAGCCTTATATTTGACGCTGTAATCTTTGAAAACACCATAAAATCTGTACATGAGGGGTACTGTTGTACTCGGGAGACTTCGCTGAACACAAATATTTGTGTTTCAAAACAGTAAAAAGTATTGCAGCAATAATATCGTCCGTATATAGTATCGTAAGTGCTGTTTGTGTGTGAAAAATGCAAAAAACTTCACTTTTACTGGCGATATCATCATTGTAATACATTTTACTGTTTTGAAACACTAATACTTGTGTTCAGCGAAGTCTCCCGAGTAAAACAGTACCCCCCATGTACAGGTTTTATGGTGTCTTGGAAAGTTATAGGGTTAAATATAGTGCTAGCAAATTAAATTCCCTATACTTTCAGCATGGGTTGTCAGGCAGGTCCTGCTAATTGTAATTAATTAGGATACCTAATTATGTAAAATTATTACATAAATATATGTGTAGAAATTAATATATGTATATATATATATACATATGTGTATATATACGTATATATATATATATATATATATATATATATATATATAATTTGTTTTAAATATTTGTATTTATATATAGGTATATATATAGTGATATATACGTATATATTTATGTATATAGATATATATATTATTTCGTTCTACGTGTATTTTGATATAAATATATATATATTAATATCACAATACAGTTAGAACTAAATAAAACACATCTATATATTTTTTAATATTTTATTTGTAATTATTTATTTTATTTTATTTTTTTACGTATTTACATATTTATTTTTTTATATTATTTATAAATATATATATAACAATAATTATATATATATTTAATCAGTATCAGTCTACGTGTAATTTGATATTAATATATATATAATTATATATATATTAATATTAAAATACACCTAGACAGTGTATGTGTGTGTATGTATATGTGTGTATATATACTTAGATCATATATATATAATATATATATATGATCTAAGTATATATATATTTTTTTTTTTACACTTATTTAACTTATTTGATTTTATTTCCAGCCAGCAGGGGGACTAACTGTCATTACAGTTAGTCCCCCTGCTGGCATTGCTGCAGCCAGCTATTCCGGCCATGTGATTGTGAGGTCCTCGCAAGGACCTCACTCTCACATGACCGGGAGGGACCGGAGGAGGAAGATCTGCCGCGGGGGGGCTCCCTGGGAGTCCCCCCAACCGCGATCGCCGGCGTGGGACCGCCGGCGACCGGGTAAGTTACTAAAAACCGGAGGGCGTACTATTACGTCCTGCGGCGTTTAGAGCCGCTTTTAAAAGGACGTAATAGTACGTCCTCCGGTCTTAAGGGGTTAAAGAACACTTCCACCCTCTTAACAATTTCTTCTCAATGAAGTTATGGGTGGTGGAGTAGCTGGGAGATGTCTTACCTTCAGTGGTTAAACCATTTTTAGATGGTTTCATGCAGATGTTTTTTTCAAGCATACACCAACTCAACCTTCTCTGTTCATCCCTCTAGTCACCAGGCACTACTTCAAAGTGTGAATTAGTGGATGGTGATGAGTTGAGAGTGTCATTTAATGCTCTCAGCCAATCATTGGCCACCCATTGCAACTAGTAGTACAAATGGTTACTTGCTTTTTAGTGGGTTTATCTCCATTCCATTAAAACCAAACAAAAGAGTTACCTGCACACTATCCCAAATCCCCATGCATATTTAAACAAAATTTGTTTTTTTTGGTTCACTCCAATGGCCATTAGGTGTAAGCCCACCTGCCACGTCAAGAAAAACCTAAATTTGTTTAAATATGCACAGGATTTGGGATAGTGTGCAGGTAACTCTTTTCTTTGTTTTTTATTGTATGTATTGGGGCTGATGTGTACTATGGTCATTGCTGCCATCGAAGAGTAGAGTCTGAGCGCAGGCCTTATTTTTGTGTTTTTATCTCCATCCTCACCTAACCATGAATAGAACTTCAATCAAGAGCATCTAATTCCATCATATGTTGTCTATTCTTATTCCATAAACACTTATCCAGCAGAGGTTTATAGGACAGCTAGTTTATCCTTAAAGAGAAGATCCAGTCATTACAGAACATGAGTGGAGGAACTCTAAAAAACAGATACAAACCATATCAGTATGCATCCGGTTCACTGTTTAGTAAATTGAGCTATATGTAGCATTCGGTCGAGCGGTGTTCTGTACATGCATGGCCAATGCTTTGACTGTCACACTGATAGGCTATACTAGAGTTGTAGTAATTACAAATTTATAATACTGATCCTCAAAGTACAGATCAAATATATAATAATGTAAATATTATCTGAAAATTAGTTTGGTTAGTGCTGTTCAAAGCACCCTGGAAAGATCAGAGCTTCCTTTTGGTGGATCCTAAAGAAGAACATTGCTTCTGGTAAGTAGGGACAGACAGGCCAACCTGATGTACGGAACTGCAAGTCTTTATTTAAACATCTACAGAAAATACATTGTGACAAAACCATATAAAAAGGACTAGGTTCAAAGCATATAAGCCATCACTGGTGCTATACAAAAAGTCTCGTCCTTGCAATTAAAGACTCCCACAATCCTTGTATTCCTCGTTTTGTTTCCCTTGAGCTCCTTCCTGGATCCAGGATAACTGACAGCACTGACGTGTTTGTCTCCTCCCACTGGAACTTTCTCAAGTGAATCTCTCCATCCTCTGCTGCTCCCTTTTATATACAATGTACACAATATATCTCTCATCATACATTTCACTTCTCGAGTTCTACTCCTTCTTCATTAGGGTTATAATCTGCAACAATATTGGGACTGCCGATTAAACAGAGAAATATTAACATCCAGTCTGCAAATAAGCTCTAAAAACAAATTACCTTTATTGTTCATTTAAAATATTTAGATAAGACTATAAAGCAGGTGAAAGGAATAACCACCATGACGCTTACGTGCTTTGTTCCTCACGGCTCTCATGAGTCTCGGTCTCAGCCAAGTATTTTAAATAAAGGTCAATTTTAAAAATACTTAGTTACCCAGTCCCTGTTTTATTGCCTGTCCCAGTTGCTACACGGGTCCAGAACATACTGAATGCTTTTTTTTCTCTCTGAAATGTTATTAGTGTTGGAAAATTGATGCTCTATATATGAAGACGTATAAGGCACTCTCACACTGTGATTGTTTGTGCCAATTTGCATGTCTGCTAGGGGCTGCTAAATATCTGTATGTAAATGTGAGTGAGTAAATTTTTCCATGTAATTGTCTGCAAGTATGTCCATGATTTTATATTTTCTGCTAGCCTTAAAGGGACACTGTAGGCACTATAACAATTTCATCTTATTAAATTGGTAATAGTGCATGGAGTACTCTAGTGCTGTCTCACAATGCAGTATTGAACTATTTGTGAGCAGGTTAACACTAAACAAGCTCCCACTGGAGGCATGGTTGAGGCAGAGGTTACACGATTCCTTCTAGCTATACCAATTCCACACCATCCCAGCAATAGCAGCTGTGTCAGGTCACAGCCTATTACCACTGCCCGCTGTTTAGCACTGAACCATTCAAAAACGTTAACACTTAATGGTGCCAGGTGACTCCAGGCACAATAACCACTTCTATGAGATGAACTGATTATATTGGCTGCCTTTAAGCCGGACATGTACTACTTTGGTAACATTTCCAAACATCTTATCTTGGCAGGGAACTGATCAATATATACCATATATCCTCCTATAACAACCTCAATTTTAAACTACACCGGAAGCCATATCTTGTTCCACTGCCCCACACTGAAATTGCCCAGGCAGCAGAATGCAGGTAGCATGCAGTGCTATGAGATATATTAGCAATTTATAAATATTAAATTATCATTTAAAATGTTCATGATGAGAGATGCCATGACTTTTTAAGGGTGCCTGTATAAGCATCTCTATTACTGCATTGGCATTTCCTCAACTTCGTGGATGTTATTCTTCTTGTAACACCCACCTCCTGTCTGCCTGAGCTCCTCCCACAGTATTCCGTGATTCTTCCTGCATGGAAACACTTCCCCCAAGCAGGAAAAATCTCCTCAATGACGCGACACTTTGGCCTCACTGTCAGCATGCCATCGTCTAAACGGAGTGACATCACGTTACTCCGTTCCTACACTCCCTAGCTAGAACTCGTAGCACCAGCTAGAGAGTTACTATAGCAACAAATGTGTATGCGCTGTGGTTGTTATGGGTGGAGTAGAGGAATTGAGTAGAAGAGTTTCTTCCAAACTATACATTTGTTATCAAAACTGCTAGCACAATGAATAGCCAAAATTGTTTGTTCTTTTATAAGAGTACAGCTATCATTTAACTACTGATAATTCATCACTTCCACCTTGAAATATGTTTCGGGGAGAAGAGTTATAAAATGTTTTAACTAGGTACGGCACAGCTGTTTTATCATTCATGGTTCCTTGGTCGTGGGAACCCCATTCTCCCTTCTTCACCTCACCCTGCTTTTTCTTCAGGAAAAAAATATTTTATATATATATATATATATATATATATATATATATATATATATATATATATATATATATATATGTATATAGAAACTGCTTATTGGGACTCTGTTGGGGTCTTCTATCAATGCCATATAACAATGTATCACTCACTACAGGCAGCAATGTGCAACTGCATCTCTTGCAATCATGCACGGCAGTAACATCCGCAGGAAAATTTGATGCATCTTATATAAATATATGGATGTTATTTTGGGATTATTCTGCTTTTAACCTTGATATCTATTAAAGAACATATAAATCAAATGGACAAATTGCAATAGCTGTCTGGGAAGTCTTTTGACTTTGAACAAGTGTAATTTAATATATGATGGAGTATAAACTTTTCTTTGTCAACAAGAAATTCCATTAACCAAACATGAGAAATATTGCAGTCTAAATCCACTTCCTGTTACAGACCTTTGAACCTTGCTAGCAATATATTACCACAGCTTGTATAGCTAATCTCTTCTTTTTGTTCAAGGACTGCTCTTGTTTTGTAGGAAAAAAAGTGTTATCTTTAAAGATAAAGGGTGTATGGTCATATTGGCCTCCTCCCCCTATTAGTCAGAAAAAAAAACCAACATGTCCGATAAGCAACTTAAAATGTCTATTAGTTTTCCTTCAGGCTGTCTAAATGTATTTCTTCTAGGTTCATTTGTTGGCCAAGTTCACAGTGCAGCATTAATTATTCATTTAGAATTTCGTAATATTTCTGTACCCTTTTTTTATTCTGTATCGAGGATCTTAAATTTTTTTATTATTTTGTGTAACAAATCAACATGTTAATGAAAAAAAAAATTATTTTAGTTGCCAATGCAAAAAGTTCATACTATTTATATATAAACAAATACATAATTCATTAATAAAATATATGTAAAATACATTTTTGGGGGTTTACAATCAAACTATTTTTAGAAAATAATAATGCTTTATAAAATATTTAAAAAGCCTATGTTAATGAATTTGATGATTGGGTGGCCTGGATTTAATTAAGAAATGTGCACATTTATTTAGAGAAATATATTACATCCGCTATGACCCTGTGGAGTTTATTACTGAGTGAGGACAGAGAAATTTTAGGTCATAAACACAGCCATCCTATTTGGTGAAGGACTAGAAATTGTCAAGTGAAATTGAGGCCTGGATAGTAGGAATTTTCCCATGCACAGCAGTAGAACTAATGTAGAGGTGGTACTTTGATACTTGGCATGTATCATTTGTGTGCAATGCCTATGTGTTTTGGGTAGAATAGTGCATATTCTATGTTTCTGTTGATTAAGTATGGATGTCTGGATTGACATAAGTAACAGATGGTATCAATAAGTCACAAGGCTTTCTTTGTATGAGATCTCTGGAATGTGGATTGGGGGTCTTGTCCTTATATGGCTACAGTTATAGTCTGATGTCAGTATGGGCACTTCTATATAGTAACTGAACAAAGGGACACAAGGTCTCTCTCTCTTGGCTCTTCTTCCTGTATAGCTATGTAACAATGTAACTCTCCCTTCAGAAGTCCAGCAATTACCATCTGCTATTGAACATCCATGATCATGTAACATTCTTAGGGTTTTTTTTATGAATCAGTAACTAAGAATAAACCGTAAGAACCCGTAAGTCAGATTGCCTATTAGTACTTTTCATTAATATAGTCGTATAGTAATGTCGCAAGCCTTTAACCCAAGAAATATACAGAAAATACTTATTTTATTGAACTGGAAAAAGACACAGAAGAACGTAGATTTTACAGAATGGATAGAGTATGTGAATGCAGAGGTGTATTTGTGTTTAGAGTTGGCATTTGAATGCAGTTGTGTGTACTGTTGCCATTTGAATATAGTGGTGCATTGTGTGTGTGTGTGTGTTTTTTTTAGCATTTTAATGCAGTAGTATGTTTGTGTGTAGTATTTTTGTTTGACTGCAAAGGTTTGTTTGTGTGTGGTGTTGGCATTTGAATGCTTAGAAGTATGGACATATAGGGGGCGGAGCCTAACCGTTAGCCAGGACGGTCGCATGCTTGCTGAGCTCCGTACGAGAACACCTAAAAACGGCTAAAATAGGGGAGAAAGCAGTCACCCACCCTCACAGAAAACGGTCCCCTGGTTGTGAGTAAGAACATGGGCCGAAAAAATAAAAAGTCCAAGCCTGAAAAAAGCCAGATGAGCCGGGATATCGGCGATCTCTTCCGTAATTCCCAGAGGGCCGCATGGGACAACATGGCGCTCGCGGACGAGGGCTCCTCTTACTCTTCGGAGGACATAGCTGAGGCCCCGATGGCGAGTGCCTTACCCACCACTAAAAAAGGACGGACCCCATTGGCGGCGGACCGGGACCCCATCACGGCGACCCAACTCAAAGCAATGTTGGCAGAACTTCGAGAGAACATAGCGGGAGACCTGGCCCCCTTCAAGAAGGCCATCGAAAGTGCGACTACCAAAATGGTCCAACTTGAGGCCACCCAGAGCACCCAAGATGGCCTGCTCACAGAGGTGGAGAGAGGCCTGGCTAACCTGACCCAATACCAACAAAAAATTGACACCAGGTTAGACGCCATGGAAGACCAACGGCGCAGATATAATTTAAAACTAAGGAGAGTGCCCGAGACAGTGGGATTACAGGACTTATCACATTTCCTCAGGCAGCTTTTTGCAGCCCTCCTACAGCCGAAACACGCCAGGGCCATGAGACTCGACGGCATGTTTCGTCTAACCAAACCACCCAATGCACCGCCGACAGCGACCTCAGACCTTATCCTCCGTTTTGGCTCCATACGGGACAAACCTCTAATCCAAGACGCGGTGAGGGGTAAAACCCCCATTATCTTTGAGGGCACCTCACTATACTTTTCTCCGGACATGTCAAGGGGCACTCTCCTATGGCGCCGGTCCCTGCAACCACTACTCCAACTGCTCCGAGCCAAGGAGGTATCGTACCGATGGGGCCCGAATCGCACAGTGCTAATTTCTGCCGGAGACACAACTCTACGAGCAAGCACCGACAGGGAGCTAGAGGACCAACTGCAGACACTTGGAATAACGCTGCCATCAGCAACTGCGGGCGGGAACCTGTCACAGGTGGACTTGGCTAAGATCAGAGAATTTACGCCGCGAAACGCGAAACCCACATCCTCCACTGGAACAGGGACCTGAAGGGAAGGAACGGGCTCAAAAGTCTGCTATTCCCTTATTTAAGACTCTCTTATCACCCAAGGACTGGCCTAGGGCTACCATTCAGGGAACTGGAAAATGTCATAGCTGCTTTCTCCTCCCTTCCTGTTACAACTGTTTCGTAGGTTTCTAATGTTGATAAGGTTGAATATGTTTATCCACTCTTGCTTTACCTCCAGCGAACACCCAATGAGTGGGGATGTAAGGTATAGTACGAACATAGCAAAGTTACTAGAGACAGGGGCTGACGAGCCCACAACCACTACCAGTAGGCCCACGTTTTCGTCACTAACCTGCAGACCTCCCTGCCACATTTAGCTAGCTGTATATAACCTTTGGTGTCAACTGGCTCACGCTATATATTAATCTGACCATGCCTCCACCCACATATGTAGCTCGCAACTCAACTACACTCCATACGTTTAGGGGGTAGATACTCTGGCCACTAGTTGGCGCTGACCTCGCACAAGCACGCACCCCCACACACCTCGGCACTCTGGACAGGGATGAACTCCCTTACTGTGATGGCTTACACATCGGCAATACCAGACCCAGATGGGGAACACTCCTTTTCTAAATCTATGTACACCTACAGCCTAGTGCAAATGTACACACGGTGATGCCCACAAATGCAGACGGCACCGGCTCCAACTTGCATATCCCCCCCCCTTCACCCTCCTCCATTATACTACTACACCCACCTATATAGAACACTGGATGGGGCCTCCCCATGGTGCACTCACGCCACAACGAGGTACACAGCTTATAGGCGTACATTTCTATCGTGCCCACTGGGGCTTACCTAAATGTTGTAACCTGTTAATTAACCTGTTAATAACCAAAAAATCACTCCGCATGTTGCTGAACACAAGTTGATAACTATGCCTGTAAAGCAATGTAAGAAGTATGGACATATAGACATAAGAGAGTGACTTCCTTATGGTCCAGTGGGATCTAACTGAGGCTGATGGGTGTCTGGGGCTTGTCCAGGCTCTCTCCTTCCTCCCTCCCCCCTCCTCTCTGTGTGTCCTTCTTGTCCTCCCTGCATATCTCTCCCCAAGCACTACCGATCTGACAGGGGCCTGGTTACACTGTTAAAGATTTGCCTGGGCCCTGTGTGAGAGTGGCTGCAATGCTGGTAGTTCTGCCCCTGGCCATGCACCCTCCAGGCTTGCAGTGGCGAGAAACTTTTAAGGCCTGGCTAGTAACGTAGGATTGAAAGTTTTAAGCCCTCCCTAAGGAGACTCTGGGAATGTCATGAGTTATTTGAAATATTATGAGTTATTTGAAATACAGATGAAGGGTCCACCAAACTCAAAAAAAAACAGAAAGCGACCAATGTCCCTGGTGATGGAAGGAGTGCATTTCTGGTTAGTCAAAGAAGAAAACCTTGGGTCTGGATATTGCGTAGAGAATGGATTAGAGGGGTGCTTTGGACAGATGGAAGGGGAGATAATTATTTGCTGGGGAAGGAGCCAGAATCGTGTCCCCATCTCTATTTCCGTGTATCAATAAATTGATTGAAGCACCTACATATAGCAATAGCTGCCTGATAGTTTAATGCTGGCTAGTCGCGCATGTAATCCCCAGCACTGCTCTGAGATTAGGGGCCTGACGTTTACATTTATTCCCACTGCGCTCTATGGCTTTCTAATGCATTTTGTGACTCATTGTGTGACACTGTGGAGAATGAAGCTTAAAAAGAAATGATCAATTATGTCAAGGAAATTTCCAATGCGTATAATAAGTGTATTCTTTATGAAGGGTCAGTATGTCAGTTTTGCATGGAAAGTTCCCTTCAATACCTAGAATTCTCTACATGTATAGCTACAAGGACAGAGAAGTGTAAGGTTAGCAATTTATATTATCTAGCGTGAGCATTTTACTACAATACATTATGCATCACTTAAAAAAAAAACATATTGAATTTCATGCTTTTTCAATATATTTGCAGAATGTCAGCTCAGCATGCCGAAATGTATTTCCTCTTGCTGGTATAATTATGCATAAACAATAAATTACATAAGTCTGTCAGGGCCTATCGGAAGCCTTGACTTAATTAAACATTCCTTCATGTTTGTGCTGCGTGCGTGTGTGTCCTTGGCAGCAGCAGCCGCTCCACATTCCAAAATGAAACATGGCTCATATTTTTTATTAGGCTATTAATGAAACAAACAAAGACGAAGGTTTCATAACTTCCGTTCGTGTTTATGAAGAATGAGGACACGGAGGGACACATATTGTTAAAGAAGCAGTACAACTTTTGCCGTCTCTTCCTGTATTTCTCAAAGGCTTCAGCAAGGGTCATAACGTTCACCAGTGGACTTTGTTTTGGGGGGAATAGTGAAATAATGTGGGATTAAACTGGCAGTTTAATGTAGTGATTAATTTGCTAACTGATGAGTCACAGTGAGAATGTACTTGCAAAATGTAGGTCAAAATAGATTAATTTTTTTCCCAATTTGTCTACTCAATATGGTCTGTCTTTATTTGGTGTTTATCTCAACTGCAATCTTTTTGGAGTTCAGTTCTTGGTGACAAAACAATGCATAGTTATGGAATAATTGTGCGTAGCTAACATTTGAAAAAACTAATTTCTAACGATACTATGAAGCAGTAGAACAGGGCTGCCCAACAGGTAGATCTCCAGATGTTGTAGAACTCCAACTCCTATGATGCTTTAGCCCTGCTTTAGAAGATAGGTTAGCTTGTGGTAGCAGGACAGCACAGTGGTGATGCCATAATGTGATGTATGCTGCACTGCATCTAATTGGCTAGTTTGCCCAACATATTCCTGAATAATTCAGCAAGAATCATGAAACATAGAAACATAGAATGTGACAGCAGATAAGAACCATAGAGCCCATCTACTCTCCCCACATTTTCTAAATACTTTTTAAGTCCCTGGCCTTATCTTAAGTCTAGGAGAGCCTTTTGCCTACCCCATGCATCCTCATGTCTTCCTTTCATTTTCTTTAGGTCATTAATTTATTTCTGTATAATTTTTAGGCTAGATCATTGCCGAGTTAAAAATAGATATCATGAAACCTATGTATACACTAGGATGTCACTAAAAAATAATTTGGTAATTATTTAGTGCTCTAACATAGTCACCATAGCTAACTGTAGTGGTAATGCTGCCCACAATCCATTGGCTCTGTTCTTCGGTGTAATAAAAAAAAAAAATTATTGTTTGTGAACTATTTTCAACAAAGTGCATCAATCAACTGTGCATACTGAGTGCAAATTAATTTGTGCACTATGTGCAAATAAAGTTTACTCAATAAATACAAAACACAATTGTGAGAAAACCAGCCGGGATTTCGTGATTTTCTCTGAACATTCGTTTATTTTACCTCATTTGTTTATTTTATACAACCTTGGTTCCGTAGATTAAAACTACCGAACACCGACCACCCTCCTGGCTCATTGACTTCAAAGGGACCCGTCAATTAAGCGCTCTCTCAGGGTGACCGCCATTCATATATCCGAATGCCACGTGGCTGAGAAAATGGCGGCCATCTTGTTTGTTCAGACAAAGACAGCGGAACTTGGTCATCAAGTGTCTGGAACTAAAATCGGACACTCGACTTCCCAAACACCGGTCCCAAACATGCGAACACTGGATCTTCATTTCACGAACAGCTAGGAAAAGCGCTGTTCGGTACTTTGGTGCATTCGTATGAGGGTAATAATTGCTCCTATGAGCCAGGAGGCTCCATTCGTGGATTATTTTGTTATTTGACATTTTCGAAATTGACCGACCGCACACACTGAATTCGTGGAACTATTTTGGGCAGGAGCCTCATGTGCGTTGAAATTTGAATATGTTGTTCTCCCAGATCGGGGCTATGAGGGAATATGTAATTTGTGGGGATACCTTAAACGTAAAGGGGTGTTCTGAGTTTTGGGGAAAATGTGTGCACTTCGCCTGGAGATAATTGGGTTATTCCTTAACTTATCTCATTATCTCCCAGGCGGAGAGAGGGAGCGTTTAATTGCAAATGTACATTATGATTGGCTATTTTGTTTGTGTACTGTGGGAGGTCCTCTTGCAGGGGGACCTCCATAAAAGCCTGTGTGGTCTCAATAAACACCATTCTTGTTATACTCTTCATCATGTTTCGGCTGGTGTTTGGGTATCTGATTGCTACTTGGGAAAGCTACACTAGAGAATTTTGTGTCTTTGGGATTTAACTACCGAATAGAGGAACCGAAGCAAGCTATAATCACTCAGGCTCTCGGCCGTTCAGCTCAAATTATACTAGCCCCTAGCTACCACTTCAGTGTTCGTTACAACAATATATGTGTGTCTTGCAAATTCATTCAACATGATATGCTATGAAAACAGAAAAAAGAAGAGCATATAGTGTAATACTGCAATTTATTATGATCAATGGTAGGTATATAGATAAAATGGAGAGCAAAAAAGGGGCGCAAAAGAATACTGAGAACAGGCAGCAGCTGAAATAGCCTGCCCTTCGGTGGGTCCCCGCTCAGTTCTCAAGCTGGTTTTAGCTCATCTTGTGCCATTACAGAGAGAACCTCTGTACATATCAGACTGGTCCCACCCATACGGGCAGTCAAGATCCGAAATGCCAGCAAGTTCCCTCTGCACGAGAGACACAGCAACCCCAGACGATCGTTTCAGCCTTGTTTTATTGCTCTCCTTACGCTTAAAGGCTAATCCAGACGTGGACCCCTTGCTCACGGTGCCTAGAGAGATATCAGCTATGCCTCACTGGTGATGCCTAACAAGGCTGAAAAGATGGTCTAGGGTTGCTGTATCTCTTGTACAGAGAGAGCCGGCCTGTATTTTGGTTGGAATCAGTCTGAGATTCATGGTCTGGTTCTCTTTGTAATGGCAGAAGATGAGCTAAAACCAGTTTGAGAACTTAGCGGGGGCAAGCGGATTGAGCTGTTGTCCGTCCTCAGAACCCTACTTGCGACTTGTTTTTTTTTATCTCCTTAAGCTTAAAGGGTAATCCAGACGTGGACCCCTTGCTCACGGTGCCTAGAGATATATCAGCTATGCCTCACTGATGATGCCTAGCAAGGCTGAAACGATCGTCTGGGGTTGAGAGACGGCCTTTTTGGATCTGTTCTGCCCTTTTGGGTGGAATCAGTCTGAGATTCATGGTCTGTTTTTTTTTGTAATCGCACAAGATGAGGTAAAACCAGCTTGAGAACTGAGCAGGAATCCACCAAAGGGCAAGCTAATTGAGCTGTTGTCCATCCTCAGCACTCTCTTGTGACTTGTTTTTTTGCTCTCCTATATAGATAAAATAACTCACAATCGTGGAGCAGTAATAGCTGGCTCAAACTGTGATAGCTCCAAAAAGCCACTTGCTGTGGGGACTCAATTATGCAGAGATGCATTATAGCAAACGGTATTCAACCTTTATTGGTGCAATTTAAAATATAGCAAATGAGATTCACCCCCTTTCAGACTGCTCCTGAAGGCACTATCAGAAACCATTTGTCCAAAAGCAGGCAATAATGGTGTTTTGGCTCTCGGGTGTGCTTCATTATCTTCAGGGATAGGCGTTGTGTTTTATGTGTACGGCAGCATGATGACGCGTTTCATCAGATCTGCCCATCAGCTGTATCTTCGCCCTTTTAAGTCTGCCAAAGCGGGCGTGCATAGTTAGTTCACTCCAGTAACACTCCTTCACTCCGGTACTTCACCTTAAACGGGAATTCCAATTACACCTGATCATCTAAACAGACCACTGGAATCTGAATCCCCACCTACGATTTCGGAGAACAAAATAAGGCACAAACACAAGTGCAGGGTCAAACTCTATTCTAGTTTAATAGAAGATAATTCATATTTTATACATAACAAAATAATGCAAACTAATGGCTGGCATATTCATTCAGTAAATGTTTTGCCTTCTAGGGCCATTTACTTTCAGTGGTTTCAATGATCTTCACAATTCTGCAGCAACAGTAAAGAAACAGATAAACAGGTGTTTAGGGGATGTCAGTTCACATCCCACTGCAGTTAATTAAAACAATAACATACCTGCTATTCAACTGCCTGTAGATTACTGTTTAGCAAAGAAAGTGTATCTATACTGTGCTCATCATTCGTACTGACTTCCCCTTACTGCTCTGTATCCCCTTTCAGCTGTGTTTCCTGGTGATTTTTCTCTGGTGTTCTCTTTAACAGGACACTACAGGATAAAACAGGTACAGAACTGGCACAAATTGTTGTTCATGTGTGGTGCTGTGCGTGGAGTGGTTGTTTGTGGTGTTGCATGTTTATGTGGGGAACTAGACTCCAGTGCTGTGTGTGGGAACTTACTTTTACTGCTTCATGTGGGTAGGAGACTATTAGGTGAAACTAATGGGAAGGGTGCTTGTGGGGTTGCAAGTAGGAGGCAGGCTGTTTGTGGATTGCGTGTGGAGTAGGCTGTGTGTACTGTTGCATGTTTGTGCATAGGGGCAGTTTATCATGGATTGTATGTGTGTGATGTGGTGTACTGTGCACATGTTGTCAGTGGCTGTTTGTATATATGTCTAAGGGTGTGTATGGAAAAGCTAGTTCCAAGGCTCTGAAATGGTAGGAATTTTGGAAAGTTAGGAAAGTATTAACAAATTCATGTCTTTTTAACTGAATTGTTCAGTTGCATTAAAAAGGCAATTTGAAACTTGGGTATTCATCTTAATTTTAAAGAGGGAAATTACAGTTCAAGTGAGGCTGCCAAAAGTTGACATGCTTGCTTTTATTGTGGTAAAAGGAAACTGAAGGTAGTTAAACTTACCTGAAGCTCCACTCTATTGGAGCTAAACATCTTCAGCTGCTGGTGCTACATCTAACAGAAGCCCCATTAATTTCTTACTATCACATATGCGTGAGAGTATAATGCAGATGTCTATAGAGGATTCTGCGACACTGAGTTATCTTCATCTGTGACAGCTGTGCATGATGAGATTATCCCTCGACTCTGATCTTGGCTCAAGAACAGACCAGATCCGTGGATGCAAGATGCTGGCTCGAGAAGTGACCTGTGACTGGTGGAACGGACTGTTTTGGACTTGCCTCTGTGAGGGTACAAAGCCATTTTATTTATAGTGGGTTGAAGGACCATCATCTAAGGGCTGGTAGCCAGTATTTATTTATATTTTTCCTTTTAAACATCTGGTCAATATCTCTCCAAGGTTGCACCAGTGGCCTCCAACTCACATGTGACTACATATTTTTTATTTACATTGATTCCCTTTATAAGCTATACATGCCACTAGACCTATACTTGCCCATGAGTTTAATGTGTTACTAACCATGTGTTATAAACCAAGAGGGCCCTTTGCTAATGATACCAACCAATTGTTTTCTCTAGCTATTAATCGCCTTTCTTGTTTGACTATCAATAAGCCCCGTTGGCATGCATTAGATTTTTTGCTATCAACACAGTGGCATGCATAAGCATTCCTCTATTAATACTAAAATGTGCAGTTACTCAATACTTGTATTTCTTCCGTAGTGTACAGCATCCTATCTAAATATAGAATTCCTACTGATTTATTTCTATGTTCCGGGATTTCATTCTTCTCCTTTGAAGAACCATTGTATGCATATGTCACGTATCAGGGGAGGGCTGGCAGCCTTAGGCCTGGGGGGCAAAACCAGTCAAGTGGCCCATTGCGCCACCAAATCAGTTCACCATCTATGCCCACCTTTTTCTGGTTTTATAACGGATATTGATGTTATGCTAATCAGTAGCTCTTTGCCAAACCCACTCCTTCACGGCTTTGACTTTCAATGTTGTCAGAGCACAGGCTGAGAATCTCTGAGCCTGTGCTCTGACTCACTAACTGAGTGCTGGAACCACGAGGGAGAGGATATGATCTGACTGCACCTACTGCTGGTGCGCACCAGTGGACCACCAGCAAATCGTTTAAACTAAATATGCTGGTGTACCCAACTTGTGAGCTGTGTTGGCCGCCGGGTGCCTCTGTTGTCATGGCACCCTGCGTGACCGCACAGCTTGCCCACCCCAACGGCTGGCCCTGCTGACACACACTGACGTTACTACTTAGACATCCCTCAATATTAATACAGACATCAGAGTAAACACCAATAAACTGTGGAAACAGAGCTGATCCCCCCCAAATTTATAAAGGTTTGCTTAGAGGATTTATTGTAAGATTAAATCATGCCTCCTCCTCTCTCTCCCCCATGCGCTGCTCTTTAGGCTGGGAGGAAGTGAAGAGTAATCACAGTCTCCCAGCACAACGCCACCTGTTGCTGCATGGGGAACAGCTGTTTAATGTAATGCTTGCAGGACGGCCAGCTGCCGCAGAACCTCTTTGTTTCCGTCTCTGCCAAGGGCTCCAGGCACTGCTTGTTGTGAGTGTGAGCCACTGTAAATTAGGGGCAGAGGGCACTTGCACTGCGGTCAAGACGGGTCTGGGCAGGAGGAGAGTGCAGTACAATCAGTGAACTCCCCTCCTGTGGGTCACCAGTAGACTGGTGCACCTGCCCAGGATCAGAGCCGGTGCAAGGATTTTTGCCGCCCTAGACAAAATATAAATTTGCCGCCCCCCCCCCATGTGACATCACAATGCCCCACCCATATGATCTGCCATATGAACTAACGCCAGTGCTGCACACAGTGTGTGTTTACATTAAAAAGCCTGCAGGGACCAGCTATAGACACCAGAACCACTTCATTAAGCTATAGTGTCCCTTTAATGTGAGGTAAATTATAGATTAGTGTCACTAATAATATACTAGATTGCCTACTTACAATTAGATGAGGATGATGATGGGCTGCAGTTTGGCTCCACTGGTCTGGTGTAGAACAGGACCTCTGGAGGCTGTTTGCAACTGTGGTCACAAAATTCAACGTTCTGGGAGAATTGGAAGCAGCTCCATTTTTTGGGGGCCTCTTACACAGCTCAAGGTCATGGCCCCAGTGCCTGACGGTGAGTATGCCCATAAGGCCCACTCATGAGTCCACTTATATGTTCCACCCACCCATGAGCTCGCTCACAGGGAGTGGAGTGTGTAGGGGATGTGTTATGTGTTATCTAATATGTGTGCTTATGGTATGTAGTGTATAGGGATACCAGTTTGTGCAGGTGATGCAGTGTGTTTGTGTGTAGTGGAAGCAGTGTGTATTTGTGTATAAGGGATGTATTATGTGTTTCTGGTTGTGTGTGAGGGATGCATTGTGTGAATCTGTGTTTGTATGCATAAGGGATGCAAGGTGTGTGTCTGTATGTGTGTGCATTGAGTGTAAGAGATGCATTGTGTTTCTGTGTGTATGTAAGAAAAACAGTGTGTGTGTTTGCATGTGTGTGTAAGGGTTTGCATTTTATGTTTCTGTGTATGTGTGCAAATGATGCATTGTCTTTGTGTGTAAGGGTTGCATTGTGTGTGTGTGTGTGTGTGTGTAATGGATGCATTGTGTGTTTCTCTGTGTATGTATAGGGATGCATTCTGTGTTTCTGTGTATGTATAGGGATGCATTGTGTGTTTCTGTGTATGTATAGGGATGCATTGTGTGTGTGTGTGTGTGCGCGTAGTGTTAAAGAGCTCCCTGTCTTGCCCCCTGTCCTATAGAGCTGTCCCTTCTGTCCCTTAGAGCTCTCCCCTCTCCCCCACCCTCCCCTAGCGGTCTCTTCTCACACTCACCCACCCTCCCTGTGCTCTTCTCATCCCCCCTCCACCCTCCCTGTGTTCTTCTCACTCCTCCCTCTATGTGTTCTCACCCCCCTGTGTTCTTCTTACCCCCTCCTCCCTGTGTTCTTCTTACTCCCCCCCTTGTTCTTCTTACCCCCTTCTTCTTATTACTCCCCCTTCTTCTTCTTAACCCTCCTACTTCTTCTTACCCCCTCTTCTTCTTCTTACCCCTCCTTCTTCTTCTTTCCCCTTCCTTCTTCTTCTTACCCCATTCTTCTTCTTCTTACCCCCTTCTTCTTATTACTCCCCCTTCTTCTTCTTAACCCTCCTACTTCTTCTTACCCCCTCTTCTTCTTCTTACCCCTCCTTCTTCTTCTTACCCCTCCTTCTTCTTCTTGCCCCTTCCTTCTTCTTCTTACCCCATTCTTCTTCTTCTTACCACTCTTCTTCTTCTTACCCCCCTTCTTCTTACCCCCCTTCTTCTTACCCCCCTTCTTCTTACACCCCCTTCTTCTTACTCCCCCTTCTTCTTCTTACTCCCCCTTCTTCTTCTTACTCCCCCTTCTTCTTCTTACTCCCCCCTCTTCTTCTTACTCCCCCCTCTTCTTCTTACTCCCCCCTCTTCTTCTTACCCCCTTCTTCTAATTACTCCCCACTCTTGTTCTTACTCCCCCCTTCTTCTTCTTACCCCCCTCTTTTTCTTATCTCCCCTCCTTCTTACTTCCCCCTTCTTCTTACTCCCCCCTCTTATTATCCCCCTCCCCTCTTCTTACTCCCTCTCTTCCCTCTTCTTACTCCCTCTCTTCCCTCTTCTTACTCCCCCCTCTTCTTACTCCCCCTTCCCCTCTTCTTACTCCCCCCTCCCCACTTCTTACTCCCCCTTCTTCTTACTCTCCCCCCTCCCCTCTTCTTACTCCCCTCTCCCCTTACTCCCCCTTCCCTCTTCTTACTATCCCCCCCTCCCCTCTTCTTACTCTCCCCCCTCCCCTCTTCTTACTCTCCCCCCTCCCCTTACTCTCTCCCCCTCCCCTCTTCTTACTCTCCCCCTACCCCCTCTTCTTACTCTCCCCCCTCCCCTCTTCTTACTCTCCCCCCTACCCCCTTCTTACTCTCCCCCCTCCCCTCTTCTTACTCCCCCCCTCCCCTCTTCTTACTCCCCCTCCCCTCTTCTTACTCCCCCTCCCCTCTTCTTACTCCCCCCCTCCCCTCTTCTTACTCCCCCCTCCCCTCTTCTTACTCCCCCTTCTTCTTACTCTCCCCCTCCCCTCTTCTTACTCTCCCCCCTACCCCCTCTTCTTACTCTCCCCCCTCCCCTCTTCTTACTCTCCCCCCTACCCCCTTCTTACTCTCCCCCCTCCCCTCTTCTTACTCTCCCCCCCTCCCCTCTTCTTACTCCCCCCTCCCCTCTTCTTACTCCCCCCTCCCCTCTTCTTACTCCCCCTTCTTCTTACTCTCCCCCTCCCCTCTTCTTACTCCCCCCTTCTTCTTACTCTCCCCCCTCTTCTTACTCTCCCCCCTTTCCTCTTCTTACTCTCCCCCCTTCCCTCTTCTTACTCTCCCCCTCCCCTCTTCTTACTCTCCCCCTACCCCCTCTTCTTACTCTCCCCCTTCCCTCTTCTTACTCTCCCCCCTACCCCCTTCTTACTCTCCCCCCTCCCCTCTTCTTACTCTCCCCCCTCCCCTCTTCGTACTCCCCCCTCCCCTCTTCTTACTCCCCCCTCCCCTCTTCTTACTCCCCTTCTTCTTACTCTCCCCCTCCCCTCTTCTTACTCCCCCCTTCTTCTTACTCTCTCCCCTTCTTCTTACTCTCCCCCCTCTTCTTACTCTCCCCCCTTCCCTCTTCTTACTCTCCCCCTCCCCTCTTCTTACTCTCCCCCCTCCCCTCTTCTTACTCTCCCCCCTCCCCCCTTCTTACTCTCCCCCCTCCCCTTACTCTCTCCCCCTCCCCTCTTCTTACTCTCCCCCTACCCCCTCTTCTTACTCTCCCCCCTCCCCTCTTCTTACTCTCTCCCCCCTTCCCACTTCTTACTCTCTCCCCCCTCTTCTTACTCTCTCCCCCCTCCCCTCTTCTTACTCTCTCCCCCCTTCCCTCTTCTTACTCTCTCCCCCCTCCCCTCTTCTTACTCTCTCCCCCCTCCCCTCTTCTTACTCTCTCCCCCTCCCCTCTTCTTACTCTCTCCCCCCTCCCCTCTTCTTACTCTCCCCCCTCCCCTCTTCTTACTCTCCCCCCTCCCCTCTTCTTACTCTCCCCCCTCCCCTCTTCTTACTCTCTCCCCCTCCCCTCTTCTTACTCTCTCCCCCCTCCCCTCTTCTTACTCTCCCCCCTCCCCTCTTCTTACTCTCCCCCCTCCCCTCTTCTTACTCTCTCCCCCTCCCCTCTTCTCACTCTCTCCCCCCTCCCCTCTTCTTACTCTCCCCCTCCCCTCTTCTTACTCTCCCCCCTCCCCTCTTCTTACTCTCCCCCCTCCCCTCTTCTTACTCTCCCCCCTCGCCTCTTCTTACTCTCTCCCTCCTCCCCTCCCCTCTTCTTACTCTCTCCCCCCTCCCCTCTTCTTACTCTCTCCCCCCTCCCCTCTTCTTACTCTCCCCCCTCCACTCTTCTTACTCTCCCCCCCTCCCCTCTTCTTACTCTCTCCCTCCTCACCTCTTCTTACTCTCTCCCTCCTCCCCTCCCCTCCCCTCTTCATACTCTCTCCCCCCTCCCCTCTTTTTACTCCCCCCCTTCTTCTTACCCCCTCCCCTCTTTTTACTCCCCCCCTCTTCTTACCCCCTCCCCTCTTTTTACTCCCCCCCTTCTTCTTACCCCCTCCCCTCTTTTTACCCCCCCCCTTCTTCTTACCCCCTCCCCTCTTTTTACTCCCCCCTCTTCTTACTCCCCCCCCTCTTCTTCTTACCCCCTCCCCTCTTTTTACTCCCCCCCTTCTTCTTACCCCCTCCCCTCTTTTTACTCCCCCCCCCTTCTTCTTACCCCCTCCCCTGTAGGTGGCCGAGCTGCACTCCGGTCCGTGGTGCCCGGCCGGAGTGATAGGAAGGTGCTCAGTGTGCACCTTCCTGTCAGTCCGGCCGGGTACAGGAAACAGAAACTCCTGTTCCGCGCGGAACAGGAGTTTCTGTTTCCTGTACCCGGCCGGACTGACAGGAAGTGCACACTCAGTGTGCACCTTCCTATCACTCCGGCCGGGACCGCGGACCGGAGTGCAGCTCGGCCACCTACAGGGGAGGGGAGGGAGGGAAAAGCAGCTGCAGCCGTCTGAGCGCTCTTTACAGAGCGCTCGGCGGCTGCAGCATTTAAAGGGCCGGCCCGCCGCGGCCGGTCCTAAAAGAATTTCGGGCGGCCTGGGGGGCAATTGCGTATTCATCCTCACCTTGTGATGTTTGCACTGAAAAATGCCTATTTAGCAGTAGTGGAGGTGCCGCTCAGCGGTCCTGCGCCAGTATGCCTGATCGCTGCAACATGTAGATGGATGCCGGCCGCTGCGGATCCACGCCATATTGTAGCCCCACGTCCGCCCATGGTTTTGAGGGCGTCAACGTGCATGTGACGTCACGCAAAAGTCGCACATGCATGTTTTGGAGTCAATGGCCGGCTACGGCCAATCGGATCTGCAAGAGGGTTATTTAAACTAATTTCTTCTTTTACTCATTGCCCTATCGTGGTTTCCCTTAGCTGGTTATCCGAGAGAGTATTCCTGATCGTAGTATTTCTGGTATTTGACTTTGGCTTCGTTTGACTTCCCTTATTTCTGGTATCCTTGACTTTTGGCTTTCCTTCATCGTTGTGTCTCGTTCTGTATCCCTGACCTCAGCAAGTATTCTGACTATTCTTGGATACGTTAAGTCCGACCATGCTAAGGTCCAGTTATACGTTATCCTTAGTCCTAGGTGTGATATTATTCTGTGAGCTGGATCAACTAGTAATCCTGACAGCATGTATACTGCTAGTTATTTCTGTAACTTTGCACAACAAAAATTTAAAAATGAAATGATTGCGTTGGAATTGTTTTAACATTTATATTTTGTTAGGGGAGTTAGGGGGGGTTAGGGGGAGGTTAGGGGGGTTAGAGGGAGGGACACATGCTAGAGAATTACATATTGCACAAAAATTTGATATTATACAATATCAGAATAATAAACATTAGGTCATTCAAAGCAATCTGTATCAGATCTTAACGTGTCCCACCTAGTCCACTCTGTAATAAAAGTCATATTAGAAGAATAAATAGAAGTGAATATACATTTATAAATGCCTTGCTTATCTATGGCTAGTAGCACCGCAGACAAGGTAGGGCCTGAGGGGGATTTCCAAGCTCTCGCTATTTGTTGCTGAGCAGTTATATGTATATCGAGTATAAGCTTTTTCAGTGCTCTGGGATATTCCAGTAAAAGTCCCAACAATAGATACGTAAGGGACTTAATTGGAAGAGCAATGCCAGTGACATTTTTAACTAGAGTCTTAATGGTATGCTAGAGCGAACTGGTGGTAAAACAAGTCTACTAAACATGGAGTATGGTTACCTCTCCATCATTACTGTAACGATCACTTACCTTTCCCCGCCGGTCCCGCGCAGCGTGGCATTCTCCTCCCATGCTTCCGGGAGGTGGCTCAGTCCTTCTGACGCCGGCCGCTCGGAACACGCCCACTTTTATGACGCGGCACTAGAGCGCCGACGTCAGAAGAAAAGTGCCGCCAAAATCCAAACGTGGCCACGCTCCCGGACCTTTTGGGGGCGTGGCTTTAAATTTAAAGAACCCACACTATATAAGGGCTATTGTGACACTTGTCAGGTGCCCTAGTGTGGTTCTTGTTTGAAGTCCCCTAGTGCTATTTACTCCTGTTTGTCTTTTTGGTATTTGACCCTTGGCTATCTCTCCGACTATTCTGTTCTCTGGTTTCCCGTTACTTGGCTTGGATAATCGTATGCCCGTCTTCCCTTTAACTATTCTCAGACGCTAGTCCGGCCACTCTAAGGTCCGGTAAATGTCTTCCTCTGGGTTTCACGCTGTGTGACATTACACTAGGGCCATGGACCCTGCAGTTGTTAACCCTCTTGGGCCGGTATCTGATGACCGGTTTGAAGAACTGGACCATCGCATGGACCAGTTCGCTATTGCTGTACAAACTTTGCTAGCACGTACTGCCCATCTCCAACCGGAGGAGCAAATCTCAGCACACAGACCTCAGGAACAACCTATGGAAATGGTTGCTATGGGTACTCCCAATCACGCAACCTCCCCTCTCCATTACAGGGGTGATCCTAAAGGTTGCCGGGGTTTCTTGAACCAAGTTAGTATTTATTTTGAGCTTCATCCGAGAGCATACCCTACGGATAGGGCAAAAATAGGTTACATAATCACCTTGTTGATTGATAGGGCGTTAGTTTGGGCGAATCCTCTATGGGAGAATGACAACCCGATAGTGTTTAACTATGCAGAATTTGTCGCAGCTTTTAGGAGGACTTTTGATCCCCCAGGGAGTAGGACTAATGCTGCCAAGACATTGTTACGTATGAGACGCTCTAGAATTCCGTACACATGCTGCCGAGGTTAGATGGACTGAACAAGCGTTTGTTGACGTATTTATGAACGGGCTTTCTGATAAACTTCTAGATGAAGTAGCCACTAGGGACTTACCCAATGTGCTGGAAGAATTGATCACATATCTTTCCCACATTGATGAGCGCCTCCGACATAGACAGAACACCAGAGACAGACCTAGACGGGTGCCAGAACGCCTGGCATTGACTTACCCTTCATCCGAGACAACAGCAGTCACTCCCCCAGAACCTATGCAACTGGGAGTTATGCATTTGTCTGAGAATGAAAGACAATACCGTCGTAGGGAGGGACTATGCCTATTTTGTGGCAGAAATGGTCATTCTCGTTCAACCTGTCCCAACTGGCCGGAAAACTCCCGCACCTAAGCCCTAAAGGAGGACAGGCCTTGGGTGTAATGTGTATGTCCTCCTTTAAAGATAAAAAAGATCATAGGCTTCTTCTACCAATAGTCATTGAGTGGGAAGGAAAAAAGGTGCCAATCATTGCCTTGATAGACTCTGGGGCATCCGAGAACTTTGTTGATCACAAATTCGGTCAGGAACATGCTCTCCCATTTCAAAGCAGATCAACACCCTTGGCCGTTGAGGCTATAGATGGTAGACAGCTGTCAATCCCTTTTATCACACAAGAGACTCTTCCAGTGGTATTGTGCGTAGATTCCCTGCATAGGGAGGTTATAATCCTGCAACAGGTCACTTCTCCCATTTTTCCTGTTATTCTTGGCTTTTCTTGGCTCTCTAAACATAACCCTTCTATAGACTGGGAGAAAAAAGAGATTTTAAAATGGAGTGAGACTTGTCTCAGAAAGTGTATTACTCCTATTAAACACGTAGGTTTACTTAATGTACCTATCATGGAACCTTTAACCACTCAGATACCCAAACAATATTTGGATCTGAAAGCTGTTTTTGAACCGCGAGAGGCAGATAAATTACCTCCGCATTGGACATATGACTGTCCCATTGACTTATTACCCGGCACTATGTCCCCTAGAGGCACAGTCTATCCTCTCTCTATGGCTGAGAAAAAAGTACTAGAAGAATATATCACGGAAAATTTAAGGAAGGGATTTATTAGTAAATCGTCCTCCCCAGCTGTCGTTGTTTTATTCTTTGTTTCCAAGAAGGAGGGGGATTTAAGACCCTGTATCGAGTATCGGGGTTTAAACAAAATAACTATACGTAACGCTTACCCTATTCCTTTGATTACAGAACTTTTCGACAGATTGAAAGGGGCGACAATATTTACTAAATTGGATCTGCGGGGAGCATACAATCTAGTCAGAATTAAGAAAGGGCACGAATGGAAGACTGCTTTTAATACTCGCTATGGTCACTACGAGTATCGGGTCATGCCCTTCAGGTTATGTAATGCCCCAGCAGTCTTTCAAGACTTCATTAATGATGGGAATATTTACAGATGTTTGTAATTGTCTACTTAGACGATATTCTAATCTACTCCAAAAATATTAAAGACCACCATACTCATGTTAGGCTGGTTCTTTCTAAACTCTTAAAAAATGGGCTTTACTGTAAGTTAGAGAAATGTCTATTTGACAAGGACACAGTGCATTTCCTGGGCTATATAATTTCAGGGTCTGGATTTCAAATGGATAAGAAAAAACTAGAAGGTCTTCTACATTGGCCCCTGCTTGTTGGACTCAAAGCCATCCAACGTTTCCTGGGATTTGCTAACTATTATAGAAAATGTATTAAGGGATTCCCCTCTATCACTGCCCCTATCACTGCCATGACCAAAAAAGGACGGAATTCCATGGAATGGAATCTCGAGGCCAAGGAAGCTTTTAAGAGCTTAAAAAGGTATTTTTCTTCAGCGCCAGTATTGAGACATCCCAATCCCTCACGTCCCTTTATAATAGAGGTGGATGCATCAGAAACCGGTATTGGAGCGGTGCGCTCTCAACGACCCTCTGATGATCAACCGTTGCACCCCTGTGGATTTTTTTCTAAAAAAATAACTGAGACAGAAAAGAGATATGATATTGGGGACAGGGAATTATTGGCTAATATCTCAGCTCTCAAAGAGTGGCGCCATCTGTTAGAAGGGTCAACCATTCCTATCACCATCCTTACGGATCATAAAAACCTTTCGTATTTTGGAGAAACCAAAAGAATGTCAGACAGGCAGACTCAATGGTCTTTATTTTTAACACGATTCAATTACATTGTAACTTACAGACCAGGGTCAAAGAACACTAAGGCAGACGCCTTATCCCGCCAACATAAACATTTATCACCTCCAGTAACTCATTTTTCTTCCATAATCCCATCCAACCACATACTTGCCACCATCCATGCCAAAATCTCTTCGGGTATAATGGAGGAATTATCAAAGTTCCAGGATCATACCTCATTAACAGTTCCCCGGGGAAAATTATATGTACCCTTGGCTTATAGAAAAAAGGTCTTATCCCTTGTACACAACTCCAAATTGGCAGGGTATCCGGGCATTCACAAAACTGAGTCTTTACTCGAAAAAACAATTTTGGTGGCCTTCATACAAGAAGGACGATCGCGAGTTCGTTCTTGCTTGTAGGGTCTGTGCCTCCACTAAATCATCCAAAGGTCGTCCTCTGGGCTTCCTCTTGCCATTGCCCATTCCCGATAAACCCTGGTCGAGTATTGCCATGGATTTTGTAGTGGATCTGCCTCCTTCCAAGAATCATAGAGTTATATTGACTATAATCAACAGATTCTCTAAGATGACCCATCTGATCCCACTAATCAAATTGCCTTCTTCTTCTGAACTGGCCTCTATATTAATAAAAGAGGTGGTACATTTGCATGGCATACCTCAAGATATTACTTCCGACAGAGGGCCCCAATTCATTTCACGGTTCTGGAGGGCATTTTGTGACCAACTACGTATTATCCTTAACCTTTCTTCTTCCTACCATCCCCAATCTAACGGGGTTACGGAAAGGATGAATCAATGCCTGGAACAATACATCTGTTGTTTCACTTCTGAGCACCAAGACGATTGGGTGGAGCTGCTTCCATGGGCTGAATTCACCCATAATAATCTGATGCACGAATCTACTCAACATAGTCCCTTTTTTATTAATTATGGTTTTAACCCTACAACTTTGCCGAGTTCTTTTTCATCTACAGGAGTGCCTAGTGTTGACAGCACTATCAACAATATGAAAGAAACTTGGTTAAGGGTTAAACATATTTTAACTCAAGAGGCTCAGATTCAAAAAGGTAATGTGGATAGACGGCGTAGAGCTGCTCCTACATTCGTAGCAGGTGACAGGGTATGGCTGAGTACTCGCAACATAAAGTTAAAGGTGACCTCTATGAAATTCGCTCCCCGTTTCATAGGTCCTTTCCAAATACTCAAACATATCAATCCGGTCTGTTATAGCCTGAGATTGCCGGATACTATGAAGATTCATAACACTTTTCATGTTTCCCTCCTCAAACCTTTAATATGTAATTGTTACACTCAGAATATCTCTACTCTTCCGGCCGCACTCGTGGAAGATCAAAATGAATACCAAGTTAAGTCTTTATTGGATTCCCGGGTTTCCCGGGGTAAATTGCAATATCTCCTTGATTGGAAAGGGTACGGTCCTGAGGAACGTTCGTCGGTGGATGCCTCTAATGTTCACGCCCCTCGCCTGGTTTGTCTATTTGAGAGGCAGCGTTCTCGTGGGTCTGGTTCTGCCCACCCTGTGGGCGGTTCTCGAGGGGGGTACTGTAACAATCACTTACCTTTCCCCGCCGGTCCTGCGCAGCGCGGCATTCTCCTCCCATGCATCCGGGAGGCGGCTCAGTCCTTCTGACGCCGGCCGCTCGGAACACGACCACTTTTATGACGTGGCGCATGAGCACCGACGTCAGAAAAAAAGTGCCGTCAAAATCCAAACGTGGTCACGCTCCCGGACCTTTTGGGGGCGTGGCTTTAAAGTTTAAAAAAAACACACTATATAAGGGCTATTGTGACACTTGTCAGGTGCCCTAGTGTGCTTCTTGTTTGAAGTCCCCTAGTGCTATTTACTCCTGTTTGTCTTTTTGGTATTTGACCCTTGGCTATCTCTCCGACTATTCTGTTCTCTGGTTTCCCGTTACTTGGCTTGGATAATCGTGTGCCCGTCTTCTGTAATCCCTTGACCTCTGGCTATTCCTTTAACTATTCTCAGACGCTAGTCCGGCCACTCTAAGGTCCGGTAAACGTCTTCCTCTGGGTTTCACGCTGTGTGAAGGGGTCACTATCGTGACAATTACATCCCCAACATTGGTCAGATGTATGCAGAAAACGTCTATGAAAGCAGTTGGGTATCATATACCAATTGTACATCATTTTGCTTTGTTACTCAAAATGGGCTGATGATCTGAGCAGACCCGTCTGTATTGTATATATTTGTGACCATTGATTTGGAGAAATAACACATTGTAAGTTGGACTCCAATCAACAAGCTGTGAGAAGAACATATTTCTAGATAATAGTTAGTAGCACATGGAGATCGGTTTACAGAGTGCTGTACGATTACAAGAAAAAACTCTTAGAGAACACTTTAAGGCAAAAGGGTACCCAAAAACATGTTTGAAAAGGGCATACCTTAGAGCATTTATGACTGAAAGATCTAACCTTATTGACGAACAAGAGAACAGACCCAAACAAAATCTAATTTGATGTATTGGTACATTTGATGCTGGATAGCATACTGTCAAGAGCACACTAGACAGATACTGGCCATTACTTCATTAAGATCAACATCTTAAAGAAGTAATTACACCTCACGTTGCCATGACAGCCAGACGAGGATGCAATCTAAAGGACATTTTGGTCCCCAGTCACCTCTCTACCTCTGTAAAGAAATCCAATTGGCTTAACAAGCATAAATGTGCTACATACCAATGTGGGCGCTGTAAAGCATGTAAGTATATCCACAGACACTCCAAGACGTTTTCAAACTCAAATGAAACAGAAACATATAGTACCAAAGCAATCTTCAATTGCCAAACCTCAGGCACAGTGTATCTACTGACATGTAGCTGCAAACTAATATATGTGGGCAAAACTAGTAGAGCATTTAAGAAGCGGATCTTGGAGCATGTTAATTTGATTAATCCATCAAGACTAATGGGTACCCCAATGTCTAAACACTTAAAGTTACACCATGAGGGGTCTTCTCAAGGATTACGCTTTAGCGGAATAGAGAAAATAAATCTAGGTCCCAGAAAAGGAGACCTAGATAAAATAATTACTGGATATACAAATTTTAAAAGTTGTCCCCGTCCGGCTTGAATGAAGGATTCTCCTACACTTCATTCATTTCTGATTGATATTTTAACCTGCAAAAAAAATCATTTTATGCACCTTAACATTTTTAAACAATGTCAAACCATCACTTTTTATAACCAAAATACTCTCTCTTCGCTCACTTTGGTAACTTTACCCATTTAGCCCAAGGACCTGTCCTTTGAAAAACTATTAAAACATGATTATGGATATCTTAATACTGAGACACACAATATCACATGATCTATATTTTAAACAACTATCATGACATTAGAAATTTGACATAATCATCTATAAGTTTAACCTATTTCGCTAGAAGACACATGAGTAAATATAAGAGAATTCCAATTAATTACAAATGACGCTACAATAAGTTAGCCATGTATTATTATAAGTGATCAAAATGGATAACATATATATATGTATATATTATGTAAACTACATTAATTTTGATTTCTGACTATGCTATACTTATTTAAAAGGGAATTGGAATTCTATAAAGAATACATTATAACATTGGATTTAGTAAATTACACTGACATAGTCAGGTTTCCTGAGAAATCCAAACAGTTATAATAGATCTGGAATAAATATGATCTATAAAGGGTGGCAACAAAGAAATAACTCCCTTTAATTCGGCATTAAGAATTGCTACACCTATATTACTCATATTGACAACTTTATTGAACAAAAGTACACTTGATACTTTAGGGAAAGGGTTAATTATTTACTAACTCAAAACATCATTAGATCTTGAGCCTGGACAAGAGATTGCTGTAATAGAAGCAGACTCACAGTTGATCTTAATAACCCAGAAAAAACAGAGATGTCACTTGCTATTAGCAATATCAAATAAGGTGCCAAGTAAAAGAACGACATAGATAATATTAACTAGGAAATTTAATCCACACTGAAGCCGATCGCTTGATCATTGTGGCCATTCCTAAACCCTTTTCTGATTGGTTACATGTCTGCATAGGTAATTGAATTATCCCAGGCTACACCTTCATCCTAATGTGGCAGTACTCGATTGGCTGCCTGTCACGGGTCCCAAGTGGGGCTATGGGTTTATAAGGTGAGACAGATTCAGTCTGTGTTTGACCCCTGATGAAGGTGTACACGCAGTGCACCGAAACGCGCGTTGGGCATTTTCGACTTTATCACAGGGCACCATACACTTACTCACGATGGTGAAACTAACCATGCCAATTTCAAGCATGGTTTAATGGATTAGCACTTTTTTCTTTTTTATATTTCTTTTCTCTGACTATTTAGTAAGCTTAACAGGGAGAGAGGCTTTATCATAACCTATACTTTACTGTCTACTTTAAGTATCTAAGACTGTTATGCTGCAGAAGGCTCTAAGTATTGATTCTTAAATCAAGCCTATATCATCCTGTCTATTCTGAATCATTGACATGTATGGCTGTAGTTAACAAGTAAGTGCTTATTCAAACCAGTTCATAACTGTGAATCTCAAGCTTGTTTCCACATACTGGAGATATTTGCCTCAGATAAGCTCCAGTAGTAGACATTGTATTATCATCCTATTTTTCTTGTAATAGTACAGCACTATGGACTATTAATTGATGTAAGGGATCTTTATCTCTAGCTATCCCCCATATATTGGCCACCACTAATAAAGCCTGTCTTTTAGGGGGTTCCATTGCTAAAGATTAAATTTAGTCAGAGGTTGGCCTAAGGGCTTTAGACTTAATGAACAAGACTTTTTTTTTTTTTTTTTTTGGTTAAGTGTTCATCTATACATTGATGACTACCCATCCAGTCAATACTTTCATGCAAAATAGATTTTGCATGTGAGTGTTTGAGTTCTCTCTTTCAATGGTATAAAAGAGCCTGGAGTGGTTGATTGTTTAATAATTTAATTCAATTCAAGTGCAGTAAATATGAGTATTTTATAAATATTGTATCTTTATGGTATACTTATTATTTTTTTATTATTATTTTCATTTATATAGCACCAACATGTTCTGCAGTGCTTAAATGTAACAGGGAGATAATAAAGTCACAGTAAGGGATTCATATTTTAATAATAGTGATTGTTATATAATTAATTAAAATGTGGATTATTATAGTTAATCGTATTATCATTATGATATTTCATCATAGTGGTC
The DNA here is from genome assembly GCF_036172605.1 of Pelobates fuscus. NCBI lineage: Eukaryota > Metazoa > Chordata > Amphibia > Anura > Pelobatidae > Pelobates > Pelobates fuscus. The sequence continues at coordinate 107,541,192 of NC_086319.1, read as the reverse complement.
TTGATAAGGGGCAGGGCAACTCCCATTCCTTATTCCGTTGGTGAACTTCAACTTTTTAGCATTCTTATCCTGCCAAATTCTGATCGGGAGTAAAAGGATCCTGCTTTAAAACATACAAAGTATAGTAATTTTCCCATATGAATATGCAGTAACATTATACTACTTTGTAGATTATGTTTGTATTTTTATGATGTTATTTTTATCCACATTGTTAGTGCAAATTTTTATATACCAGTTACAGAAATTGTATGATTAATATTTCTGGAAAAAAAACCTTTATGTAATGATGTTTTGAGGAGCATTTGTGTATTAACACGTAAGAGGGGGACAATAACACATTAATGCTCCCCTCCCCCATTGGAAAAGCTAAGAAAGGCACAATCTAAGAGCTATATCTTAGATATACACAAATCACAAGAACAGGATGTGTACATAGCTGTGTATACTAAACACTATGTATCTGCACTGCAAACATGAAAGTGTAGCCAAAAAAATGCTAATCTGAATGATTTAATTCCCTTCAATGTTATATAACAGCCGAGTATACAGGATCTTATTATTTAATTGAGCTGCAATTCAATATTTGCTTGTGCCATGTGGTATGTTTTCCAAAGGGGAAAATCTTTTGCAATCTTACAGCAGTCGCACAATAGCAGAGAAGAGACACAGCAGTACTACAATACACATGGCATTACTCATGCCTCCCAACTTTTAAAATAGTCAAAAAGAAAACAAATATTCATAAGGCAAATCATGAATTTTTAGGCTGCCATGAATTATCGATAGCCTATCATGCAATTGGTTAATGCATTTAAAAGAAGAGCCTAATATTTTATTTACATAAGTTGCTTATAAATAGTGATGTCGCGAACATAAAATTTTCCGTTCGCAAACAGCGAACGCGAACTTCCGCAAATGTTCGCGAATGGGCGAACCGGGCGAACCGCCATAGACTTCAATAGGCAGGCGAATTTTAAAACCCACAGGGACTCTTTCTGGCCACAATAGTGATGGAAAAGTTGTTTCAAGGGGACTAACACCTGGACTGCGGCATGCCGGAGGGGGATCCATGGCAAAACTCCCATGGAAAATTACATAGTTGATGCAGAGTCTGGTTTTAATCCATAAAGGGCATAAATCACCTAACATTCCTAAATTGTTTGGAATAACGTGCTTTAAAACATCAGGTATGATGTTGCATCGATCAGGTAGTGTAAGGGTTACGCCCGCTTTACAGTGACAGACCAAACTCCCCGTTTAACGCACCGCAAACAACCGCAAACAGTCCATTTGCACAACCGCAAACTCCCCATTTGCACAAGGTTGGATACCGATCGATGGTTCGATATTCTGAGCCCTCTCTGATTTACTGTACACGACTATTCGATATTCCCACAAATTTTATATAGCATTTTGTGTTTGTTTGAGACCACCTTAAAAATATTGGATATCGCTAAAAATCATGATCACTATATACTTTCTCTACAAACCTCGAAAACGAACCAAACTACTCATCCATCCGCTATACCACTTTATCCCACCTAGAACTAGTGCCCAGTTAAAATACTTGACTCTTACTTACCCACACTCAGTCATGCCACACACATTTCACCACTACTCTCACTGAATCCCTCTAACTACGGCTAAATTCATCTTCTACATCAGAACACTACTCCTAAGATTGGGTTGTATCCATGTCTCGGGTCTTTCATTTCGAATAGGGGTAGCTTATTATTAAAAGATTGGGCAGATGGAAATCCTTAGTCTACAACCAATATATTCCTCATCCCGAGAAAGAAATGAGGAAAGCTTTTAAAAGCTTTTAAAAGTTTGGCTTTGTAAATTTGATGCAATAAGTGTGTTTTTCTTTAATACATTTTCACCCTCTTTGCATGAACCTGAATTACATATATTACTAATATGTTTCTGAACATATATATTATATTATTTACTTACTCACTCACTCACTCTCTGGGCCGGCCCAAGACATCATGCTGCCTAGGTCCAACGATAAATGACTATGGGGGATAATGTATAATAAACACAGGTTACTGACTATGGGGGGGATAATGTATATTAAACACAGGTTACTGGCTATGGGAGGGATAATGTATAATAAGCACAGGTTACTGGCTATAGGAGGATAATGTTTAATAAACACAGGTTACAGGCTATGGGAGGGATAATGTATAATAAACACAGGTTACTGGCTATGGTGGGATAATGTATAATAAGCACAGGTTACTGGCTATGGGAGGATAATGTATAATAAACACAGGTTACTGGCTATGGGCAGGGCCGGCGCCACCTGTAAGGCGACCTAGGCAGCCGCCTAGGGCGCAACTTACAAGGGGGCGCCGGATCCCTGTCCCGCTGCGCCTCCTCATGCTGCGCCGCCTGAGCGCTTTAACAAGCCCCAGGCGGCGCAGCACTGCTGCATGGAGGGCGGCCGGGTTTGAGTGACCGGCAGGAGGGAAGCGCAGAGCGCTCCCTCCTGCCGGTCTCTCCATGTAGCGTGGCCGGGCGGCGCGGAACGCGGGACAGGAACCTTTGTTTCCTGTACCCGGTCGCCGGCGGAATGACAGGAAGTGCTCACTGAGCACTTCTGCCGGCGGCCGGGTAGAGGAAACAGAGGTTCCTGTCCCGCGTTCCGCGCCGCCCGGCCACGCTACATGGGCAGGAGGGGAGGGTAAGGACCACTAAGGGGGGGGGGCGGCATAAGGACCACTAAGGGGGGGGGCGGTATAAGGACCACTAAGGGAGGGGGGGTATAAGGACCACTAAGGGAGGGGGGGTATAAGGACCACTAAGGGAGGGGGGTATAAGGACCACTAGGGGAGGGATGGGGGGATAAGGACCACTATGGGAGGGAGGGGGATAAGGACCACTATGGGAGGGAGGGGGATAAGGACCACTATGGGAGGGAAAGGGGGGGATAAGGACCACTATGGGAGGGAAGGGGGGGATAAGGACCACTATGGGAGGGAGGGGGGATAAGGACCACTATGGGAGGGAGGGGGATAAGGACCACTATGGGAGGGAGGGGGGGTAAGGACCACTATGGGAGGGAGGGGGGAATAAGGACCACTATGGGAGGGAGGGGGTTAAGGACCACTATGGGAGGGAAGGGGGGATAAGGACCACTATGGGAGGGGGGGTATAAGGACCACTAAGGGAGGGGGGGGTTTATAAGGACCACTAAGGGGGGGGGTATAAGGACCACTAAGGGGGGGGTATATAAGGACCACTAAGGGAGGGGGGGTTTATAAGGACCACTAAGGGAGGGGGTATAAGGACCACTAAGGGAGGGGGGGTATAAGGACCACTAAGGGAAGGGGGGGCTATAAGGACCACTAAGGGGGGGTGTAAGGACCACTAAGGGAGGGGGGTATAAGGACCACTAAGGAAGGGAGGGGGGTATAAGGACCACTAAGGGAGGGGGGTATAAGGACCACTAAGGGAGGGGGGGTATAAGGACCACTAGGGGAGGGATGGGGGGGATAAGGACCACTATGGGAGGGAGGGGGGGTAAGGACCACTATGGGAGGGAGGGGGGGGATAAGGACCACTATGGGAGGGAGGGGGTTAAGGACCACTATGGGAGGGAAGGGGGGAATAAGGACCACTATGGGAGGGGGGGGGGGTATAAGGACCACTATGGGAGGGGGGGTATAAGGACCACTAAGGGGGGGGTTATAAGGACCACTAAGGTGGGGGTGGGGGGTATAAGGACCACTAAGGGGGGGTGGGGGGGTATAAGGACCACTAAGGGAGGAGGGGGGTATAAGGACCACTAAGGGAGGGGGGGCTATAAGGACCACTAAGGGGGGGTATAAGGACCACTAAGGGAGGGGGGTATAAGGACCACTAAGGGAGGGGGGTATAAGGACCACTAAGGGAGGGGGGTATAAGGACCACTAAGGGAGGGGGGTATAAGGACCACTAGGGGAGGGATGGGGGGATAAGGACCACTATGGGAGGGAGGGGGGGATAAGGACCACTATGGGAGGGCGGGGGATAAGGACCACTATGGGAGGGAAGGGGGGGTAAGGACCACTATAGGAGGGAAGGGGGATAAGGACCACTATGGGAGGGAGGGGGGGGATAAGGACCACTATGGGAGGTTGGGGGGGGTGATAAGGACCACTAGGGGAGGGGGGATAATGACCACTAGGGGAGAGGGATAAGGACCACTAGGGGAGGGAGGGAGGGGGGATAAGGACCACTATGGGAGGTTGGGGGGGATAAGGACCACTAGGGGAGGGGGGGATAAGGACCACTAGGGGAGGGGGATAAGGACCACCAGGTGGAGGGAGGGGGGATAAGGACCACTAAGGGGGGGAAGGACCACCAAAGGGGGGTAAGGAGGGAGGACTACTAAGGAGAGGGGAGGAGGGTGATTACCACTAAGGGGGTGGGGGGAGTAGGGGAAGGTCTACTAAGGGCTTTGGGAGAGGGAGGACCACTAAGGGGTTTGGGAGAGGGAGGACCACTAAGGGGGAGGGGGGAGTGAGAAGACCACCAAGGGGGACTGCAGAGGGACAGGGGGCCAAGGGAGAGCACTAAGTGACAGAAGGGGAGAACACGGAGGGACAGAAGGGAAGGGGAAATCAATAATTGAGGGGAGAGCACTATGAATTTTTTTTAAAAAAAGAAAGAGCTGTTCCCCTCTCAGTCCCTATCCTACCCCACAAACCCTCTCTTTTACACTACACACATACACAATGCATCCCCCCCACACACACACAGAAACATACAATGCATTCCTACTCACACACAGACACACCCGAAACACACAATGCATCCCTTACGTTCTCTTACATAATTAATGCACCCCTTACACACACTGCATTCAATTACATACACAGAAACAAACCTTGCACCCCTTACACACACACACACACACACCCAGAAACATACAATGCATTCCTTACACGCAAACACACACTACATCCCCTATAAACACACTACATCCCTTACACAAATTGCACACATAAAACATCCCCAACTCATGGATGGGCCATGTAGGTGGATTTATGGGTGGGCATTGTAGGCGTATGCCCCCTGGGGGCCCAGACCTTGAGCTGTGTAACGGGCCCTAAAAAGTGGAGCTGCTTCCTGTTCGTTAATTGTTGTGAGCACTGTTAAAAACAGTCTCCAGAGAGCCTCTTCTACACCAGACCTGTGGAGCCAGACTGAGCCCATCATCAGCCTCTTGTCCTCATCTGGTGGTAAGTAGGCAATCCAATATATTATTAGTGGCACTAATCTCTAATTTACCTCACATTAAATGGATACTATAGTCACCAGAAGCACTACAGCATAATGTAGTGGTTCTGGTGTCTATAGCCTGTGCCTGTAGGCTTTTTAATGTAAACACACTGTCTTTTCAGATAAGACACTTTGTGAAGACTGGCATTGGCCCATATAGCAGAGCATATGGGCGGGGCATTGTGATGTCACATGGTGGGCTGGACATATGGGGGGGCGGCAATTTTTTTTTTGCCTAGGACGGCAAAAATCCTTGCACCGGCCCTGGCTATGGGAGGGATAATGTATAATAAACACAGGTTACTGGCTATGGGGGGGCGGGTAATGTATAATAAACACAGGTTACTGGCTATGGGGGATAATGTATAATAAACACAGGTTACTGGCTATGGGAGGATAATGTATAATAAACACAGGTTACTGGCTATGGGGGGATAATGTATAATAAACACAGGTTACTGGTTGTGGGGTGGATAATGTATAATAAAAACAGGTTACTGGTTGTGGGGGGATAATGTATAACAAACACAGGTTACTGGCTATGGGGGGGGGTAATGTATAATAAACACAGGTTGCTGGCTATGGGAGGATAATGTATAATAAACACAGGTTACTGGCTATGGGAGGATAATGTATAATAAACACAGGTTACTGGGTATGGGAGGATAATGTATAATAAACACAGGTTACTGGCTATGGGGAGGATAATGTATAATAAACACAGGTTACTGGCTATGGGAGGATAATGTATAATAAACACAGGTTACTGGCTATAGGGGATAATGTATAATAAACACAGGTTACTGGCTATGGGGGGATAATGTATAATAAACACAGGTTACTGGCTATGGAGGATAATGTATAATAAACACAGGTTACTGGCTATGGGGGGATAATGTATAATAAACACAGGTTACTGGCTATGGAGGATAATGTATAATAAACACACAAAAAAAAAAAAGAATGCAGCTTCAGAATTAATCTAAATTCTATGCTGTCTAGGAGGTGGGAAGGTCTGGGAGGGAGGGTCTGCTGCTGATTGCTGATTGGCTGGAATGTGTCTGCTGACTGTGAGGTACAGGGTCAAAGTTTACTCAATGATGATGAATAGGGGGCGGACCGAACATCGCATATGTTCGCCATCCGTGGCGAACGCGAACATGCGATGTTCGCCAGGAACTATTCGCCAGCGAACCGTTCGGGACATCACTACTTATAAAGTAATTTACATATACTGTGAGGTTTATTGATGTGGAGCTCAGTGATAAATACACAGTGCAGAGCTTTATTGATGTGGAGCTCAGTGACAGATAAATACACAGTGCAGAGCTTTATTGATGTGGAGCTCAGTGACAGATAAATACACAGTGCAGAGCTTTATTGATGTGGAGCTCAGTGACAGATAAATACACGGTGCAGAGCTTTATTGATGTGGAGCTCAGTGACAGATAAATACACGGTGCAGAGCTTTATTGATGTGGAGCTCAGTGACAGATAAATACACAGTGCAGAGCTTTATCGGTGTGGAGCTCAGTGACAGATAAATACACGTGAAGAGCTTTATCGATGTGGAGCTCAGTGACAGATAAATACACAGTGCAGAGCTTTATTGATGTGGAGCTCAGTGACAGATAAATACACAGTGCAGAGCTTTATTGATGTGGAGCTCAGTGACAGATAAATACACAGTGCAGAGCTTTATTGATGTGGAGCTCAGTGACAGATAAATACACGGTGCAGAGCTTTATTGATGTGGAGCTCAGTGACAGATGAATACACGGTGCAGAGCTTTATTGATGTGGAGCTCACTGACAGATAAATACACAGTGCAGAGCTTTATCGGTGTGGAGCTCAGTGACAGATAAATACACGTGCAGAGCTTTATCGATGTGGAGCTCAGTGACAGATATATACACAGTGCAGAGCTTTATTGATGTGGAGCTCACTGACAGATAAATACACAGTGCAGAGCTTTATCGGTGTGGAGCTCAGTGACAGATAAATACACGTGCAGAGCTTTATCGATGTGGCGCTCAGTGACAGATAAATACACAGTGCAGAGCTTTATCGGTGTGGAGCTCAGTGACAGATAAATACACGTGAAGAGCTTTATCGATGTGGAGCTCACTGACAGATAAATACACAGTGCAGAGCTTTATCGGTGTGGAGCTCAGTGACAGATAAATACACGTGCAGAGCTTTATCGATGTGGAGCTCAGTGACAGATATATACACAGTGCAGAGCTTTATTGATGTGGAGCTCACTGACAGATAAATACACAGTGCAGAGCTTTATCGGTGTGGAGCTCAGTGACAGATAAATACACGTGCAGAGCTTTATCGATGTGGCGCTCAGTGACAGATAAATACACAGTGCAGAGCTTTATCGGTGTGGAGCTCAGTGACAGATAAATACACAGTGCAGAGCTTTATTGATGTGGAGCTCAGTGACAGATAAATACACAGTGCAGAGCTTTATTGATGTGGAGCTCAGTGACAGATAAATACACAGTGCAGAGCTTTATTGATGTGGAGCTCAGTGACAGATAAATACACGGTGCAGAGCTTTATTGATGTGGAGCTCAGTGACAGATAAATACACGGTGCAAAGCTTTATTGATGTGGAGCTCAGTGACAGATAAATACACGGTGCAGAGCTTTATTGATGTGGAGCTCAGTTTCAGATAAATACACAGTGCAGAGCTTTATCGGTGTGGAGCTCAGTGACAGATAAATACACGTGAAGAGCTTTATCGATGTGGAGCTCAGTGACAGATAAATACACAGTGCAGAGCTTTATTGATGTGGAGCTCAGTGACAGATAAATACACAGTGCAGAGCTTTATCGGTGTGGAGCTCAGTGACAGATAAATACACAGTGCAGAGCTTTATCGATGTGGAGCTCAGTGACAGATAAATACACAGTGCAGAGCTTTATTGATGTGGAGCTCAGTGACAGATAAATACACGGTGCAGAGCTTTATTGATGTGGAGCTCAGTGACAGATGAATACACGGTGCAGAGCTTTATTGATGTGGAGCTCACTGACAGATAAATACACAGTGCAGAGCTTTATCGGTGTGGAGCTCAGTGACAGATAAATACACGTGCAGAGCTTTATCGATGTGGAGCTCAGTGACAGATATATACACAGTGCAGAGCTTTATTGATGTGGAGCTCACTGACAGATAAATACACAGTGCAGAGTTTTATCGGTGTGGAGCTCAGTGACAGATAAATACACGTGCAGAGCTTTATCGATGTGGCGCTCAGTGACAGATAAATACACAGTGCAGAGCTTTATCGGTGTGGAGCTCAGTGACAGATAAATACACAGTGCAGAGCTTTATTGATGTGGAGCTCAGTGACAGATAAATACACAGTGCAGAGCTTTATTGATGTGGAGCTCAGTGACAGATAAATACACGGTGCAGAGCTTTATTGATGTGGAGCTCAGTGACAGATGAATACACGGTGCAGAGCTTTATTGATGTGGAGCTCACTGACAGATAAATACACAGTGCAGAGCTTTATCGGTGTGGAGCTCAGTGACAGATAAATACACGTGCAGAGCTTTATCGATGTGGAGCTCAGTGACAGATATATACACAGTGCAGAGCTTTATTGATGTGGAGCTCAGTGACAGATAAATACACGGTGCAGAGCTGTATTGATGTGGCGCTCAGTGACAGATAAATACACAGTGCAGAGCTTTATCGGTGTGGAGCTCAGTGACAGATAAATACACAGTGCAGAGCTTTATTGATGTGGAGCTCAGTGACAGATAAATACACAGTGCAGAGCTTTATTGATGTGGAGCTCAGTGACAGATAAATACACGGTGCAGAGCTTTATTGATGTGGAGCTCAGTGACAGATTAATACACGGTGCAGAGCTTTATTGATGTGGAGCTCAGTGACAGATAAATACACAGTGCAGAGCTTTATTGATGTGGAGCTCAGTGACAGATAAATACACAGTGCAGAGCTGTATTGATGTGGAGCTCATTGACAGATAAATACACAGTGCAGAGCTTTATCGGTGTGGTGCTCAGTGACAGAAAAATACACAGTGCAGAGCTTTATCGGTGTGGTGCTCAGTGACAGATAAATACACAGTGCAGAGCTTTATTGATGTGGAGCTCAGTGACAGATAAATACACAGTGCAGAGCTTTATCGATGTGGATCTCAGTGACAGATAAATACACAGTGCAGAGCTTTATGGGTGTGGAGCTCAGTAATAGATTAATACACAGTGCAGAGCTTTATCGGTGTGGAGCTCAGTGACAGATACATACACAGTGCAGAGCTTTATCGATGTGGAGCTCAGTAATAGATTAATACACAGCGCAGAGCTTTATCGGTGTGGAGCTCAGTGACAGATAAATACACGGTGCAGAGCTTTATTGATGTGGAGCTCAGTGACAGATGAATACACGGTGCAGAGCTTTATTGATGTGGAGCTCAGTGACAGATAAATACACAGTGCAGAGCTTTATTGATGTGGAGCTCAGTGACAGATAAATACACGGTGCAGAGCTGTATTGATGTGGCGCTCAGTGACAGATAAATACACAGTGCAGAGCTTTATCGGTGTGGTGCTCAGTGACAGATAAATACACAGTGCAGAGCTTTATCGGTGTGGTGCTCAGTGACAGATAAATACACAGTGCAGAGCTTTATTGATGTGGAGTTCAGTGACAGATAAATACACAGTGCAGAGCTTTATCGATGTGGAGCTCAGTGACAGATAAATACACGGTGCAGAGCTTTATTGATGTGGAGCTCAGTAACAGATAAATACACAGTGCAGAGCTTTATCGATGTGGAGCTCAGTAATAGATTAATACACAGCGCAGAGCTTTATCGGTGTGGAGCTCAGTGACAGATAAATACACAGTGCAGAGCTTTATGGGTGTGGAGCTCAGTAATAGATTAATACACAGTGCAGAGCTTTATCGGTGTGGAGCTCAGTGACAGATACATACACAGTGCAGAGCTTTATCGATGTGGAGCTCAGTAATAGATTAATACACAGCGCAGAGCTTTATCGGTGTGGAGCTCAGTGACAGATAAATACACGGTGCAGAGCTTTATTGATGTGGAGCTCAGTGACAGATGAATACACGGTGCAGAGCTTTATTGATGTGGAGCTCAGTGACAGATAAATACACAGTGCAGAGCTTTATTGATGTGGAGCTCAGTGACAGATAAATACACGGTGCAGAGCTGTATTGATGTGGCGCTCAGTGACAGATAAATACACAGTGCAGAGCTTTATCGGTGTGGTGCTCAGTGACAGATAAATACACAGTGCAGAGCTTTATCGGTGTGGTGCTCAGTGACAGATAAATACACAGTGCAGAGCTTTATTGATGTGGAGTTCAGTGACAGATAAATACACAGTGCAGAGCTTTATCGATGTGGAGCTCAGTGACAGATAAATACACGGTGCAGAGCTTTATTGATGTGGAGCTCAGTAACAGATAAATACACAGTGCAGAGCTTTATCGATGTGGAGCTCAGTGACAGATAAATACACAGTGCAGAGCTTTATTGATGTGGAGCTCAGTGACAGATAAATACACAGTGCAGAGCTGTATTGATGTGGAGCTCATTGACAGATAAATACACAGTGCAGAGCTTTATCGGTGTGGTGCTCAGTGACAGAAAAATACACAGTGCAGAGCTTTATCGGTGTGGTGCTCAGTGACAGATAAATACACAGTGCAGAGCTTTATTGATGTGGAGCTCAGTGACAGATAAATACACAGTGCAGAGCTTTATCGATGTGGATCTCAGTGACAGATAAATACACAGTGCAGAGCTTTATGGGTGTGGAGCTCAGTAATAGATTAATACACAGTGCAGAGCTTTATCGGTGTGGAGCTCAGTGACAGATACATACACAGTGCAGAGCTTTATCGATGTGGAGCTCAGTAATAGATTAATACACAGCGCAGAGCTTTATCGGTGTGGAGCTCAGTGACAGATAAATACACGGTGCAGAGCTTTATTGATGTGGAGCTCAGTGACAGATGAATACACGGTGCAGAGCTTTATTGATGTGGAGCTCAGTGACAGATAAATACACAGTGCAGAGCTTTATTGATGTGGAGCTCAGTGACAGATAAATACACGGTGCAGAGCTGTATTGATGTGGCGCTCAGTGACAGATAAATACACAGTGCAGAGCTTTATCGGTGTGGTGCTCAGTGACAGATAAATACACAGTGCAGAGCTTTATCGGTGTGGTGCTCAGTGACAGATAAATACACAGTGCAGAGCTTTATTGATGTGGAGTTCAGTGACAGATAAATACACAGTGCAGAGCTTTATCGATGTGGAGCTCAGTGACAGATAAATACACGGTGCAGAGCTTTATTGATGTGGAGCTCAGTAACAGATAAATACACAGTGCAGAGCTTTATCGATGTGGAGCTCAGTAATAGATTAATACACAGCGCAGAGCTTTATCGGTGTGGAGCTCAGTGACAGATAAATACACAGTGCAGAGCTTTATGGGTGTGGAGCTCAGTAATAGATTAATACACAGTGCAGAGCTTTATCGGTGTGGAGCTCAGTGACAGATACATACACAGTGCAGAGCTTTATCGATGTGGAGCTCAGTAATAGATTAATACACAGCGCAGAGCTTTATCGGTGTGGAGCTCAGTGACAGATAAATACACGGTGCAGAGCTTTATTGATGTGGAGCTCAGTGACAGATGAATACACGGTGCAGAGCTTTATTGATGTGGAGCTCAGTGACAGATAAATACACAGTGCAGAGCTTTATTGATGTGGAGCTCAGTGACAGATAAATACACGGTGCAGAGCTGTATTGATGTGGCGCTCAGTGACAGATAAATACACAGTGCAGAGCTTTATCGGTGTGGTGCTCAGTGACAGATAAATACACAGTGCAGAGCTTTATCGGTGTGGTGCTCAGTGACAGATAAATACACAGTGCAGAGCTTTATTGATGTGGAGTTCAGTGACAGATAAATACACAGTGCAGAGCTTTATCGATGTGGAGCTCAGTGACAGATAAATACACGGTGCAGAGCTTTATTGATGTGGAGCTCAGTAACAGATAAATACACAGTGCAGAGCTTTATCGATGTGGAGCTCAGTAATAGATTAATACACAGCGCAGAGCTTTATCGGTGTGGAGCTCAGTGACAGATAAATACACGGTGCAGAGCTTTATTGATGTGGAGCTCAGTGACAGATGAATACACGGTGCAGAGCTTTATCGATGTGGAGCTCAGTGACAGATAAATACACGGTGCAGAGCTTTATTGATGTGGAGCTCAGTAACAGATAAATACACAGTGCAGAGCTTTATTGATGTGGAGCTCAGTGACAGATAAATACACAGTGCAGAGCTTTATCGATGTGGAGCTCAGTTATAGATTAATACACAGTGCAGAGCTTTATCGGTGTGGAGCTCAGTGACAGATAAATACACAGTGCAGAGCTTTATCGATGTGGAGCTCAGTAATAGATTAATACACAGCGCAGAGCTTTATCGGTGTGGAGCTCAGTAATAGATTAATACACAGTGCAGAGCTTTATCGGTGTGGAGCTCAGTGATAGCTTCATAATAATATGCATTGTTGTGAGCTTTAATGACGTGATGCAGATAGATAGATAGATAGACACTATGCAATACTATGAGCTTTATAGATATGGACCTCAGTAATAGCTTCATTCACAGTTTCACCACAGTAGATGTTCCTTCCAATCTATGCTCATTCTTTTGTCAGATTATTGCCATGATCCACTCTTACTCATAGAATGAGCACAGAAATGTGAATGAATTCTTAACAAGCATTCCATCATGAACCTTAATATTCATTTATTATATTGCCAAAATTAAATAATGATTTTGGGTCCTGACTCTCATGGAGGAAAGAAAAATCTTAAACAAGCTCCTACTCCTCCTCTAAAGAACATTTGGCAATTAGTGATACCGGAGAAACTGACGGAAGCCAAGCACAGAGAGATGGACACAGGTTTCTTCAGGAAGGAAGAGATTCTTTATTGCATCACCGATCGGGACTCAGAGGGACTAGCGTCACCAAAATACAGCAAAGTCTGAGTACTGAATACATAGAGTACATTCCTTATATAGCACTGTAGCTCCTCCCACAATTAACTACACCCACACATACCCTTAACCTATTTAATGAATAGAGTCTAAACTCATCCATCCGGTCTAACCACGTGGCTCATCTGATACAAAGGAGAGGGACGCGTAATTCCAGTTCTTACATTCCTGCACCTGGTCAGTACAGTGATGACAGTATCTTAGCTACGTGTAATTAACCAACTGATACTACAAACACATATACATACATATGCCTTGTGGCAATCTTAGCCTGCTAAACTTGTATTTTACTGGAATTACATCACATTCCCCCCTTTGATGCCTCTGATATTTCACAATTACTTGAGGCATCACTTAACCTTGGTTTGCATATACCTCAGGTTACCATGAACCAGACCAGACTTATCTTATGATGTGAATCTTCAACATTCATCTTCTTGCATTGGTTCTCCCTGATCTAGAGCCTTATACTTATATATCGCCATTATCTGTGCAGCAGCCTTCCTCTCTGCTATACTTCCTATCAGGCTTTGCACAGACCTAACTACTAAGGGTATAAGACACGGTAGGAGTAGACACAACAGTAAAATCAGTAGGACTCCACCTACCACTGCCTTAAGCCCTCCAAACCACTCATACCAGCTACCAAACCAACTACTTGGATTGTACCCTTTCCATACCTGAGTAGGCACATGCGCTAGTTTAACCATATGGCTAGTAAGCTCAGCTATTGCTTGCCCTTCGTCATCTATTTGAAGACAGCAATTACTTAGGTTAAACTTCCCACATACACCTCCCTCTACTGCCAAAAGGTAATCCAAGGCTAATCTATTTTGGTAGACTGCTGTCCTCATCCTGGTGTTATGCTTCGCTAGAAGATTGAGCGCTTGTGATGTCTCATTTGTGATAATCTCAACCACCGCCTGTAATCTTATAATACGGTTGAGCATATAAATAGGGGTTCTATAACCAAAGGTACCATCCTCAGCCCACGTGGCTGGCCCATAGTAATCTATAATACGCTGGGGAGGCCATTCATCATCTTCCCAGGCGCCTATCTCTATGGGTCCCCTTTTCTTCCTATGATTCACATCATACACTTTAACACCTAAAGTCTCACCTGTTTCAATCGGTAACAAGAAGAAGGATGGTTTGAGCATACCCAACACACATGCCCCTTCCCAGTCCTGTGGCAGCTCCGAATAGGCTTTCTTACCACAGATCCAGTACAAATTTGCTGGGGCTCTCCAAATAGATGTGATGGATAGATCAAACCACACATCCTTTAAATTGGCATATCTAGCAAACGGGTTAGATGGTTCTGAGACATTTGAAGCCGACCACCAAGTTGTATTCTTTGTATCATCATCATAAGCTTTTTGCCCTAGACAAGTTAATTCTCCTACAGAAGTATTATACATTATTCCTTTCCTTGCTATGCAAACATAACCTATGATGGAGGTCTTTAATCTCCACTCAGATTTACCTCTAACACTCATATGATAATCGGCTTGTGTAGATATTAATTGGTCAACTGCCTCAGAACCGGACATTACCTCCTTTGCTTCCCAAGGCCATTGGTCTCCCATGTTAGTACCTCCACACACATAGCAGTTGGTAACATTAAGACTACCGGCAATACTTTCAGCTAAATCGATGAACAGGTTTTTAGCATTATGGGGGATCTTATTATCTATACTCATCTCTTCGTAAAAGGAATGGTATACTTGATGAGTCTGGGAGGATACCGTATCAGTCTCTATTCCTATAAACAATAATGTCCCAGGATCTAAACCCGTCCCGTATATTTGAAACCCAAATAAATTTCCATACTTATCTAAGAACTTGTCGGGGTTATTAATGAGTATATGGACTGGGTTGCATTCCATAGACTTACAATAAGGGCTAGTCGGCAACTTAGTCACTATCATGTCTTTGTCTACTGTCTGTCCCCAAGTTGCCCACCCCACACAAGACCAATATGGGCAAAAGTTATAATCTCTATTTGGGCATCTAGGACTTACATATTTATTTTTGCTACTGGGACAAATATATTTATCGTTAGACCCATACGTCCTCTCCCATCTAAGATCCCCACATACATTCCACGGCTTTCTACCACTCGATATCGCTTTACACGCATCAAATAGCAGAACACCCGAAGAATGTACGGATTCTAACACCGTTTTATTAATTAGGGTCCCCTGAGGATCTCCATTCCTGAGAGTCAACCAAATTGTACGAGGCTGATACTCCGGACTGAAGCACTTAGGTTCTCCTACTCTTAAATGGCACACACTATAATCTATATTTAAGTATCTACATCTCGATACATCTCCTTTACATTCGTATTGTGAATGCCAAATTAGGGTTTGGGAAATATGGTTACCTGTTCTCGTAGTCTTAATGCATACCTCACAGCTAGGAGTGTCGGTACCTCTACCTTCCTGAATATAAAAACACATATAAATAAACACTATCAAAAGCACATCTTTCGCCGTCATCCTCAGTCTTCGTCCGTGCGATGGCGCCTCAGCTTCCAGGATGTGAGGGGCTGCAGGGAATGGAGTTCTGCTCATCTTCACAGGTGTCCCTTCGAGACTTTCCTGGCTTATACACTATGTGATGGTAAGCGGACAGGCTTTATTATGGCCTTCTCACTCACACCTGTAACAATAAAATTTGTAATCCACAATAATTCCTCGTTACTCCGACTGAGTAGTGCGTTTTAACCGGATCTTGCAGGGATTCTCTGGATCTGCTGTAACTTGCCAAGAATCGACTGCTGCTGGTTTAACCCTGGAGTGATGTATCCACGGAGTCACTTCTGCTACTTTTATCGCTGTAGGGGTAGACAAAAGAACAACATAAGGACCTCTCCACTTGGGCCCTAACGGTACATTATTCCACTCTTTAATCCACACTTGATCTCCTGGATGATAACTATGAACAGGGGGATAAATATTCACAGGTAATCTATCTTGTACCCATTTCTGTACCTCCTCCATAGTCTTACCCAACTCTACAACCTGCTGCCGAGTAATTCCTTCTCCCAACTGACTCAAGTCCCCCCTTAAGTTACCAAGTACGGGAGGTGGTCGCCCATACATGATTTCAAAAGGAGAGAGGCCCATCCTTCTGGTAGGGGTACTGCGGATTCGCAATAAGGCTATAGGTAAGAGAACGTTCCACTTAAGTTGGGTTTCCTGACACATTTTAGCCAACTGGTTCTTTATAGTTCTATTCATTCTCTCTACCTTACCAGAACTCTGGGGTCTATATGCAGTATGAAGCCTCCACTTTATACCAAGCATATGAGTCAGTTGTTGTAGGCACTGATGAACAAAAGCTGGACCATTGTCCGATCCTATAGAACAGGGTAGTCCATATCGGGGTATTATTTCTCGTAGCAGGAATCTCACAACTTCTCCTGCTTTCTCTGTACGAGTAGGACATGCTTCTACCCAGCCTGAATAGGTGCACACAATTACCAGCAGGTAACGATGTCCACCCGATTTAGGCATCACTGTAAAGTCTATTTGTAGATCGGACATGGGGAGTCCCCCCATAAACTGAACTCCTGGTGGCTTTACTGGTCCTTGTCTTGCATTATTCTTAGCACACGTTACACATCTGCGTACAATGGCCTGAGTCAAGTTGGACAATCTTGGTATGTAGAAATGTTTTCTAAGAGATTCTTCAGTACTGTCTCTCCCAGAATGTGTCCCGTTGTGATAATTTTGGACAATTTCTACCGCTAGCGATGCTGGTATAACTATTCTTCCATCTTCTAGCTGATACCACTTGTTCTCCAGATACTTTCCCGGTTCAGTCTTTAACCACTCCTCTTCTTGAGCTGTATAAACTGGAGTCCATTGGGACAGTGGAGTTGGTATAAGAGCAGCTATATGCCCTACATACTCCTGTCTTCCTGATTCAGCAGCACGCTTAGCTGCACTATCTGCCATCCGATTTCCTTTGGTTACATCACCATCTCCTCTCAGATGCGCTCGACAATGTATGATACCGACTTCTTTCGGCTCCCACACTGCTTCCAATAGTTGTAGGATTTCGGCTGCGTACTTGATTTCTTTGCCTTCTGAATTCAGTAGTCCTCTTTCTTTATACAAAGCTCCGTGGGCATGAGTGGTTAAAAACGCATACTTAGAGTCCGTATAGATATTTACTCTTAAACCTTCAGCCAATTGTAACGCTCGTGTTAGTGCTATTAATTCTGCCTTTTGTGCTGATGTTCCTTTCGCCAGTGGCCGAGCTTCTATCACCTTGTCTATTGTTGTCACTGCATATCCTGCATAGCGGATACCTTCTTTCACATAACTACTGCCGTCGGTGTAATATTGAACATCGGGGTTCTGGATGGGAAAATCACGAAGATCTGGTCTACTTGAGAATACTTCATCCATTACTTCCAAACAATCATGTTGACTTTCAGTAGGTTGTGGCAAAAGGGTAGCTGGATTTAAGGTGTTTACAGTCTCTAAATGCACTCTTGGGTTTTCACACAACATTGCTTGATACTTGGTCATACGGCTGTTACTAAACCAATGATTTCCTTTGTAATCCAACAACGTCTGTACTGCATGTGGGACTCGTACATAAAGTTCTTGACCCAGAGTGAGTTTATCGGCTTCAGCTACTAGCAGGGCGGCTGCAGCTACGGCTCTTAGACAAGGTGGAAGTCCGCTGGCCACTGCATCCAGTTGCTTAGACATGTAGGCAACAGGTCTTTGCCATGATCCCAAGTACTGTGTCAATACTCCCACAGCCATTCTTCTTTGCTCGTGTACATATAAGTAGAATGGTCGTGTGTGATCAGGTAGACCTAATGCTGGGGCACTCATCAAAGCCTTCTTCACATCTTCAAATGCCGTTTGCTGTTCTTGGGTCCATAAGAAGGGGTCGTGCTCTGTACCTTTGATAGCTGCGTACAGAGGTTTTGCTAGTATCGCATAGCTGGGAATCCATATCCTACAGAAGCCTGCTGCCCCCAAGAATTCTCGCACTTGTCTTCTATTCTTGGGTATTGGTATTTGGCAGACAGCCTCTTTTCTCTCTGGCCCCATAATTCTTTGACCTTCAGAGATATGGAATCCTAGATACTTGACAGTTGGCAAACACAACTGAGCCTTCTTTCTAGACACCTTGTATCCTGCCTTCCAGAGAATGTGTAGTAGATCGTGCGTTGCTTGCTGACAGATTTCTTTTGTAACTGCTGCTATCAACAAGTCATCTACATATTGTAACAATACACACTCTCCTGGGATGGACTCGAAATCCAATAGATCTTGACTTAGGGCTGAACCAAATAGGGTAGGTGAATTTTTAAACCCTTGGGGCAGTCTTGTCCAAGTCATTTGGCGTTTTGAGCCCGTTACAGCGTTCTCCCATTGGAAAGCGAAAATACATTGACTTTCTGCGGCAATTCGGAGGCAAAAGAAGGCATCTTTGAGGTCTAAAACTGTGAAGTAAGTAGCCCCGCCCGGAATTAAAGCAAGCAGGTTATATGGATTGGGTACAACTGGATGTATGCTAACAACCGCATCATTGACTGCTCTTAAGTCCTGCACAGGTCGATACTCATCTGTGCCGGGCTTTTGAACAGGCAGCAATGGGGTGTTCCAGGGGGAAGTACAGAATTTTAGGATACCATACCGTATGAACTTATCCAGATAGGATTGGATGTTCTTCTTAGCCTTCTGCGGAATGTGATATTGTCTTAGGCTCACTGGATAAACCCCATGTTTCAGTTCAATTTTTATTGGTGGAATATTGCGGGCCAGTCCTGGTGGGTTGTTCTCTGCCCAAACTCCTGGTATGTTAAACAATGTCTCATCACTCCTAGGGTTTTGGCTAGTCAACACTGTATAAAGTCGCCACTCTTCTTCCTTTGGTACGGATAAAGTCATAATACCTGAAGGTCCATTAAACTTTAAAGATGTTGTTCCATCTGGTAGGAACGTAATCTGCGCTTGTAATTTGGATAGCATATCACGTCCCAGCAATTGGACTGGACATTCAGGCATATAAAGGAATTGGTGTTTTACTACGTGGCCTCCCAATGTACAGAGTCGACTTTTAAGAACCGGTCTTTCAGCACTTCTTCCAGTTGCTCCTATCACAGTAATAGTCCTTCCAGATGGAGGAGCAACTAGATTAGTCACCACTGAATGTTCAGCACCAGTGTCGATCATGAACGCACTCCTTTTCCCCCCTATTGATACATCGACCATAGGCTCCGCTCGACCAAGGGGGATGGAGCCCGGTCGGTATCAATAGTCCTCCATGACCGTGTCAGCCAATCCTACAAAGTCCCTACCTTCTCTATCGCGAGACCTTTGCGCTGCTGGAATATACCTGTCTTCCCTAACACTTCCTCTGTTCCCATTACTCCCTCTATAACCATTACTCCCTCCGGGACCTCCTCTACCTCTCGCTCTGCCTCTAAAGTTTCCGTAGCCTGCCCTGGGTTGGTCTCTCTCGTACTGCTCTCTTTGCGGACATTCGTTCCTCCAATGCCCTTCTTCCTTGCAATACGCACACTGATCCCTACTCAAAGGCTCCCTACTCCATCTATTATTGCCTCTATCTGGGCCCCGTTTATCTACGCCTGCGATCGCTACCGCTAGCATATCAGCCTTTTTACGCATCTTGCGCTCCTCCTCTTTCTTGCTTTCTGTTTCCCTATTCATATAGACCTTATTAGCTACCTCCATTAGTTGGGAGATTGACATACCTGCAAACCCTTCTAACTTTTGTAGCTTGCGCTTAATATCTCCGTAAGCTTGGCTGACAAAGGCGGAGTTAACCATTCGGGAATTGTCTGCGTCTTCCGGATTAAAGGGGGTGTACAAGCGGTACGCCTCCAATAATCGGTCATAAAAGACACTGGGCGCTTCATCGCTTTTCTGGATCACCTCAACTGTCTTCGACATGTTAATGGCTTTCTTTCCTCCGGCTTTCATGCCAGCAATTATAGCGTCTCTATAGGCTCTGAGTTGAACCATATCAGCACCATTTACGTTCCAATCGGGATCAGTGTTGGGATAATGTGTTGCGGCCCATGCTGCTGGATTAGCTTGATTCAAAGCACGGGCTCTATCTTCTAATGCTTTAATGGCTGCTTGATTTATTCTTGTCCTTTCCTCATTGTTAAATAAAGTCATTAGTAACTGCTGGCAATCAGCCCATGTCGGATTATGCGTCTGTACTATTGAGGTGAACAGATCAGTCATGGCTTGTGGTTTCTCAGTATACGAGGAATTGTGGGTCTTCCAGTTTAAAAGATCGGTTGTAGTGAAGGGAACATATACGAAGACAGGGTCAGCTTGTGCCATTTGACCTGCGGCATTAATATAGGCTGACCCGGGATTCAGACGAAGAGGCATCTGATAGTGTCTCAATTGTTGGGCACCGGTCAACTGTCGGGTCTGTATGGGGCTACGTGGAGGGGCGTCAGTCATGGGTTCCGGTCGGGGAGAGATAGGGTATGGGGATGTGGGAGGTTGGTTTTGGGAAAAGGTGGTAAATAGAACACTTCGGGCCGAGCTAGATGAAGCTTGACCGGAAGTCTGAAGTGGCGCCAAATCAGGATATTCGTTTCTAATGGAGGTTGGTCTATCTGGTTCCGGAAGGGGGGATTTAGTACGAGGGGGGGTGGATCCTGCACTGGAGGAGGAAGCGGAAGTGGATGAGGGTAATGAGGGAAGGGTTACAGGACTTCCTGTATTTGCGTCACTTCCTCTTACCGGAAAGTAAGGGGGCGGCAAAGGGATCTCGGACTCAGGGGGCGTGTCCAAAATGGGCCTAACACCAGTCCTAGTGGACGAACAAGTCCTAGCTACCATGAGGCGACACTGCTCCTCGTGGCATGTCCGGAGCCATTTTGGCGAGTCATTTACGGCCTGTCTCCAACAATCAATATAAGGAAACTGGCCGTAAAGTTCAGGCCTACCTGATACAGCCACGTGTAAGCGCTGTACCAGAGTTGGATCCAAACTGCCACGTGGCGGCCATGCCGCAACCAAAGTAGGCCACTCCCTAGTGCACAAAGTGACCAAACGTACAGGGGACATCTTAACCCCAAAATCACAAACTTTGAATCCCTTTTTAAAATTCTTAACCATACATCCTAAGGGATCCGGAATCGTTGACTGCGACGCACCCATATTTAACAGTGGAACGTCGTCGACAACGATTACTATACACGCGTACTATTCAACAGTCACACCCGTTTCCTCTGGCAACAGCACCACGTGGTACGGTTACCAAGTGAAACGTACACAATAACAATAAACACTCAGGGAATTCCCATACACACACAGCTGCTACACCAGTCACTATATAATCAATATTATGCCCTTTGGCGTAACTACACAGTCACCCACGCTATAATTCTCTATATACGAATTACCCGTCTATAACACACCCCAGTAACATCGTCTTTTACAAATAGCGGTTACAGTACGGTTAGCATAGGTCAAAGCACAAGTTAAGGTCACAATACAATTATTAGTGGTTATGGTGTTAAACATGCAATGGACGACAATGATTAGTACTTATTATACAGTGTCAGTAAATATACAGGGTTATGGTACCGTGCACTATAATACAGCAACACACTATTAACACTCTCGCTAGACGGCTGAGCTCGCGCTATCTAACAAGATATACACTTTACTAAAACAATCGTTAACACATTTACAATTCCCAACTAAACTATTGGCCAGTACCTTGAATGGACTACCTAAAACTATATACACCCGTTTTGGTTAGCCACACTGCCCAATCACCACATATACATAGCGAGCTAGAGAACCGAATTTACACAGGCGCCTCTTAGTCGCACTATACAACGAGCTAGAGATCCGAATTTACACAGGCGCCTCTTAGTCGTACTATCAAAAGTCTAGTGGGTTCCAAATTTACACGCCTTCCCACTTAGCCCAGATAGGATGAGAACTAGCGAACCGAATTTACACAGGCGCCGCTTAGTCTCCCGGTCCCTCCGACCTAGCGAACGTAATATACACCCTAGAACGCTAGTCTAGACAAGACACCGGTGTCCGGCTAGGGCTATCTTACACCAGGACCCCGCCTGACTAACCAAATCAAACGGTCTGACTAAAGAGCGTTCGATCGAGCGGTGCGCCTTCGCTCCTTCCCTCCGACAGAGGGGGCAGATACAGATTCAAAAACCCCTTTGGGCCTACCGCACAATCGGTATACCCCTAGCGGGTCCTGCCGTCTAAAACAGCAGTTATCTTACCTCCTCGTTCCTGAACCTGAGTTCACACTCATCGACGGGGACACCCCAGCACTTCTCACGTAGAGGCCGATGATCTCCTGGACAACAGACCAGTGGCGCCGAGACGAAGGGAGGTCCACGCAGAAGTTCAGGGGTGCAGCCGTAGAGAACGTGGGCAAAGATAGACCGTCTCACGCCTCTGCCTCTCAGCTACCGTTGAACGATGAGCTTCCCGGCCAATGCACCAAATGATACCGGAGAAACTGACGGAAGCCAAGCACAGAGAGATGGACACAGGTTTCTTCAGGAAGGAAGAGATTCTTTATTGGATCACCGATCGGGACTCAGAGGGACTAGCGTCACCAAAATACAGCAAAGTCTGAGTACTGAATACATAGAGTACATTCCTTATATAGCACTGTAGCTCCTCCCACAATTAACTACACCCACACATACCCTTAACCTATTTAATGAATAGAGTCTAAACTCATCCATCCGGTCTAACCACGTGGCTCATCTGATACAAAGGAGAGGGACGCGTAATTCCAGTTCTTACATTCCTGCACCTGGTCAGTACAGTGATGACAGTATCTTAGCTACGTGTAATTAACCAACTGATACTACAAACACATATACATACATATGCCTTGTGGCAATCTTAGCCTGCTAAACTTGTATTTTACTGGAATTACATCACATTAGTACAGTAGGAAACCTAAACTTATTGCGACTAAGTGGAAATCCTTGATTTTACCAGCCTTCCTCTTCTATCAGCAGTTGGAAGGAAACATAGCCAGGGAACATGAATACATTGACTGCTTATAAATATCTGTTCAAACGACTCATAGTTTAAACTGTAGGAGGAAGTGCTATATGTAGTAGGCTTCATTTGAATTAACACTTTCTGTAAGTCCATGCACGCAGTGTTATTCAAAACAAGCTGTCCATAAAAAGCATACAAAGATTCTATTTTAATTTATCAGATTTTAAACAATGCACATCCGTTGCCTGGCCCAAGGCCTCAGTCAAATTAGTTGCAGTTGTAAAAGCATCTCCTGCATGTCTTCTCAATAATTTGCCTCGCAACTAAACTTTATGTGCTATTTCAAGACCACTATACATAAACATTTGCCATGGGCTTATGCGTAATATATGAATGGTTTTCTGAGAACCCATAGGCAATCAGCTTAGAGCACTGTGTATAGTGTTGTGTTGATAAACATGAATGTAAGGGCTCTTTTACAATCGTATCGCTATTTATTACTGGCCAGCCATTACTCTCTAACTTGCTTGACACTGATTATAGAGAGTAGAAGCTCCTTACAATTTGCTAGATTCCACAAGTAGTGACAAGGACTTACTGGTTGCATTTTTGACTTTTGCAGGGTGAAAAACGTGTTTTCCAAATAGAATTAGTTTTTTCACTACCTCCAACATTCAGGGATGTCTCTGTCCGGTTTTGCCGACATTTTTCAGAAAACCCCAAATCAACTGAAACGGACAGCTCTATGGCGATGGCCAGTACTTGTTAACCAGCCACATATGAATATAAACATTTAAAAAAAAACTTGTGTGGGTCAATAGGACCACCACATTAGTACAAATGAGGTTTAAAACCTCCCCAATGCCCCCACTCACCATGCCATGAGTGGGACATGTCAGCTAAATTGCTAGAGTAGTAACATACAAGGAGGATCTTGTACAGGTCCATCCCATGTTCCACTCATGGATATCAGGTGGGCTGTCCACCCCCAAATACCCACAGTTGGTATATTAATTAGACAAAGCAGAGGTGAAAAAAAAAACAAAATCTGTTAGTGGCTGTAATTAATAAACCGGGGGGGGGGGAGGGGGGGGGAGGAATTTCCTCCTCAGTCCCTTCTGTAGGTAGTGGATGTGGGCTGTAATATTGAGAAAAGGGGGAGATCTAATGTCCTGCCCCAGACCCCACCCGTGGACAGCAGGTGGAGGCTCTAACATAGATAACTTGGGGAGAACCTATTGCTCCCCAGACCCTAGCCATAGACAGGGGATGGGGGCTTTGATTAAATTTACTGGGGAGGATAGATATGCCATGTCACTATATGCAATTGACCAGAGAGCTCCACCCTTCCATCTTTAAATTGAAGTGCCCACAAGGACTAGCAGTCTCCAGAACCCTTTTATATTACTGTTTTTTTAGGCCAGGTATGGTGTATTATGGTGGGAGTTGGGATTAGCGCTAGGGTTAAGGGTTAGGAGTAGTGAAAGGGTAGTGTTAGTTGAGGGAAATGTTTACTGTTAAGGCTGCACTAAGACATACGCGTGATTTGGAGGAGTTTTAGGGCAGCTTACACCCAGGAGTGTAATACATTTATATAAATATTTTTGAAGCCCTCTTTTTATTTGTTCTTCATTTAAAAACTCTAATGTCTCATAAACTATGAAACCAATCTAAACATTAAATACCCAAAGAAAAGACAGTTTCTGAAGATCTATTTAATGACTGTTTAATAACTATTGCTTATGTTTAAGCACCTTCTTGTGGTGCAAAACGCATCAACAATCTTTTATTTTTACTAGTTGATATGTTCCCTTTTCCCCAATGCCGTTTACACTGAGGTTTTGTACTTTTAAAAAATGAATTAATAAGGTTGTAGATTTTTACCATATTTGGTTTCTGTTGGTAAATCCTACATTGTCTGTTTGTTTCTTCAGCAAACACCAACCACACAGTGAATTCTAGAATCCACAGGAACACACTTAAAAATTTTTTCCCTTCTGACAGGACCAGTCATTTCCAATGAATCGTCAACCTTCAACAGAATACATGCTGCATGAAAATACGCATTCAAGCTGATAACTTGTATCATTATAGTAACTATAGAGTTGACACCAGCGCCTCCTGGTTTGCAGCTATTGATTGATGCACGTTATTGCACAGTCCATTCAGAACATTAGAGAGGATGTTACAAATCACTTTGACCTTGGTAGACTCCCATCATTTTACAATTCATTGGGCTGAGTGTTCACAGAGTGTCTGATAATACCTAGATTGTAAACTCGTATGAGCAGGGTTTTCTTCATCCTTTATGTCTGTCCATTTTACTTTTGTCTGTCAAAAACGTGTTTTTAAATAGTCATTTTTTTATCGTAAAGTGCTGAGGAAAATGTTGGCTCTATATAAATGCTCATAATAATAATAATTTGATGTTTTATCTTTCGTTGTCTGCAAATGCTTCACTCACGGCTTATTCAAATTTGACTGAAAGGAGCTGCAGGATAACCCACTAATACATTACTTGAATATCTGTATCTACAAGTGTGACTTCGAGCTACGGACAGGGTTTCAGGCATGAAATACTGCATCCATACAAGGTTCACAGCTTGAGCTCATTCAGAAATTTTCATGAATCTTTTCCTCTTTCTTTTTCCTCTACTCTTAACGCAAACCACCCTGAAGCTGCTTTCCAAACCACAGAAGAGCTTGGCAGCTCAGATATCCTCCTGGTGTTACATAATGCTTTCAGGGAAATAAAAATAGTCTTACTGAAAGAAGCTAAAAGGCCAATAAAAATATTTGGTGGTACCAGTCCATTCATTAAGTGATCAGATTTGTGTAAGATGGATAATGCACGTTTATAGCGGAAGGTACACAGGGCCCTGGAGATGGATTCAACAATGTTTTCTGTTGTCTGTGTTTAAGTCTAGTTACATCTGGAGTATCAGGCAATGGATTACGATTAATGACTCTTCATTTGACGGAGGATTATTGAGATATTAATAAATGTTCTGGTGTTGTATAAATGTCCCCTTGCATGTCATTGGAATTTCAAAGAAAAAATCAAATGATATGGACATAAACATTTTTTTACATTAATCAGTTATTCAAATTCAAATTAAGATTGTCTTAATTCAAATAATTATTAAATAAAAAAAAAAGTACAGAGAAATTAAAGGGACACTATAGTGACCCAGACAACTTCAGCTCAATGAAGTGGTGTGGGTGCCAGGTCCCCCAGGTTTTAACCCTTCAGATGTTTTAACCCAAACATGTTTACATTGCAGGGTTAATCCAACCCCTAGTGTCTGTCTTCCTGACAGCGGCTAGAGGCGCTTCCCTGACGCTGGATGCGAAATTCGCATCCAGCTTTCCTATGGACTGTTTGAATGCGCGCGCGGCTCTTGCCACGCATGCGCATTCCGCCCCACTAGGGAGCTGACGTTGGTGGGGGAGGAGAGGTCACCAGCACCAAGGGAGCCCGGCGCTGAATTAAGGTAAGGTGAATTAACCTCTGTTTTTAAGCTTTCAAGATTCTTTTCTTTCAGGAAGTGTTCCGGAGGATTGGAGGAAGGCAGATGTGGTTCCTATATTCAAAAAGGGTTCAAAATCCTTGCCTGGAAATTATAGACCTGTGAGCTTAACTTCTGTGGCTGGTAAAATATTTGAAAGGTTATTAAGGGATAATATTCAAGAATTCCTTGAGAAGAATATGGTTATCAGCAAAAATCAGCACGGTTTTATGAAGCACAGGTCATGTCAAACTAACTTGATTGCGTTCTACGAAGAAGTAAGTAGAAGTATAGATCAGGGTGTTGCAGTGGATGTGATCTATTTGGATTTTGCCAAGGCATTTGATACAGTTCCATACAAAAGATTAGTGTTCAAACTCAAGGAAATCGGTCTCGATGAAAATGCTTGTTCTTGGGTAGAACATTGGCTTAAAAACAGAATACAAAGAGTTGTCGTTAATGGTAAATTTTCAAGCTGGACAGAGGTGGCAAGTGGTGTCCCTCAGGGGTCTGTTCTGGGACCCCTTCTATTTAACATTTTTATAAATGATCTTGAAGACAGCATTGAAAGTCATGTTTCAGTGTTTGCAGATGACACAAAACTTTGTAAAATAATACAATATGAGCAAGATATTACTTTGCTGCAGAATGATTTAGATAGACTGGAGGACTGGACACTCAAATGGCAGATGAAATTTAATGTTGAAAAATGCAAAGTTATGCACTTCGGCGTAAAGAATACACAAGCAACGTATACCCTTAATGGAAGTGAATTAGGGATAACAACACACGAAAAGGACTTGGGAATTGTTATAGACAACAAACTATGCAACAATGTGCAATGTCAATCAGCAGTGGCCAAGGACAGTAAGGTATTGTCATGCATGAAAAAGGGCATTCATTCTCGGGACGAGAATATCATTTTGCCTCTCTATAAATCACTGGTAAGACCACATATTGAATATGCTGTGCAATTTTGGGCACCTGTTCTAAAGAAGGATATCATGGCACTAGAAAAAGTGCAGAGGCGGGCTACAAAATTAATAAAAGGAATGGAACATATCAGCTATGAAGAAAGGTTAACAAATTTAAACCTATTTAGTTTAGAAAAACGTCGCCTGAGAGGGGATATGATAACATTATACAAATATATTCGGGGCCAATACAAACCATTGTGTGGAAATCTATTCACAAACCGGACTTTACATAGGACACGAGGCCATGCGTTTAGACTGGAAGAAAAAAGATTTCGTCTAAGGCAAAGGAAAGGTTTTTTTACTGTAAGAACAATCAGGATGTGGAATTCTCTGCCTGAAGAAGTGGTTTTATCAGAGTCCATACAGATGTTCAAACAGCTACTAGATGCATACTTGCAAAGACAGAATATTCAAGGATATAATCTTTCAATGTAGGGTAATAACTGGCATCTGACTGCCATTCTGGGGTCAAGAAGGAATTTTTTGTCCTAGCTTGTTGCAAAATTGTGCTTCAAACTGGGGTTGTTTTTTTTTTTTTTTTTTCTTCTTTTGGATCAACAGCAAAAAACAAATGCGAGGAAGGCTGAACTTGATGGACGCAAGTCTCTTTTCAGCTATCTAGCTATGTAACTATGTAAGTAAATGAAAGGGTTTTAACCCCTTCAGCGTCAAGGGAGGGGGACCCTGAGGGTGGGGGGGGGGGGGGTGTCCTAAGGAGGCTATAGTGTCAGGAAAATGAGTTTGATTTACTGACACTATAGTGATGCTTTAAGATCCAAATAATCGCACCTTTGTACATTACAAATATGTGCACATCACTCGGTTTGAAATGTATATTAAACAGATATAGGTGTAACCCAATGTTTTAAACAGACTGGTTTCTTTTAGCCTTTAGTCATTTCCACTGTCGTATGAGATAATCCTTGCAAGCCAATGTGTTTCTCCACAAGATTTGCATCTCTCTCTTGAATGATGGCGTATTCAATTACCAAGTGGGTGCTCTCTATCAGAAACGAAATTAAACGGGGGGCGGGGCCAGACCGCCGGCGGGATCAGACGTGCTCTTTCTGAGCTCCCGCTCCAGGGCCCAAAGTCGGGGTAAATTGGAGGCTATACGAGACTGGAAAACCACACAGGCGACCACACCGACCCCCGGTCACTGGGGCAAACGAGTACACCGCATGAGACTCTCTGGCGCCAACAGCGACCCGACTGGGGCATGGAGCCCATTGGGGCTTGAGCCAAGATGAGACGGCCGCTCTCCCGGGTCTCCAGCCGGCGTCACGCTTTCCCCCCCCCCTCTGAACCGGGGGGGGTCATCCCGGTCTGCAGGGGCACTAGCCAGCACACCAACCTGGACCTAGACAGCCACCCTGATGAGGATTGGCCGCCGACGACGACCATGTGCGCGAGCTGCCTGTGAGATCGCGCGAACGCTTATCCAAAAAGTGAGGAAGCCAACGGAGCAAATGAATAAGCACACACTGCCACCCTGCTGGGTCCTTATAAAAAAAAAAAGCAAAGATTATGGACACTGCAAATAAGAACATACCGCACTCAAATGGAAGTGCCTGCAGTTGCACATACCACAAGACACGAAGTAGAACCCGCCCTGACGGCACTGACCACCCAAGGATTCAAGACAGAGCGCAGCCAAGAGGAACCCTGGAACATGGACCGGAAAACCTTGAGATTCACTGTGGCTGAACTCCCTGCTGTGACCCACCTGTGGCATTGGGTGCCATTCAGATAACACAACTCCTGCTAACAACAAGGCAAGACCATCACCAGCAATGTAATGACTTTTGTTATCCTCATTACCTTTTCCTTAACGTTTTTAGGACCCTGTGGTGTTGATAGTTTATCTATTTTCTTAATAATACTTAGCAAGCGACTATCTTAACTAATTAACTTTATCTCCTGAAGGCCTGAAATGTCTCCTAGCACTGTTTTTCATTACTTTTGTTGTCATATGACAAGCATTTAACTCCTCGTGTTCACTTGTTTTCTAGTGCTACCTGTTAGGCTGGCAGGTCCAGGCACACAGGTCCTAGCTAGTGATGTACCGAACTGTTCGCTGGCGAATAGTTCCTGGCGAACATAGCGTGTTCGCGTTCGCCGCCGCGGACGAACACATGGGCGGTTCAATCCGCCCCCTATTCGTCATCATTGACTTTGACCCTGTGCGTCACGGTCAGCAGACACATTCCAGCAAATTAGCAGCAGACCCTCCCTTCCACACCCTCCCACCTCCCTCCCAGCATCCATTTTAGATTCATTCTGAAGCTGCATGCTTAGTGAGAGGAGGGAAAGTGTAGCTGCTGTTCATTAGATAGGGAAATTGATAGCTAGGCTAGGGTATTCAGTGTCCACTACAGTCCTGAAGGACTCATCTGATCTCTGCTGTAAGAACAGCACCCCAAAAAGCCCTTTTTAGGGCTAGAACATCAGTCTGCTTTTTTTTTGTTTTTTGTTTTTCTGTGTAATGTAATTGCAGTTACCTGCCTGCCAGCTTCTGTATCAGGCTCACAGTGCATACTGTGCCCATCTGCCCAGTGCCACCACTCATATCTCGTGTCACAATAGCTTAAGCTTGACATTTAAAAAGAAAATTTTTGTTTTCACTGTAATAGATTGAAGAGCAGTTAGTTGTCTGACAGCTTCTGTGTCAGGCTCAGTGGATACTGTGCCCATTTGCCCAGTGCCACCACTCATATCTGGTGTCACAATAGCTTAAGCTTGACATTTAAAAATATTTTTTTTTTCACTGTAATAGATTGAAGAGCATTTAGTTGTCTGCCAGCTTCTGTGTTTTTCAGTGTAAGCTAATAGCAGTCAGTGTCCTTAAAGCGGGTGTCAGGCCTTCAGCGTGTGCTCTGCCAACCTCAGCAAGTGTACTTTGCCACTCATATCTGGTGTCTCTATAGCGTGCCTTTTCAAAGAAAAAACTTTTTTCACTGTTATAGATTGAATAGCAGTTAGTTGTCTTCAAGCGGGTGTGTCAGGCCTACAGCGTGTACTCTGCAGACCTCTGTCATTGCACATTGCCACTCATATCTGGTGTCACAATAGCGTGCATTTAAAACCAAAAAACTTTTTTCACTGTTATAGATTGAATAGCAGTTAGTTGTCTTCAAGCGGGTGTGTCAGGCCTACAGCGTGTACTCTGCACACCTATGCAGTGCACATTGCCACTCATATCTGGTCTCACAGTAGCTTGCACGCATAGTACCACTAATCCCCAAAAAAATGACAGGCAGAGGCAGGCCACCCCGCAGGGGCCATCGTGGTCGTGGTGCTGTGATTCCCTTTGGCCCTAGAATAATGCCCAGTTTTCAGAGGCCACGTACCCTGAACTTGAAAAGTTTTGAGGACATAGTTGACTGACTAACACAGGACACCTAATCTTCTACAGCTTCCGCTCGGAATCTTGACGCACCATCCTCCTCCAGCTTAGCTTCAGGCACCTCTCAAGATACCACTCACCCGCCTGCCGCCACCACCAAAACTAGCACCACAGCCGCTTTACTTGGTATGTCAGAGGAGTTATTCACACATCCGTTTGAAGAAATGAGTGATGCGCAACCAGTATTGCCAGAGGATGTAGATAACAGGGATATGTCTCAGGCAGGCAGCATTACACACATGGACATATGGTGTGATGATGATGATGTTGTACCCGCTGCTGCTTCCTTTTCTGAGTTGTCAGATACAAGTGAAGCGGTTTATGATGACGATGTCACGTGGGTGCCCGTTTGGCAAGAAGAAGAACAGGATGAAAGTTCAGATGAGGAGACAGAGAGGAGGAGGAGGAGACGATTTGGAAGCAGGGGGAGGTCGTCACAAGGAGCTAGTGGCACAGTCAGACAGCATGCATTGGCACCCGGGGTCAGCCCGACAGTATGCCAATCAACGCATGCTGTGTCCACCACCAGAATGCCATCATTGCAGAGCTCAGCAGTGTGGCATTTTTTTTGTGTGTCTGCCTCTGACAACAGCGATGCCATTTGCAACCTGTGCCAAAAGAAACTGAGTCGTGGGAAGTCCAACACCCACCTAGGTACAACTGCTTTGCGTAGGCACATGATCGCACATCACAAACGCCTATGGGATCAACACATGAGTACAAGCAGCACGCAAACTCTAAGCCGCCATCCTCCTCCTGGTCCAGCATCTTCAGCCATGTCAACCACTGCTGTCCTCCTTGCCCCCTCTCAACCATCCGCCACTCCGTCTCCCGCCTTAAGCAGTTCCCGCTCATCTGCCCACAGTCATGTGTCTGTCAAGGACATGTTTGAGCGTAAGAAGCCAATGTCAGAAAGTCACCCCCTTGCCCAGCGTCTGACAGCTGGCTTGTCCGAACTATTAGCCCGCCAGCTTTTACCATGCAATCTGGTGGAGTCTGAGGCGTTCAAAATATTTGTAGCTATTGGGACACCGCAGTGGAAGGTACCCGGCCGAAATTTATTTTCACAAAAGGCAATCCCCAACCTGTACTCGATTGTGCAAAAGGAAGTAATGGCATGTCTGGCACACAGTGTTGGGGCAAGGGTCCATCTGACCACTGATACCTGGTCTGCAAAGCATGGTCAGGGCAGGTATATCACCTACACTGCGCATTGGGTAAACCTGCTGACTGCTGCCAAGCATGGAATGCATGGCTCTGCAGAGGAGTTGGTGACACCGCCACGACTTGCAGGCAGGCCTGCTGCCACCTCCTCTACTCCTCCTACTCCATCCTCTTCCATAACCTCCTCGGCTGAGTCCTCTTCTGCTGCTGCGTCTTGCTCCACATCAACGGCACCCCCCCAGCTCCCCAGGTACTATTCCACATCCCGGATACAGCAGTGTCACGCCGTCTTGGGTTTGACTTGCTTGACTCCGCAGCAACTGGATATCGGCAAAGTGGTTTGTGACAACGGAAAAAAATTGTTAGCGGCATTGAAGTTGGGCAAGTTGACACATGTGCCGTGCATGGCACATGTGTGTAATCTGATAGTACAACGCTTTGTGCATAAGTACACAGGCTTATAGGACGTCCTGAAGCAGGTCAGGAAGGTGTGTGGCCATTTCAGGCGTTTCTACACGGCCATGGCGCACTTTGACGATATCCAGCAGCGAAACAACATGCCAGTGAGGCGCTTGATTTGCGACAGCCCGACACGTTGGAATTCAACACTCCTAATGTTCGACCGCCTGCTCCAACAAGAAAAAGACGTTAATGAATATTTGTATGACCGGGGTGCTAGGACAGCCTCTGGGGAGCTGGGAATTTTTTTGCCACGTTACTGAACGCTCATGCGCAATGCCTGTAGGCTCATGCATCCTTTTGAAGAGGTGACAAACCTAGTCAGTTGCACCGAAGGCACCATCAGCGACATCATACCATTTGTTTTCTCCCTGGAGCGTGCCCTTCGAAGAGTGCTGGATCAGGCCGTAGATGAGCATGAAGAGGAAGAGGAAGAGTTGTGTCACCATCACCACCAGAAACAGCCTTATCAGCTTCGCTTGCTGTACCTGCGGCAACGCTGGAAGAGGATTGTGAGGAAGAGGAATCAGAGGAGGAATGTGGCTTTGAGGAGGAGGAGGAAGACCAACCACAACAGGCATCCCAGGGTGCTCGTTGTCACCTATCTGGTACCCGTGGTGTTGTACGTGGCTGGGGGGAAGAACATACCTTCATTAACATCACTGAGGAGGAGGAACGGGAAATGAGTAGCTCGGCATCCAACCTTGTGCAAATGGGGTCTTTCATGCTGTCGTGCCTGTTGAGGGACCCTCGTATAAAAAGGCTGAAGGAGAACGACCTGTACTGGGTGTCCACGCTACTAGACCCCCGGTATAAGCAGAAAGTGGCGGAAATGTTACCGAATTACAACAAGTCGGAAAGGATGCAGCATTTGCAAAATAAATTAAAAATTATGCTTTACACAGCGTATAAGGGTGATGTCACAGCACAACGGGAATCTAACAGGGGAAGAGGTGGAAGTCATCCTCCTCCTCCTCCCATGACCATGCCGGCAAGGACAGGGCGCTTTAAAGACGTGTTGTTGATGGAGGACATGCAGAGCTTTTTAAGTCCTACGCATTGCCACAGCCCTTCGGGATCCACCCTCAGAGAACGACTCGACCAACAGGTAGCAGACTACCTCACCTTAACTGCAGATATCGACACTCTGAGGAGCAATGAACCCCTTGACTACTGGGTGTGCAGGCTTGACCAGTGGCCTGAGCTATCCCAATTTGCAATAGAACTTCTGGCCTGCCCCGCTTCAAGTGTCCTGTCAGAAAGGACCTTCAGTGCAGCAGGAGGTATTGTCACTGAGAAGAGAAGTCGCCTAGGTCAAAAAAGTCTAGATTACCTCACCTTTATTTAGATGAATGAGGGATGGATCCCGAAGGGACTGACACAGGGCGATACATTCGACTAAAAAAGGCCTGATGAGATGAGCGGCCTTGGGCTAAAAATGGTCCACACGCTGCTGTATTTTAGCTCTGAATGACGGTTGACTTGCGTGACTTCTCCGCCACCAACTAAGGTTCAAGCCGCAACGTTTTAGGGCACTTTCTGCCTGTGAAACAAACATAAATTTTTCTGGCCGCTGCTACAGCAGCGGCTGCAACAATACCTAATTTTCAGGCATGTGTACATGCCTAATTTTTCGGCCCTCTGGTGCTGCACTGTGGCTTCAAAAACCAAACAAAAAAAAGGCACATATGCCTCGTTTCCACTGAGCAGATCGGTTCGGGTTGGTACAGTTTGGAAGGTTTAGAATGGACCAGCCCATTCTGGGGAGCGTTTCCACTGCGAGTCAGACCTTCCGGGCCATGCAGGGTTTAGAAAAAATGCTCTTCCTGTCCACCAATCAATGGATTGTATAGTAGCTCCACCCTAACCAAACCGTTCCATTTCCTATGGCCCTACATCTGAAGCAGGACCCTGAATGGATTGGTACGGTTCGCTTGTATGGTCCACTTTCATAATGGAAACACCCAAAATAGCGAACCGTACCGAACTGAACCGAACCGATCCGCTCAGTGGAAACGAGGCAATAGTGACCCTATGTAGGGGGAACAGTCCCTATTCTGCTCTGTGTCAGTGTGTATCAGGGATTTGACTATCTTTATTCAGATTCAAAAATTACAATTCCAGGAAAAATGTAACAAACATTTACAAGAACATGTTATGCACATCATAGAAACAACATGAACCTCTTTAAAGACACAAACATAAGACAAAAAATACGTAGACACAATGTGTAAGGGTTTGAAAGAACATTCTGAATCCTTACATGTTAACTTTATCGTTTTTGATTTTTGTGAACCATATATAAACTACAAGCAGCGTGAAAACTATAAAAACTCAAGTGGCCATGCTGATCAAATTAAATAGTATGCTTTACACAGCGTATAAGGGTGATGTCACAGCACAACGGGAATCTAATGGGAAGAGGTGAAAGTTATCCTCCTCCTCCCATGACCACGCCATATCTGCCAAGTGACCCTATGTAGGGGGAACAGTCTCTATTCTGCTCTGTGTCAGTGTGTATCATGGGCTCTGAGGACGGGGAACAGTCTCTATTCTGCTCTGTGTCAGTGTGTATCATGGTCTCTGAGGACAGGTGTCAATCCATATCTGCCAAGTGACCCTATGTAGGCGGAACAGTCTCTATTCTGCTCTTTGTCAGTGAGTATCATGCGCTCTGAGGACAGGTGTTAATCCATACCTGCCATGTGACCCTATGTAGGGGGAACAGTCTCTATTCTGCTCTGTGTCAGTGTGTATCATGGGCTGTGAGGACAGGTGTTAATCCATACCTGCCAAGTGACCCTATGTAGGGGGAACAGTCTCTATTCTGCTCTGTGTCAGTGTGTATCATGGTCTCTGAGGACAGGTGTTAATCCATACCTGCCAAGTGACCCTATGTAGGGGGAACAGTCCCTATTCTGCTCTGTGTCAGTGTGTATCAGGGATTTGACTATCTTTATTCAGATTCAAAAATTACAATTCCAGGAAAAAATTAACAAACATTTACAAGAACATGTTATGCACATCATAGAAACAACGTGAACCTCTTTAAAGCCACAAACGTAAGACAAAAAAATACGTACACACAATGTGTAAGCGTTTGAAAGAAAATTCTGAATCCTTACATGTTTACTTTATCGTTTGTTTGATTTTTGTGAACCATATATAAACTACAAGCAGCGTGAAAACTATAAAAACTCAAGTGGCCATGCTGATCAAATTAAATAGTATGCTTTACACAGCGTATAAGGGTGATGTCACAGCACAACGGGAATCTAACAGGGGAAGAGGTGAAAGTCATCCTCCACCTCCCATGACCACGCCATATCTGCCAAGTGACCCTATGTAGGGGGAACAGTCTCTATTCTGCTCTGTGTGAGGAGGAGGAACGGGAAATGAGTAGCTCGGCATCCAACCTTGTGCAAATGCGGTCTTTCATGCTGTCATGCCTCTTGAGGGACCCTCGTATAAAAAGGCTGAAGGAGAACGACCTGTGCTGGGTGTCCACGCTACTAGACCCCCGGTATAAGCAGACAGTGGTGGAAATGTTACCGAATTACAAGTCGGAA
Source organism: Pelobates fuscus (assembly GCF_036172605.1). NCBI lineage: Eukaryota > Metazoa > Chordata > Amphibia > Anura > Pelobatidae > Pelobates > Pelobates fuscus. The sequence goes on along the minus strand of NC_086319.1, from coordinate 107,504,693 downwards.
AGGATGCAGCATTTGCAAAATAAATAAAAAAGTATTCTTTACACAGCGTATAAGGGTGATGTCACAGCACAACGGGAATCTAACAGGGGTAGAGGTGAAAGTCATCCTCCTCCTCCCACGACCACGCCATATCTGCCAAGTGACCCTATGTAGGGGTAACAGTCTCTATTCTGCTCTGTGTCAGTGTGTATCATGGTCTCTGAGGACAGGTGTCAATCCATACCTGCCAAGTGACCCTATGTAGGGGGAACAGTCTCTATTCTGCTCTTTGTCAGTGTGTATCAGGGGCTTTGAGGACAGGTGTGAATCCATATCTGCCAAGTGACCCTATGTAGGGGGAACAGTCTCTATTCTTCTCTGTGTCAGTGTGCATCATGGGCTCTGAGGACAGGGAACAGTCTCTATTCTGCTCTGTGTCAGTGTGTATCATGGTCTCTGAGGACAGGTGTCAATCCATATCTGCCAAGTGACCCTATGTATGGGGGAACAGTCTCTATTCTGCTCTGTGTCAGTGTGTATCATGGTCTCTGAGGACAGGTGTCAATCCATACCTGCCAAGTGACCCTATGTAGTGGGAACAGTCTCTATTCTGCGCTGTGTCAGTGTGTATCATGGTCCCTGAGGACAGGTGTCAATCCATATCTGCCAAGTGACCCTATGTAGGGGGAACAGTCTCTATTCTGCTCTGTGTCAGTGTGTATCAGGGTCTCTGAGGACAGGTGTCAATCCATATGTCAAGGTGTCAATATGTCATATGTCAGGTGTCAATCCATATCCATTGTGATTTAACATCCACATACATCATTGCTTTAATATATCTATAGCAGACATAAATACATTCCTCCATTCACACACGCATTCACTACACTCAAATGCATACATAACGATCAACATATGCATTCATAATGACACTGTATGCAAAAAGCATGTGCATACTTTCATACAATGCACAAGTGCATTCACACAGATTTTACACACTCAAATACACGTCTTGATACTGCGCATTCAAAGGAATACAGTCTTATATGAAAGTTACATTTAACATTTAAAGAATGCACATATATTTGGCCTTCAAAGGACATGGGATCTACTTTTTCCTGTGGGGCCCAAAATAATAAATAAATAAATGGTTAAAAAAAGTAAATCAAATAAATTTAAATAATAATAAAGAAGTAAATCAGGGATCAGCAGTACCGAATGCTTAACCCCTTAAGGACAGACGACGGATATATTCCGTCATGATTCCTTTTTATTCCAGAAGTTGTGTCATTAAGGGGTTAATATTTGTAACCAAATGCTCAAAGGTAAACAAATGCTCAAACTCGCAAATATTGATTAAATGTAGATTGATTTTGAATGGTAAAATACTATTCTTCTTGGTCAGAATTTGGTCGACGGAATTCCGACCGGAAATAACTTCATTAAAAGGGCGAGAAATTAGTTGTATACCGTACTGCAAAAAATATGTTTACATAAATATTATGCATATATTTTGCAGTACAGTGCTAGGTTAATTTTTCATGACCTTTAACTTTGTTTGAATTGTTTTCCCGGAATTGTTTGTGTAACGGATCGCCTGGCACCCCGACTTGGTACCTCCGTTAATGGATGCTCCTAGTGCTTCCTGAGGACTCCAAGCACTCTGGCAGACACCACAATCACCGAATCCGAGAACCTTTAAATTCTCCCAAGCGTATGAATGCTGTAGACCATTGAATAGGAACCATACGAATAGGCTTGTACTCCTAGCAGTCAACTGGAACAGCATACAATAAATCCTTCCCCCAATAATGAGACGACACATCACTTTGAGGGTAAAACAGGAACTCTGGACTGGCTCATCCAGCCTGGCTTTTATTACACTAATCCACATACAGGCCACACCCAGGGGGAGGCATAAAATAACCAATCACATACATGGTTCAGCCCACACATCCCCTCCCCTCAGATAACATTAAACCCAATTATCCGGTACACTTTTTCAGCCAAGTTCTGGATGTACCCCAAAACCCGGGGGTACACCTTTAAATCCAGCATCGCTGGATAGCCCTTATTCAGGGGGACAACATATTCAAAATTCAAGTAATTCGGATGAATGGTTCGTGAGATATGGGGTTCCAAAGATTTGACCGACCGCATGGGTAAAGTATCCGAAAACAGTTCCATGCATTTTGGCCCTGCGGTCGGTCACAAACAAGGGAATGAAAACAGGCGAATTGCCTGTGTTATAGAGCCTGGAGAGGGTTTGAATGAATTCCCTTGTTTATGGGGCTCTTTCTACCGAACGGCGGGTCATTCGGTAGTTTCCATACGAATTTCTGGAAGTATGGAGGTCTCAGCGGTGTTTGCCTTGTCAAGTGTCCGATTTTAGTTCCAGACACTCGACGGCAAAACACCGCTGTTCGGTAGTTTAAGATGGCCGCCGCCACGTGTTTGTTTCCCGAATGGCGGCCATCCAGAGGACAAAGACCACACTGCACTGATTGCCAATTACCTGTTTGCAACATTGTTGCAAACGGTAATTGGAGGCACACTCATTCCTGGGTGGTCTGGTTGTTCGGTAGTTTCACTCAATATACTGAATGGAGTGATTCTACCGAACAATCAGAATGCTGCATACAAATCACCCAGGATAAACTTAACACATCTATAAATACATATATAATATTACAGGCATTACACTTGAATATGCTTCACAATCTTAAAGGGACAGTAGTCCCAAAAGTCCCAATATGTCCATAGATGCTGTTAAAAGGGCCAGTAGCAGCAATATACAGTACAATATGCCCCAAATAACCCAGGGGCCATAGTCAGTAGGTAGGAGGCTAGCAAACAGGCTTCTCCAGGGCCCAGTGGCGAGGTTGGTTTTGCCACATTTCTCCCCTTTTCCAAACAGACTAACAGGGTACCTGACCTCTTGCCGGTCAGTGCCCTTGTTAGTCCAGCAGCCCACCCACAAAACAGAAACAGCAGTACAGCCCACCCACAATAAATGGTTACTACACCTGAGTAATGGAAAAACTTGTCCAGGTCCAGGTGCCTCACCCCGGCTGTGTGGGGGACTGGTAGGCTGTTTTGGTGGGTTGCTGAGTGGGCAGAGACCAGCGGTACTCTGCCCTGGTGCCAGCACTACTACAGGAGTAGTCTGGTTGGAGCCTGGTTGCTGGAGACCGACTGTCTCCCCTTTGGCTAAACAGCCCTGTTGTGGGGGGGCAGGACCGACCGTCCCTACCCCCTGTGCTGGAAGTGCAGAGACCACGGTCCCATCTGCACAGGTGTGGGGCTTACAGTCTCCCCCTGGTACATTAAGCTGCCGCTGGGGAGAGGTGGTAACCAGCTCCTCTCCCATTAGAACACTCTGCCCATTGATGATCTGCCGCTGGGGAGAGGTGGTAACAATCTCCTCTCCCATTAGAACACTCTGCCCATTGATGATCTGCCGCTGGGGAGAGGAGGTAACAATCTCCTCTCCCATGCCTACTTTCAGTCTTTGTGGAGGGAGACCGACTGTCTCTCCTCCCAATTCAGTGTCCTGCTGCTGGGGAATAGAGACTGGGCTCTCTATTCCCAAAAAATCACGCTGCTGCTGGGGGGTAGGACCAACTACCTGGGCTCCCAATTCCCAACAAATCACACTGCCGCTGGGGAGGGAGGACGGCCCCTTCAGCTCCCTGTAGCTTGGGCGCAGAGACCACGGTCCCATCTGCGCTGGTGTGGGGCTTACTGTCTCCCCTTGGTGTGCTAAGCTGCTGCTGGGGAGAGGGGGTAACAAACTCCTCTCCCTTACACACTTTCAGCCGCTGGGGAGCAGGGCTGACCCTCTGTACTCCCTGTAGGCAGGGCGCAGAGACCACGGTCCCATCTGCGCTGGTGAGGGGCTTACTGTCTCCCCTTGGTGAGCTGTGCTGCCGCTGGGGAGAGGGAATAACAAACTCCTCTCCCTTACACACCTTCAACCGCTGGGGAGAGGGGATAACAGGCTCCTCTCCCTGCACCATAGACTGCCGCTGGGGAGCCAGAACGGCACCTTCAGCTCCCTGTAACGCACACTGCCGCTGGGGATCTGGGCCGACTGCCCAGCATCCCTGTAGGGCCGGTAGAGAGACCGCAGTCCCATCTCCACCTGCCATTGGTGGGTCTTCCCAGGACCAATCCGTGAGGCCCCTCAACATTTGTGAGTAAGGGCCACCTGCTTCCCCACCTGGCAACTCTGGTTGCTGCTGGGGATCTGGGCCGGCTGCCCAGCATCCCGGTGGAGTGACCTTGGTCCCATCTCTACCTGCCTGTTGTGGTTCCTCACAGGACCAGTCTATGAGGACCCCCACTTCGGGTTCCTCCCGCCGCCTCAGGGAAAGACGGCTAACCTCCTCGGATGCAGCCTCTACCCGGCTGCTGTAACGCTCCTGCTGCTGAGCATACTTCCTCTCTTTTGACAACCGGAATTCTCGGTCCAGCCTTGTGTTTCGCTCGGCCATGACCTGGTTCCAGATCACCCGGCGTGTCTCCATGGGTATATCATCCCCATACTCAGCCACTCGCTGCCTCACCTCGGCCAGCCAATCATCTCCAGAGCCAGAACCTTCCATACTTGTCTGCTCCCAGGGGCGCTGCACGACTGCTAGCGTTGCCCTCAATTGTAAATCCAAACGCACTGTGTCTCCGAGCTGCTTTACCTCGCACTAGGACGCCATCCCACCGCTTGCCACCAATGTAACGGATCGCCTGGCACCCCGACTTGGTACCTCCGTTAATGGATGCTCCTAGTGCTTCCTGAGGACTCCAAGCACTCTGGCAGACACCACAATCACCGAATCCGAGAACCTTTAAATTCTCCCAAGCGTATGAATGCTGTAGACCATTGAATAGGAACCATACGAATAGGCTTGTACTCCTAGCAGTCAACTGGAACAGCATACAATAAATCCTTCCCCCAATAATGAGACGACACATCACTTTGAGGGTAAAACAGGAACTCTGGACTGGCTCATCCAGCCTGGCTTTTATTACACTAATCCACATACAGGCCACACCCAGGGGGAGGCATAAAATAACCAATCACATACATGGTTCAGCCCACACATCCCCTCCCCTCAGATAACATTAAACCCAATTATCCGGTACACTTTTTCAGCCAAGTTCTGGATGTACCCCAAAACCCGGGGGTACACCTTTAAATCCAGCATCGCTGGATAGCCCTTATTCAGGGGGACAACATATTCAAAATTCAAGTAATTCGGATGAATGGTTCGTGAGATATGGGGTTCCAAAGATTTGACCGACCGCTTGGGTAAAGTATCCGAAAACAGTTCCATGCATTTTGGCCCTGCGGTCGGTCACAAACAAGGGAATGAAAACAGGCGAATTGCCTGTGTTATAGAGCCTGGAGAGGGTTTGAATGAATTCCCTTGTTTATGGGGCTCTTTCTACCGAACGGCGGGTCATTCGGTAGTTTCCATACGAATTTCTGGAAGTATGGAGGTCTCAGCGGTGTTTGCCTAGTCAAGTGTCCGATTTTAGTTCCAGACACTCGACGGCAAAACACCGCTGTTCGGTAGTTTAAGATGGCCGCAGCCACGTGTTTGTTTCCCGAATGGCGGCCACCCAGAGGACAAAGACCACACTGCACTGATTGCCAATTACCTGTTTGCAACATTGTTGCAAACGGTAATTGGAGGCACACTCATTCCTGGGTGGTCTGGTTGTTCGGTAGTTTCACTCAATATACTGAATGGAGTGATTCTACCGAACAATCAGAATGCTGCATACAAATCACCCAGGATAAACTTAACACATCTATAAATACATATATAATATTACAGGCATTACACTTGAATATGCTTCACAATCTTAAAGGGACAGTAGTCCCAAAAGTCCCAATATGTCCATAGATGCTGTTAAAAGGGCCAGTAGCAGCAATATACAGTACAATATGCCCCAAATAACCCAGGGGCCATAGTCAGTAGGTAGGAGGCTAGCAAACAGGCTTCTCCAGGGCCCAGTGGCGAGGTTGGTTTTGCCACAGTTTGCATGAATGGTATTCGGATGAGCTAAGTTGCCACCTCATTGAAATTTGGTCTACCATATTAAGATTTGATTCAACCAAACCTAATGTTTACACTATGCACCATTACCATACCATTAAGAGAGAGGAAGATCCTAAATAAAAAAAAAATTCAACTAATGGCCTGTGTACCAAAACAGGCCCTCAGTCCATTCCTCACACAAAAACACTCTAGGCAGTAATGTAACTGGGCGGCATTTGATAGATTTTAGCCTCATTAATATGCAGTATTTTATTGCATGCTCAAATCTTTTTGCACAAAAAATAAATGTTTTGCAGTATTCTGCTCCATAAGCCTGTGAACACATTGAACACACTAAAATGATTCTATGTAGGCTGCAATAGCGTAATTTCCATTTCCTGGATATCCATTGCAACATTACAATAGGGATAAGCTCTGCCCACTTGGCTGTTGAGGACAGGAAACAAATTATAAATAGGATATCCCCTTCCTTAGGTCTCCAGTTTTATAAAGATGAGACCCGTTAGATTAGGGTGGGATTAAAAAACTGATGCTTCCATGGATATACACAGGAAAATAAATGTTCTACATTCCTGGCTTATCCATGACAACATCAAAATAGGACAATACCCACACTACATTACGGGAGGGATTGTGATACAAAATACAAAACAAGGATAAATTGATTGCTGAATAGAGAATGTTATTTACAAAAGTAATCTATTTTTCTAATATTAAACAACAGTGACTTTCACGTCTAAATAAAAGTGCTCCAAGTGCAATATTTTAGACAAAAACTGTAATTAACAATACACTTCCCTTTTTGGATATAAACCCAAAGATCTCCTCACAACAATCTTTACAATGAAGTATATATATATATATATATATATATATATATATATATATATATATATATAAATGGGGTAAATCCTAGTAAGGGAAGAAATAACACAACACAGTGCAGAACTGTGTGTTTGCAATATTGAAATATGAGAAAATGGCCACTCACAATGGTAGGAAATAAAAGAGCCTTCAAAGTATATACAAGTGTAGGTCAGCTGGTGATTCAGGAAGATGGGTCCCTCCGAGTTATAAAAAGAAACAACAACGTTTCCAGTTATGAGGCAATCCATATAAAAAGTGTAAAAATGAATTTATTAACTCACATAGAAGTTGACAGGTTTTAGCATAAAATTAGTCATCCTACGCGTTTCATCCCGTTTAGGAACTTCCTCAAGGACAATCAAACAATAATAAAGTGCATAATACAAAACCACCCCCCATTGGTCCTTAAGTATTGTGAATTTTGATTGTAGATCTCTTTTGATAGTCCTGGTACTTCATTCAGGTGTTCTCAATTTTCTCCTATTCACTTACGTGTTCTCGGCTTTCCAACGCCATCTCGTAGTTACGCCTTGCGTTCCACGTGTGCGTTCTATTGTAAGTGTCCGGATCTTCTGGTATATAAAGTTGCTTTCCACTTGCGTTTCACTTTATGGTCTTTGATTGTTTCACCTCCAAACATACTTAAAGTCCATGCAAGGCACATGGATTATAAGACAAGAGGGGGGGTTGGGTATACAAATGTATTACATAAAAATATATTACATAAAAGTATGAGAGTATTAAATATAAAAACTTAAATGTAAAAAACAATGATATATGACTGGAATATAAGCAGACTAGAATTATTTATTACATTGTTTAAATTGTTTATTGGACATCTCCCCTTGTCATCTGGAATATATACATTTTTTAACTCTTGTTTTCAAGTCCTACTGGACATATCATATTATCTCTGTTTTTAGTATATCTCTGTTTTTTAATATATTGACGTCCGGATGAAAAGCTAAGAATCTATTCCATAAAAACCACATATCTCATTATAGAAAAAAATAATAAGATAAAAAATATTGACAATGAAGATAATAAAAATAATAATAACAACAATAGTGAACATAATAAGTGGGAAATGGATAAAAGTTGACATGGTCAAATACATGTATAGCACAAATATGTAAAAGAAATGAGAATATATGAATATATATGGAAATAATAGAATGTATATGAAAATAATAAAAATAATAAAAAAATAAAAAATAAAAAATAAAAATAAAAAAATATATAAAAAATATATAAAATAGAAAAATATATATGAAAAATAATATATATATAAAAAAATCGGAATTTATGTTGTGTTATTTGCATATGCATGTTGTGTTATTTCTTCTCTTAATAGGATTATCCCCATTTATATATATAATCTATTTTTCTAAGGCTGAAGACAGAGTATTTCTGCCAAATTCATTGGCTCTTTTTGCCTGTACATCCAAAGCGTAATGCTTTACAAAGGCGTTTGCTGATAACCACATTGTGGCTCTACATATGCTCTCAATAGCATATGTTGTAGAATCTAGTAGAATTTGCTTTTAAACCAGCAGGTACTTGTGCTCCTTGCTCTTGATATGCAGTTAAAATGGCCCCTACAACCCAGCTAGAACCTTGTTGTGTCTGGAAAAATTTAAGAAAAGTCCCCAAGACTGTCTCCATTTGGTTGTTTTTGAAAGCTAAACTGGAAGGCATCTTGCTACATCCAATGTATGCCATATTTCTTCCTTAGAGTTACTGGGATATTGAAAGAAACATAGTAATATAATTTCTTCATTGAGATGAAAATTGGAGATGACTTTTGGATGAAATTCTGGAATTGTGTGGAGTATAACTTCTGCTAATAATGCCTGAATTTCAGATATTCTACTTCCAGAAGTAATGGCGACTAAGAGGAGACACAAAGTAAGAAGACTGTCCATTGCATCTTGCAATGGTTCAAATGGAGGTTAGGACAAAAAGTAGAGGGACAAAGATTTGATAAGAGGACAAACTTTTCTTACAGCCGTAAGAAAATTGTCCACCTAGGATCCAATACCTATCTTTCCCCAGTTAGAATATGCAAAACACAACGAGGGAACCGGCTGTTGGTCTAAATAAGAATGAATAAAGAAAATATAGTGAAATACAGTTTACAATATAAACACTGCGCAATATGAAATGCACTCACAGGATTTTGGACAATTCAAGCATGTATGGTGCCTCCCCTGAAGATATGGGGGGCCTGGGGAGATCCCCTGGAAATTTCCACTCCAACACAGGACTCCGGGTGAAGCTTTGAAAAAGCGGCTTTAATTCAATATTAAAAAATAAAGATAAAATAAATATAAACAAGGTCCTACGCGTTTCATCCCTTTTACAAAATAGGGACTTCCTCAGGGACCACAATATTAAAATACAGTTGATACAATACAATCAAAAAACAGCCTTTCCCCAGTTAGAACTGATAAAGCAGAAACTTGAACTCGAAGAACTTAAGCTGAGATCCTTGTTCAACCCAGCTTGTAGGTAATTCAAATCATCTGAGACTGTAGGAGAGGAAATGTAAATTACTTTGTCTTTAGACCAGTTTATGAAGGCCATCCAGATACTGTAATAGGTAGGATAAGTAGATTTTCTTCTGGATTGTAGTATTGTAAGGTATCAATAACCGCTTTAGAAAAAACTTGTAAAATTAGGTCCCTCCATTCAATATACATGACATCAAATGAAGACAGGGATGGATGTATTGTTGAACCCTGGAAGGGAAGATTATGAGACATTGGGACTTTCCATGGATATTCTGTTGCTAGAGATCTTAGGAGGGGAAACCAGGGCCTGCAAGGCCAGAATGGAATTATTGGAATAACCTGAAGTGGTTTTTGCTTGATCTTCTTTAGCATTTTCCAAATAAGGGGAAATGGAAGAAAGACATACGCTAGATTGAATGACAATGGGTTGGATAAGCCATCCACGGCTAGAGCTTTGGGATGGAAGGTTCGGGAGAAGAATGTTGGAAGCTGAGCATTGGATGCTGTTGCCATGAGATCTACTCCTGTGTTAGAGAAGAAAAAATTTGAAGTTACAATTGCCATTTGATGGGGTCCAAAGAATGGCAACTGAGGAAGTGTGCTCTCAAATTCTCTTCTCCTGCAACATAAATGGCTAGAAGTCCCAACACCATCTTCTAGATCCTTATCATAATGGGTTTCAATTATTGGAGTAGAGCTTTGCTGCTTGTACCTCTTTATTTGTTTATGAATGACACCGCAACTCGATTGTTCATGCTGATCTTTACCCACTACCCTAATAGGTCGTCCTGAAATTGCAGACGTACTAGGTAGGTAGCTCTCAACTCTAGCAGGTTGGCTGGAATGTGAGATGAGTTCTGCTTCCATTTCCCTTGGTCAGTCATATCTAGAAGATGAGCTCCCAATCCTAAACCGCTGGCTTCTGTTTGCAGTATTATCCACTCGATCTCTCCTAGGGGAAAAACTATATGAAGGTTTGAAAGAATCTGCCACCATTTGAAGTCCATACAGATTTCCTCTGAAATTACCATACTTATGGACCAAGGATCTCTGGAATGATTGAATGTTTGAGGAAATGCATCTGTGGAGAATGTAGTTGCCATTGCACTTATTTCACCAGTCTGATTGTTGATGAAAACATCTGCTGTAACTGACTTCTTTGAGATAACTTTTGAACTTTTAGTAACAATCGTTATTCCAATCTTATGATGGGAAGATCATGCCCAGTATGGTAACGAACCATGCACCTAGAAAACAGATTTTCTGAGATGGCACTAACTTTCTGGTAATTTATGATTCATTAAAATTTCTCTATGGTCAGTATTGCTTGGTCTCTTTGTAAGGTCAAATTTTTTGGGGGGTGGGGCCGGACCACCAAGCTGAGTGGTGGCCATCCTCGAGGGCTCTGTCATCTGCCTCCTAAAATATTTACCTTTAGCAAACTGTGCCCACCGAGACCCAAAAAAATATGGGCAATTTATATGTGAACATTCCAGCTACCTGAAGATCCGATTTTGGACCGATCACCACAAGATAACGATACCACCAGCACCCCAGGCCTACTGTCAGGCCTACTATCAGGGCAAGCCCTGTTGACATGCATATGGCGGTGGAGACATATTACAGATGGCTGCTTACCTGCTGGGGACTGCTCGTGGAGTCGCATTTCTGGATGCTTATAGAGACGGGGGGAGGGGCTCTGGCCCTGCTCCCACCCCCCTCGGCCGGTGGGGGTTATCTTGGCCTATGAGTCAATTATTTTGGCCGCATCTAGAGCGGCTGCTGAGGTTAAGTCTGGATGGCCTCCCCCCTGTTAATGATATGGATGTCTCTGCCCTTGCATATCGTGTGGTAGTGATGAGAGAGGGGATACTTACCTACAATGCAGAGCCAGATTTAGCTGCTTCTGGGTCCTCGGGGGCTGCTGGTCTGCAGCTGGATCTCCCGGGTGGCCTGCTGGTGAGGTGATGCCACAGACTCTGGGTTTGAGGGATCCCTAGAGGGAATTGTCTCTGATGCTGTGAGCCCAGTGGGGTAGGAGTGTCCGTAACTTCAGGTGGACTGGTGACCGGGACTGATGATGAACACTGATCCCACGGAAGCTCAAGTGGTGCTGTGGAGGTGCAGGGGGCAGGTGGTCCTTGCGCTTTTGATGTGGGGGGCCCAGTGGACTGACTCTGCCTCTGAGTGCCCACAGTGCCACAGACAACTACGCTATGCAGATGGGGACAATCCTTTGCTGCCACAAGATGTTCTTTAGGTGGGATTGGCGACTCCCCCGCTGCCTTGCTGAATGTTCATCCATTTGTTATTTGGTTTTTTTTGGCAGGCACTGCCTTTCTTGAATTACTCTGCGTGGCAATAATTATTCCAAAATCACTGTCCCCACTGAGGAGACTCACATCTATACTTTCCATTATTATTATACATTTTTCATGTAGTTAGACCAAAATAATATGAATACCATCAAAGTTTAGCTAAGCCTTTGGGGCATATACATTATTGCAATAATTTTTGTTTTGCACATGCCCAAGATCCACTGTCACCACGTGACCTATGCTACTAACCACAGGCTGCATTTATGTAATGTATTGTTATGATATATTGTTATGGACTTATACTCTTATATAGAAATAGTTTTTGTTAAATTTATTTTTTTCTCATTTTAGCATCTGTTCAGAATCTGCTCAGATTTTCATGGCTTTCAGAGGAGCAAGCACGGTGCATATGAAGAACCATAATTCTTGTAACCGGTTGGCTGTTCCTGGTTTCCAGTATGAGTAGAAGTCCCATTCCTTGTTCCTGGTTCCTGATTTCCTGTTCTCATTCTCAGGTTCCAGAATAATGTTTCCTGGTGATCGGTTCAGGATTTCTGCATACATTCTGTTCATTTGCTTGTTCCTGTCCTTTGGTATTCATTACAATGATTTGTTCTTCAGATCCTGGTTCCTTTCTTCGGGTCCTGATCCTGGACTAGTTTATTTTCTCCATATACATTACATTTTTTATAACTTTCTGTTTGTAATTCTTTTTTTTTTCTTAACCTGTGAATTTATCTTTTATTTTTACCCCCTTTTTATATTTTTTTTTTGTTTTCTAATATTATTTTTCCCTTTTTTGTTACTTGTTATGTTGTATTATGTTATTATTATAGTGTCAGGGCTGGCGCGTCCATAAGGCGGCACAGGCGTCCGCCTTAGGGCGCACCGGCTCTGGGGGCGCAAGATTTCGGTGACCGGCAGGAGGGAAGCGCTCCCTCCTGTCAGGTCACCTTCTGGACCCTCGGCGGGCGGCAGCAGTTCTAATGAGAGGCGGCGAGGGAGCTCTAACCTGTCTGCTCTGCTCCCTCGCGTGCTGTGTGCTGATTCTGCGGGAGCTGGAATATGACGTCATATTCCGGCTCCCGGCATCAGCAGACAGCCCGCGAGGGAGCAGAGCAGACAGGTTAGAGCTCCCTCGCCGCCTCTCATTAGAACTGCTGCCGCCCGCCGCAATGAAGCCCCACTGGACCCCAGGGACAGATCCACACCAGCTCTCTCCAGGTAGGGAGGCTGGGTGGATATTTATTATTAATTTGTGTGTGTCTGAAAGTGTATGTGTGTGTGTGTGTCTGAAAGTGTATGTGTGAGTGTGTGTGTGGCTGTGTATGTGTTTGTCTGTGAGTGTATGTGTCTGAGTGTGTGTGTCTGTGAGTGTGTGTCTGAAAGTGTATGTGTGAGTGTGTGTTTGTCTGTGAGTGTGTGTGTCTATGTATGTGTTTGTCTGTGAGTGTGTGTGTATGTGTCTGTGAGTGTGTGTGTGTATGTGTTTGTCAGTGTGTGTGTATGTGTGTGTCTGTGAGTGTGTGTTTGAAAGTGTATGTGTGAGTGTGTGTGAGTGTGTGTATGTGTCTGTGTGTGTATGTGTTTGTCTGTGAGTGTGTGTCTGTGTATGTGTTTGTCTGTGAGTGTTTCTGTGTGTGTGTGTCTGTGTATGTGTTTGTCTGTGAGTGTGTGTGTCTGTGTATGTGTGTATGTGTCTGTCTGTGTCTGTGAATGATTGTATGAATGTGTGTGTTTGAGTGTGTGTTTGTGAGTGTCTGTCAAATCAGTGAGATTATGTTTGTGATTGAGTGTGTGTCTGTCAATGAATGAGTGTGTGTCAGATCAGTGAGTCTGTGTCTGTCAGTGACGTCTGTGTGTTTGTCATTGAGTGTGTGTGGCTGTTAGTGAGTGTAGCGTGGCAGAGCGGAGCGCAGTACAGGAGCTTCTGTTTCCTGTACCTGGTCACTGAGAGAGCACTTCCTGTCAGTCCAGCCAGCTGCAGAAAACTGAAGCTCCTGTAGAGGGTCTGCTCCACAACGCTACAAGACAGGTAGGAGGCATACCAGGAAGGGGAGTGTGACCGCTAAGAGGGTGGGGGGTGCACCAAGGGACAGAGAGGGGAGGGGAGAGAATTAACCAAGGGACAGGGAAAGGAGGGGGGAGGGGAGAGGAACACTAAGGGACGGGGAAGAGGGAGGGGCTGGTTAGGAGGCACATAGGTGAAGATGTTAATTTTAGAGGGGGGGGGGGCGGAAAAATGCATCTTCGCCTATGTACCCAAAAATCCTGGCACCGGCCCTGTATAGTGTCTAAATGTATTTTATGTTCTGCTTTCTGTTCTGTTTAATTTTTCACTTCTCCCCCCAAAGTAGGCCTGTACATTTTTTTTGAGATGGAGGAATTTTTTGCTTCTCCTCTCATGGTCTTGTTTTTTATATATACTTTATTTTTTATTTTATTTTTTTCGCCCCTGTATGGGAACATTATTCTTCTATTTTTTTCCTTATTAGGGGGTATTCTCCAAATGTTGTACCCTTTTATTATCTATGTCTTACGAATAAGATGTAATACCTTGGTATAATATTTCAGTGATGTATAGAGCCAAACATAAATCAGTCAGGTGGACCTTACTTACTCAGGTAGGGTTGTTCAATTTTGAAATATGTTTTGGGATGTGCGGCATGTTCAAATCCCTTCACCAATTTTTCTCTGAACACTCCGCACAAACGAAGACTTCTATTTAAAGAAGTGAAACCCTCAAGCCAGAGATGTTGTTCATTCAGGAGACTCATTTTAAAACAGATAACGTACCCAAATATTCTGGAAAAAGATTACCCCACCCAGTATCACTCTGCATTTTGTAGGAAATCTAGAGGCATCTCCATATTATTTAGCAAAAATGTAGCTTGCCACACAGATGATTTGACTTTGGATCCAGATGGCAGATACCTAATTTAAAAAAGGTTCAGTAAATAGTATTGAGTACACTCTGGTAAATCTATATTCCCATAACTCTGGGCAATTTCGTTTTTTGAAATCTATTGTTAGTAAAATTTCAGATGGGGTTAGAGGCAGATTGTTTTGGGTGGTGACACCAACTTTGTTCTAGACTGTGAATACGATATTGTTAGAGATGCAAACAACGCAGCTAAAAATCATAACAGTGAAAAATTGGCTGACATTTGTTCCAAATTTATTTTTTCCCAGGGCCTATTCGACTGTTGGCATGTACAAAATGAAGGAGAGAAAGACTGTCGGACCGACAGGTTCATGGTGGGTGAGAATATCCTACCCCTTATTCTGCTCTCTGAAATCATGCCCCCATGATCATGCCCCCATAACAATATGTATAGAGGAGTCCTTCCCAAACAGACAGTGGAGACTTAGTGATTATTTAGTTACAGAGCTTGACAATAAAACATTGGCTGTATCGGGGGGAGAACTAGCAGCTCTGCATTGTGCGGCCTAAACCTGAGCCATTTGCCACAACAAAAGACCCGAGATAACTACTCTGGACACCATGTCCCAACCCAAAGCTAAAGGGCATATGGAGAAGCAAGAAAAAACTTACTTTTTTCCCCCCGCGGGCAGGACAGAACGAAACTGGCGCGGAACATGACGCAGACCAAGATGGCGCCGATGAGGATATAGACGGACCCCAGGGGCTGCCAAGCCCGGAATTCCCGCTCACACAAGCGGTGATGCAAAACATGCTTGATGACATGTCTGCGAAAATGCTTCAAATCCTGCAAAATTCTATACACTAGCTCCAAAAAGACCTTCACAAGCTTGGTACAAGGACATTAACCATAGAAGACAAAATGGCCGAACAAGCAGAGGCGCACAATAATTTGGCCTCGAAAGTGAAAGAACTAATGTCTCACATGGAAAGCTATGACACCAAGCTAGCGGACATCGAAGACCAGGCCCGGCGCAATAATCTTCGCATCAGGGGAGTAATGGAGTTGGTGGGCACTGGAGACCTGCAACATTACATACCCTACACACCACCAGATTACTACTAGATGTCTGGGATGGACTAAGGAAGCAACATGGTTAATGGGATGAATGGACATTGAATACCCCACACTATAGCCTGCACGTTGCCAACCCTTTATTTGATTTTTGGACTTGGCTAGAGAAGAGACACACAAACAAGACAGCTTATGAACGGAACACACATGCTACAGTTCCTGAACCTACAGACCAAATTTTACCTCACTGCCAGAGCTCTATTTTCCTATTCACAAATTAAATCCATCTTACTACCCAACCTAGCACAAACCATTACACCGATCATGGCATATTTTTAAAGACCATGTGCCTCCCTGACAACACCAAAAAATATATTCTCTTCCACAAACAATCTATTAACACATGTGTGACTCGTATATGGTAGCCTGGAAAACTGACATAGGTAAGGTAACTGACAACTGGATCAGCCAGCACTAGTCATTTTTTAGAACAACAATGCCCCAAAGGAGACGGCACAAGACCAGGAGAGGCAAGAGACGCCATAGTAAACCACCCCCCTCGGAGATACCCGGAGAGGGAGAGGAGAACACAACGCTAGTAGTGAACATTTCCAGGAGGACCCTGTCAGTAAGTGAGATCTCAGTGCTTAATAAGGGCTTGGGTTTTGTTCCATCTTTTGATGGGGACAAATTGGATTTGGATATTGAATTATATGAATTTTTCCGCACTTTGCATCTAAAAGTTTTCTTTGCAGGAGAAAATGTATCCAATGATATTGAGAAGGAGGAATTTGCCATTGAAATCAACTCTGTGGATTTATCAAAATGTAGGAACAAAAGTAAGTTCACTCCACCTGCCACTAACCCTACGCTTGAAACCTTTATTAAGCACTGTCAACTGGAGATTTCTAAAAAATTAACTGGTCAAGGAGACAAAGGAGGAATGGGGTGCCATCAATGCCCTGAGACATGATGACTCCATCCTTGTCCGTGCTGGGGATAAGGGTGGGGCTATTGTAGTCATGGATATTGATAAATATAACGCAGAAGCAATGGCACAATTATCTAATCCTGTTCATTATAAGAAATTACCAGGTGATCCAACGGTTATGTTCCAGGAAAGAATTGGTGTCATTACTCTTGGAGCCCTTAATCAGGGCTTAATTAATAAGAGAATCTTTGAATGTTTCTGTGCCTCGAGTGCCATTTTTATATTTGCTTCCGAAGATCCACAAGGATCTTATAAACCCACCCGGAAGGCCGATAGTGTCGGGTTGTGGTTCATTGCTACAGCCTCTGGCATTATATGTTGATGCCTTTTTGCAAGTGTTGGTGGTACAGATGAGATCATACATTCGTGATACCAGTGACTTCCTGGGGAAATCGGATGACTTTAGATCTTGTCATGAAGATATACTGTTATGTACTATGGACATATGCAGTTTGTATACTCATGTGGGAGGTATGGAAGCTATTGCACAGGCGTTGGATAAACTTCTACTAGTTCCAAATTTGAAAGAATTGGTTCTACGGCTGTTGGAATTGGTTTTGTTATGTAACTACTTCACCTTTGGCAATGATTTATTTTTACAGATACAGGGGACTGCGATGGGGGCCAATATGGCTCCCTCGTACACTAACCTCTACATGGCTAAATTTGAGGAAGACTTTGTCTATTCACATCCTCTATTCAAACATGTGACAGTTTGGCTTCGTTACATTGACGATGTGTTCTTTCTCTGGAATGGCTCAGAGAACAACCTGCTACGATTTAAGGCTGACTTGGATCAATATGTGCCGAGTATCAAATTTACTTTGGAATATGACGCCAAGATTATCCATTTTTTGGATGTCATGGTAAGCAAAACAGAAGAGGGCTTATGCTTTGATTTGTATCGCAAGCTAACTGACAAAGTTGCATTCTTACAGGCGAACTCATTTCATATCATCAATATGATTTGGAGTCTTCCCTTTAGTCAACTGTTACGGGTTCGACGGATTGTGTTGCAAGAATCAAGGTTTGATACTCAAGCACGTAAGATGATAGAAGATTTTCGCTGTCGTGGTTACTGTGAGACTTCACTACAGGAAACATTTGATAGAGTTAAAAGCCTGGAGAGAAATTCTTTATTGAAGTCCCAGGGTAAGAACAAGAGAAAGACTCCCAACCGCATTCCATGCGTTACTACCTACTCGACTAAATCTGGTCATGTTAAACATGTTATCAATAGGAACTGGCATGTCTTACAAAGTGACCCACTTACTTGTGATCTCTTCAGATAGAGACCTTTAATGGCATATAAGAGATCCAAGAACATCAAAAGTCTGGTATCACCTTCCAGAGTCAGACTACCCACTAAGCCTCTTACTACCTGGTTGACACCAATTAAGGGTATGCACCGATGCGGACACTGTGCCAACTGTAACAATGTGACGGTTGGCCCAGGGTTCACACATCCAAGAACAGGCAAATCTTTCACTATAAATGAATTTTTTAATTGTCAAACAGATCGTGTGATCTATTTCATCAAGTGTCCCTGTGGTCTTGGCTATGTTGGCCAAACTGTAAAACCCCTAACTGTCCGCATCGGTGAACACAAAAGTACTATCCGTACTAACAAGCGACATATTTCCTTGGCCAAACATTTCATTCAGGCCATTCAGGCCATTCGGTAGCGCAGTTGCGGTTCCAGGCCATAGAACGAATTAAGATCCCTTTTGCTGGTTGTTCTCTTACAGATTCTCTCAAACGGGCGGAACTCCAATGGTTTTATCGGTTGGATACATTATTCCCACATGGGTTGAATGAAGACTGTGATTTCAACCCTTTCAGGTAATACCTTTGGATCCATGTAGGTCATATTTTACAGGTAATTCTCTACCACTGTCCATCTTTAAGTTTGAGCATCATTGAGGATGTTCCTCAATGTCTACCTCTGCCGTGATTGTTTTGTATTTATTGTTATATCACAATGAATCATTTTTCTTTTCCCTTTTTTAGCTGCTTCCTCTTTTGTTTTTTCACGTGAGGGTGGCCCTCGGATGGTATGACTCCTCCTACCATGATGGATCAATTTCCAGTCCACACTTTACTACCCACTGCGGATGAAATATGATTACACAGAAGAGATACACTGTGTCCTGATACTTGGAATAACAATATTTTGAACAACGTATCTGTTTTTTACATATATTATGTTTTGATTAGTATTTTTCTAAATGGTGTATTTCTTTTTTCTTTTATTTTTTTCATTATTTTTTCATAGTGTACTTTTGGGTAACTAGCTACATATTCGGCACCTCTAGTTCTGGGGGTCCAGCTATCTTATATTAGTCAGGAGGAGCATTGACTAGTTTTGCATGCTTCCCTGATCTTGAGTCTTGTATTATTCATCTATTGCCTCTGCTTGGACTTCAGATACCATAAGTGTAAACTACTGGTTTTCTCTTAATATTATACCCTAGCTTATTATTGGGATGTTCACCACTTATTATTGTGGTAACTTCCTTGGGCTATGTATGTGGGATCATATGAGTTTTGTGTACTCTTTTTATGTTTCATTCTTTATTCTTTTGTCATTATGCTTTTCTGCTTTTTTCTGCTTTAGGTTTTTTGCATTTCTGGGACTTTCACACATACCTGCTCATTGTTTGTGGGCATTGATGTGTGGGACTCCCATAGATGCTTATGTACGTTTTATTTATCTATTTTTTTAATTTACTTCGTTTTTTTTTCGTTGTTTTATTGCTGGAACGCATTATGCGTTCCATTCGCCATTTTAGCGCATGCGCACCTTGCGCTTCTGACGTTCGGGCGGTCTTTCTACTGCTGGAACGCATTGACCTCCATGGCCTCCTTTATCTTTCTCTGGGCCTCTGAGGCCACTGGGATTTCTGGGCTACCCCAGTGGGTAGCAATGGTTCTGCGTGTTGCTAAGGCCACTTTCGCTACCAGTTTATTTTGTGCTCGGGTCAGGTTTTCTAGGGGCCTGGACAGCAGCCAAGTCCATGGGTCTAGGGGGATGTCGGTTTGTAGTGCTCTCGAGGTGGCAGCGGCCATCTCTTTCCATAGTTGAGTTAATTGTGGGCATTGCCACCACACATGGATGTATGTACCCTGTTCGCCACACCCTTTCCAGCATCTGTCCGAGTCTGTGCGCTTCATTTGTTTGAGTCTCAGTGGGGTGAGATACCACCGAAGCAGGGTCTTGTACGCCTGCTCTCTGTGGTTAACACAGATAGTCACTGTCGCTGTTGCCTCCCAAATGTCTGCCCAGTCCGAGGGGTCCCCTGGGGGGCCTAGATCCCTTTCCCAGGCCTTTATGTAGGAGAAGGCGTCAGGTGGGGCTTTAAGTGTCATAAGGGTGTATAGATTAGAGATTTGGCCCTTGTGTACTGGGTTATTTAGGCAGCCCCTTTCAAATGCAGTGGGTTTCTGCACCGCCGCTGCGGCTATGTTAGGGGTTGACAAGAAGCTTCGGAGCTGGAGGTATCGGAAGTGATCGAACGTGTTATACGGTGTGTCGTTTGGCAGCTCTGGGAAGGGAATGAGGCGGTCATTCTTGTAGAATTGGTATATTCTCGTGAGATCATTGTCCTCATATCTGGTGAAATGCTGGGGTGTCATTCCCGGTACAAATTGAGGGTTTCTCAGGACAGGCATAAGGGGTGAGGGTGTGTGTATGAGGTTGTATTTGTCGGTCACCCGGTTCCAAATGTGGATGGCTGTCGTGAGGGCTGGAGTTGTGTTTGGCTGGCGTGGTCTGTGTGTTTTCGGTATCCAAAGGTAGAGTGTTGGCAGGTCCCTCCCGAATAGGTCGTGTTCCAAGTCCACCCAGCGCTTGACCCCAGGGGGGGCATGCATGGTTTGGATTTGCGCGAGCTGGGCTGCTTGGTGGTAGTCCCAGAAGTTTGGCAGGCCTAGTCCCCCTTGTTTGTGTGGGATATACAGGGTGATCCGTTTTATTCTTGCTCTCTTCCCTGCCCAAATAAATTTGTCTATGTGCATTTGTAGATTTTTGAAGTCTGTTCGGGAGAGTGGGATGGGGAGGGTCTGGAAGAGGTATAGAAAACGCGGCAGTAGGTTCATTTTAATCGCTGCCAGCCTCCCAAGCCATGAAATGGATAATTTTTGCCAGGTCTGTAGGTCTTTTAGGGCCTGGTCGATTAACGGGGGATAGTTTAAACTGTATGTGTGATGTAGGTCTGCCGGTATATTTATTCCTAGATAATTAATACTTTGCGTTTGAAAGCGGAATGGGTAGTTTTGTTGCAGTAGTGTTCGTGTGTGGGAAGGGGTCTGGATTGCAAGGGCTTCGGTTTTCTCTATGTTGAGTTTGTACCCTGAGATTTTTGCGTATGCGTCCAATAAGTCTAACAGTGGGGGTAGGGACGTCTCTGGGTCGGTCAGGGTTAGGAGCAGGTCGTCCGCATACGCCGCCACTTTGTATTCCTCCCTTCTAATTTTTATGCCTTGTATGACCGGTGTATTGCGGATCTGTTGTAAGAGGGGTTCGAGGGAGAGGGCAAAGAGGAGAGGGGACAGGGGGCATCCCTGCCGGGTGCCGTTTTGTATGTGGAACGGGGTTTGGCGAGCATTTGGTATGAGTAGTCGTGCTGTCGGGTTGGTGTAGAGGGTGCGAATTGCTTGTAGGAGGGCCCTGGGGAAGCCGAACTTTGTCAGGACCGCGAACAAGTATGGCCGGAGGATCCGGTCGAATGCCTTTTCAGCATCTAGGGATAGTAGTAGCAACGGGATCCGTCTGTGAGTGGCTGTCCAAATTAGGTCATATGTGCGTCTCGTGTTGTCATAGGCTTGTCTGTTGGGTATGAAGCCCACTTGGTCTGGGTGGATCAGTTTCGGGAGGAATTGTTTAAGTCTGTTTGCGATGAGTTTAGTAAATATTTTGACGTCTACATTGAGGAGTGAGATGGGGCGGTAATGTCCCGGTTCTTGTAGGGATTTATTTGGTTTTGGTATTAGGCTAATATTAGCTTGGAGCATTTCCGCTGGAAGCGGTTCCCCTTTGAGGATCGATGTATATAGCTCGCTAAGATGTGGGAGTAAAGTTGCAGAATATGTTTTGTAGTATAGCCCTGAGAAGCCGTCGGGGCCTGGGCATTTGTTAGGTTGTAGGGTCTTAATCGTCTATTGTAACTTCTGCTGCTAGTGACCCTCGTGCTTCATCAGTGAGCTGTGGTAGGGGTATGCTGTGCAAATAGCGTGTTATGGCTTCCTCCGTGTCTGTTGCGTTTTGTCGAGAGTGGGGATCGTGGTCATAGAGGGAGGTGTAAAATTGAGTGAAGGTTTCTGCTATTTGTTCGGGGAGGGTTTGTGTGTGGCCGTCAGGTGTGGTAATCAAGGTTAGTCGGTTATGCAGCCTTTTCTTTTTAAGCCTGTTGGCTAGGAGGGAGTCTGCCTTGTTAGACTTCTCGTAAAACATCTGCCTCGTCCAGAGCAGTGCTTTTTTCGAGTCTTGGGCCATGAATTCATGAATCGCTTGTTTATGCGCCTGTATCTGTTGTTGTAAGTCGGGGGTGGGGTTTTGTTTGTGTTCGTGTTCCGCCTTGCGGAGTTCAGTGAGGTGATGGTTTAGTCGGGATAATTTTTCTTTCTTGTGTGCCGAGGCCGCCGAAATGAGGCTGCCTCTAATGACTGTTTTATGTGCAGCCCAAAGTGTGCCTGCTGAGGGTACCGAGCCTTTATTATTCATGAAGAAGTCTTTTATGGCTTCATTGATTGTGTCCTTGATGTGTGGGGTGTGAAGTAGTGTTGGGTTTAGTCGCCAAGCCCATTGTCTGGTCGCGTTCGGGAGCTGTATAGTTATGTGATGTCGGCGTGGTCTGACCACGTGATTTGTCCAATCTCTGTCCTGTCTGTGTGTGGAATTAGAGATGGGGAGGTCAGGAACATGTCTATACGTGAGTAGGACTTGTGTGGGTGGGAAAAGAACGTGTAGTCCAGTGTCTGTGGGTGTTGCGTTCTCCACATGTCCACTAGATTTGTGTTTGTTAAGAAAGAATGGAGTAGTTTGTCTGTTTTTCCCTCGGGTGGGGGCAGCAGTCCCCGGCTTTGTGTCCTGCGTCTGTCGTTGGACGGGGATGGCACCGCATTAAAGTCACCCCCCACCACCTTGTGATGAGCGGGGAATAGAGCCAGGTGGGCCTGTAGGGCCGTCCAGAAGTGTGCGTTAGGTACCGTAGGGGCATATACCGATGTGATTGCATATTTATTTGGGCCTAAATGACCCGTTACTGTGAGGAACCTCCCTTGGGGGTCTGAGGCTGCGTTGGTGAATTGTATGGGACAGGTTTTGCGGATGAGAATGGCTACCCCGTTATGTTTTCCTTGGGGTGAGTTTGCCTGGTGGCTTTCTGTGTAATATCTGTTACGTAGTGGGAAGGGCTTGCTTTGCTCAAAGTGCGTCTCCTGTAGGAGGAGGACGTCTGCGTTAGTTCTAGTGGCCCATCTGAGGACACGGTGCCTTTTGTTCGGGCTGTTCAGGCCCTTGCAATTTACCGAGACACAGGTTAGCGTGGCGGTTGGCATTGTGTCGCTGGAGCTTGTGCTCACGGCGCGCGGGGTCAGGGGGGGGGGGCGGAGAGGGGGTGTAGGGGGAACGGGTCGTGGGGGTGTTACTGAGAGGGCTTGGTCTTACGTTGTGCGTGCCAAGCCTGGTGGGCGGGTGGGTAGTGTAGGGGTTGAGGATGTGGTTCGGTTCACCCTTGTGGGGGTGAGTCTCGTGTGGTATGTGTGAGGGGTGAGAAGAGAAGAGGAGGGATGGTCACGTCCACTTCTCTCCCCTCCCGTGATGTGTTACCTTGTGTACCTGGAGTTGTGTACCTTGGCTCTCTGTCGAGGGCATATGGAGTTTTCATCCGGGCATGCCAATAACTATATACAAGAGAGAAAAAAAAAAGGAGAAAATGTAATACCCAACAAGTATAAACTAGTTGTAGTCATGCGCAGAGTGTCTCCCAAAAGGGGGTAAAGAGCTCCCCTGTCTCCTTAGGTGTTGGTTAGTGGTCATCCGTCTCTTTTTTTTTTTTTTTGTCCGTGCGGGGGGGGTGTTCAGTCATCTGTCATGGGTCAAGGTGGGGCCTGTCGCTGTCTATTCTGTCGGGTGGGGGGGGGTGCGGGGTCACTTTACCAGGTCCCAGGGGGTCTTGTCTTTCGGTTCGCTATAGGGCCCTTTCGTGACCTTGTTGCTGAGAAGCTCTGTTCCCGGCCCTGGGAGGTTGCTAGGGTCTTAGCTTGTCTCTGTCCCCCTCCTCCCGCCCCCCTCCCTCGAGCCCCTTTTTCCCTCCCCTATTAATTAAAGGCAACCCTGCCTCCTAGGTATATATATGGATATAACATTATTTTTGTATTTTTATGTTTTTTTTTTGTTTGTTTTTTTTTTTTGTATTATTATTATAGTTTTTTTTTTTTTTTTTTTAGTCAGGAGGATTCAGTTGCGTCTCTTCAAGTCTGGGGGGAGCCCACCCCGCCCCTTTCCTAACTTCCCCCCTCCGCTCCTTGTCCTATGTCCCAGTTCGTTCAAACAGCATATGACAAGGGGTTCAAAATACCAGTAACAGAAAGCAATATAAAGCATAATAGAGGTGCGCAATATTAAAAAAGGATATAACGGTTATTGACAAGGGCCATATAGCATAATGGCTGTAAAAATGTCCTGGGAGTGAGAGTCTCTGCGCATATCTTGGCGGAATCTTAGGGCCGTTGTGGGCTGCCGTCTTGAGGTCTTGGAGGCGCTCTTTTTCGTGGTGTGCGTCGAGGTGAATGGCTGATGGATTCTTGATGTCTCCGGGAGCTCCCTCTGGGGCCAGGTGGTCGATTTGGTTGCAGAGGTAGAAGCGTGAGGCCTAGGGATTCTGTGAAGGGGATCATCTCTGCTGCGTTTGATAGTATATGTGTCTGATTTTCCCTGCGGACCAGCAGCTTGAAGGGGTGCCCCCACATGTACCGAATGCCGTGGTGGTTGAGGGTGTTTGTCAGTTGCCGCAGGTCCCTCCTTTTCTTAAGAGTCGAGGGTGCCAGATCCTGATAGAGGGCTACAGTCTGCTGTTGGAAAGTTGGGGGGTGTTGTCGTGCTTGTTGGACCAGCTGCTCCTTAACGGGGAAACGGTGCATCCGCACTATTACGTCCCTGGGGGTGTCTGGGTTTAGCGCCAGAGGTCTGAGTGCCCTGTGTGCTCTGTCCATGGCGAGGTCTTGCAGTGTGGCCTCTGGCAGCAGTGTTTTAAATAGGTCAGTGAGGGAGGACTGAAGCTGGTCATTGGTGACTGTTTCTGGTAAACCTCTCACCCTGATATTGTTTCTCCTGGACCTATTATTGAGGTCTTCTATCTCTTCTTCAAGTGCTGCCATTTTGCCATGCAGGTAAGTGATATCTTGGGAGTGGGAGGAGGTGGTGTCAGCCAGTTTAGTGAGTTTGGCCTCTGCATGGTCTGTGCGGTGTGACAGGGCCTCTAGGTCCGTTTTAAGGGACTGAATTTGGCGGTTCAATTCTGCCTTTGTGTGTGCCTTAATTTCTGCAGTGGCTTCCTGCAGTAAGTTTTGTAGGTCTCTTTTTGTTAAGGGGGAGTCTGTTGTGGTCAGGTACCTGTGCTGTGCATGATCCTTATCGGCACCCTCCATTTCTGAGCGGCAAGATGGCGGTTTTGGCGCGCTCTGCGGGCGGAATAGTGATGCCACTGAAGGGGTTTTCTCCTTTCTCTTCTTCCCTCCACGCATGGGGGAGAGTGTGCCCAGGTCTGTGGAGGCTGGATCGCCTATTTTGCCGGGTTTATCGTGTCCGTGGTAGCCGATGTGAGCGGATTGTGATCACGGAGGAGAGAGAGCCGCCGGACTAAGCGTCCATCTTCGATCGCGGTCAGGCTCCGCCCCCGGAGGATCTCAATCTTGATGGGTGGCCACCCATTTTTTCAGGTGTTTCCTGTCTTATATTTAGTTTAGGAGTATATAAGGGTGGTGTTCACTTCTTCAGTACAGGCTCCCTTGATAAAGGCATTTTGCCGAAACGTTGGGGGTGTATTGGTTGACTCTTGTCCTTCTTCTCACTAGGTCTGGTATGTTTTCTTTATATTTTTTTGTTATTTATCATTATTTTGGGGTTATTGAATTTGGCATCTCATATAGTTGTCTTGTATACTTATATATAACTTTTTATGCATCATGCAGTTTGCTTATATGCAAACTTAAGAACTGTTAGATATTGCATTGTATTCTTTATTGGACATTTATTGTCCTTTTCAAGCATTGATACTGTTTATGAGAGCCTATTATTTTGACCCATGTAATAAACATTTTTTTCTATATACTTTTGTGGTTGTGCTCCTTGTTTTACTTATTATAGGTAAGGAATTTGACAGAACACATTGGACCAGAGCTTTTTTGGCACACAAAGACAAAATGAGTCGTGCATCACACCAGGAGCTAGTTTGAAAACTACAATACAGGTGGTACATGGGACAAGATCGGCTAGCCCACATGTACCCAAACACATTCAGCGTGTGCTGGCGATGCCAAAAAGAGTGGGGAACAATGTATCACACCTGGTGGTCATGTGATAACAGTCTCCCCTTTTGGAGCATGGTGGGAAACATAATATTACATCTCAGAGGGCAGACTATATCACTCACACCCAAAATGTGCTTATTATTCATGGACTCAGACAGACCAAACCAGACGCTAGCCTCCACTTCCACATCCTTATAGCAGAAAATCTCCTAATAGCAAGGGCATGGAAATCTACCAAAATACCACTTTTGGCTGATTTGAAAGGTCAAATATCAACGAATCTAGACTACGAATGCATGGCACATACACGGATTCAACCTAGGAAACACATGCTTGGGGCCAGATCGAAGTGGAACAACTATGTTTCCAACAACTAAGTTCCAAAACCTAGAAGGCACTTAGACAAACGATTAGTGATTAGTAAAGGGTACTACGACACCAAGGAAGTGGACTTTCAGCAGTAAATTATAAATAAACTTGTAATATGAACCTCTATTTAAAAAAAATATTAATAATAATTAAAGAAATAAATAAAAAAATAAAAAACGGAAGGGGGTGCAGATACAATAACACCTCTTGGAAATACACAAGGGATCATCACCACAAAACACGAGCTATCACACATCGGTTAGCTGACTTTCACGTTAGAAGATACCACTTGCAACTTACCCATGCTGTAAATAGTTAAAGAGGGATATCTCTTGCGAACATTACCACTACCATCTCACACAGAACAGATATCCAATCTCTACTTGTTATTTTCATTTTTTCCCCTTTTTCCCTACAGCAAAGTATGATCACATATCATGGACAATTCGAAAATTAGAGACCCAAAACACAAAGGGGGATATCGGGGAGAAGCTGGGAGTGCAACACGGTACACCTAACGGGGAGGAAACACAGAGAGGACGGCACGACCAGTGTTTCTGACATGTAACCCTAAGATATAACAGGAGAGCAAAATACACCGTTGTGTTAATGTGTTACTAATGTTGAGTAATGTTGTGCTGTGGTGTGATCCCAAGGATACCCCTCTTCTATTCTGTACCCCATGATAAAAATTGTGAAATTGAAAAAAAAAAAAAAAACATTGGCTGAATCAGTGATTAATAATTATTTTAGGGAAAATTTGGCTCTATATTTACATTATACCTCATTGTTGAATGCCCATAAGACAATTCTTAGCGGACATTTTAAACAACAAGCCTCCTACTTGAAAAAAAATCCAGTCTAAAAATCTGACAGATTTAGAAAAAGAACTGTGTGCTTTGCATCAGGCTAACAAAATTTGCCCTTTCTTGACCCTTGTTGCAAAGATTTCAGATGTTAAGGTTAAAATTAACACTCTCCAGTTGGAACACATGGCCTTAATGATTCTGAGATTGAAACAGGTTTTTTATGCTAATGGTAATAGAGCTTCTTCAATGTTAGCCTCTAAACTATGCCACAGAGCTTCTCAATCCAGAATTGAGCATTTACTGAATGAGAGTGGCGTTAAAGTAACTCATCCGGTTAAGATAAGCAATTTGTTTGCGGAATACTACAAAAAATTTTATAATTTGATTTCCGATCCAAATATGATATAGCCCACATCTGATATAATATGCTCTTTTCTTAAAACAGATATCTACGGATAAATTGGATATTCTATTTTCCTATCACCTCAAAAAATATAGATGCCATTAATATGATCCCACAAGGCAAAGCCACGGGACCTGACGGTTTTACTCTGGCATTCTAAGCCACGGGACCTGACGGTTCTTTCTCTGGCATTCTAATCCCTCATTTAACTCACCTATTCAAGCTTTATTGAGGGAGGCTATGTGCATTTCATCATTTCATCAATTTCATCAATTTGATTGATCATCTTAAATCTACTCGCACACCTTCTTTGCTTGTCTTTTTGGTTTCAGAGAAGGCATTCAATAGGATCTATTGGGATTACATGAGGGGAGTTCTGTCACATTTCAATATCCCAGACCCCTTCATCAGGGCTGTGTTTGCACTATACTGTCACCCAACTGCCAGAGTATCTGCGATTGGTTTTGTTTCTGAAAACATTTCATTGTCCAATGGGACCAGACTAGGGTGCCCATTGTCTACACTCCTGTTTGTACTGGTAATGGAGACCCTGGCTGATATGATACGCTGCAGCGCAGATATCAAAGGTATTGCAGTAGGGAGTAAGGAACATAAAATAGGCCTTTTTGCAGATGACATCATGTTATTGCTTAAAAACCCAATGATTTCACTAACTCGGTTGATGTAGATTCTACAGGAATTCGACAAAATTTCGTTCTATAAATTGAATACAGCCAAAACTCAAGCTCTCTCTTTCTACATACTTTGGTATTATTTAGACACTTTGAAAGGTTGGTTTGACTTCAATTGGAGGGACTCTTATATTTCTTTTTTTTTTTTTTGCAGTGCAAAGACATAACAACAAGCGTGGGGTACCCCAAAGGCAGTGCTCACGCTGATTTTCATCGCTTATAACATTGGGGTATTCGGGGTACTTGCACATTTTTGTTAGTTAAGTGGGTGGTAGTTGTAGGATTAGACATGCAATTAATAAAGAAAGTGTGACAAGTAGCTTAAATGACAGGAGTTACAGGAGCCTTCCCCACTATGTGCAGCCCAGGCACCAAGAGAGTCCCTGTACAGTCCAGGCTTACCCAACCCCCAATTTGTATTGACTTTAACCTGATAGGAATGAGTCCAGCATGGTGTTTGGCAAGAGGGGTGAGTAGTCTTGCTTCTGCCCGTTCTTCTACCCGTTCTTTCTCGGGGAGCTGCAGGGATGTCTTGATGGTCAGCAGCGTGCGCGGCTTTGCGTGGTGAAGGACCCGGTAGCGGAATCCGACTGCTTGCTGCCGCAGGGGCCGGAGGTCTCCCTTGTTGGTAGGTTAGGCAGTAGCTTGGTTGCTGTAAGGGGTCCCCTTGCTCTTCTAACATCAGTGCCGCATTGGGTGTTCCGTTCCGCTGTGCTTTGGTGGTCTCAGGCTGTGGAGCCATTTCGGGTTCGCCCGCCAAGTCCGCCATTCTGGTAGCTGGGGCTCCCCCAGACCCGGGCGCTGTAAGTCGCAAGGACAATTCTCCTGGGACCGGGATGAACCCCACCGGTCCAAAGGGGGGGGAAACGAGGCCCTTACCGAATGGCGTCAGAGTTCCAAGGGGAAACCACAGGGCAGGATAGCAAGGGGGCGGCCGTCCACCTCACTCACCGCCCGGGTAGGCCTCAGGTGCAGCTTTGCTGATGTGCCCTCTCAGGAGTCATTACGCTTGTTTTTCAGAGTGGCCTCAGCACTAGCGCCTCTTTGCCCGCAGGACCGTTGCTTCCAAACTGCAGAAGGGTAAATTATTTGCTTTTTGAGCATATTAATGTTATTTAACTGCAGGAGCTCGCTTGTATGCGACCTCTATGCATGGTGGTCCGGCCCCGCCCCTGCCCCCGACTCTTATATCTCTTATCTGTGCATTAACCTATGCGAGAACCTGTCCAAGATGCATTCTTATAACATGGGTAAGGTCTGGTCAGACTTTAGGAACGATTTTGAGAGATGGTGTAGTCTGGAAATTTCATGGTTAGGTAGGGTTAATTTGGTGAAAATTGACTCTCCTTCCCAAAATTTTATATTTTCTTAGAGCCATCCCCCTTTCGATACCTTTATCTTTTTTTTTTTTAAAGGTACTGTCAGGATCGTATCCTGACAACTATGTTTTATCTTCAATTATTTATGTTCCTTTAAAAGAAGTTACAGCTCTCCACCACTAGTGGCCTCCCTAGCCACTAGTCACCTCAGTCCTCACCTGCCTAGGACTAATTACAAATAGTGCTGTCATGGCGAAGAGTTTATGGCGAATATAGCGTGTTCGCGTTCACCACGGCGGGCGAACACGTGCGCGGTTCGATACGCCCCCTATTCGTCATCATTGAGTAAACTTTGACCCTGTACCTCACAGTCAGCAGACACATTCCAGCCAATCAGCAGCACACCCTCCCTAGCAGACCCTCCCACCTCCTGGACAGCATCAATTTTAGATTCATTTGGAAGCTGCATACATTTTTTTTTTTATTATTATTTATTTATTTATTTATTCTTTATTTTTGTAGTGCATGGAGGTATAACAAATAAGCATGTGGTACCCCAACGGCATTCCTCATGCTTTTCAAGTAACAATTGTAACAATAGGGTATATGTTAACACCCTAGTCTGCGCGGAGCCCTCCATGGGTGAAGATGAATTAATTTTTTTTTGCGCTCTGGTTTTTTATTTTATTTTTAAGTTCGACGGGTATGATGGCTTTTTATTTGGCCTTTTTGGGGCAGAAAAATGAAGATTTTAGAAAAAAGAAGATGTTGAATAGTAAGTTGAATTTTACTTTACAGTGTAGTAATTTTATTCCCCCCTCACTATTTTTTAGGGTGAGGGGGGTAGGTAGGGGCTTTTTATTTGGGTGTGTGACTAGGGGCTTGGGGACCCCTAGTCACCTTTGATGGGGGAGGGGGGATTTTCATTTAGGGACGCGCAGTGGTGGGGGCCGAGGGGGAGGACAGTAGGTCCCCCCTCCCCCATTATTCTTTTATAGGGCCCCCACCCGCAGCTCAGGGGTGGGGGCCGGGGGGAGGACAGTAGGTCCCACCCTCTTATTGTAACTTAGGACCCAGCCGCGCAGGGGTGGGGGCCGGGGGGAGGACAGTAGGTCCCCCTCCATTATTCTTTTATAGGGCCCCCACCTGCAGCTCAGGAGCCATGTTACTCTGTATATAGAGGGAGCCATGTTTACACGGTATATAGAGGGAAGCCATGTTACTCTGTATATAGAGAGGAGCCATGTTTACACTGTATATAGAGGGAGCCATGTTATTCTGTATATAGAGGGAGTCATGTTTACACGGTATATAGAGGGAAGCCATGTTACTCTGTGTAGCGGAACGCAGTAAGCCTGTCCTGCAAAATGCCTGTGTGACTATAT
This sequence comes from Pelobates fuscus, assembly GCF_036172605.1. Lineage (NCBI taxonomy): Eukaryota > Metazoa > Chordata > Amphibia > Anura > Pelobatidae > Pelobates > Pelobates fuscus. The sequence continues at coordinate 107,473,493 of NC_086319.1, read as the reverse complement.
TCGTTATAATTTTGCCTGTGTTGAATTGCTATTCGTCTATTTAAAATGTGAATTATATGTTATTCGGTAGTTTCCATCCGTACTATATACTTATGGAAACTATCGAATGGAGGGACCACCCCGGAGAGAAGTGTGCCAGCAATTAAGGTTCACATTCTTTCCAAACCGCAAGTTAACCGGCTCATTAACATTGTATCTGGGTGGCCGCCATTCGGCATGCGTACACGTGGCGGCGGCCATCTTACGCATGAAAATCTTAGCGGTGTTTGGTCGTCGAGTGTCTGGAACTCAAATCGAATACTCAAACAACCGAACACCGCTGAGACCTCCAGAGCTCCGTAACTACCGAACGGAGAGACCTAACGAATCCCCATTCGGTAGTAACAAAGTACCGAATGAGGGAATCCCTATCTAGGTGAATTAAAGTATGGAGACCGACCGCAGGGCCCATTCTCATGGAACCCTTTTCGGATACCAACTCGTGTGCGGTCGGTCAAACTTCACCTTCCTGTAACTACAGAACCACTGGTCCGATCTGGGTGAATTTTGGATATTATATTCACCCAGATCAGGGCTACCTAGCGGTACCCTAATATTAAGGATATGTGATGGTTTAGGGGTACATCCAAGTTTGGGGTAAAGTACTGTACAAGTTAAGGGGATTATGACTCACTCTGAGGGGAGGAGAGGTGTGGGAGGTAACAAGCACTGTATTGGTTACTGTCATAATTACTGTAGTTCCCTCCCTTCCATGGGAGCAGGCTTTATAAGAAACCTTGGAATAAACGATTGTCAGTTCTACTCCTGAAACTGTGTGTCGTCCAGTTATTGGGAGTGCTGTGGGGATATTGCTGTACCTTTTTACCTGCTGGAAACTCTGCTGTGGATTTACTAATGACTTGTTCCTGAGCCTTCCTTGGATCTAAAGTGGAGACTAGCTGCGAGAAATCAGCTCTCCGCTACATTGGTTGGCAGCGCTGGGATCCAGACTCACAGAGGAACAAGGATTAATGGAGATTGACCTTTCTACGCTAAAGAGAACCACACTGAAAGACCTTCTGGAAGCGAAAGGTGTTTCTGCCAGCAGCAAATCCAAAGCAACGCTTATCACCGAAGTAATGGCATAGGCGTGCGCAGCCTATTGCATTAGGGTGTGCACCCTAAAGCACAAACACACGGCGCATGTGTATATATGTAATATATAAATATATATATATATATATATATACATACATACACACACACATACACTGCTGTGTATGTGTGTGCTGCTCGTGTGCTGTGTGAGGGTGGTGTGAGGGTGCTGGTAGTGTGCTATGTGGGTGAGGGTGTTTGTGTGTGTGTGTGTTTGTTAGGGTCCTGTTACTGTGCTGTGTGAGGGTGCTGTGTGTGTGAGGGTGCTGTTTGTGTGATGTGTGCGTGTGATGGTGCCGTTTGTGTGATGTGTGTGGGTGTCGTGTATTTGTTAGGGTGCTGTTTGTGTGTGTTTGTGAGGGTGCTGTTAGTGTGCCGTGTGTGAGGGTGTTGTGTGTTTGTAAAGGTGCTGTGTGTGTTTGTGAGGGTGCGATTAGTGTACTGTGTGTGTGAGCGTGCGGGCTGTATGTTTGGAGGGATTGTGGAGGTGGGGGCAGATTAGTAAATATCCCCCCTCCCTACCTTATATAGGGAGGGGGGATCCTTGCTGCCATGTGCCATCCCTGGTGGTCCAGTGGAGAGTGAACTCTAGCATGCGGGGCTAGAGTTAACTCTCGCGAGATCTGAGTGTTGCCGTGGCAATGCTCAGATCTCGTGAGAGGAACCTGGCGGAGCTGCTGTCTAGAGCTCCCCGGGTCCTCTACTGCCTCCCTCCATGTTGCTGTGGGTTGGTGAGGTAGATCTTTGATCTCCCCGCCAGCCCATGGAGGCTTAGAGCGGAGCCGGCACTCTGATAGTGCCGACTCTGCGTGAGCCGACAGGGGAGATCCGGAGATCTCCAGTGAAGTCCTGGGGAATAAAGTGTGGGAACTCTTTTCCCACCTCCCAAAAAAAATAATATACACGTGTATATATATGCGTGCACACACACACTGACACACATACACAGACACACACATATATACGCGTGCACACACATACATTCACAGACACCCACACACCTACAGACACACACCCATACACACACACACACACTCACAGACAGACACACACATTCAGACACACACACCTACATTCACAGACACACTTACAGACACACATACACACATTCACAGACACACTCACTCACAGACACTCACTCACACACACATACATTCACAGACACACACACACACACACACACATACATTCACAGACACACACACACACATTCACAGACACAATCACTCACAGACACACACACACATACATTCACAGACACACTCACTCACAGACACACACACACATACATTCACAGACACACTCACTCACAGACACACTCACTCACTCAGACACACTCACTCACACACACACATATACATTCACAGACACACACACACACATTCACAGACACACTCACTCACAGACACACACACACATACATTCACAGACACACTCACTCACAGACACACTCACACATACACACACATACATACATTCACAGACACAATCACTCACAGACACATACATACAAAGTATTATTTTTTAATAAAAAAATGTCCACCCAGCCTCCCTACCTGGAGTGCTGGCGTGGACTTGTCCCTGGGGTCCAGTGGGTCGGTCAAGCGCCGGTCTCCACTCAGCCGCGGCGAGGGAGCTGTGTGCTCTCTGCTTCCTCTCACCGCGCGGGCTGTCTGCTGTAGCTGGGAGCCGGAATATGACATCAGCAAACAGCGCGCGGCGAGAGGAAGCAGAGAGCACACAGCTCCCTCGCCGCGGCTGAGTGGAGACCGGCGCTTGACCGGGGGGTGGGGGTCCTTCACCTCTTGGCCCCCCCCCCTCCCCCCATGACAGGGGGAACATAGGGGGAGCTGAGTGCCTGCAGGAACAGCGTTCCTGCTCAAATAAAAGTGCAGGAACGCTGTTCCTGCAGGACTTAATACATAGGCGTGCCATGGGGATTAGGGTGTGCCCAGGCACACCCGGCACACCCCGTGCACACGCCTATGAGTAATGGCAGAGTACAGAGCAGAAGAGGTCCAGGCCACGGAACAAAGACCTGAAACAGAACAGGAGGAGTTCCAAAGGCATTTACAATTCAGACTGGCCTTTTATGGGGAAAATCCACCAACAGAGATCATCTCTAAAACAATGACAGAGGTGCAGGAGTTTGTGATGAGAAACAGGAGACCACAAACACCGGAAAGAAGTGCAGCAGGAGCTGTGACACAAGAGGGTAAGCCCAAAATTCCCTATCAAGCTTTTAAAACGTATGTGGAAGCAGAGGAGGATATAGATGCCTTCCTCCAAGACTTTGAGAGACTGTGTACGCTGCATAACATACCAAGGGAAGAGTGGGTACCCATATTAGCAGGACGGCTGTCAGGGAGGGCAGCTGAAGCCTACCGCACGGTACCAGACATTGAAATTAGGAACTATAGCCGGGTAAAAGAGATTATCCTGGCCCGGTATGCAATAACACCAGAGGCATACCGGAGGCGCTTCAGGGAATTGAAAAAGGCGGACAAAGATTCGCACGCAGAGTGGGCTTGCCGACTAGAAAGGGCAGCTCTTGGGTGGATGCAGTCGAGTAAAGCGCGGTCCATGGAGGACTTATTACAAATGCTGCTGTTGGAGCAGTTTTATGAGGGGATATCCTCAGAACTACAAGAATGGTGAGGGATCGTAACCCTACCTCCCTCACCGAGGCTGCCAAAAAGGCAGATGATTTTATGGACGCTCGCAGACAAACCAAGGCAGTGAGTACCAAACCGGCCATGCGGCCGCTGGGAGGAAATTCCTTCTCCCTTAACCCTCAACCCCCACCAAGACAACTCCCTCCACCAGCACCAGCAGCAGCACAACCGAGATACCGCACACCTGCTTCTGTGCAATGCCACCGGTGCCAGAAGTGGGGACATTTCCAGCGAGATTGTCCGCAGTCCAGAGACCGCACCACCTGGATCCGACCAGGGCCTCCACCACCACCACCGAGAGCAGCAGCACATCACTACCAGGACGAGGTACCACTTCCCTACAGCTCTGCCGTTCCAGTCACGACTGTGGAACAGTGGGAAGTGCTACATGAGGCCAACCCCTTACAAGCACAGGCGGATAATCGACAGCACCATAGGCAGACCGTGTATCTGGAAGGGAAGCCTATGCAGGGGCTCAGAGACTCGGGAGCCACCATCACCCTGGTACAAAGTCATTTGGTTCCTGACAAGGCCAAACTGAATAAGACTGTGGCTGTCAGGGTTGCAGGGGGAGCCGTGTATCGGCTAGACACAGCCAAGGTACACTTGCATTGGGGTGCGGGGTTCGGGAATGTGGAAGTGGGACTAATGCCGCAATTACCTGCTGAGGTGGTCCTGGGGAATGATCTGGGCAAACTCACCTCCGCATTTGAACCACAAACTACTGAGGAAGCACACCCAGTAGTCACCAGGCAACAGGCCCGCACCCAACACAACAACGCACTGCCGGAGGTCCAGACGCTTCTATTTTGGATTGGGGGCAGTACTGAGCCAAGTCGGGGCCGATGGCGGAGAACACCCAGTGGCTTACATCAGTCGCAAACTTTTACCCCGGGAAGTAAGCTACGCCGCCATCGAGAAGGAATGCCTGGCTGTGGTGTGGGCCTAGAAGAAATTGCAACCCTATTTGTATGGACAGGCTTTTTCTCTGCTCACGGATCACAACCCGTTAGTCTGGCTGAACCGGGTGGCCGGGGACAATGCCAGGCTGCTGCGCTGGAGTTTGGCGCTGCAGCCCTTTGACTTTAACATTCAATACCGCCCGGGTAAGCAAAATGGAAACGCCGACGGGTTGTCACGACAAACTGATCTGGAGAAATGATCCGTGAGCACCCTGGTCATCCCCAAGCCGATCCGTGTGGGATCAGACTGTGTATGCCGGCTTGTGGGCAAGGGGGAGCAGTGTAGCGGAACGCAGTAAGCCTGTCCTGCAAAATGCCTGTGTGACTATATTCGTTATAATTTTGCCTGTGTTGAATTGCTATTCGTCTATTTAAAATGTGAATTATATGTTATTCGGTAGTTTCCATCCGTACTATATACTTATGGAAACTACCGAATGGAGGGACCACCCCGGAGAGAAGTGTGCCAGCAATTAAGGTTCACATTCTTTCCAAACCGCAAGTTAACCGGCTCATTAACATTGTATCTGGGTGGCCGCCATTCGGCATGCGTACACGTGGCGGCGGCCATCTTACGCATGAAAATCTCAGCGGTGTTTGGTCGTCGAGTGTCTGGAACTCAAATCGGATACTCAAACAACCGAACACCGCTGAGACCTCCAGAGCTCCGTAACTACCGAACGGAGAGACCTAACGAATCCCCATTCGGTAGTAACAAAGTACCGAATGAGGGAATCCCTATCTAGGTGAATTAAAGTATGGATGGCAATTATAAATGTCTGTTTTAACTGCCGAACGGAGACCGACCGCAGGGCCCATTCTCATGGAACCCTTTTCGGATACCAACTCGTGTGCGGTCGGTCAAACTTCACCTTCCTGTAACTACCGAACCACTGGTCCGATCTGGGTGAATTTTGGATATTATATTCACCCAGATCAGGGCTACCTAGCGGTACCCTAATATTAAGGATATGTGATGGTTTAGGGGTACATCCAAGTTTGGGGTAAAGTACTGTACAAGTTAAGGGGATTATGACTCACTCTGAGGGGAGGAGAGGTGTGGGAGGTAACAAGCACTGTATTGGTTACTGTCATAATTACTGTAGTTCCCTCCCTTGCATGGGAGCAGGCTTTATAAGAAACCTTGGAATAAACGATTGTCAGTTCTACTCCTGAAACTGTGTGTCGTCCAGTTATTGGGAGTGCTGTGGGGATATTGCTGTACCTTTTTACCTGCTGGAAACTCTGCTGTGGATTTACTAATGACTTGTTCCTGAGCCTTCCTTGGATCTAAAGTGGAGACTAGCTGCGAGAAATCAGCTCTCCGCTACACTCTGTATATAGAGGGAGCCATGTTACTCTGTATATAGAGGCAGTGGCGTACACTAGGGGGGTGCCCGGGGTGAACTTTCGCAGGGGCGGCGAAATGCCGCCCTGTGTCTTGTGTAAAGGGACCGGCCGCTAATAAGACTATCTACCCGAGTTTCCCATCCAGCAGCAGCAGGGTCCTCTGTTCTCGCAATCCGCGAGAGCGTTGCCGTGGGTTGCCATAGCAACGCTCTCGCGGATCGCGAGAATGTTGCCATAGCAACTCTCTCGCGGATCGCGAGAACAGAGGACCCTGCTGCTGCTGGATGGGAAACTCGGGTAGATAGTCTTATAAGCGGCCGGTCCCTTTACACAAGACACAGGGCGGCATTTCGCCGCCCCTGCGAAAGTAGATAGTCTTATTAACGAGCATGGAGAATACTGGGCCCCTCTAAACTGCCCAGTGATGCTGTGCCACCGGATCACCAGTCGAGGAGGACGGGAGGGACAGGTAAGTGGTAGCACTTATTCCACACAACATACACACTGCATCTGCATACGCTCTACACACACTCTACACACACTGCATACACTGCATACACTCTACACACACACTCTACATACACTGCATACAGAAAATAGTAATAGCATGATCCGTAAGCTTTAATGGCCTAGGGAGCGCTAGAGGGTAGTTCTGCAGATGTTGTTCTGCCTTAAGTAACAATCTTGAGAAATAACTCAAATTAATGATCCCTGAAAATCATGAAAATAAAACTTAATGCACTATCACCACTAAGGATAAAATGCTGGGGGTGAAATGGACGATATAATCTGTGGAATTATCCCAGATCAAAAAGGTAGAGATGCTAAAGGAGTCTGAAGGGAAATAAGCCTGCAAAAAATAGCTGTATAAATATATCTAAATGTAGAGGCTCATTGTCACAGCAGCAGGGTAAACCCAAGGCTCCAAAAAGGAGAGAGAATCTTTGATAGCAACTTGTAATTTCAATAAGTAAATGTGAAAACACTATCCATGGGATAACAAGTGTATCCCTACCACTTCATACAGTAAGCTAGTGCACAATGTGATGGATCTATCTGTAGAGATCCTACTATGTATGCAGAGCTTTGTAGGAATAATGGCTTATATGGTAGCTTGTGGAAAAAACACAATAGATATTGTTCTAGAAGCACACTGCTAGCTGGTTCTCACACTTGATAAAGTTGGCAAGTGTATCATACACTGGATATAGTTGTAGAGAACCTGCTATATATGCAGGGCTTAGTAGAGATATCAACTCACAATGTTGCTGTAAAAGAAAAAGATTCTACTCTGGAAGCATTCTACTGACTAGTTCTAACCACAGTTAGATACCGATAGTACCCATTCCCCCTAACCGAAGAATCAACTCAAACGTGCATAGTCTAAAAGCAAATAGCGGACCTAACGTATGTTTCGGCGCTGCCAAAGTGCCTTTGTCAAAGGTAAACCAGGTACTGAAACAGTGGCGCTTAAGTACGCCCTGTGAACGATCCAGCGACCAATCATAGTGAGAGGTGTGTCCCATCTATGCGCGCCAAGCCGGCACGCTGTGCGAGCTGTCAATCAGCATTAGGTCCGCCCACGTGTGTGTAGATGGGGCGGGACCTATGAGCGGCGAAAAAATTGCCTGGCTGCTCCGTCCGCAAGAACAGTGTTATACTTGAAGGATAACACTGCGACCCATCTTACATGGATATGATCTTTTATGCTTCCCTGTCCCTGGTGGAATCATAGTGTCCTATGTTATACCCACTATTGTGTGTAGGGAAGTGATGTGATGTGTACATAACATGTCACTGTATCTGGGGAACCCAGAGGAAGTACATGAGTAAAACTAATATCAACTATACTCAGTGAGTAACCATATACAGGGAGTGTAGAATTATTAGGCAAATTAGTATTTTGACCACATCATCCTCTTTATGCATGTTGTCTTACTCCAAGCTGTATAGGCTCGAAAGCCTACTACCAATTAAGCATATTAGGTGATGTGCATCTCTATTACCATTTTCTAGTCTATGTACAAATACAAGGGTTATCCCCTACTAGTTCTGCAGACACACTCTTGTTCCCATTAGTTGGGAACTCAGCACTCAGGTGCTCTCTCTTTTTCTATACACTGCATACACACTGCATACACACTGCACACAGTGCATACACTCTACACACACTGCACACACTCTACACACACTGCATACACTCTACACACACTGCATACACACTACACACACTGCATGCACTCTACACACACTACACACACTGCATACACACTACACACACTGCATACACTGCACACACACTATACACACACTGCATACACACTACACACACTATACATACACTGCATACACACTACACACACTGCGCACACACACTATACACACACTGCAAACACACTACACACACTATACACACACTGCATACACACTACACACACTGCACACACACTATACACACACTGCATACACACTGCATGCACACTATACACACTGCATACACACTACAAATACTGCATACACTCTACACACACTACACACACTGCATACACACTACACATATTATACACACACTGCATACACACTACACACACTGCATACACTCTACACACACTGCATACACTCTACACCCACTGCACACACGCTACACACACTGCATACACTCTACACACACTTCATACACACTACACACACTGCATGCACTCTACACATACTTCATACACACTGCATACACACTACACACACTATACACACACTGCATACACACTACACACACTGCGCACACACACTATACACACACTGCATACACACTACACACACTATACACACACTGCATACACACTACCCACACTGCACACACTATACACACACTGCATACACACTATACACACTGCATACACACTACAAATACTGCATACACTCTACACACACTGCATACACACTACACACACTGCATAAACACTACACACATTACACACACACTGCATACACACTACACACACTGCATACACTCTACGCACACTGCATACACACTGCATACACTCTACACACACTGCACACACTCTACACACACTGCATACACTCTACACACACTGCATACACATTACACACACTGCACGCACTCTACACACACTGCATACACACTACACACACTGCATACACACTACACACTATACTCACACTGCATACACACTACACACACTGCATACACTGCACACACACTGCATACACATACTATACACACTGCATACACTCTACACACACTCTACACACACTGCATACACACTACACACACTGCGCACACACACTATACACACACTGCATACACACACTATACACACACTGCATACACACTATGCACACAATACACACACTGCATACACACTGCATACACACTATACACACTGCATACACACTACAAATACTGCATACACTCTACACACACTGCATACACACTACACACACTGCATACGCACTACACACATTATACACACACTGCATACACACTACACACACTGCATACACTGCACACACACTGCATACACTGCACATACACAATGCACACACTATACACACTGCATACACTCTACACACACTGCATACACTCTACACACACTATACACACTCTACAGACACTGCATACACTGCACACACTGCAAACACTGCACACACACTGCATACACTGCACACACACTGCATACACACTACACACACTATACACACACTGCATACACTCTACACACACTATACACACTCTGCAGACACTGCATACACTCTACACACACTGCAAACACTGCACACACACTATGCACACACTGCACACACTCTACACACACTGCATACACTATACACACTATACACACTCTACACACTGCATACACACTGCATACACTATACACACACTGCACTAACTATACACACACTGCATACACACTGCACACACTATACACACACACTGCATACACCCTATACACACACTGCATACACACTATACACACACTGCATACACACTATACACACACTATACACACTGCTTACACACTATACACACACTGCATACACACTATACACACACTGCATACACTCTACACACACTATACACACTCTACAGACACTGCATACACTCTACACACACTGCAAACACTGCACACACACTATGCACACACTGCACACACTCTACACACACTGCATACACTATACACACTATACACACTCTGCACACTGCATGCACACTGCATACACTATACACACACTGCACTAACTATACACACACTGCATACACACTGCACACACTATACACACACACTGCATACACCCTATACACACACTGCATACACACTATACACACACTGCATACACACTATACACACACTATACACACTGCTTACACACTATACACACACTGCATACACACTATACACACACTGCATACACACTATACACACACTGCACACACTATACACACACTGCACACACTATACACATTGCATACACACACTGTACACACTATACACACACTATACACACACACTATACACACAATATACACACACACTGTACACACTATACACACACTATGCACACACTGCATACACTATGCACACACTGCATACACACTGCACACACTATACCCACTGCACACACTATACACATACTGCACACACTACATGCACTGCATACACACTATACACACACAATATACACACACTGCATATACTATGCACACACTATACACACACACTATACACACACTACATACACTATGCACACACTGCACACTCTATACACACACTGCACACACTATACACACACTGCATACACTATACACACACTGCATACACATACATTTAAAAAAAATGCAGTTGTTTTTTACATTTCAAAGTTGGGGAGAGGGGTGCCAAATAAAGGATGCACCCCGGGGGCCAAATGCTCCAGGTACGCCCCTGTATAGAGGGGAGCCATGTTACTCTGTATATAGAGAGGAGCCATGTTTACACTGTATATAGAGGGAGCCATGTTACTCTGTCTATAGAGGGAGCTATGTTACTCTGTATATAGAGGGAGCCATGTTATTCTGTATATAGAGGGAGCCATGTTTACACGGTATATAGAGGGAAGCCATGTTACTCTGTATATAGAGGGAGCCATGTTACTCTGTATATAGAGAGGAGCCATGTTTACACTGTATATAGAGGGAGCCATGTTACTCTGTATATAGAGAGGAGCCATGTTTACACTGTATATAGAGGGGAGCCATGTTACTCTGTATATAGAGGGAGCCATGTTATTCTGTATATAGAGGGAGCCATGTTTACACGGTATATAGAGGGAAGCCATGTTTACTCTGTATATAGAGGGAGCCATGTTTACACGGTATATAGTGGGAAGCCATGTTACTCTGTATATAGAGAGGAGCCATGATTACACTGTATATAGAGGGAGCCATGTTACTCTGTATATAGAGGGAGCCATGTTACTCTGTATATAGAGGGAGCCATGTTATTCTGTATATAGAGGGAGCCATGTTTACACGGTATATAGAGGGAAGCCATGTTACTCTGTATATAGAGGGAGCCATGTTACTCTGTATATAGAGAAGAGCCATGTTTACACTGTATATAGAGGGAGCCATGTTACTCTGTATATAGAGAGGAGCCATGTTTACACTGTATATAGAGGGGAGCCATGTTACTCTGTATATAGAGGGAGCCATGTTATTCTGTATATAGAGGGAGCCATGTTTACACGGTATATAGAGGGAAGCCATGTTACTCTGTATATAGAGGGAGCCATGTTATTCTGTATATAGAGGGAGCCATGTGTAACGGAACGCAGTATATTAGTCCACGATATCCGTTGGTATCTTCAGGAAATCCACAGTCAGGACAGAAAGCACGGCAATATTCCCCATCCTCCCAATAACCGGACGAAACACAGTTTGGGAGTCAACTAACTCGCTTTATTCACAGACTTCCGTATTTATGCAGTTCCCCGTGCAAGGGGTTTCCTTACAGCTATTACAGGGGATTTCTCCCATCAGGCATTGCAATTATCCCAACAGGCATTGCTGCACGAGAGGGATACTCCCACTAAAATGGGCGATTAAGTGGATTATCCCCTCGTGGAGCAAAACCGACAATTTATACAGAAATCCATATTTTATACATCCTTACTCGATTTTGGACAAATGACCGTTCGGTAGAAAGCTGGGGTCGGCGGGCACATTTAGTGAGAATACCGCTCCGATCCCAGCTATTCTAACCGAACGCCGCACAAAATACATTCAAACATTGAGTTCGGTCTAAACGTACCGAACATTTATGGGGAACATAATGTGCCAAACGCGGCACTCCCGGACGCTCTGGAAGACCAGCGGTGTTCGGATCATTGGGTAGCCGTTTTCGGTTCCAGGCTCTCGACGACCGAACACCGCTGCAGAGACAAAGGATCCAAGATGGCCGACCGCCGCATGGTCGGTAGCCGATCGGCGGCCACCTAGGAGAGCCCTTAATTACCGATTGCAACATTGTTGCAATCGGGTAATTGGTGCCACACGACTGGTGAATGTGTGGTCTACCTGGGGAGCCCGCATTCGTACGGCGAATGGCCGGAATAGCCATGTTTCGTCAACGGATGCTTTGTATGCTGGCAGGGTACGGCGGCCAGTATGCGAACGGCTGTAACATAGCATTATTACAGGTAAAGACTCACAGTATACATTCAGCCTATGGACAACCTACAATACATATAGTTCAGAAGTGGCTAGGTTTGCCACACCATGTTTACACGGTATATAGATGGAGCCATGTTACTCTGTATATAGAGGGAGCCATGTTATTCTGTATATAGAGGGAGCCATGTTTACACGGTATATAGAGGGAAGCCATGTTTACACTGTATATAGAGGGAGCCATGTTACTCTGTATATAGAGAGGAGCCATGTTTACACTGTATATAGAGGGGAGCCATGTTACTCTGTATATAGAGGGAGCCATGTTATTCTGTATATAGAGGGAGCCATGTTTACACGGTATATAGAGGGAAGCCATGTTACTCTGTATATAGAGGGAGCCATGTTATTCTGTATATAGAGGGAGCCATGTTTACACGGTATATAGAGGGAAGCCATGTTTACACTGTATATAGAGGGAGCCATGTTACTCTGTATATAGAGAGGAGCCATGTTTACACTGTATATAGAGGGGAGCCATGTTACTCTGTATATAGAGGGAGCCATGTTATTCTGTATATAGAGGGAGCCATGTTTACACGGTATATAGAGGGAAGCCATGTTACTCTGTATATAGAGGGAGCCATGTTATTCTGTATATAGAGGGAGCCATGTTTACACGGTATATAGAGGGAAGCCATTTTACTCTGTATATAGAGAGGAGCCATGTTTACACTGTATATAGAGGGAGCCATGTTTACACGGTATATAGAGGGAAGCCATGTTACTCTGTATATAGAGGGAGCCATGTTATTCTGTATATAGAGGGAGCCATGTTTACACGGTATATAGAGGGAAGCCATGTTACTCTGTATATAAAGAGGAGCCATGTTTACACTGTATATAGATGGAGCCATGTTACTCTGTATATAGAGAGGAGCCATGTTACTCTGTATATAGAGGGAGCCATGTTTACTCTGTATATAGAGGGGAGCCATGTTACTCTGTATATAGAGGGAGCCATGTTTACACTGTATATAGAGGGAGCCATGTTTACACGGTATATAGAGGGAAGCCATGTTACTCTGTATATAGAGGGAGCCATGTTATTCTGTATATAGAGGGAGCCATGTTTACACGGTATATAGAGGGAAGCCATGTAACTCTGTATATAAAGAGGAACCATGTTTACACTGTATATAGATGGAGCCATGTTACTCTGTATATAGAGAGGAGCCATGTTTACACTGTATATAGAGGGGAGCCATGTTACTCTGTATATAGAGGGGAGCCATGTTACTCTGTATATAGAGGGAGCCATGTTTACTCTGTATATAGAGGGAGCCATGTTACTATCTCAAGTGTCATAATACAGTATGTCTAAAATCACTAATAAAGTACCTGAAGTCAACCCTGGCATAAGTCTCCTATCTGACCTGCACAAGATCATGACCGGTACATTCTGCTCTCTTGAAACATATCTGGAATAAAAAAACATCTAGGATTAAATTATCCATACTTAAAAAATGCTCAGGGTTGGCGGGGGTGTGGGTTTGACGGATTTTATTAATTATTATTACGCAACTAATGCAGTGATGGTGCTGAAATTCAATCAAGAGAATGATCGTCCCTTTGGCTTGAGATGGAGGCTAGCAAACTCTCTCCGCATTCAATTAAAGATATTTTATGGTTGCTTCCATCTCAGCGCACAAGGTTGGCGGACATGTTACTTACAATCAAGACCACTATTAAGGCTTGGAATATACTAAATCAAAAAATTCACCCTTCTGCTGTCTGGTCTAGAGCCACTCCTCTGTCAGTATTAAAACTAGTTTTGCCTGAATTAGATGTAGAATATTTGTCATCTCATTCGATTCATTGCACTAATGATTTTTTCTTATCTTCTAATTTTTTACCATTTGAACAGCTACAGAAGATATTCCAGCTAAGTGTTTTTGATGCCTCTACACATGCGAATTTGGTTAAAACAATTAGCGAGCATTTTGGGATTTCCGACCAGGATCTGAATGTTAGAAAATTGGAAATGTCAAATTTAGAAAAAATTTTATATTTCAGACCCTGGTCAGAAACGAACCATTTCCATGTGCTATGCCTTTTTTGCAGGAGACGTAGACATTAAATTGCCATACATGACAAAGTGGGAGAGTGATCTGGGTGAGGTATTTACAGTGGAGAAATGGCATGAATCATTACTTGCATTGATAGGCATTACACATTGCATTTCCCACTTAAAATCTCATGTAAAATTTATTTATCGCTGGTATTTCTCCCCATTTAAGATGTTTCGACTACACCTCTCCACATCTACTTTATTTTTGAGAGGTACAGACAGGTACTTTATACCACATTTTTTGGTCATGCCCGAAACTGTCCAACTATTGGCAAAAAATATTAGAAATGATCAATGAGTTCCCTGTTGATTTAACTCCTGGATTATGCTTACTTAAACGTCTCCCTGAAGACTTACCAAAACATAAAAGAATAATGTTAGGCCACCTCCTAATATCGGCTTCATCAATTATTCCTAGATATTGGAAATTCCCACTGGCAGAAATGTCCTACTGTTTTTATTTGAAAATAAAAGATGCAAGCTTGCTCTCCAAGTACCATTGGTGATGTTTCCACCTGACCAAAAACAGTTTTATCACTTGTGTTTGGCTCTCATTTACCCTATTTGTCATTTAATATAAAATATTTATATAGAAAAAATGACATAAACATTTTACTTTTTTTCTTCTTTTCCCTATTTTAATTATTCGTATAATACTATAGATGCGCAATTTATTTATTTTCCCCCAGTTTTTATTTTCTTTGTTTTTCTTTCATTATGATCTTTGTGTTGTTACTCATAGTATTGATAAGGTAACCATAACAAAGATCATTGCTATTATGTCACTTTTCACATACCATAATGTTTAAATATCATTGACTGTTAAAAACTTTGACAAAAATGTACAATTCTTATTTTTATTAATATTATAAAAAAATAAAAAAACATTTGATAAGATTTTCGTGTTAATAAGTTCCTATGCTACCTGTTCTATACATTGCTCTTGATTCAATATCAGGGCACATCTTTGTCATCCAGGATTGCATATGTCTAAATAACGCGGTGTCGATTATCAATTCTACATAATTCTGTGCAGAAATTGCTTTTTTTCTTTGCTTTTTTTATGCATTCTGTTGCTGTTCTCACTGCTACTGCTCAAAGCCTGTCACCAATTATTCATACTTGAGCATCTTGATTACATATGTTAATATGATGCTGTACCAACATATGAAACATGTACTATTTTACTATGCTGTAACATGCTATATTACTCATTTACACATATGTTGGAACATTAATATGTTGTAACATAATGTGCCTCTTCTGAACTTTGCAAGATGAAACAATAAAACAACATTTAAAACAAACTTTCTTTTGAATCTCTTACCAAAAGAATGTCTTCCAAATAATGATATATATTTAGACCTTGTTGTCTTAGATCTGCTATTAGGCTAGAAGGACCTTTGAAAAGGGACTTAGTCCAGATGGCGTTGATCTGAAATGGAAGTGATCTCCCAGAATTGCAAATCTCAAACATTTGATGGTGGTCTGCTATTAGAATATGAAAATAGGAGTCCTTTAGATCTCCTGGACGCACCACTGAAATAATTGAGGATAGAGATTCCATCCTGAATTTTCTGATTTTGAGAGAAAGATTCAGCCTGTGTAGATCTCATATTGGACGCCAACCTCCTGAAGGCTTTGGAACCAGAAACATGATTTAGTACATACCTTTAAATAATTCTCTGATTGGGAAGTTTGAAATCAACTTGTGCTGAACAAGGCTTGAAAAATCTCCTACAAGAGCTATTCTTTTGAGAGAGATCCTGGGTATCTTTGATCTTGTGAACAAAAATGTGATGAGGGAACTGTTGAAACCCAAGACAATATCCCTTTTTTTAGAATAGAAATGACCCATGGATCTAAGTTTGTATGGTTACAAATTCTACAGAAGTGATGGAGACGAGCTCCTACCTCTGAAATTTGGGCACTCAAAGGGACTTCAGAAAGGGCTATTAGATGTTCTGGCAAAAGTGGAAGGCTTGTTTCTGTTTCCTCTGGAGGATTGTCCTCCCTTCCAGGATTGTGTTCTAGAAAATGCTCTTCCTGGTTGGTATGACCTAGATTCGAATGGATATTCTTTCATGAAAGGATCTACAATCCTGCCAGAAATTAAAGCTTTTTTTTATCCTTACAGAACTTTTCCTTTTTTCCCTTCTGCAGCTTGTTTAATGGCATTATCTAGCAGCTTTCCAAAAAGGAGTTGTCCATGTAAAAATGTATTCTTTAAAAATGTATTCTTTAAAAATAGGTCAGCGTTCCATGATTTTAACCATAATTCTCTGCGTGCTTCCACTGAAATAGCCATATTTCTGGCTAGAGTACATACCAAATACAGAGAGGCAATGGAAATAAATTTTGTTGCCCATCTGAGTTCGGGTAGAGACTCCAAAAGTAACTTAACTCCTTTCTTTATATCTTCTTCCAGAAGAGCTAGCCATTTCATGAGTCCCTAAGTCCCTGATGTTAAAGCCACCACTGGTCTACAGGCTGCCACGGCTGCTACATAATTCTTGCACAGATTCAAATCAATTCGACAATCCATAAGATCTCTAGAGGATGCTGCTTCATTTAGAGGGAGACCTGTGCTCCTTCCCAATCTAATAATTTGGCCATGAATTTTAGTGTGAAGAATATATTCCTTCACAATCTTCAAATGTAATTTCAGCCTCAGAAATATCTGATAATGACTCTTCCTATTCTCTCTGTATCGAATGTCTAGGTCGCTTATGGGACCTATGTTGTTCCATAATTTGGTTCACCTCCATTTGGATCCACCTCATCATTTCTTGTGGAGGGTCTGCTGCTGTAGAATGGCCTGCTGTTTCTGAAAGACATGTGCCACAGAGCTTCTTTCCTTCCTATGCCTTAGCATCACATGATGCACTTCTGTCTGGGATTTTTTTCCCTCCTCCGGCTCCAGATTTTTCTGAGAACACACATTACAGAACACTGCAACAAAATGCAAAAGGTCCCAAAATTAAAGTTTGTACTATTCTCCCTGGTAGACAAAATGTAGACAAGCAAAAGAGACAGTTCCTGTTTGCAACCAAACTTAGAAAAAACTATGGACTCTGAGCTGATAAAAGACTGCTTTTGAAGTTTCTAGAATTTTTTATGCAAATGCGCATACTCAAAAGGTCTAAAAGTGCACCATTCAAAATTTTAATTTTGTGCTTTCGGCCACTGCGAATGAACGAATAATAACACAATTATACATTTGGGTCTCCAAATGAAAAAATGCGTATAAAACAGCAAATAAATTTGCGCTGCATTCACAAGCTTGAATGCTTATTCGATAACCCAAATTAAGAGATGTAAAAGCCAGACATTACCAAACAATCAGAAAAACAGCAAAGAACACCATACGAGCACGAAAATTGGCCTGAATAGACCAATAATACTGAGAATCTCAACGTAGGAATAGCAGGAGATCAGAATAAGGTAAGATATTTTTGTAAATGCATACATTATACCAAGGGTGGCCCCCCTTAAGAAACTTTTTCTTGTAACTTAGTTTGAAGGATGCATATTCCAACTTTACACCACTAACCATAGGTTCACTGCCAGGGTTTCTGTAACTAAGGATACACATTCCCCCAGTGGCTGTTCCTAAACAGGGCTATGTACTGGGGGGTTCCAAGAGGCTGAATTATCTTGGACATAAATATTGCATATAATTTATATCCTCAGGGCCAAGCTTCCTATAAGACGACCTAGGGAGCCACTTAGAAGGGGGTGCCCTGTGCCCTCATCGCCGGCCCCTCTCATTCTACAGCCGCCTGATCGCTTTATAGAGAGCCTCAGGTGGCTGCAGCACTGCCCGGGCCGGCACGTCCATTTGGGCGCACCGCCCAGGCACACAAACATGAGGGATCAGCAGGAGGGAAGCGCACAACGCTCCCTCCTGTCAGTCCCTCAGTGTAGCGTGGCCGAGCTTCTGTCTGGTCCACGGTACAGGAACATCCGTTTCCTGTACCCAGCTGGACTGATAGGAAGTGCTCACTCAGTGTGCACTTCCTGTCAGTCCGGCCGGGTACAGGAAACAGAAGCTCCTGCACCGCGGACCGGAGAGGAGCTTTGCCACGCTACACAGGGTAGGGGAGTTTACTAAGGGAGGGAAGGGGGGAGGTCAGGAGAACGTGGGAGGGAGGGTGAGGAGAATGGGGGGGAGTCCACTAAAGAAGGGGGGATGAGGAGAACGTGGGGGAGAGAGTCCACTAAGGGAGGGGGGTGTGAGAGTCCACTAAATTAGGGAATGGGTGAGGAAAACGTGGGGGATAGAGACCACTAACCGAGGGAGGGGGTTGGAGGAGAGGCCACTAAGGGAGGGTGGGGGGAGAGGAGAACGTGGGATGGAGGGTGAGAAGAATGTGGGGGGAACAGTTCACTAAGGGAGGGGGGTGAGGAGAACATGGGGGGGTAGAGACCACTAAGTTAGGGAGGGAGTGAGGAGACGTGGGGGGGGGAGACAACTAAAAGAGGGAGGGGGTGGAGGAGAGACTACTAAGGGGGATGGGTGAGTAGAGACACTAAGGGGCAGGGGAGAGAGGTCTAAGGGAAGGAAGGGAGAGCTCTGTAGGACAGGAGGCAGGGGAAATCTCTAAGGGACAGGGTGTAGAAAAGAACACTAAGGGGGGGAACACCAAGGGACAGGGGGGTAGGAGAGAGCACTAGGAGACATGAGGGGAGAGCTCTAAGGGACAGGGGAGGAGAGCTCTAAGAAACACGAGGGGAGAGCACTATGGGAAAGGGGACAGGGAGATCCCTAAGGGACAGTGGGGCAGGGGAGAGCACCAAGGGACAGGAGGGGAGAGAGGCTGGGGAAAGGGGGGGGGAGAGAAGCACAAAGGGGGTGGTAGGACTCAGCCCCTATCCTACCCCGAAATCGCTCTCTTTCACGCTACGCACACACACACACACACACAATGCCCTATACCCTATACATACACAGAAACACACAATGCATCCTTACACACAAAGAAACACAGCATACTTCCCTAACACACAGAGAAACACACAATGCATCCATTACACACACACACACAATGCAACCCTTACACACACTCAATGCACCCCTTACAGACACACACACTGCATCCCTTACATACACAGAAATACAGGTAAAGAAAAATAGTAGGTTTTGGAGCGTCCTTTAAAAAAATGTACATTTCTATTTGAAGTTATAGTGAAATGTTGCTAACACACTCTAAATGTGATGCCCTCAAACACACATATTGTATACAAGAAAAAATTGGAAAGAGTGGAGCAATATTTTAAGGAAGTGGCTGTTTAGGTGATAAGCCTATAATCTGTGCAATTGTGAGATAATAATAATATAGGATGAATGATGGTCATACTTAATATGCTTTATCCTTCAGTTGATTTTCACTCAGCACATATAGAGAAGGTATATAAAAAACACAAAAAACACATAATAGTGCAGGTTGCAAAATTAATATAGTAGTTATAGTATTCCCACAAGAATACCCAGAATTATAGGGTTAAGGAAATACTTAAACATAGTAATTAAGCTCAAATTGGATTCAAAAACGCAGAAAGATTTATTACAAAGATAAAAATGAATATATTAAAAACCCTTACCTAAGATGGCCACCGCAGCATATCGTCCTGAGGAAGCCGGGTATCCGGTGAAACGCGTTGACGTCACAGTAGGAGGCGGAGACAATAGCAGCTCGGGGAAGAACGCTGAAACAGAGCATCTGAAGCTAACTTTCCACTCCTAGAATATTCAACGAAGCCAGAGTCTCCTGCAATCCATTTGACTAAAGTTGGGCAGTGAGTGGCGGCGCATGCCGTGCCTTACTCACTATACTTTCCTGCAGTTTTTTTAGTGCATTTATGTATTAGAAATATTAAGGCCTCTTTTTATATTCATTTTTATCTTTGTAATAAATCTTTCTGCGTTGTTGAAATTAATTTGAGCTTAATTACTGTGTTTAACTATTACCTTGACCCTATAATTCCGGGTATTCTTATGGGAATACTATAACTACTACACTGATTTTGCAATCTGCACTATTATGTGTTTTTTATATACCTTCTCTATATGTGCTGAGTGATAATCAACTGAAGGATATGACCTTCAGTCATCCTATATTATCTCACAATTTCACAGATTATAGGCTTATTGTCAGGATCGGGACAGGGATCCAACACGCAGAGTACAAACAGTAGCCAGATACGTATACCGGACCTTAGAATGGCCGGACTAACGTAAGTAGTACAGTATAGAATGGTCAAAGACAAGCCGAGGTCGAGGGTAACAGAAGACAGGTAAGCGAGAGACAAGCCGAATCGAGGGTAACAGAGATAAGCAGAGTAAGGTAAACAAGCCGGGTCAAAACCAAAAGGGATAATAGAATACACAAGCACTGAGTGACTAGAACAAGCTAGAACCACGACAGGGCAATGAGCTAATGAAAGAAGCTCTGTTAAATACCCTGTTCAGAGCAGTAACCACGCCTCCAAGGCGTCCTGATTGGTCCTGCAGCCATTGACTGACAGGTTGTTCCGGGGGAGTGTCCTGATGACTACTTCCTGCCTAGATGCTGTAAAAGGCAGTCACTCCCTCGCGGCCGGCCAGGGGCGGACTGAGAACCCTCAGGGCCCCCGGGCAAAATAAATCAAGGGCCCCCTTACATGCCCCACCCACGTTGCCGCAAGCCCCACCCTTGCCCCGCCTCCAGCCACACAATCTTTAGACACAAGGAACAAAAGTGCAATATGTTCTAAACAAGTGTCATTTAATTAACGAATGCAAAAACCAAACTGTGCAAAATAAATAACAAATGCACAAACAAAGACAATTGCATAGTTCTACAACATCTGGCTATCTACCTTTTGCGCACCCCTGCTATAAACTATACAAAATCCAGTACACTCACTCAGAAGCTTAAAAGTTTTTAAAAATATAATTGTTTTTTAAAAAAACACAGGAATGAAGCAAAAATAGAGGTACTCTAGCTACAGTATACGATCATCTGCCTCAGCTTGTCACAAAGTCAATGTGTCCCATAATGTAAGCTCATTTAAGAGACTGCAGATTCCAGGTTTCATATATATGTGCTCCGTGAATGTTATAGGTGATTTTATATTTTTTTTATTTTATATGTTTCTAACAAAAGTTACTGTAATGCATGGCTTTATAAATTTGTTTGGAATCTAGGAGTCAACTAAAAAGTTAGGAGCCAGTCTTTTTTAAACGAAGAAAGCTTCATTTTGAACATGAAAAACACAATTCTTAAGGGGACGCTATAGTCATCAGAACCACTGCAACTTAATGTAGTTGTTCTGGTATCTGTAGCATGTCCTTGCAGGATTTTTAATGTAAAGACTACCTTTTCAGAGAAAAGACCGTGTTTACATTGCTGTCTTGGGACGCCTCTTGTGGCAGTCACTCACGCTTAGTTTCAGCCTCTGCATGGAGGCGCTGAATGTTCCCAATAGAGATGCATTGATGCTGATTGGCGCAGAACAGCCTTTTCTGCACATGCGCAATATCCTCCTAAAGCCTATGGGAAAGCATTGACTTAAAGATTGATGATATCCGCCATGGAGGAAGGACCAGCCATAGGGTCGGGACCAGCTGCGGCAAAACAGGCAAAGCGTAAGAAAAAAGGTGAGTAAAAACACATGGCGACCTAGGATTTGTCGAGCCCTGCTCTAATAGAAAAATACATTAAGTGTATAAATGCACTGAAGCACAGAGAAGCTCCCCTAAGGAGATTCTTATCCCTGAAATTCCTCGATCCCACAACAATGGACAAACAGCAGGAAGTGAAGTAGACTGATCTACAGGGACCTGGAGAGGGGTATATCTAACAGAGACCCTCTCAGTGTCCTTTAGAGAGTGTGTTAGAAAGAATCTCCTCCAGGCCCCATTAGAGACTACAATGGAGTCTAATAGGCTTGGAAGAGGGTCTTTCTAGCAGATGCTATCTCAGTGTCCTTCAGAGAGTGTGTTCGAAAGAATCCCCTCCAGGCCCCATTAGAGACTACAATGGAGTCTAATGGAGCCTGGAGGGGGGGTCTCTCCAACACTCTGGTTCCTATTCACAATACAGCAACACAACATAGCTCGCTGATACCTAGGCCAAGTTGGCTCCTCTTACCTCAATTACGGTTGCTGGTTGGCAGGGTGTGGGCTTGGTGGCTGCGGCTGGCAGGCTGTGGGCTTGCTGGCTCCGGCTGGCAGGCTGTGGGCTTGCTGGCAGGCTGTGGGCTTGCTGGCTCCGGCTGGCAGGCTGCACCTGGCAGGCTGTGTGCCTACTGGCTTTGGCTGGCAGGCTGTGTTGTTGCTGGCTGTAGGCCTGTGGCTTGCTGGCAGGCTGTGGGCTTGCTATAGGCAGCCTGTAGTGGCCGGCTGCTGGGCTGTGGGTGCCTGTGGCCGGCTGCTGGGCTGTGGCCGGCTGCTGGCCTGTGGGCGGCTGACCTATGGGCGGCTGGGCTGCTGACCTATGGGCGGCTGGGCTGCTGGCTTGTGGTGGCCGGCTGGCTTGTGGTGGCCGGCTGGCTTGTGGTGGCCGGCTGGCTTGTGGTGGCCGGCTGGCGGCCTGTGGTGGCCGGCTGCAGGGCTGTGGGTGCCTGTGACCGGCTGCTGGGTTGTGGCTGGCTGCTGTGGCCGACCTGTCGCCGGCTGCTGGCCTGTCGGTGGCTGGGTAGTTGGCCTGGGGCCTGTGGCTGGCTGGCTAGTTGGCCTGGGGCCTGTGGCTGGCTGGCTAGTTGGCCTGGGGCCTGTGGCTGGCTGGCTAGTTGGCCTGGGGCCTGTGGCTGGCTGGCTAGTTGGCCTGGGGCCTGTGGCTGGCTAGTTGGCCTGGGGCCTGTGGCTGGCTGGCTAGTTGGCCTGGGGCCTGTGGCTGGCTGGCTAGTTGGCCTGGGGCCTGTGGCTGGCTGGCTAGTTGGCCTGGGGCCTGTGGCTGGCTGGCTAGGTGGCCTGGGGCCTGTGGCTGGCTGGCTAGGTGGCCTGGGGCCGGCTGGCCTGGGGCCTGTGGCTGGCCGGCTAGTGGGTCTGGGGCTGGCTGGCCTGGGGTCTGGGGCTGGCTGAGGCCTGTGGCTTGCTGGCTGGGGCCTGGGGCTTGCTGGCTGGGGCCTGGGGCTTGCTGGCTGGCCTGGGGCCTGTGGCTTGCTGGCTGGCCTGGGGCCTGTGGCTTGCTGGCTGGCCTGGGGCCTGTGGCTTGCTGGCTGGCCTGGGGCCTGTGGCTTGCTGGCTGGCCTGGGGCCTGTGGCTTGCTGGCTGGCCTGGGGCCTGTGGCTGGGGCCTGGGGCCCTGTGGCTGGGGCCCTGTGGCTGTGGCCTGTGGCCTGGGGCCCTGTGGCTGGGGCCCTGTGGCTGGGGCCCTGGGGCCCTGTGGCTTGGGCCCTGGGGCTGGGGCCCTGGGGCCCTGTGCCTGGGGCCCTGTGCCTGGGGCCCTGTGGCTGGGGCCTGGGGCCCTGTGACTGGGGCCTGGGGCCCTGTGGATGGGGCCTGGGGCCCTGTGGCTGGGGCCCTGGGGCCCTGTGGCTGGGGCCCTGTGGCCCTTTGGCTGGGGCCCTGGGGCCCTGTGGCTGGGGCCCTGGGGCCCTTTGGCTGGGGCCCTGGGGCCCTGTGGCTGGGGCCCTGGGGCCCTGTGGCTGGGGCCCTGGGGCCCTGTGCCTGGGGCTGGCCTGGGGCCCTGTGCCTGGGGCCCTGTGCCTGGGGCCTTGTGCCTAGGGCCCTGTGGCTGGGGCCTGGGGCCCTGTGGATGGGGCCCTGTGGATGGGGCCTGGGGTCCTGTGGCTGGGGCCTGGGGGTCTGTGGCTGGCCTGGGGCCTGGGGCCCTGTGGCTGGGGCTGGCCTGGGGCCCTGTGGCTGGGGCCTTGTGCCTGGGGCCCTGTGGCTGGGGCCTGGGGCCCTGTGGCTGGGGCCCTGTGGATGGGGCCTGGGGGTCTGTGGCTGGGGCCGGGGGGTCTGTGGCTGGGGCCGGGGGGTCTGTGGCTGGGGCCGGGGGGTCTGTGGCTGACCTGGCTGGTTGCTGGTTGCTGGTTGCTGGGCCTGGGATGTGAAGAAAATGGCCTTCCCCTCTTTTTTGTAGTGTGGATTCCGGTCCCGTGCAGGCGGCGCCCGTCGACGTCATCGCGTCACGTAGTGACGTCGACGCGCCTCCGCGCACAAGACCGGGCCCCTCCTCCTCCTCCTCCTCATACAGCGCCGGGCCCGGGCCCCGATCTCCCCGATCTCCCCGATCTCCCCACACTGAATAACTTTGCAGCCGTGCACATTATGTGCACGGCTGCGGCGGGCCCCCCTCCCGGCCGGGCCCTCGGACCACGTCCGAAGTGCCCGACCGGTCAGTCCGCCCCTGCGGCCGGCCTAGCATGACCGGATAGACCGCGGGGAAGGGAGCCATCAGACCGTCTGGATGGAGGAACAGCTAAGTCTCTACCTCTTTCGGAGGCAGAGACCACAGGTACCCTGACAGTACCCCCCCTCTCAGATACGCCCACCGGGCGGAATGAACCGGGACGAGATGGGAAGCGAGAGTGATACGCCCTGCGGAGACGGGGAGCATGAACATCCTCCTGAGGTACCCAACTCCTCTCCTCAGGACCATATCCCTTCCAATCAACCAGATATTGTACTCTCCCCCGGGAGATTCGAGAATCAATAATAGAGTTAACCTCATATTCCTCCTGACCCTCCACCTGAACGGGGCGAGGAGGGGCTATTGTGGAGGAAAATCTGTTACATATGAGTGGTTTCAGCAATGAAACGTGAAACGAGTTCGGGATGCGTAAGGTATTAGGAAGAGCTAAACGATACGCAACTGGATTGATACGGGTCAGCACCCTGTAGGGTCCAATATAACGAGGAGCGAACTTCATGGAGGGCACTTTTAAACGGATGTTCCTCGTGCTCAGCCATACCCTATCACCTGGAACAAAGACCGGAGCCGCCCTTCTACGTTTATCAGCGTGTTTCTTGACCAACATAGAGTTGTGCACAAGGATTTGTCGAGTTTGATCCCACAACTTCCTCAAATTGGCAACATGAACATCAACCGACGGCACCCCCTGGGAAGGGGAATCCGAAGGAAGAATAGACGGATGAAAACCATAATTCATGAAGAAGGGGCTTGAATGAGTAGAATCGCAAACGAGATTGTTGTGTGCAAACTCCGCCCAAGGAATCAAACCGACCCAATCATCCTGGTGTTCAGAAACAAAGCATCGTAGATATTGTTCGATTTTCTGGTTGGTACGTTCAGCAGCTCCGTTAGACTGAGGATGATAGGCAGAAGAAAAGTTTAATTTAATACCAAGTTGAGAGCAGAAGGACCTCCAAAAGCGGGAAACAAATTGGGAGCCTCTGTCCGATACAATTTGAGAGGGTATCCCATGTAGGCGAAAAATCTCCTTAGCGAATATCTCTGCCAATTCGGGAGAAGACGGGAGTTTAGGCAGGGGAATGAAGTGTGCCATCTTAGTAAACCTGTCAACCACGGTGAGGATAACAGTCTGTCTTTTAGAGATAGGTAGATCGACAATAAAGTCCATGGCCAAACAGGACCATGGTTTCTCTGGAACCTCCAAGGGGTGCAGGAATCCACATGGAAGCGTATGGGGTTGTTTGGTTTTAGTACAAACTTCACATGCAGCGATGAACTCCTCAATATCCCTCCGTAAAGCAGGCCACCAGAAGTCCTTAGAGATCAACGCGTAAGTTTTGCGAATACCAGGATGTCCCGCCATCTTGCTATTATGTAAACACTGTAAAAGTTCCAGTTGAAGAGCAGGAGGAACGAAATGATGGCCCGCAGGAGTCTGTTTAGGTGCTAGATGTTGCAACTTAATGATCTCGGCCAGTAATGGAGAATGAATCCTGAGATTCGTATTAGCAATGATATTGCATTTCGGAACTATAGAAGAAAGAACTGGTTCAGGTACAGTAGAAGGTTCATATTGGCGAGATAATGCATCGGCTTTAGAGTTTTTAGAACCAGGTCTGTAAGTCAGTACATAATTGAAGTGAGTCAGGAATAAGGACCAACGAGCTTGTCTAGAGGATAAGCGCTTAGCCTCCCCAATATAGGACAAGTTTTTGTGGTCCGTCAAAATCGTAATAGGGTGTAGGGTCCCCTCCAACAAATGTCTCCACTCCTTTAAGGCTTTAATGACTGCTAACAGTTCCCTTTCCCCGATGTCATATCTGCTCTCAGGCCCAGAAAATTTCTTAGAGAAAAAACCACAAGGGTGTAACGGTTTATCCACCCCTAACCTTTGAGACAGAACAGCCCCAACTGCTGTCTCAGAGGCATCGACCTCGAGCAAGAAAGGCAGAGTCGTATCAGGATGGACTAGAATGGGAGCCGAGGCAAAAAGTTCCTTGAGAGTCTTGAAAGCACCAAGAGCTTCCTTAGACCAGAACTTAGTATCAGCCCCTTGTTTGGTCATATTGGTAATAGGCGCAATGATAGAGGAGTATCCTTTAATGAAGCGCCTATAGTAGTTGGAAAAACCAATAAACCTTTGGATAGCCTTGAGTCCTTTGGGCAAGGGCCAGTCTAAAATAGAT
Source organism: Pelobates fuscus (assembly GCF_036172605.1). Taxonomy (NCBI): domain Eukaryota; kingdom Metazoa; phylum Chordata; class Amphibia; order Anura; family Pelobatidae; genus Pelobates; species Pelobates fuscus. The sequence continues at coordinate 107,446,022 of NC_086319.1, read as the reverse complement.
TGGAGTTTTACAGGATCCATTTTAAAACCCTCCCCAGAAATCACGTATCCAAGAAAGTCTACCTGAGACTGATCAAAACTGCACTTTTCCAATTTGCAATATAGACCATGTTGCAGCAGCTTGTGTAATACCTTTCTGACCTGTCTATGGTGAGTCTCAATCTCCTTAGAGTGTATTAGTATGTCGTCCAGGTAAACAATAACACAATCATGCTGAAACTCCCTAAGTACCTCATTAATCAAATCTTGAAATACTGCAGGAGCATTGCATAGTCCAAATGGCATAACAGTGTATTCGTAATGGCCATACCGGGTATTGAATGCCGTCATCCACTCGTGACCTTGCTGGATTCTCACCAAATTGTAAGCCCCTCTGAGATCTAACTTGGTGAAGATTTTGTAGCCCTTAAGACGATCAAATAACTCGGTAATCAGTGGGATAGGATAGGCATTTCTGACAGTTATTTTATTCAAGCCTCGGTAATCGATACAAGGTCTCAGCGTGCCATCCTTCTTCTTAATGAAAAAGAACCCAGCCCCGGCCGGAGAAGAAGACCTCCTGATGAATCCCTTTTCTAAATTCTCCCGAATATACTCCTCTAGAACCGAGTTTTCCTGAACAGACAAAGGATATACATGGCCCCTCGGAGGCATAGTGCCGGGTAGCAGCTTAATCTTACAGTCAAATGACCTGTGTGGAGGCAAAGAATCGGCATTCTTCTTGTCAAACACTGCCCTTAAGTCTAGGTAAAGGTCTGGTATTTGTCTTTCTGTGGACTGAGTAGGATTCTCCGGTATGTTAATATTAGCTAATGGAGAAACCTTGCACAAACACCGATCCTGGCAGCCCTGGCCCCACGAGAGTATCTCTCCTAACTCCCAATCGATAATAGGGTTATGTTTTTTCAACCATGGGTACCCCAGAACTATGGGAACGGAAGGAGACGAAATGAGCAGAAGAGATAAATTCTCCACGTGTAGGATACCAACATTTAAATCAATGGGTACGGTCTCACGAAAGATAACAGGGTCTAGTAGTGGTCTACCATCTATGGCCTCAACGGCCAAAGGTGTCTCCCTTAGCTGGGATGGAAAATTGTTCTTACTAGCAAAGGTTTGGTCGATAAAATTCTCAGCAGCACCGGAATCTATCAATGCCATAGCCCTTACTACTTCCTTCCCCCAAGTTAAGGAAACTGGTAGCAGAAGCCTGTGATCCTTATAATTAGGAGTAGAGGACAAAATAGAAACACCCAAGGCCTGTCCTCTAGAGGGACTTAGGTGCGAGCGTTTCCCGGGCGGTTAGAACAGTTCGAGAGTAAATGACCCTTGGCTCCACAATACATACACAAACCCTCTCTTCTCCTGTGCTGTCTTTCCTCCTCAGAGAGGCGGGTATACCCTATCTGCATAGGTTCAGTAATCAAAGATATCGTGGAGTCAGGACTTGGAAAAGCAGGAGCTAACCTAAAAGAAGGTCTCTGGTTCCTCTCTCGAGTGTTCTGTCTCTCTCTTAGACGTTCATCTATACGAGAGATGAACGAAATTAAATCCTCTAAATTCTCAGGGAGTTCTCTGGTAGCAACCTCATCCAGGATTACATCAGATAGGCCATTCAAAAATACATCCATATACGCCTGCTCATTCCACTTGATTTCTGCCGCCAGAGACCTGAACTCTAGTGCATAATCCACCAGTGTTCGGTTCTCCTGTCTCAGGCGCAACAGTAATCTGGCTGCATTAACCTTTCTACCTGGAGGGTCAAATGTTCTTCTAAAAGCAGCTACAAATGCGTTATAGTTATAAACTAATGGGTTATCGTTCTCCCATAGTGGGTTGGCCCATCTCAGAGCTATCTCAATGAGTAGGGTGATAATAAATCCTACTTTTGCCCTATCTGTAGGATAAGAGCGAGGTTGCAATTCAAAGTGGATACTAATTTGGTTTAAAAAACCACGACACTTCTCAGGAGCCCCACCATAGCGTACTGGGGGGGTAATGCGAGGAGAAGCACCCACTGTGGCTACCTCTAGACCTGAACAGACAGGAGAAACAGGGGTATTACGTATCTCCTCTGGTGGGTTATTGGCACAAGCTAATAGAGCCTGTAGCGCAAGCGCCATCTGATCCATTCTGTGATCCATGGCTTCAAACCTAGGATCAGGAGCAGCCAGCTGACTGTTTGTACTTGCAGGATCCATTGGCCCTGTCGTAATGTCAGGATCGGGACAGGGATCCAACACGCAGAGTACAAACAGTAGCCAGATACGTATACCGGACCTTAGAATGGCCGGACTAACGTAAGTAGTACAGTATAGAATGGTCAAAGACAAGCCGAGGTCGAGGGTAACAGAAGACAGGTAAGCGAGAGACAAGCCGAATCAAGGGTAACAGAGATAAGCAGAGTAAGGTAAACAAGCCGGGTCAAAACCAAAAGGGATAATAGAATACACAAGCACTGAGTGACTAGAACAAGCTAGAACCACGACAGGGCAATGAGCTAATGAAAGAAGCTCTGTTAAATACCCTGTTCAGAGCAGTAACCACGCCTCCAAGGCGTCCTGATTGGTCCTGCAGCCATTGACTGACAGGTTGTTCCGGGGGAGTGTCCTGATGACTACTTCCTGCCTAGATGCTGTAAAAGGCAGTCACTCCCTCGCGGCCGGCCTAGCATGACCGGATAGACCGCGGGGAAGGGAGCCATCAGACCGTCTGGATGGAGGAACAGCTAAGTCTCTACCTCTTTCGGAGGCAGAGACCACAGGTACCCTGACACTTATCACCTAAACATACACGGAAACACACCTTGCATCCCTTATGCATACAAACACAGATTCACACAATGCATCTCTTACACACAAACACACACTGCTTTCTATCCCTTACACACACACACACTGCATCACCTACACAAACTGGTATCCCTATACACTACATTCCATAAGCACACACTTTAGATCCTCTACACTAACACATAACACATCCCCTACACATTCCACTCCCTCTGAGCGAACTCATGGGTGGAACATGTAGGTGGACTTATGGGTGGGCCTTATGGGCATACTCACCGTCAGGCCCTGGGGCCCAGACCTTGACCTGTGTAAGGGGCCCCAAAAAATGGAGCTGCTTCCCGTTCTCCCAGAACATTGCATTTTGTGACCACAGTTACAAACAGCCTCCAGAGAGCCTGTTCTACACCAGACCAGTGGAGCCAGACTGCAGCCAGAGCCAATCATCATCCTCATCTGGTTGTAAGTAGGACATCTGGTATATTATCGTGGCACTAATCTCTAATTTGGCTCACATTAAAGGGACACTATAGTCCCCAGAACCACTGCAGCTTAATGTAGTGGTTCTGGTGTCTATAGCCTGTCCCTGCAGACTTTTTAATGTAAACACACACTGTGCGCAGCACTGGCGTTAGTTCATATGGCAGATAATATGGGTGGGGCATTGTGATGTCACATGGGGGGGGTGCTGCAAATTTTTATTTTGCCTAGGGCGGCAAAAATCCTTGCACCGGCCCTGTATATCCTCCTATATGGAATTCTGAAGACATATGATATTATATACCACCTAAAAATATTTGCCCCCTCTTTTTCTGAGAAAGATTCAGAAATGAAATTCATTAATGAAAAAAAAAATCTGAAGGTGCAAAATGACACAATTTAAAAATGTGGGTGTCCTTAAACACCAACCTCTACCCATAATTGCTGTTCCATGCTATGTTTCAGTGGTAGTTATGCATTGCATTTTTAGAATAAATTACATAGTTACATAGTTACATAGTTAGATAGCTGAAAAGAGACTTGCGTCCATCAAGTTCAGCCTTCCTCACACCTGTTTTTTGCTGTTGATCCAAAAGGCAAAAAAAAAAAAAAAAAACCCCAGTTTGAAGCACAATTTTGCAACAAGCTAGGACAAAAAATTCCTTCTTGACCCCAGAATGGCAGTCAGATTTATCCTTGAATCAAGCAGTTATTACCCTACATTGAAAGATTATATCCTTGAATATTCTGTCTTTGCAAGTATGCATCTAGTAGCTGTTTGAACATCTGTATGGACTCTGATAAAACCACTTCTTCAGGCAGAGAATTCCACATCCTGATTGTTCTTACAGTAAAAAAACCTTTCCTTTGCCTTAGACGAAATCTTCTTTCTTCCAGTCTAAACGCATGGCCTCGTGTCCTATGTAAAGTCCGGTTTGTGAATAGATTTCCACACAATGGTTTGTATTGGCCCCGAATATATTTGTTTAATGTTATCATATCCCCTCTCAGGCGACGTTTTTCTAAACTAAATAGGTTTAAATTTGTTAACCTTTCTTCATAGCTGATATGTTCCATTCCTTTTATTAATTTTGTAGCCCGCCTCTGCACTTTTTCTAGTGCCATGATATCCTTCTTTAGAACAGGTGCCCAAAATTGCACAGCATATTCAATATGTGGTCTTACCAGTGATTTATAGAGAGGCAAAATGATATTCTCGTCCCGAGAATGAATGCCCTTTTTCATGCATGACAATACCTTACTGTCCTTGGCCACTGCTGATTGACATTGCACATTGTTGCATAGTTTGTTGTCTATAACAATTCCCAAGTCCTTTTCGTGTGTTGTTATCCCTAATTCACTTCCATTAAGGGTATACGTTGCTTGTGTATTTTTTACGCCGAAGTGCATAACTTTGCATTTTTCAACATTAAATTTCATCTGCCATTTGAGTGCCCAGTCCTCCAGTCTAACTAAATCCTTCTGCAGCAAGGTAATATCTTGCTCACATTGTATTATTTTACAGAGTTTTGTGTCATCTGCAAACACTGAAACATGACTTTCAATGCTGTCTTCAAGATCATTTATAAAATGCTATTCTTTGTTTTGTTTTTGGTATTTTTAAAGAGCTTGGTAGTGAAGATTTAATGGTAAAGTCTCCAGTCTGACCCCAAAACTAATGGTGATGGAAATTTTAGAGCAAAATACTGCACTGAAAAATGTTTGAAATATTCTATTAATTTAACTATTATGGTATAAAATTAGAAATTCTATTCAACAGTTCCCTTTTTCGCAAATCAAATATAGTTGTGTATTGAACATGACAAATCTATAGATCTGTGTCATTTTTCTCGGGTTTTCTTTTGAGTTTTTAAGACATCTTTTGCATGGAGTCCACTGTTTTTGCATTATGAAGTGTAACTGCAGTGTAGCTTTGTGCAACCAATTCATAGGATATCAGCTGAATCACATACACAATGCATAGGTTGTACGCTGGAAGTGCCGCCAGAGACCGTAGGATTTGGGACACAGGAAGGCCTGAGGGACTGACTGCTTGCTGTTTTGTTATGGGGTGAAAAGGAAGCTATAAGTTATTGTCCTTTCTCTATTAACAGCAGGATGGAGTCAGTCTGGTGCCAGGAGCCTGCTAACCTAGCTGTGATGTTTAAACATGCATCTCGTGGCCAGACCTCTATCCTCCCCCCTCCCAAAAGTAACCCATGGATCATGTAGGAAGAATCAGGCACATTTAGTGCACACATCTGTAGGTGGTACTACATAGCTCAGAGTAACAGTCTCTGTTAAGGAAGATCATTTGGTAGATAACAACAGTTTGCATTAAAATACATCCTAGTCTCTTAAAACCAATGGTGGAAATGAGTGAGAACATCACAATGAGTAAAGATACAATACAAAGACATCAATCTTGGGGTTTATTCACTAAAAATCCCATTATAGTGAATCGAAATACAAATGGTAAAATTAAGGCTAAATATATTTTAGACAATTGTTTACATTTGCGGTTTGCAAATAATTTTACCAGGTGGAGCACAGCTAGCTTTTTCTAGTGTCTTGTGCTGTAGATGGCATTGATCGTTTTAACAATACTCATTTGATTTCACTTGGGAGAGAGAAAGGCAGAATTGACTGGGGGGTTTAGACCTGTGGTTCCACCTTGGAACACAAAGCTTTCTAATTCACCATAGAGTTCAACAATAAAACAACTTTATGTAAAACTGTCATCATGTTTGTTATTATTTAAAATAAAAAATTCCATCTACCATGTTTTCTATGTGTATTAATGCATACTTTTTTTAATGCATACTTTGAAGTAAATAACTCTTCTAGATCCATCTCCAAGCTGACCCTTGTCTGTCGGGGAGGGGACCATCCTTAATCATCCATGGGCAGAAGCAAGTCTTCTATGTTGATAACCAAATACAAATGCACTCCAGTGTGCCCACCATCCCTTATCTACGTGAGATGGATGATGGCACTCCATGTACCGTCACATTTGCCCCTGTTGCAATGAATATTCTTGCAGACACCTCCAGCTAGGCTAGTTATCTTGTTTTGTTCAAAAGGTCTTGGAAAAATGTCTATGAATATAAATCCATCCCGAGTCTAGTATTCACTATGATATATATCTCATGTCCAGGGAATTAACAGACAGGGTTATTCACTAAACAATGGAGTTTGTCTGAATAGGTAGAATTCTATAAAAATTACAGAATTCATACTACATTGGCAGTTTTCGGTTGGAATTAAGTCAGGCCAAGCAAATTTGCACTGATCGCCCAAATGCACACAGTGTCCGTTATCAAATCAGTCCAAAGCCATACAAATTATATACAAAGCACAGGATTCTGAATATTCAAAAAGCACTGGATTTACTAAAATTCAGGACTGAATGTATCTGAAATGATGCACCTTCCCAAATTATCATTTGAATTAATAGTTTCAAGCAGGCCCGGACTGGCCATCGGGCACACCGGGCAAATGCCCGGTGGGCCGCGATGGCCGTGGGGCCAAGGCCGGCAGGGGAGATCACAGGATCCATGGCATTATCTCCCTCACCGGCCCAGAGACACTGAGATGCGGCCGCCGGCTGGGGAGGAAGGCAGGAGAGAGGACCGGCGGAGCTCTAGCCAGCAGCTCCGCCGGGTCCTCTCGCGAGTTCTGAGCGTTGCCGCGGTTACCATGGCAACGCTCAGATCTCGCGAGAGTGAACTCTAGCCTGCAGGCTAGAGTTCACTCTCACCACTGGACCACCAGGGAAGGCAGCATGGCTCTCCCTCCCAGGCAGCATGGCTCCCCCCCCTCCTAGGCTAAAGGTAAGAAGGGAGTGGGGGGGGATATAACTTTTTTTTATTTATTATTATTAATAAAAAATATATATTTTAATTTAAATAAAAAATACATACACACACACACACAACCCCCAGACACACACAGCACTCCCAGACACACACAGCACCCCCAGACACACAAAGCACCCAAACACACAAAGCACCCAAACACACACAGCACCCAGACACACACAGCACCCTCAGACACACAAAGCACCCAAACACACACAGCACCCAGACACACACACAGCACCCAGACACACACACAGCACCCAGACACACACAGCACCCTCAGACACACACAGCACCCCCAGACACACACAGCACCCCCAGACACACACAGCGCACCCAGACACACACAGCGCACCCACACACACACAGCACCCAGACACACACAGCGTGCCCCCAGACACACACAGCGTGCCCCCAGACACACACAGCGCACCCAGAAACACAGCACCCTCGCTCACACACACAGCACACTCCCACACATATATATATATATATATAATATATAAAATAACCCTCAGTGAGTTAACAAAGAAAATTAGAAACCTAGAATGTGACGGCAGATAAAAACACCCTCACACACAGCACCCCTCTTACATACACACACACACACACACTGCGCCCCTCACACATACAATACGTCCAGGGCCGGTGCAAGGATTTTTGGGTACATAGGCGAAGATGTATTTTTCCGCCCCACCCCCCCAAATAACATCTTCACCTATGTGCCTCTTAACCAGCCCCTCTCCCCGTCCATTATTGGTCTCTTCCCTTCCCTATCCCTTAGTGTTCTTCTGACAGTCACACACTCAATGACAAACACACAGACTCACTGATCTGACACACACACACACTGATTGATACTCATTGACAGACACACTGATAGTCACACACAGACTCAATGACAAAGATACTCTCACTGATTTGACAGATACTCACAAACACACACTGACAGACACACACATACACTGACACACTCATACACTCACATGCAACACTCATAAAATCACTCACAGACACACACACACTCATATAATCACTCACAGACACACACACTCACACACAGTCACTCACAGACACAAAGACACTCACTCACACAGAGACACACATACACACTCACTCACAGACACACATGCACACTCACTCACTGACACACATACACTCACACACAGTCACTCACAGACACTCACACACACACTCACTCACAGACACACAGACACTCACACACAGTCACTCACAGACACACAGACACTCGCTCACTCACACAGAGACACACATACACACTCACTCACTCACAGACACACATACACACTCACTCACTCACAGACACACAAACACTCACACACAGTCACTCACAGACACACAGTCACTCACTCACAGACACTCACACACACTCACTCACTCACAAACACTCACACACACACTCACTCACTCACAGATGCACAGACACACACACACTCACTCACAGACACACAGACGCTCACACACACACTCACTCACAGAAACACATACACACTCACTCACTCACAGACACACATACACTCACACACAGTCACTCACAGACACACAGACACTCTCACACACACACACACACTCACTCACAGACACTCACACACACACTCACTCACTCACTCACAGACACACAGACACTCACACACACACTCACTCACAGACACTCACACACACACTTACTCACTCACAGACACTCACACACACACTCACTCACAGACACACATACACTCACTAATTATTTTAATAAATAAAAATTTTCCACCCAGCCTCCCTACCTGGAGAGCTAGTGTGGATGATGAGTCATTCCCTGGGGTCCAGTGGGGCTGCTGGGCGGCGTGCGGCAGTGATGTGATCAGACGCGGCGAGGGAGCTCTAATCTCCCGCTCTGCTCCCTCGCGGGCTGTCTGCTGATGCTGCGGGAGCCGCAATATGATGTCATATTCCGGCTCCCGCGGCATCAGTAGACAGACCGCGAGGGAGCAGATCGGTGAGATTAGAGCTCCCACGCCGCGTCTGATCACATCACTGCCGCGCCGGGGGTCGAGATGGTGGCCTGGCAGGAGGGAGAGCTTCCCTCCTGCCGGTCACTGAAATCTTGCGCCCCCGGAGCCGGTGCGCCCTATGGCAGCCGCTGTGCCGCCTTATGGACGCGCCGGCCCTGAATACGTCCGAATAAATATATATATATATATATACACACACTACAGCACCCCTCACACTGCAACACTACACACATTACGCTCCAGATACACGCTAGATCTCTTACCCTATATGCACTCTTAATCCTCTATACACACACACACACAATCTCCTATACACACTCTGGGTCCTTTACACACTAGATCTCCTACACACACACACACACATACACTGCATTCCTTGTCAGCAAACACATACAACATACACAACATACACATTCTCTAAACACACCCTCTCTACAACCCCTACACACACTACGTCACCTATACACACACACTACAGCCCGTATACACACACTCGCTACATCCCCTATAACACTATGCCCCTTATACACACACTCTCTACAGCCCCTAGCCACACATATTACACCCCAAACACAAATGAAATTGACCTATTTACACAATACCACACCACAATCAGCTCACTCTACACACACGCAATCCCTCAAGCAGGCTCCAAACACATGCACCATACACTTTCCTGGCCCTTTTCTCCTCTGGCATCCCACTTGTGGAGACACCAGAGACAATTTAAAAGCAAACACAGCGCAAGCATGTTATTAAATTTGCTTTGAATTATCATCAGATCGCTCAGATTGGTGGCTTATAATGGGTGTGGGGTACGGTGGGGAAATTAGGTCCCCACTTAAGTAGAGCCCACACCTACTGCTAATTGGTGGGGGTTGGGGTGGGGACATTTGGTCATCTCTTTTTAGTAAGTAGCCCTTACCCCTGATCATGGTTGGGTACAGGGAGACTATAAGGATGTCCCTCCCATTTTCATAATATTAACTGCCCCCAAACATTGGCCAAGGGTTTTAATTAAAATGTCCCCATCCAAATTCATGGGTGTATGGGAGTACTATTTCTCACCAGTTATTTTACAGAGATGGGGCCCTTCTAGAAACTGGGCAATTTAAATTCTCTCTTATAGTAATATGGGGTTTGCTTTTTATTAAATTATTTATTTTATATTTTCAAGAATTACATACAAACATTTAAAACAGTGTAAAAGGGAGCAGAATCTTAATATATAAGCAGAATAGAGGCTTGTTGCACAATAATCAAAACAAGGTAGCAAAAGACAAGGTCTCGTTAACATTGACATCCCTAAGTGTAAGCATGGTACATTGGCCAATCCTCTTTTAGGGGCAATAAGCCTATCTTTGGCCGTAGACATTGTTGTATAAAAATAAAACAGACACTTGGGTAAAGTAGGAGTAAACCACAAAAGGAGTCTGTAACAGTGCAGATACATTGTTTTGTGCTTATGTTTCATTGGAGGTGGAAGCAGAGGTGGATCTTCATTTGGAATAAGTTAACATGGAGTTTTTAATATTTTTTTTTTGTTGCTTTTTTTAGTATGGTAGCTGGCAAGCAAGCATTGGCCAGCCACCACTTGATTCGCCCCACCCAGTGACCAAGGTTTTTTTCAATTATTTGTTTGCTACCACTGGAACTGCCAACTGGGCAAATAGTTTGGATTTTTTTTTTTTAAAATCCGTGCCCAGATATTATGCACTGAATTTATATACAGTGTCACTTATCTTTTTATGTTTGATTTTTATACTTTTTATTTATCTCCAAATAAAGTTATTTGCTTTATACTACTTTGGAGATTCCAGACCTATCTTTGAAAATGTATTTTTTATCCTGATATTTTATCCTGAAGATTCTCACAGGAACATCCTTGGTGGGGATTATACCACTTAAGCCTTGTAGGATTGAGCAATACCTGGATTTGCTCTCTGCTTGTGAGTACATTTTATCCTCTCTTTTTATTCCGTTCATCACATACAGTGAGCACTATAGACTGTTTATATCTTCCCCTGTATACTGAGGACATCTGACCGCCCACCAGCGGGACAATAATCCAAAGCCTAGGACCAACACCTATTAAGAAGCACCAGGATCTACTATTATATCCACAGATAGGGATTGTTCCGTCCTTGCGCATCAATCTGGAGCTGAACATAAGCTCCAGAAAATTGTAAGTGCATTTCTGTTTTTTAATATTCCACCAGGATTCATAATATACTGCACTATATTAAGTTTTTCTGCTTATTTCATATATCACCGGATTTGAGAACAAATCTACAGGCGCTGTATCCCCGCACCCTTTTCTGCATACCCACTACACAACCAGAAAGAAGAGACTCTGGTTAGGGAAGTCTAAGCTGCCACCTATACGAAGTACGGGCGCCAAATTTCCATCCCCTCAATATCACTGAATTTATATGTCTGAATTTCGGCATTCGGTTGGGCTGAAATCCATACCTAATCCCACCAGATCCAGAGTCTGAGTTGCAAAATCCAGACATTAGAAACACAGAATGTGATGGCAGATTAAATAGTGTAAACAATGTCTACATTTTGCATTCCGAATGGCCCCATGCATAGCTGGATGGTTTACCCTATTTGGTAGCGGACAATTCAGACTTAATGAGTAACCCTGAGAGAATTCCTTCTCATTCTGAGAATCTGAAAATTATACTACACTGCTGGAAATGACAGGGTTAATATTGAAGTTTTAATTATTATTGACAGGTTTTATGTTGCTCATGTGAATATATGCGTAATACATAATGGTCTATTCGTTAAAAGTGCCATAAGAATTTTTTTTTTACATTTCAGTATTTGAGGAGATGATGTAGAACTTGGGAGCCAGACAGACCAATTTATAAGCCAAATCAAGTTGTTATGCAGATGTGTAATCAATATCCAATGCTACAGGTTTTTGTTTTTTACATAAACGTAACACATTGTTGACACTACCAATTTAGTGAACTATTTTTTTCATTACTTGTCCCTTTTTTCTATGAAGTGTTTTTTTTGGTGAAGAAAAGCTAGCACATGCTAAAATATCAGTGGTACAGAGGTTTTAACTTGTGATATACAACTGCAAAGGCAAGAAAATGCAAAAATATTACAATGAAAATAAATGTATGTTTCTCCTTTTCTCTTTAGGCTTTCTATCTGCTGACTAATGGTTCAAAGGGCAAAAATTATTTACAAAAAAAAAAATCATTGACAGGGAGTCAATATTACAGAGCTCCATTCTAGGATAGTTTTTAAAGCAGCTTGGATGAATAATTTTTTTTTTTTTTTTTTTTTTTTTTTTTACCTTTAAAAACATGTTTGTTAAATACAGAGAATAAGAAAACATAATATTTAAAATATTGGGACATGACAGCTCTCTTTTTTTTTGTTGTGAGTTGTTTTTCTAAGCTTGATCTGTTGTGTACATTTTAATGTGCATTGTAATATTGAGGTAGTTTACTAAAAAAATCTTAACTTGCAATTGAAAATTATGACGTAAATAGCAGAAAAAAAATTAACAAAAAGATCAACGCATTTCAAAAATTGCAATTATATCAATACAAATTAAAATAATGCATTACATTATAACAAACAAAAAAATTACAGTCGCAAAAAAAAAAATATATATATATTTTTCAGGATTTTCCTAAATGTGTCCTAGATCTCTCAAAAATCTCTCCAAATCCTCAGTACAAAAATAAACATGACATGTTACTTTGAAAATTCAGAATTTATTACCCTTTTCTATTAATAATGTTGTGCTTTGTGTCATGTCAATGATCTGAGGAAAAAGAAATGTTTCTTTGGTCTTTACTGCATCTCAGCAAGGCTTATTTACAATACCCCCTCTTATTCATTCAAAGCCCTCGCAGCAAAAACACAGAGCTTAATGACAGTGTTGAATTTATAGGTAATTCCACTTTTCCGTATAGTAATTGTTTCCCTATGCAAATTACAGAAATCTGGAAACACTAAATGATCATTTTGTTTAAATATAAACTAACATGGGATTACGGGAGGGGAACTGTCTCCTCTAATTATAGGCAGACCAGCAATGATTTTCTGAGATGGTCCTACAGAGGTCTGAGTAAGGGCTGTTTAACCACAAGCCTTGTAACATGCAAGACTTGAACATTTAAATATTCATAAGGTCAACATCCATGAGACCTGGTGGCATGTAGTGTCCCACTATGCATGGATGGTCAGTTGTATTGCACTTTTAAATTTATATTTAAAATTGGACCAGTTTAGCTATTTGGAACCCAAGTTATGATAAGTACAGCCTCCATATGCAATTATTTACATGTTTATTTCATTTATTATTATTTATTGTATTTGTATTATGAGCATAATTAATTAACTAAACTTGAAACTGAATCTTTGCCAATTCACGTCAAAACAAGAATATTTCAGATGGCCAAATAAAAGGCCAAAAAAAGCTATATAGTAGAAGTAGGTTATTATGCTCCAAATGCTATGATTTGGTTGTTAATTCTCATAATTCTCAGTGTTCCAATTAGTCCCATGGTACTAGTGAAATGGTCACCGGCCTATTCTATAAATCACCATGTTAAAATTGTCTACCTCAATGTAGCTTCAAAATAGACGAATAACACAATGGTCATTGAGATTCCATACTTCTGTGACTTGTTAACACATCTTAAAGTGGGACACTTGGACATTATTTATCCAAGAAAGGATGATTAAATCATTAAAGTGTAAAATGGTTTATGTCCACAAGGGGAGCTGTATGTCTTACGGCTCTAGTTCTTTGCTGATTAACATGTTGTGTGTTTAAATAACAATATAAATACATGTATTATTAGACTGCAACATTAACAATGATTCCGGACATAATCAATAAGCACAATAGATACATATTTTTAAATGTACACTAAGGCATAGGTCACACTTTGCGAAGGTTTTCATATCAAACAAATGCGAAAATCTAAGCTCCGTGTCCATCATAGTAGCTGCTTTTTGTTCATTTTATTTTCCCTTTCTTCCTCAGTACTCTTCAACCCTATTATCTCTTCCAAAGCAATATATAGAGTCTTACAAAAATAAGCAATCCTTCACCATTCTCTAAAATCTGTGAAAAAATGTCAAACTGCACTTAATGTATATTTATGTTTAGCATGATATGTTATTAGTATATATGAACCAGTTCAAATTGAAACTTTTATTTTAACTTGATGTTAGTATTGTGTTGGAAATATAAACTATAGTTAAAAATACAGGTATGTGCATACATTTGAATTAATCCCCACTCATGTTTGATAGGATCTAACATTACACCTTTTTTGGTATTTACTGTATGTACTAGCTTTGTACACCGTTTCCGATGCTGTTTTGATCTATCATTCGTGGCGAAATTGCTTTTGGTTAGTTGGAAGCATTTTTGGAGCCTAATTTTCCAGTAAAACACAGATTTTCAATTAGACTGATATCAGGGCTTAAACTTGACCCCTTTTTATCCTTGAGATGTTTGCGTCACCACCATGTTGACCTCACTGTACCTCTAAAAATGTCATTTCTTCCCAAGCTTCATTTTTCTAGCAGATTATAGTAAAGTCTTATTGCAAAATGTATTTCTAGCGCAGTTCTTTGTTCATTTTTAGCCATTTTTAGCCAGGTGGCGCCTTATTTTAAGAGCCTTTTAGCAGGGTTCTCAATACACTCTCATTAACTCTTGTTTCTTGTTAACACTTGCAATAAATAGTTTTGTTTTCTGTTCTATTCCCACATTAAAATTGTACAAAAACAATGTATGGATACTGTATTTTGCAGCACGGACAATTTTAAATTTGAGACTCACAACAATTTAATATCTTGTCAATGGAGATCTCATTTAATCACAAAATCTTCTCCAGTATTACACATAGGGCACTCTCATGCTTTCCAGAATATGCTAGATATGTTTTCAAACGATATGTGTTGAGAATCCGCATCTTTCTTGCAAACACCACTGTTCCAATTATCAGTCAGCGTCTACAAAGTCATTGCTGTTGACTTCTATGTGGCTTTTCTTACAGGTCTCCTTGATTAAGCATTGTTAGAGGGACAGTTTGTTCTTGGCACAAGTGGTGTGATGCAACATTAACGTCCTGTTTACTGATCAAACTGTACTGACCGGGTTGCTGAAAACATGGATATCGTGATCTCCCTGTACAATAGTCACAACATATTAATGTATATTCATTTGTGCAACTATTGCTTCTGTAGAATGCTTTTTGGTCTTCTTTTTCCTCCATACACACAGCATGACAAATAACTCCTAAACATCAGGTTCCACTGCTGGCAAATGCATTGTGCTTAGATTTTGGAGCTTAGTTTATACCTTTTAGATTCCTTTTTATCATTTAGATGCGACATTATAGTTCTGAGTCTCCGAATCAGGACAACACTTGATACTTAGGATCCTTTACGTCCCTTTATTGGGATTTCAATTTACATGGCTATAGTTTTGGTTCCTGAGCAGGAACCCCTTAACATGCTACAAAAGCTTATAATCTCTTGTAGAGCTGACTCTTTATCATGATGGTTTGTTTAACAGAAGTTCTGACAGCAGGTACCTGTGTGTGTTTTCAGCACCCTTTGTGTGTGTGTATGTAGCAGCCTGTGTGTGTATACAGCAGTCTGTGAGTATGTATTCAGCTGTCTGTGTGTGTGTATGTATTCAGGAGTCTGTGTGTTTTCAACTGCTTATGTGTGTGTTTTCAGCAGTCTGTGTGTGTATTCAGCAGTCTGTGTGTGTGTATTCAGCAGTCTGTGTGTGTGTGTGTGTGTGTGTGTATTCAGCAGTCTGTGTGTGTGTATTCAGCAGTCTGTGTGTGTGTGTGTATTCAGCAGTCTGTGTGTGTGTATTCAGCAGTCTCTGTGTGTGTATTCAGCAGTCTGTGTGTGTATTCAGCAGCCTGTATGCATTTAGCAATTTGTGTGCGTGTGTGTATTCAGTAGTGTGCGTGTATTCAGCAGTGTGCATGTGTGTATTCAGCAGTCAATGTGTGTGTGTATTCAGCAGTCTGTGTATGTATTTTATTTTTTTGACCTCAAAAACATGTTTGTTAAATACAGAGAATAAGCAAACATAATATTTAAAATATTGGGACACGACAGCTCTCTTTTTTGTTGTTGTGAGTCGTTTTTGTAAGCTTGATCTGTTGTGTACATTTTAATGTGCATGGTAATATTGAGGTAGTTTTCTAAAAAAGCTTAACTTGCAATTGAAAATTACAAAGTAAATAACAGAAAAAAAATTAACAAAAAGATCAAAGCATTTCAAAAACTGCAATTATATAAATACAAATTAAAGTAATGCATTACATTTTCACAAACAAAAAAAATTATAGTCACAAAAAACAACAATATATTTTTCAGGATTTTCCAAAATGTGTCCTAGATCTCTCAAAAAGATTTACAAATTCTTAGTACAAAAATAAACATGACAGCAAAGCATTACACACCCACATAGTCTAACAACTATTTTGTGGTCACCAAAAGTATATCGGCCAAACACAAACATACTATACCCTACTTCGGCGCTTACCTTGAAAATATGGGATGCCACCCGATCCAGTCGGTTAATAGAGAATACCTTTTGTGCCCAGGCCCCTCTGGACACCTTAGAAATTATATCTCCATGGCTCTCTTTAAAATCATGGACTGCTTTGGGAGTACAAAAGATTAATGACCTCTGCTCCCGATCAAAGATCCTACCCTTCCCAGACGTACAACAGAAATACAACCTACCCAATTCATTTGTGTTTCCGTACCTCCAATTGAAGAGCATTATACAAACCAAAGTTACATTCCCGTCAGACGAGTGTACACCAGGGAAAGACCCAGTCGTACTACTCCAAAACAGGTGCCTCTCGGCCCCAACTAAACCCAAGGCCTTATCCCTTTGTTACCAGACCCTCTTAAACAAAGCTCCACCTAGCTCTTTTAACTATGTGACACAGTGGGAGAAAGAAGGAATCCCCACGCTCACTGACGAACAATGGCTCACAGAATTAACTGCGCTACGAGGCACCACGTCTTGCTTCTCCCATGTGGAGGCCCACAAGAAAGTAATCTTCCGATGGTATCTCACACCACACAAGTTACATAAAATGTACCCTAATGTAGACCCCAAATGCTGGAGATGTGGCACTGCGGAGGGAAATATGACCCACATATGGTGGGAATGTGAAGGGATTAGACCCCTTTGGTTGCAAGTGCAAACGTTATTACAAGAAGAAACTGCGACAACCCACCCTTTAACACTGATGATGGGCATCTTCCTGATATTCCCTTTCTCATGGGGAAAGGGTCTTAAGAAACTCGCTACTCTGATTATATTAGCAGCCAGAAATCTTTTGACATTACACTGGAAGTCCAAATATTGTCCGTCTAAAAAAGAACTTACTGACAAAATATACCAATATTACAGGTATGAAGCTCTCTCTTCGGACTCTCACGTCCAGTCACAAACGATAAAAACCCTTTGGACCCCATGGTTGAAGAGACAATACCCTAACAAATGTCTTGGAGGTGAGAGACCGACGAATATGGGTAATGGGATTAGTACGTAGTGAACTTACCTATGCTACAGTTCGATTCTAACCTCCCAGATGTCACGCTCTCATCAGAATAATTAGGGTCCATTGAAAGCACAAATTCGCTCAGAGCAATATTCTATGGAACAGATATATGGCTTACGCACATAGATCAGACTTGATTCGATACATATACAGTTGGAAGGCACTCTTACCGTTCAGTTTAATACAAAAATTCTTGTTCCCCCCCTCCCAGTTCTATACTCTCCCCTACCTCGCCCTTTAAAACATAGCATTGGCTTGGCTATCTTGACCGACACCTCAGCTGAAGGCGGGCACCAACCACCTTACAAAGTCTGTCAAACGAACCACCACTAGTGAATCTCACAACCCAGATGGCACCGATAGATGTCGGTATCCCCCCACATATATATATAAAACGGTAGAAAAGGGTAGAAAAAGCGAAGCAAAAGACATACAGGAGTTGACACGGTTTGTGATGAGTCACGGCTTATGACCAACCCAGATCACTCATGATATTGCTATCAATGTATAGTAAAATGTTTATTACATTGCTGATATTAAGGTGGATCCGTGTGTATTGATTCGTGTTTATTCATGTTGGTGTATGTGTACTTACATGCTTCTAGATAGTCAGAACACTGCCACACAATCTGACTTGACTGTATACCCTCTCCCTTTTTCCTTTCTGTACCCCCAAATATCTTTTGTGAAAAATAAAAATCTTATATTTTAAAAAAAAAAATAAACATGACATGTTACTTTGAAAATCAGTCTGTGTGTATGTATTCGGCAGTCTGTGTGTGTATTCGGCAGTCTGTGTGTGTATTCAGCAGTCTGTTTATGTGTATTCAGCAGTCTGTCTGTGTATTTAGCAATCTCTGTGTGTGCATTTAGCAATCTGTCTGTGTATTTAGCAATCTGTGTGTATTTAGCAATCTCTGTGTGTGTATTTAGAAGTATCTGTCAGTTTTTAGCAATCTGTGTGTGTTTGTGTGGGTGGCTGGCTGGCTACCTTAACGTGCCCCTGAGATGTTAAACTACAAATATTCTAGCCGGGTGGCGAGGGAGCGCTGTCCTCAGCTCTTCTTGCTCCCTTGTGCACCCTTCTCTGATTCCGGGAGCTGGAATATGACATCACTCTGGCCCCAACATTACTAATTGGGGTGCGAGTGAGCTGAGCTAGAAGAGCTCAGTTCCCTCGCCGCCTCCATTGAGCGACCACAGAATCAGCCCAGCCAGCAGAGCCAGCAAGGAGCCCTGCCAGCTCAGCAACAGACAGGAACAGGATCCACTCCAGTTCTCCCAAAGGTAAGGAGGCTGGGTGGATTTAAACAAAAATATATATATATTAATAATTGGTGAGTGTATGAGAAAATTTGTCTGTCAGTGAGTGTGTTTGTGTCTATCTGTGTCTGTCTATCAGAGAATGTGTGTTTGTGTGTGTGTGTGTGAGTGTATGTTTGTGTCTGTCATTGTGAGTGTGTGTCTATCAGTGAGTGTGTGTGTGTGTGTGTGTGTGTGTGAGTGTGTGTGTCTGTCATTGTGAGTGTGGTTGTCTGTCATTGTGAGTGTGTGTATGTCTGTCATTGTGAGTGTGTGTATGTCTGTCAGTGTGCATGTGTAGCTGTCAGTGTGTGTCTGTGAGTGAGTGAGTGAATGAGTGAGTGAGTGAGTAAATGTGTGTGTGTCTGTCAGAGTGTGTCAAATCAGTAAGGATGTGTGTCTGTCAGAGAGTGTATGTCAGTGTATGTGTATCTGAAAGTGTGTGTCTATCAGTGAGTGGGTGTGCCAGTGTGCGTTTGTCAGTGAAAGTGTTGGTTAAACAGTATGTGTGCCAATGACTGTATATGTGTGCCAATGGCTGTGTATTTGTCAGTGAATGTATGTCAGTGCATGTATCAATAAATGGCCGGGGGGAGGAGGGTCTGTCAGTCAAAAAAGTGGCTTGACACGCATTGGTGGGGCAAATTTAGATTAAGGGGGTGCCAGAATTTAGTTGTGCCTAGGGTAGCACAAATTCAAAATACACCACTGCTCACACAGCAGTATGCACACACAGTTATACACATTTAGACAACGACACATTGCTATACATACTCTACTATACACACACACTCATTCAGACAGTATATACACACACTGCCTCACATACACAATACTATACACACAGTCAGACAAAGTACACACATTGTAAGTAGTTTATTAGTGATTTAGTGAATTTTCTCCTTCTCTTATGTATGTTGTGTCCTGTGATGTCACACATGTATAATTATCTATTCAAATTAGCACAGCCTGTATTTTTTTCCAAAAAAGGTGGCAATCCTAAGCCTAATGTTCATTGTGTAGTCTTGAACTAGTTTTCTTCAATTACAGGGCCAGCCAATATGGCCATTCAAAGAAAAATGTGTAACCTTCAGTGGATATGGTTGCCTTGCTGTTGGAACCCATAATGACATTCTGGCTCCGACCCTCTATCAATCTCTCTTGGACCAGACAGAGATTTATCTGCATCACTTGAAAGAGCTTTGTGAAGCAGTCTATATGTGATTGCTTTAGCATTCGGTTTTACATTTCTAAGTTTAGTCTTTACATTCCAGTATTAACCTCTAGCTATATTCTCATTGTAGGCGCTACCAAGAGGTGGCACAGGTAGCTGCATTGGGGCACACAAGCTCAGGGGGCTCAAATGTCCAGGTGGCAGGAGGGAACCACACAGCGCTCCTCTCCTGCTGGTCACTTCTTGTAGCGTAGCCATGCTCTAGTACCTCCATGCCATATGCAAAAACTGACAATGGAGATAAATTAAGTTATGAATAGAAGGCATTTTACCAGCGAATCGGAGCCTGCACGCTACCAGACCACCAGAGAAACCCCCTTCTGCCCTTATATTCTGGACCGGCGTCTTAGGTAGCACCGGCTTGCGGGATGGTGCAAATGCCCAGGTGACAGGCAGGAGGGTAGCACCCAGTGTTCCTCTCCTGCCGTTCACCTTTTGTAGCATGACTGAGCCCCAGTACTTCTGTGCGGCCCAGCATGCGGCCCAGCATGCTTCTCTGGTGCATGCCACAGGCAGAGTGGAAGTGATAATGTCATATCCCTGCTCTCTGTGTGTAGCACACTATGCATTTGGCGCCTAGTGATGGGGCTAAGTTTCTGAATTGGATCCACATACCAAAGCCAGACAGCATGCCAGACTGCATGCTTCCCAGACAGAGGCGTAACTAGAAACCACGGGGCCCTCCGGTGCGAAAACGGCCCTGGGCCCCCCACATACGTCTACCCCATGCCCCCCCATACATCCTCCTCTACATATGCAGACAAACAGATACACAAGCACACACACACATGACACACATACAGGCACACATGCATGCAACACACACATACACATACATACAAACACACACACATACAGACACACCTACACACAAACAGTGGTGGAACTACTGCGGTTGCAGCTGAGACTGGGGTATCCGCCAGCTAAGTAACGCGGGGAGGGGGGTTTAAGAGGCACAAATGGGGGATGTAAGACACACTAAGGAGGGAATAAAATACACTAAAGGAGGCGTAAGTCACAAAGGGGCAAAAAGGGTGAAGATATTCAAGAGAGGGAATATGAAAAACTAAAGGGGGTAGGGGGGGCGTGGCCTGGCTGCTGATGGAGTAGGACGCACGCTTTCGGAGCTCCCAGGCCCTAACCCGCTAAAGCCCCTATAACAAAGCGTTAAACTCCCACACAACCACGCTGATGGTGAGAACTAAGAAGGGGGCCACTCCCGGCCCGGCGTTGCCCTCCTCGGGACACCCGACGGGACCTATGGACGATTTTCTTGCTACTCCGCAACCGCTGGCCGGCGCACGAGGCCCAAACAATATGGCGCCTGCGTCCCCGGGTATGAGCAGCCACAATCCCTCCCCGCGGGGATCCCCCGCAAGAGACACACAAACAGATACTCTCACCCAGCTGTCCGCGGACATGGCGGCTATTGCGGCGAACATGCTCACGAGGGGAGACAAGGCTGAACTCATTGCGGAGCTTCGAGCAGCGGTACGTGAGGAAATCACGGCAGTGAGGCGGGACCTGGCGGTGCTGGAACAGAGAGTGGACGATTTGGAGGTACACAGCCTGCAGGCCACCCAACACCACCGGGCATCAGAGCTGGCAGCCACAAGGCAAGGCAATATCCTACTAGATTTGAGACGCCAAGTAGAGGACCTTGATAACCGAGGCAGACGTAATAATATCCGCATCAGGGGCATGCCGGAATCTGAAGGTGAATCACCACGTGAGCTGCTCGAAGGCCTGTTTACCCAGATCCTGGGCGAGGCCGCACCGCCAGACTTTGGACTTGAGAGAGCTCACAGGGCGCTTAGAGCACCGCGCAGGGATGGTCAGCCGAGAGACCTGATCTGCTGTCTCCGGTCATTTCAGCTAAAGGAGGCCATTATGAGGTCGGCCCGCTCACAACGCTCACTCCGATACATGGACTCACCTGTTGCACTGTACCAAGACCTATCCAACATCACCCTGGATGCGAGACGAGCCCTAAAGCCAATTACAAATGCGTTACAAGAGAAGAGGATTCACTATAAATGGGGATACCCGTTCAGCTTACAAGCGAGGATTGGAAATATATGGCACGTCTTGAGGTGGCCCACAGAAGTCCCACGCTTCCTGCACGCGCTGGGCCTACCGGACTTGCCTGTACCTAACTGGATTTTGGACTATCCGCCCGCAAGGCCTACGGGTCCGACTACACCAGCCGACATGCTCAGAAGGGGACCCATGCCGAGTACACCCCCCCAACGTAGAGGTGGCCCGGATGCGCCGGAGGAATAAGCTGCGATTGGGCCCCCGGGGACGCAGAACCCGCATCGACGAATGACCTGCACACCGTTTTCTTTTTTCCTACCGGCCAGGCCCGAGCAGTGGACAGCCCCTGACCTCCCACCGCATAGAGTGAAATGCAGAGGCCCAGAGACACCAGGACTGTACGCCAGGGGTATGTACTGTCTTTGTGCCCCCCCCCCCCCCCTTCCCCCCCCCTCCCTCACTGGGACCCTGAGACTCCCCGGGATCTTCCTGACCAGGGGGGGGCCGATGTTTTGGGGAGGGGTATGGGATGGGTAAGATAAGCATTCCGACATGTTTTAGCGGGTGGCCAGCAAGGGGTCTTGCAAACCCACAACAGGGGATACATTATCAGGTGGGGTGGGGGGTGTGAGACGATCAACGGGGGGATAGCCATGCCGGCCAAGGGGCCCCACCCCGACGAGGGGACGGGATGTTTGCTGGACATTGCACCACCACCGGCCATGAGATAAGGGAAAGGGGGCCGAATATCACCCAGACTATGCCTATTAATTGACAGATGTGATCAGGCCTCGAGCCGCTGTTGGGGCCGGGGGTGGGAGGGGGGGGTGCGGGCGGGTGGAGGGGGAGGCCTGGCCACGCACCCGTGACGCGCCCGCGGCCGACCGGGCTCCAGCTGGGGGTCACACCCTGGCGGGCGCGAAGCCGGACGCGGTGCGGAACGAATGCGTCTCCGGGGGGACCATGTTGATTTGGCGGGCGGGGGAGATTTTTAGCCCATGCAACTGAATGTTATGTACATGTTTTACTTGGTTTTAGCCTAAGTTGATGTTTTTGTTCATTAGTCCTGTACGTTAGCTATCCAGTAGGGCAGGGAGACCCCCCCCGACTCTATATGTTATATATCCACTCCAGGACACAGGGAGGTGGGCCCGGAAGTGCTTTAGCCTTCACAATCACGAAATTGGGGGATGCAGGGATCCCGGCAATTCCCACACAGGCTAGGCTCGGGACACCAAGGGTCCCCACCCGTTCTCAGCATCTTACATGGCCGACACGGGGGTCCCGAGAGGGGGATTAGGGCCGCCATGGGTACCCCGCGATAGCTTAGTTAGGGAGACTCGCCGGGCTCTGACCCGACGGAAGACACACTCGGCGGGTTAGGAGCTGAGGGAGTCCACTACTGACTTCATCTACCAGAGAGGGCGACCGACACCATAGGTAGCCTCTCACGCACCCCACGCAACTGACCTATACTGTACATACTGGTCCGGGACTGGAAGGGGCTTCACCTTAGTACCCCCGACAATCTACACCCGACCAAGGTTCACTGTTGCCTTTTGTTCCCCGACTGACCTACTTACCTAGACGGTTGACCACACCTTCACCACATACCTCCCCACCCACCTTTCCCTCTCCCCGAATAGACCCGACTAGACCGACGAAGCTTTCCCCTACGATACCCCGCTGAGCCCGGGCGGGGGACTCTCGCGAAGAGACTATGGAGTCCTTTAAACCGGCGCTGCTTAAACTCTGGTCCCACAATGTTAGGGGTCTTAACCTCCCTGAGAAACGGGCTCAATTGCTGCGCAGGTTATGGGCCGACAAGGTGTCCATAGCGTTCCTGCAGGAGACGCATTTCCGCGGTACTTCCGCGCCAAAACTGGAGAATAGACGCTTTCCACAGGGTTACTTTGCCAACCACCCAGACATGAAGAAGGTGGGTGTGGCGATTTTATTCGCCCACTCGGTACATTTCCAACACAAGGCTACTCTCATTGATCCGGGGGGTCGATACATCTTCCTTAAAGGCACCATCGGAGACGTTCCCCACACGTTCGCGTGCATCTATAGCCCCAACAGGCAACAACACACATTCATAGCCAAGACACTGATTAAACTGGACAGGTTCAAGGAAGGCCTCGTGGTGCTGGCAGGGGATCTTAATGTCCCTCTTGACCCGCGCATGGACTCCTCTCGGGGAGCTAGTACGGTCCCGGAACACTGCCTTAGATCGATCAGACGTTCCCTGACCAAAGCTGGGTTAGTGGACTGCTGGAGGGCGGCGCACCCGGAGGACAAAGATTTTTCTTACTATTCCCCGATGCACAAACAATACAGCAGGATAGATTACATATTCATGCCCCAGGGTAGCCTGCCTCTTCTCCGAGAGGCCAACATAGGACTCATTCACCAGTCAGACCACGCACCAGTCGCGGTGGAAATAAAATCTCCATTGCTCAAACCCATGGAACGCCAATGGAGGCTCAATGAGTCCCTGCTGGACGACCTAGGGACCTGTACCATAGCCCGTCAGACTATCAGGAACTACTTTGAGGAAAATGACACAGTAGACATGTCCCCCCTGACACTGTGGGAGGCCCATAAATGCGTAGTCCGAGGGCACTTCATTTCCGTGTGCACACAGCGCAGGAAAGACAGGGCACGCGAGCTTACAGACCTCACGAAACAGATAGCAGACTTAGAAAACTCACATAAGCACACACTAGACGACAACATACATTTACGGCTCACAGAAGCCCGCAGAACACTCACGAACCATCTTTCCCAGGGCCTGCTGCACACCATGCGAAAATCTGCCAGGTTCTTCTATGAGCACTCCAACAAAAGCGGCAAACTCCTGGCGAAGATGCTCCAGGAAAAGCGTAGATCCCAACACATACACAAAATCCATACACCAAATGGGCGAACTACGGGGATGCCTGAGGGCATTCTGGACGCTTTCAGGTCCTATTATGCGGACCTGTACAACCAATCCCGGACCCAACAGGGAGCTGCTGCACAGACCCATTACCGACGAGTAACGGACTATCTAGCTCACCATGTAACACGTAAACTCACACCGGCACTCGCGGAGGAGCTGGACAACCCCCTCACCCTTGAAGAACTAGCGACTGCAATGAAACGTTCGAAACCACACCGAGCACCGGGTCCAGACGGCCTCCCCCTGACTTACTTACGGACGTTCCAAGAGGAGCTCCTACCGAGACTTCTGACTGGCCTAAACGCCCTGCGGGAAGGGGGTGCGTTCCCCACGGACACCCTAGCGGCTGTAGTCACGGTGATCCCCAAGGAAGGGAAAGACCCGAGCAATTGTGCCAGCTATAGGCCGATCTCACTGCTTAACGCAGATCTAAAATTGTTCACGAAGGCCCTTTCCCTGAGGATATCCCGGTTACTGCCCGACCTGATCCACCCGGATCAGGTCGGCTTCATTCCAGGCAGGGAAGCACGAGACGACACCATCCGAGCGCTAAACATAATTCATAACGCACGGGTCGGAAAGCGAGAAGTCGTCCTCCTCTCGACGGACGCCGAAAAGGCGTTTGATCGGGTGGATTGGACATACCTGAAGGAAACGCTGCATCACATGGGCTTTGGTCCATATATGCGCATGTGGATCTCGGCCCTGTACACCACCCCGACTGCCCGGATACGGATAAACGGAGCCCTCACGCGGTCTTTCCCGATATGTAATGGAACGCGACAAGGCTGTCCCCTGTCCCCCCTCCTGTTTGCCCTCACCCTGGAACCCTTCCTGGAGGCGGTCAGACGGGACGGGGGTATAACGGGGGTTCGCATGGGCACAGAGGAACATCGGGTAGCGGCATACGCCGACGACATGTTGTTCTTTTTGGAACAACCTCTGGTCTCCGTGCCCAACCTACTAAAGGCTTTTGACGAATACCGCCAGGTGTCAAATCTGAAATTGAACCTTGACAAGTCGGAGGCGATGCCGATAATGAAGGACGAAGGCGAAGCCCACAGACTAGGCAACCAGTTTGCCTTCTCGTGGTGCACGGAGAAGATACGGTACCTCGGTACCTGGCTACCGAAAGACCTTTCACAAACGTACCAACTGAATTTCCTGCCCCTTCTCCGGAACATACAATCAGACCTCCATCGCTGGACGGCTTACTATATCACCTGGTTCGGGAGGATTAACGCGATCAAGATGAACGTGTTGCCACGGTTGCTGTATCTCTTTGCCACCCTGCCACTTTTAATCCCACAATCATTCTTTAAATCGCTGGATACAGCGATCCGTGGGTTCATCTGGAACCATAGACCCTCGCGGGTCCGCAAGTCGACGATGGAGAGACCTAAACAATCCGGGGGACTGGGACTGCCCTCGGCGTCCAATTACTATAAAGCCACACACTTGCACAGGCTCACAGACTGGCATGTAGACAAGAGCCCAAAGCGCTGGGTGGCTATGGAGCTACAGCAAACAGGAGGTAAAATCCCCTCGAGACTGTGGTTGGGGGGCACCACGTTCGCAGAACTGCGGACGGGCAACCCCATGATAGACGCGACCCTCAATGTCTGGTGCAAGGTTCGTTACACCCATCGGCTCACTACATCACCGAACCCGTTGACCCCGATCACATGCAACCCAAATCTAGCAGGGGGACTCCACCCGACGGCACTGCGGAACTTTCATCAGGCGAACTGGATATACCTAGATCAGTGGTGCTCGAGGGGGCGACTCCGTCCCCTCGAGGACCTGCTCGGAGACACACGGCCCACACAATTAGACATCTTTCGGTACCACCAGGTGCAATCGTATGTCACCAGCTTAGCTGGAAAAGACCACCTTCATAGGCAACTGACGGATTTTGAAAAAATATGCACAAAAAGAGGTCACATAGACCATGGGGTGTCGCGCATGTGCGACTCTCTGAGAGAGGCCCAAGACTCCTACCCATTGGGATACAAGAGCAAGTGGGAAAGAGAGACAGGTACACAACTCTCGGACCAGGAATGGGACAAAATAGTCCGCTTAACCCACAAGTGCTCGATCAGCTCAAAGATCCAAGAGACTGGATATAAGCTATTATCGCACTGGTACCGGACTCCGGACACCCTTAGGCACTTCGGTGGAGCTGGTGCGGGTGACTGCTGGAGGTGCGGCACGGCCCTGGGAACGAATCTGCACATCTGGTGGTCTTGTCCACGCATAGTAACATACTGGCAGATGATAAACACGAAAATTAGAGAAGTCACAGGCGATCCCATCCCTCTACAACCCATGACAATGCTTCTACATCACACTCCCATACCCACGCAGAAATATAAACACTCCCTCACCATACATCTGTTGAATGCAGCGAAAGCATTGATTCCCCTACATTGGAAACGCACAACGACACCCTCGTTTAGACAATGGGTGGACAAGGTGGAGAGCGTCTATGATATGGAGATACTGACAGCCTCTCTGCAGGGACGCTCAGATAAGTGCGCATTGCAATGGTACCCCTGGCGACTTTACATCTCCAGGGGAATCGCGTAAAATCCCCGGGATAGGCAGAGAACCGGAATGGCTACCCGAACTGCGCAGATTGGTCGGACTATACCTAGCGCTAAGGAAATAAAGTAGCTAAATAGCCGGAGGAGACCTCACCCGGGCTCTAGACTTCCCCCCCCCCCTTCTTTTCTCCCCCCTGTACCGACTATGCTCCCCCCCCTCCCCCCTCTTCCCCTCCACCAACCCTTAACTAGACGGACCTTTCATACTACTAGACGCCAGAGGAATCTGGCCCCCTAACTGACTGTACTTCACTCTGACGGACAGGTAACTTTATTCGCACTTAGGTGTTCAAAACCGAGATCCGGACCACACGACATGATACGGAACAAAACCTCTTTGAGGGGACCTAGGAGTCAAGGGAAGCTAGCCAGATGGACATAGACGTGATAGTAGGCCACCACCTAGACACAAACCCACGGACAGCCATGGCCCACCAGACAAGACCGATACCCCTGAAAGGACACTCCACCGAGCAGGGTAACACATGGGGCTGCTCAAACCATAAGTAAGACGCCCAGGGGACACACTGTTCCAATAACTACACACAGCAACGGAATCTGGTCCCGTTTGGACCACCCGTGCACACAAAGAGTACTCATACCCTGACACGACGTAGGTTCTGGGGTAGTAAGGAGTTAACCCCGAAATGGTAACACTAGAAATCTGCTGTTAATAAGGGGGGATATGAGAATGGGAACTGCCGACCACAGAGTCGCCCAAATAAACCCAAGCAAACCCAGGGGGAAGCAAACGAGTGTTCTGGCCAAAGCCAAGTCTGTTACCTAAGCTTCCCAGAAATCGGCATCCTATTTCGGCACCTCAAAAGTTTAACTGTTATTTTATTGTAAAAGGATCAATCTACATTTCCGTGTGACTTATGTGAAATTGCTGTTTTTGTTACCGGTGAAACCTTACCAATAAAATATGATTGACACAAAAAGAAAAACTAAAGGGGGTAAGAAACTCAAAAGGGTGTTACGAGACACAGAGGTAAAGATATATTTTTTTCTACGCGGGGAGGGGGGGGGGGGGAAGCAAAATGCATCTTTGTCTTTGTAACCAAAAATCCTTGCACCGGCCCTGTATGTTGTCACTGTGTTAGTAACCAGAGCACATTTTCTGAAGTTACTCTTCCTATACACATCCCTGTCTTCCTACACACATCCCTGTACAAAGTTTTTAAATTATATTTATCTCCCAGGAAGTAAAATAGAGGGACATTGGGCACTTACTGAATATTCATGGCAATTGCTGCATTCAGTCTGACAGTCACTAGAGGTATAATCTCTGGCAATTGTAAACTGAGCCATTTCTAATATTTGCCAATGTTTTGCATTGTCAATAAAAAGGGACAGTATCTATGCATCAAAACCACTACATAGGTAAGGGCTTTTTTAATACAGTTGTTTTTTTTGGGTTTTTTTTGGTTCTTACGTTATCCCTTTAATCCTTTGTGTATTAGGAAAGTCATATACCATCTGATGAATTATGCATCATCAGAGTACACTGGCATTAAACAGCTTAAAATGACCTTATAAGAGACTAGCTTTGTCTTCGTCCTTTATTCTGCCTTTAAAGTTCGGCTCCTAGTAAAGAGAAACAGAAATCAACATTAAAGGTTTTTTTCTAAAGCTTCCAGATAGTTAACACAAGGAAATAATTAACTTTATCGCAGAGCCGCATGGCTCCGATTTTATGGGCATTTCATAAACACAGGCAGCTTGCGAGCTACTGGGGAAGCCATATAGTAAACAATGTAAATTCTCTGAAAAATCAAGAACGGTTTCAATAATCCGGTAATGCCGTAATAAAAGCAGTGACACTGCTTATTACATTGCAGATTCTAAGAACCTGAACATGAATACAGGTACTCATATGGCTGATAGCACTTATCATAGGTTGCATGATCGTTAGAGAGTACTGTATAAACATATCAGCCAACATATAGGACTTGCCTTTTTATACCAACATGTGGAAGGTGCACATTTTCTGTATTAAGAAGGGGCCGGTGCTACAACCTAATATACTTGAAAATTCAGTTTCAAATGAATCACGATTTGTCTGAATTTTGCGCACACCTAGAATATTTCCAAATCTGGTAATACTGGTACATTTCGATCAACGACATGGTGCGAAATGGTGTGTTTTAGATACAATTAGCTGTTCTTTCACGAGTAACACATTTTCACTCATTAATTTCCCATGCAGCAGACCTTCTCGGAGAAACAATTTAGGTTATTCAGGATGTAAACCCTCTGTAAAGTAAAATAAATTAATGAAAACACTCTAGTTAACAAAGTTATTGGATGTTTACCTTCAAATTGCAGGAAGCTATTTTGCTAAGTACAGATAATTTCAGCTTAAGTGCCATCATCCTTTAGATAGAAAGACTTGATTTACACGTTGAGTATGTTCCCATTACCTTGGGGACTTTTTTTTTTAAGAACGAACAATGTTCAAAAGGAACTGACTGGATTTACTTTATAGTATTATTTTAAGGGGTGTGCTGAAAGTTACTGTATTGAATAGTTGTACACATTCAGAAATTGCACTATACAGCGTTGTACACAGTATATTGTACCATATAAAATTGTACACATTTATATATTGAAAAAATCAGGTCATATCACTTTTTCTTGTAACCAATAATCTTCAAGAAAAATCAATAATAAACTGATAATAATGAAAAAAGGGGCCAGTGCTTTGGTTGCCTAATACTACTGTAATTAATACTACTGTAATTAATACTACTGTAATTAATACTACTGTAATTAAGTCAGTCCATGAATTATTGATTAAAGAATCTGCACAAAACAGTTTGGTTTCTTACTTAGTGCTTAGTAAACACAAGGACAGAAATGGACATAATAAAGTAGAAGTAAAAAGTTTAAAGCACAATGGATGGGGGGAGGGGGGGTGAAGGGGGGTGCCCTGTGTGACATGGAGTAAGGGGTGCACAGAACACCCCCCTTCTGCCCGAGCAGGCTCCTGTCTACCGGTGCCCAGTACGATGCTGTGCTGTGAGTATATGCAGTGCGGGCAACGTGCTCTGAACTGTTGTTGGAGCTGGAATTGTAGATTATGCTAACGTAGTGTACCTATAATCTTAATTTTAATAATGACAGGAGGCGAGTATTTTGCATAACTTTCTTTACTTTATGCCTCCAGCAGCACAAGTCAATCAGAAAACTTTAAACCAATCAGTAACCAGCATCACATCCATATATAAAGCCCTGACAGTCACATGATTTCCTCTTTCTTTGATGCGAAAACAGTCCATTATAGCGTCAGGGAATTCGAATAACAGTCCTGAGTAACGTGTAGAACATAACTTGTAACGAGGCTTGAAACCTTCCAGCTTTATCTTGATCTTTATCTTTATGATGGTTACTCTGAAAAGAACAGAAATACGTGAAAGGTGATGGAACCCAACTGATGTCCACATTAAATCCAGTATTATATGTATCTATATTTATATTACGTTAATATACTAAAACATTAAACAACCGTAGAATACTTTAATAATCGCCACGGCTGAAACACCCGTCAACCAAATAAGCATCCCATAAATATACTGAAATATCCAAAATCTTATAATTAGACTGAAGATGACAACCAGAAAATAGAATTTCCCAGAGTATAGGGAGGGAAACAGGGAGGGAAAATACTCGCCTCCTGTCATTATTAAAATTAAGATTATAGGTACACTACGTTAGCATAATCTACAATTTTATCACATGACAGGAGGCTTCGTATTTTGCATTTTTAAAGCTGTGGTATGAACGAAAAGGATGCGTGTGTTTGACGAAAATATACGGAAGTTGTCTCGCCGCGTCCAATTCGCCGCCCGTAAAAATTATAGAGGCCTGAGAAGCGGCCGTGCCTCGTACCGAATGAGTACCTGAAGCACGTCTCCACTCCCGTTAACGATAACCACCAGTGAACCCATCCAGACAGAGTGTTCATGGAAACTGGCTTGTATGGTTGTTATAAATCCCGCAGATGTCTACTGTGTCAATCTAAGTGATGTCGGGATCTCCATATAACCAAACACCGCTATAACTGCACAAAGACTGGGAGACCGCCGGGAACCGGGTAAAATGCGGACGCGAAAGGGATTAGTTCTACGAAACATCGTAGAGGTCCTCCCTTCTGTTGATACTGAAAAACCATTCGCGTCGACCTCCAGAGTATCTGATACCCGACGAAAAAATCTAACGTAACGTGATTATGACTGACGGTTGACAGAGTGATAGGTTCGTGTTATCAGACTAGTTCCGAAAACCCCAATCAAAGTCTCACAACAGTGATACTTTAACTCATGGTTCTGGACCGTATGTTATCCCGTGGAAAAACGACCTATGAAAAAGTTCTTGATCGACCGGAGTGTCGTGAATCGTACTATGCGCTGTCGAACTAACGGAGCGGAACCCGTTAATGGAGCGGTCGGATCGTGCCGATCGGCCCGTCGTGAAAATTATGAGCCAGATTCAACATCGAGGTAGATAGGGGTAGTAAAAAAGACCGTAGTCCCTTTCCATACCCCAGTGACTTCCAAGTGTTCCATGTGGATAAGTTATTTCGGGGAATACCTGTTGTCCATGAGTCCCATGACTCTAGTTGGTTGCGATAGTCTCTTGACATACCAGTCTCCCTTGAAGGACACCAATTCACCAACTCTAGCCGCTCCTGCATTAACAATCGATGATGATGTTCTCCCTTTTGATCTGCCCGAAGGCAAGTTAGAACTGAAGAAGCAAAGGATGATCCCAATTAAAGACAAATCATTCTAGGTGTCACGCTTAGCTCCTTTACCTCTGTAACGAGTACTATCGAAGTCCTTGCCATTCTGATCCCAATTTCATAGGTGTGCCCGGATCTCAGGCAGCGAGCTTTCAGTCGATGTCTGGCCTGTCCGTGAAGTGGTCATGGGAAATAGTCAAGGTACTATGGAGCCTTTCCGCCATATCCGTCGCATTTCCTTACGAAAAATCGCTATCGCTGATGTGGAAAAAGTGCAATCTGTCCAAGGTGGAATCTATTCCGAAGTAGAGGTACGTAGTTACTCGGAGCTGGAATCGAACCGACTCCGCTCTGTTCATTATGAATCCCAACAATTCCAGAAACTGTAACAATAAATCTCGTTTGTATACGCAGTTAGGAATTGGGCTTAAAAGGGTCAGCAAGTTGACTAGGTATGCTACGGCGGATACCCTTTGCTCTTCAGTGCGTCCTGACCAGCTTCCAAAACTTCTTGAGGTACTATGTGAGCCAATAGGTAAGTGTCCTTTCAAATCTTACCTTGCAAAACCCTTTGGAGGAGCAGGTCTCCTAACAGATGTATACCTTCCTTCTTGAGATGTCAGTACGTCCCAAAGCCATTGGGTTGGCCTATGTTGATGACTAGGTGAGAGTCTCCTGTCTTCTTCTTTACTACTTTTACGTGGACCTCGGTCTGATCGGGGCATAGATATCCCTGTAGTGACACCGAGCTCCCTGTTGAGGACTATCTTGTACGTTCCTAGATGACATGGGCATTCCATCCTGAGCTTGTTTCGTACTTCTTTTCCCCGAAGCCGGAGGTTGGCAAGGTGTGCCCGGTGCTTCGGCAAACCCCTTTCGGATGATCCTGGGTGTCTGGTGGTACGCGAGTCAACCAAGGTTTTCCAGTGTGCCAAAGGAAACTTTTCTTGCCAGGCGGATTCTGTCACTTTTCCTCTTCCGATGGAGACTCTCCCTTCTCTTATGATCTCCAGAGAAGGGGGGGGATGGAGTCCTCGTCCCCTGATGATGGAGTCTGAGATGTTCAATGTGTAGGATGTTCTGAGAGACGGTTCCGCTAAGTCGTGGTTTTCTCTTTCCCCATTGGGGAAGTCACGTTGGGCCATTCCCATGGTGCTTAGGTGGTAGGATGCCCGACTTGTTAGTCAGCCCCCTGGAGAGGGCTTCTTCACTTGGAAATTGTTCGGTGAATTGAGGGAAATCTGACCTGTTGGTTCACACCCTTTCGGTTTGTGGAGTCAGGATCGTATAACAGTACGCTTATTGTCACTCAGTGTGCCTCTGTGTATAACCGGGGTCACCCAGCATTTTGATTAATTGGTACCACTTTCGCAGGATCTGGGCAGTTGTCTGAGCATGAGGACACTCTCCGTAGGACCGGGACGTACCCGGGTATGGGAGACGTGAAAGTCTCCCTATGTATAATCCAATGGTTCATCCTTATATGTCCTAGAATAGTGGAGTTTGGCGGTATAGTGGGTTCTCCTTCTCGGTTAAGGGAAGGGCGTACGGGTCCTCCAATTGAAACATAGAGGTGTCGGCACACATGCCTGTAGTGTGCCCTGGTCTTGTTGGGACCCTCTTCCGGTCTGTGGGGTACCGAGACAGGTGTCAGGTATGGTAATACACTTATTGTCACTAGTGGGTCTCCACCTACAGCTGGGGTTCACCCAGAACTGTTTCCATCAATACCACTTAGAGATTTCCTGGAGTGGCCTGAGGAGGGGGTCGCCCTCAATAAGACCGGGATGAACGGTCAGAAATGTCGGGACGTAAGCCCGTATGGGGGTACGGTAGTCTCCAAATTATCCAATGGGTCACCCTTATTGGATATAGTACTGTGGAGCTTTGGCAGCACCATGAGCTCTCCTTCTTGGTGCTGTCGACCTGTATCCATTGTGTAACAGATCGTACTCCATGGTTATCAGCCCGTCCTAGGGCGTGGGGATTAGACCTCAATATCTATATATCCCTAGCCATTCCGGGTCTAGGCTGGGTTCTCTGACTTCCTGATGTATGTCTTACCAGTCCTCCTCCTCCGAGGGCGAGTCCTCTGCCCTCCATTCGTCTATGATTTCCAAGGACAGTGGAGATAATGGTTCCTCATCCCCTGATGGGGTCTTGTGGAGTGTCTGACACAAAGGTAGTATGATTCTTCCCGTCTGTGGGGAGACAGAGTATACGTCAGTGCGTATGTATCTACACAGTGGCTTCCACGTACAACTGGGGGACACCCAGGTATCATGTAATCAGTACCACTAGGAATTTGACTAGTGGTCTGAAGAGGGGTCACCCTCTTATCGACCGGGGTGAACGGTCTTAAATGTTGGGCCGGAGCCCGGTAATGGTCGGGACGGAGCCCGGTAATGGTCGGGACGGAGCCCGGTAATGGTCGGGACGGAGCCCGGTAATGGTCGGGACAGAGCCCGGTAATGGTCGGGACGGAGCCCGGTAATGGTCGGGACGGTGCCCGGTAATGGTCGGGACGTAAGCCCGGTAATGGGAGGTATCGAAGACCTCAGTACGCTTTCACCCTTGTGTATGGAATTTTGTGGAAATTTTGCCATTGTGGATTGTGCGTACTTCGTTATAAGCCCTAGATTGGGCGTGGTGGTCACCCTTTGTAAAACAAAATTGTCATTTCGGATAATGCCAGATTTTTTGTTTTTGTTGTTTGTTTGTTTGTAATGATTTCTGGGTAGTTCTTCAGTGGTTTGTACCAATCCTCATTGCCTTCTGTGAGTGTTCACCCGATTGGGTAGTGCAGCCTGAGCCTGATGGGAGTTGTTCCTGGTTTGGTGCAGTACAATCCCAATGGTAAGTTACCTGCAGTGGCCCTTTAGCACAGAGTTGCAGGGGTTAACTGCAGTGAGAAGTGTGCTTAGCCTGATGGGAGTTGTTCCTGGTTTGGTGCAATACAATCCTAATGGTAAGTTATCTGCAGTGGCCCTTTAGCACAGAGTTGCAGGGGTTAACTGCAGTTAGAAGTGTGTTAAGCCTGATGGGAGTTGTTCCTGGCTTGGTGTAATACAATCCCAATGGTAAGTTACCTGCAGTGGCCATTTAGCACAGAGTTGCAGGGGTTAACTGCAGTGAGAAGTGTGCTTAGCCTGATGGGAGTTGTTCCTGGTTTGGTGCAATACAATCCTAATGGTAAGTTATCTGCAGTGGCCCTTTAGCACAGAGTTGCAGGGGTTAACTGCAGTGAGAAGTGTGTTAAGCCTGATGTGGGGAGTGTGTTTAGTTTTTACACCTATATCATGTGGCAAAACTTTATTTCCGACCATGTCCAGCATTTTGACACTTCACCTTTAAAACTAGGTGAGGTGTCCTGTGGGTAGGACCAATTTATTCAGGTAACTCTTAATGGCACATAAAACATTTATAGAAGCAGAAAAACTATGTGCCAGTTCGTGGGAATCACGAACTGGCGAAACTAAGATGGCCGCCGAGGATCTCGCGGTATCGCGAGATCCAAGATGGCCGCCGTTCGCGCGCAAAATTGCCGCGCAGTCCGCGATCGCGGCCCGCGATTGCGGTCCGACGGTATCGGTTGGTACCCCCTCGCGCCCCCCTACCCACCCCTCGGTACCCTGGGACTCTTGGATAAGCCTGGTGGTCCCGCGCGATCGCGGTAAAATGCCGCGAATCGCGAGGGACAAACAGGCAAGCAGGCAGACAGCAACAGATCCCAGCAGGGGAAAAAACAGTGGGGAAAAAAACACCTTACAGTCCAGGGAGAAGGATGGGTACAGCAGAGAGAAGTAGAGGAGGCAGATGAAAGAGGGGGGCCCCAGACAGGGGGGAAATTAAAAGGTACAATGCCAAAACAATTTAAAGAGACCACAAAATAAATTTGCATTATATATATAAAACAGTTGAGAGCTTAATACTCTGACCTGTGCCTTGGCTGGAAGCAGCAAAGAAAGAGGAAATCATGTGACTGTCAGGGCTTTATATATGGATGTGATGCTGGTTACTGATTGGTTTAAAGTTTTCTGATTGACTTGTGCTGCTGGAGGCATAAAGTAAAGAAAGTTATGCAAAATACGAAGCCTCCTGTCATGTGATAAAATTTGATGTCACCCCAGCCCCGGCATCAATACAGAGCAGCAGTGAGCTGTGAAAGTAGACTGAACTCAGCAACACTAGAGATGAGGTTCCACTCCAGCTCTTACTTTAAACAGTAAGGCAGAGTGCACATTGTTGTTAAAATGTAAAAATAATAAAATACTAAATTAAGTGTGTATTTATTAATGTAAGTATTTGTTGGTCAATGAATGTGTTACTGTATATCAGTCTCTGTGTGAATATATGAGTTCTCGTGTTTATATGAATGTATGTATGTATGAGTTTGTGTACATGAATATGTATGCATGAGTCAGTGTGTGCACATGACAATGTGGGTGTGCATGGATCTGTGTGTACAGTATATGATTATGTGTGTATACATATATGAATCTGTGTATGTATATGACTGTGTGTGTGTGAATCTGTGTTTGTATATAAATGTGTTTGTTTGTTAGTCTGTGTGTGTGTTTATGTGTATGAGTCTGTGTGTGTATGAGTATGTTTAAGTGTGTCAATGTGTGTGTGTGTTTATGTGTGTTTTTGTGCCTGAGTCAGTGATTTCCTATGGGGAATATGAAGATGCAAAGTGTGAGATGCTCAATATCATTTCACAGAGTAAAACTCTGTTAGGGAGCAGGAAGCATATCTTGTCTCTGGAAGACAACCATTAGAAGTGTACTTACCCCTTCAATGTTTTACATTGCAGGCTTAAGGAGACAGGATCACTGCACCCAGACCTCTTCAATGAGAGGAAGTGGCTTGGGTGCCTATAGTGTCCTTTTCATTTTCTGCACCCACTGTATTCTGCTCCATTTTTCATGATGCTGCTCATACCAAACATTCGTATTTTTCAATGGTCTAATAAACGTGTATGTTTTTAATATAATGTTGCCTAAACATAATGTCCTGATATCTAGTCCTTCATCCACCATTTTTCCAATCACTATGTTTGTTTTCTGGGCTGAAGCAAGACAAGTGCTCCGATCCAGAATTCACACGGTGAGGTTCAATTTCTGCAGTAAAGTGCCATTCATTATCTCTCTGTATTGGTATGTACATACATATTAGACATGAAGATTTGTTTCGGTCTGAATTGCAAGTTGTCTACATTTGAGCAAATCAGGTGATTGGTTGAATTCCAGAACTCTGAGCTGAAATGTAACCAAATCATATGCAGTACACTCACAGGGCATTTCCCAGCCATGACTAATTCTAGATTTATGATTAAATCTAAATCAAAGTTTTCTGTCAAAATTAATGCTGATATACTGATGCTGGTGCAGGGCCTTACTGCCATGGTGGAGAGATGTGTTTTGCTTGAGCTCATCTCCTATACTGGCAATAAAAGCTGTTTTCCGACTCTTCAAGACCGATTTTAATTCATGACGAGCGATTTACTTAATTCTCGACGTGCTGAAGCACGATGTTGAGGTCATTGATCTGACTGGAGCTTGTTTTCTACACAGATTGGACCCTGCAGCCTATGGAGCACCAAGTGTGAGAAGTGGCCAATCTCCCAGGCAGGAATCGCCCAGCAACATACAGCACTGTGCATATGCCCCCCCCCCCCTACCATTTGGACCGGTGGGGGTGATTTCGGTCTGCCCCTGGGAAGCTATTCTGACCTCATGGGTGCACAAAGCGAAGCCACTAAAGCTGACAGATATTACAGCGAACCACCTAATATGGCGGACGTCATGAAAGCACCCCAACACTGGAGAGGAAAAGCTTGACATGGTGTCCAGACTGAACAGTGTTTTCCACGATTTCTGGCAGAAACTAGAGCAGAGATGGCAGAGGACTACCCCACAGCAGTCTGATAGTCACTCACCTCGACAGCCTACTCTAAATCCGCCACAGAAGACTGTGGCTCCTCCACAGCCCAGGGCCCCAAAAAGGCGGCGAGGCAGGAAGCACCCTCCACTTCAACACAAAGCTACGGACCAGCATTGGGAGTCCCAGAGTGCTTGCGACACACCTGCTGTGGCTAAAAGCTAGGTCTTGCAGAATGCCTGTGGAGCAGCGGGAAACCCTGATCTCGCCCTTCAACTGGATCAGCCTGTCCACATCTGGGCTCAAGGGCCTATGGTATTCCATCCTGCTGCAAGTCGGTGTTCTGCCCATGGAGGGCATAGGATGAAATGGACATGCAGACTGGACACTGCAAGGCTTATGACTACTCACTTTAACCCTCTTAGTTTACTTTGATGGGATCCTCATCTCTCATATTGTTCAATCTTATATGTCTTTACTATGCTAAATAGACCACCTACTAAGGGACTTCTTGGGGGATATACTCTGACAAGTTACTCAGTGTTTTATATTGCTTTCTTGTTATTTTATTTTACAATTGTCTAGCCAGCTACCATTTGATTTATGTTTTAAACCCTACTTTAAAGTAGTTACACTACTTCATTAAGCATGTTCTCATATATTACTTTTATGCAACTAAAATCTATGTCTAGAAAGTCTTGCTAATATTTAACTTAGTCGAACCTACCTACTTTAGACATACGTGACTAACCTGAATATACCAAAACATAAAATTAGTGTTGTACTCTCACAATGCCTCATGTCTATTGTACTGTTTTTGTTGATGTGCTTGCCTTGGCTGTTGGAGCATTGCAGGCTTATTTGTATTTTTTCTATATGCACTGCAAAAATAAAGAATTTTATTTAAAAAAAATGAATACTGGTGCTATATAATTGTTGCCCACTATCAAGGTGAAGGTAGACATATGGGTGGGAGATAGCAATTTGTTTACATAAGGAACCTGGGTAGTAGCTGCCACCTAGAAACTTATTTGTAATATTGAATCTAAGATTGATTGGAAGACATTCAACCATTCGAAAAACTACTGGCAGACTTTGAAAGTATATAAGTGGGTTTATTCACAAAACAAAATCACAGGAATTGCTAGTAAGTCCGCCGTGCAATAATAAGGGGATGATATAAATCCAACTTTGGAGACCACCATTTTGCCAGAAAAGCAATTAAAGCCTGCTCATAGTTGGGTTATATATGAAAAAAGGTCTTTGTAGCGGAGATATATCAATAAAATCTATTGCTTAAAAAAAAATGCATAAAAAAACTTTACTCCACAATTTGCAAGTGGCAAATTCCAATAACCACCATTAAAATTTACGTTTCGTGCAATTGAAGGTATTTGATACTTTTTTTTAGGCTTGCTTGAATAAATAATTGATTTTATTTTATCCTTATTAATGTTGACCAATATATATGTTCACATAGTAATCTATAGCTCTAAGCAGGTGATATGTTGTCATTTGTTCCATGTGTGTACGTTACCACCTTAAAACACCACACCTTCTACTTACATAAATTATTAAATCTCCTAATTGTGAATCGGATGTTTCTCTTGTTGGCGATACAATACTGACAACACAATGTTATAGTGATTGAACATTTGAAGCCATCCAGGATGTGGTAAGGCAAACTCACATGACTGATAAATGTGTGTGAATAAATATAGGAAGAGATAAGGCTTTGATACAGAAACCAATACTTCCCGCCAACTCTGTTTGAACACTGATAGACACCTCGACAAACAAATATCATTTGCGCATTGTGAATCTTTTATTTTCATTAGCCATTACATACAGAACACTACATGTTAAAGGTACAGTCCATTGTACAAGTGTCTAAGATAGTGTTAAGAACTTTAATGCCGCAATCCCATAGATATGAGTCAGCACTGGTGGATTAATCCATACACACTATCAGGCACACACTAATACACACTGTCACACATATACACATACACACACAATTTTATTAAAGTGTCACGTATTCATCCGCTTATAGAAATGTGGTTAATGACATTTACTGTCCACACAGGAAAAGTTGTGCCGAGCAGCAACCTAATCCACAGAAGGGTTAATGCTGAGCAGCAATTATGCAAATGGTACTTGGTAACTGACTTTGGGGTCAAAGGCCAGTTACAGCCTATCAGAACTAAAGGAGGGGTATTTAGGCCCAGTTCTCATCCTGCTCAGTGCCCTGTCGTGGTTTCCCTTGTGGTTGTCCGAGAGCGCGTTCCTGTTATTAGTTTTCTACCTGTTTTTTTTACTTTGGCTTTGTTTATTGACTTCTCTATATTCTGGTATCCTGACTCCTGGCTTTCCTCATCGCTGCGTCCCTTTCTGTGTTCCCTGTCCTTGGCTAGTATTTTTGACTATTCTATGTACGTTAAATCCGGCCATTCTAAGGACCGGTAATACGTTACTTATTTGTCATCCGTGCTATACAGTTCTACGTGCTGGATCAAACAGTAATCCTGACATAAAGGACCCGGAAGCTCATATTATGATTTATTGCTTTCTTTATTCCTCAGCAGCAAAGAAAGAATATTAAGATATTCTTAGAAATAAAAAAGCGTCACTGGAGCAAATGGACTTGGAGGAGTTCCACTCGCTCCTGGACACTACCATGACCAAATCAGTCACTCAGGCCATCTACACTGCTATGGGAGCTATGTCAGACAATTTGGCCCACCCCCTATGGTCCCGGACACGGTCTGTGTCACACCGGACGTTCCTGGGCAAATCCAGCTTGATTATTGCCTACGCCACTGCCAAGACAAAGTGCTAAATGTATTGGGGCCTTGTGCCAGAATCTTCGATATGTTCGTAGCGGCCTTAACCGAAGGTGCACCAGTAAATTTATTGGTCATCAGGGGCTGGGTCCTGCGATCCATTTGTCTGTTAATTAACGCTAACACTGCATTGGCCACTGAGAGGCACAAAGCCATCCTCATAAAAATTGAGCCTGTGGTGGCAGTATCTGAGCCTGGACCACAGGAAAAAGGTCTCCTGTTCAGGGACAATTTTGTTAAAGAACTGGGCAACTATATCAGTACCTTTACGACACTGGACAAGGCCCAATTAAACACAAAGAGATTGTTCTCTCAGAAGGTTTTTGGTGGGGCCGGCAGACATCTGAGCCGTCTGCCCGGCTGATCCTACCGGGGTTCGTACCAGTGTTACTGAGGCTCCACCATGAAGAGATTCCAGACTACAGAGATCAAGTTACCTTTGCCTTACTTCCCGGTCAGGGGCAGATCTTGGCAGTCCCGAGGGACATGGGAACCTCCTATGGCCGACAGCCTTATGGTGAGTTTTCTACCATCCCCTCTCCCTTGTATGTCATATGTGGGGGCAGACTGTTCCATTTTTTCAATGTTTGGCACAGGTTGACCTCAAATGTTTGGGTCCTAAACACCATTCTAGGTTATCATATCGAGTTTGTGCAGCACCCAATCCAGACCTCCGTGCCGCACAGATTATTTTTTCCCCACAAGACAGGAGTCTAGTCTTCGAGGAAATAAGCACGCTAAAGGCAAAGGGAGCAATCTACCAGGTTCCAATCTCCAGGTTTTGAGCAACCTCTTTCTGGTACCCAAGAAAGGTGGTGGTGTGAGACCGGTTATCAATCTTCGCCCCCT
The DNA here is from genome assembly GCF_036172605.1 of Pelobates fuscus. Taxonomy (NCBI): domain Eukaryota; kingdom Metazoa; phylum Chordata; class Amphibia; order Anura; family Pelobatidae; genus Pelobates; species Pelobates fuscus. Next base: position 107,403,840 of record NC_086319.1, on the reverse strand, counting down.
CAATGCATTTGCCCGGTATCACCAGTTTAAAATGGAGGGAATTCACTGCCTTCGAGACCTACTCAGGTTGGGGGATTGGATGGTCAGACTTGACCTTCAAGACGCTTACATCGCGATTCCAATTGCCAAGGAATGCCAACACCTCCTTCAATTCCACTGGGACGAGACTATGTGGCGATTCCTATGCCTCCACTTCGACCTGTCTTTGGCTCCATAGTGCTTAACCAAGCTGTTGAAACCCATGGTCGCCCTTCTACGCAGCAGAGGTGTTCGTATGATAATATACCTAGACGATATGCTGATCATGGCCCACAATGCCCACCGGCTTTGTCAACACCTCTCTTGGGCGTTGTCCCTCCTTCATAATCTAGGATTCCTGATCAATTGGGAAAAGTCAGTGCTCATCCCTTCTCAGTCCATGGAGTTCTTGGGATTCAACATCGATGAGATACACGGGACACTCAGCCTACCCCCACAACGGTCAAACTCATCAAGAAACTCATGGAATTCATGGCAGGGTCGTTCGCCGTAAAGAGTCTCCTCGGGGTCATGACCAACTGCTACATCAACCGGCGGCACGAGATCCTAAATACTGAATACTAATACTAAAGGAACTGCTTGGTAGGGATGTGCATGGGTAGAAATTTGGTTCGGCACTTCCGAAATTCGGGACTTCAGCAATTCAGGACTTTGGCAATTCAGGACTTTGGCACTTCAGGACTTTAGCAATTCGAAAATTCATAAGCATCCCTCTCTTGCCACCACAACCACTTGCACATCTGTAGGGCTCCCTACCCCCACCTCTACCTCTAACCCTACCGCTAATCCTACCTCTAACCCTAGCCCTACCCCTAACCACCACAACCACTTACACATCTGGGGTTAGTGGTAGGGTTAGGTGCCCGGACTGCCACCACAACCACTTACACATCTATAGGGCTCCCAGTGCCAGGAATTAGCTAATTGGTTTAGATTCTTGTCATCATTCACATAATTTTCCCTCCCTCTCTTGTTTTGCCACTTTTCAGAAATCTGAAGCACTTCGGCACTTCAGAAATGCGGCACTTTGGCAATTCGGTTTGGTTCGACACTTCAGAAATTCGGCACTTCGGCAATTCGGTTCGGTTTGGCACTTCAGAAATTCGGCAATTCGGACATTCTAAAGCATCCAAATGTCTGAATTGCCGAAATTCGTCCAAATTTACATTCAGAACGGAACAAATTGCACATGTCTTCTGCTTGTATCTAAGATTGATTAGAGGACATTCAGCCGTTCAAAAAACTACCACTGGTATTCAGACTTGCTGCACATGGCAAACATTGAAAGTACATAAGTGGGTTAATTCTGAAATAAAATCACAGGAATTCCCAGTAAAATAAAATCTATTGCTTTTTCGAAAAAATGAATATAAAAATTTAGTCCACCTTGTGCAAGCAGCAAATTCTGTTAACCACCTAACATGTTTAGTGCAGCTAAATGCATTTGATCACTGGGCTGATCCTTATTTTATGCTTTCTTGAATAAAGAATGGATTTTATTTTAACTTTATTGATGTTACTGTTCATATGGCCTTCTATAGCTCTAAGTGAGTGATGTTTTCATATTTTGTAATTTGTTCCATGTATGTACACTAACATCTTAAAACACCACACCTTCTACTTACATAAATTATTTAATCTCATAATTGTGAATGGGATGTTTCTCTTGTTGGGGATACCATACTGACTACACAATGCTATAGTGATTTGATATTGGAAGCCATCCAGGATGTGGTAAGGCTGAGAAATGTGTGTGAATAAATACGTGAAGAGATAAGGCTTTCATACTTCCCGCAAACCCTGTTTGAACACTGATAGACACCTTGACAAACAAATACTTTTTGCTCATTTTGCATATTTTATTTTCATTAGCGATTTCATACAGACCACTACATGTTAAAGGTACAGTCCAAGTACAAGTGTCTAAGGTAGTGTTTAGGAACTTTTATGTCGCAATCCCATAGATATGAGTCAGCACTGGTGGATTAATTCATACACACTGTCAGGCACACATTAATACACACTGTCACACACAGAAACACACACTGCCAATTATACTACCAGGTTCACAAACAGATACACGCTTCCAGACACACAGCCTTCTTTATTCGGGAGATTTTGCTGAACATAAATATGTGTGTTTTTAAACAGTAAAATGTATAATGCTAATGATATCATCAGTGAAAGTGCAGTTTTTGTGTAAAAAAAAAAATGCAAAAAACAAATATGAATGCTAACTTTGGCTAATTGACTAATAAAAAATACTGAGCATAGCAAATTTTAAATACCCTGTGCTGTCTACTTTTTCAAATAGTATGCCATGATGGGAGTAATTTTCATTCCTGGGCAGCCATACGGTCTCAAAGGCAACATCGCCAATCTGGCAAATTTCAATATGTAAAAACTAAAATGGGCAATTTTATTTGACACAGGCCCAGAGGAGGCGGGCTGAAAGCTAGCCGGATAGGAGGCATGTGTGGGTGTGGTGGGTGTGGGTGTAAAATGGGTGTGGCATTTAGGTTAAGGGTTTGGGTGGGGTTGTATAAATAACGGACATTTTGTCCCCTTCACCTCAGCCATCTTAAAAATAACGGCAAGGTGACAATTTCTCCCCCTGTTTCCTATCATTTATTGTTGCTTTTGCTTACCCCACGGCCAGGAGCATGGATATCGATGGAATCCTTGCTGCTCTTCGGGCTGAGGCCCTCCAGGACGGTGGCCGGCACCTGCAGGCCCAGCTGGTAAGGCTGCAGCGTGCCTCCTTGGTAGCTGCTCCCTCTGTCGGCAGCCAGGGTACTCCGCGCCGCCGGGCGCGTCCCCCTACCCGTTACAGCCCCTCGCGGGAGGGTCGGGTGAGGGGTAGGAGCAGGAGCCCCGTTGCCGGCCCGCGCGCCAGGTCCCCCGCGGCCGCGGGCGGCAGCGAGTCAGTGCAGTCTGTCGCCTCCTCCCCAAGGCGGTCTAGAGCTACCCGTGCGGCTGCCGCTTCTCGGGGAGGTGATGGCCGCCCCGCGCCGGTTCCTGCTCCTGTGATCTCGCGGGCCTCCAGGAGGGCGACGACCCGGGCACCTGACAGGCGCTCGGCTCATGGCGGATCTCAGGCGGAGCGCGAGCAAGTGAGGTCGGCGGCCGGCCCTTCTTCAGGAGTGGTGAGTAGGCCGCGAGGCGGCAGGGCAACCAGTAGGGGGTTGGGGGGTTCGGGGGGTCGGGGTATAGAGCCAGGTCCGGCTACTCGTGGGCACAGCCCCCCCCCCTTCTCATCCTCCCCGCTCTGTCTCCCCTGGCCCGGCCACTACCACACTCCCATCAGCCTCATCCGTTCAGCAGGCACTCCCATCAGCCTCATCCGGCCAGCATGCACTCCCATCAACCTCATCCGGCCAGCATGCACTTCCATCAACCTCATCCGTCCATCCTGCATTCTCATCAACCTCAGCCGCCCATCAAGCTCTCCCAACACTCTCTCCTGCCCATCCTACCCCCCTTGGACCCCTCCCTATGGGTCTGATGCCCTCTGCATCTGCCCCACCGTTAACTACGGCCCATGCTGCCCCCTCTGGGGCTCTTTCTGCCATGCCAGATTCACACACAGTTTTTACCACTTCTGCGGGTCCCCAATTACCTGGGTTGGGTGGGCAGGGTTCTTTTTCACCTGTCCTGTCTTCGCAGGTCACCCCTGGTCGGCTGACAAGTCGGTTCCCTGATGCTGTGACTGGTGCAGTGCTTCCTGCGGTCGCAGTTCCCTTGGGGCCGTTGCAGCCTGGTGGGCATGTTGAAGTCCCGCTGCTACCTTCCAATTCAGCTCCTGCAGGTGAGTACTCCGGTATAACGGGGTCGGGTTTGGGGGGCGCTGGCGCAGGGGAAGTGCAAGAATGGGGTTCTGTACTCCAGGCTATGAAGCAGGTTTTGCTAACCCTTGAGCGGGGATATCGCCCCGGGGCTTCCCCCCCGGTGGCTTTAGATAACCAACTTCGGGCGGGTTGGGCAGGTTCCGCAGGGTCTGATCCTTCAGCAGTCGCGGCGTCAATGCCCACCAATATGACACAGGCCCCCAGCCCCTCAACCTCGGCGTTACTGACGGTGACGCCGGAAACTGCAGGGGGCACGGCCGGGGACGCCGCTGCTCTCTCGGGTTTGGGGGTTGCTCCGGCCGCGCACGGTGCGGCGTACATGTGCTGGTCAGGTCCTCTGGGCCTCCATCTAACGCCGGAATTGCGCGCAAAAATAGACAAGGGGGAATTTGTTGAAATCTTTTCTCTCCTCCCTATGGAAGATCTTCCCCGGGTGGACGCTGACGCTAAAGAGTCCGAAAAGGACAAAGAAAAGTTTCGGTATCGGAAGATTCCGAAAACTTTCGGAAACTGGATCCGAGCTTTTTCGATCTTAGCCAGCGTGATAGGTGAGAAGACTCCCGCCAAATGTTCTTCCCTATTCTGCTACCAGGACGTGATATGGAACGCTTGTCGGGTGTACGGCGGGTTAGGGTGGTGGCGGTATGATGAGCAGTTCCGCCAACGTTTAGCGGTTCGGCCTTCCATGGGCTGGGATCAAATGGACATTGGCTTGTGGTTAGCTATCATGACCCGCCCAGCCTCACATCAAGGGGGCCTGTCGTCCTTTCTTGGGGGGGCCGGCGCGGGTTCTTCAACCGCAGCGTCGGCCGGTCAACGTAAAACAGGCTGCTGTTGGCAATATAACGATGGCCAATGCAAATTCGGGTCTAGTTGTCGCTTCAAGCATGAATGTTCGGGGTGCGGCGGGTCCCACCCCGCTTCAAAATGCTTCAAACAAGCCAAAACTGGCGACAAAGGGGACTCTGTGGGCGCTAAGGGCGAAGACGCCGGTGGACGTCGACGCGATGCGCCCATGGCTAAATCGTTATAAGAATAAGAAGGCCTTATTACTGGAGGGATTTGGGCAGGGGTTTTGGATCCCTCACCGGCCTCGGCAGGTCTCCGGTTTTTGCAGAAACCTGAGATCTGTTTCTGAATATCCAGGGGTGGTCAGGGAAAAACTGGCGAAGGAAGTAGCGCTGGGCCGCATGGCGGGCCCATTTCGGGAATCGCCACTCCCCGATCTAAGGGTTTCACCGTTGGGCGTGGTGCCCAAACGGGAACCGGGAAAGTTCCGGCTGATTCATCACCTGTCGCACCCTCATGGGTGCTCGGTAAACGATGACATTGCAGCTGAATTATGCCGCGTTTCCTATGCGTCCTTTGACGCTGCTGTGGGCATAGTAAGGGCCGCTGGCCCCGGAGCACTCATGGCAAAAACTGATATCGAGTCTGCTTTTCGCCTCCTACCAGTTCACCCAGAGTGCCATCATCTCTTGGGTTGTGCATTTGAAGGTCATTATTACGTGGATATGTGTCTCCCGATGGGTTGTGCAATATCCTGTTTTTATTTTGAATGTTTCAGCTCTTTTCTGGAATGGGTAGTGAGAATGGAGTCCGGTTACGATTCCCTGCTTCACTACTTAGATGACTTTCTGTGTGTGGGCCCCGCGCATTCCCCGATATGCTCCCGGATCTTACAAGCAGTGTCGGATGTGGCCTGTAAGTTCGGCGTGCCGCTGGCACCTGACAAAACGATTGGCCCTTCCACGTGCTTGTGCTTTCTCGGGATCGAGATTGATTCGGTCGTCGGGGAATGTCGGCTTCCGTTGGACAAGTTGGCTGATCTACGTGGGGTGGTCCAGGAGGCGAGCTCCTTGCGGAAGATCACGCTGCAACGACTTCAATCCTTGTTGGGCAAATTAAACTTTGCCTGTCGGATTATGCCCATGGGCAGAGTATTTAACCGACGCCTGGCGGCTGCCACGTCTGGGATACTGAAGCCGTTCCACTTCGTCCGCTTGACCAAACCGCTCAGGGAGGATTTAGCGGTTTGGGCGGTTTTTCTGGAAGAGTACAATGGTAGGTCTTACTGGCAGCAGCCCGAGGTAGCGAACTCAGTGCTGCACCTGTTTACGGATGCCGCGGGTTCGTCGGGTTTTGGGGCTATCATGGGAAAACAATGGTGCGCAGAACCTTGGCCAAGATCGTGGTTCGACTCGGGCCTGACCAAGAACATGGCGTTCTTGGAGCTTTTTCCCATTGTGGTGGCTCTCCATCTTTGGGGGCCGGAGATCAAGGACAGGCGTGTCGTGTTCCACTGTGACAATTTGGGCGTTGTCCAGGCCATTAATCGGTTGACAGCCTCCTCTCCTCCGGTGGTCAGGCTCCTGCGGAGCTTGGTACTGTGTTGCCTGTCTTTGAACGTTACATGTCGCGCTGTGCATATTCCCGGTGTAGAGAATACCACGGCTGACGCCCTTTCTCGTTTCCAATGGCAGGTGTTTCGTCTGATCGCGCCCGAAGCAGATACGAAGGGCCTTCCCTGTCCCAGAGAGCTATGGTCCCTTGGCCTGAGCGAATAAGGGAATGGATTCGGTCTTCAGTGTCGGATGCTACTTGGGCCCGGTACGGTAAGGCATGGGGGGACTGGGTCGCTCTGGAGCAGGACCAAGGTGGGTTTTCTTCATCTGCGGAGAGGGTTCAAGGGGTTTTACGGTTGCTCTGGTTTTGGGAGGCTAGTGGTTGTTCCCCAGCCACGGTATCGGGGAAGCTGTCAGGTCTGAGCTTCTGGTTCAACCTGACTCGCGTGCCGGATGTGACCAAAGACTTCATGGTCCGGCTTGCAATGCGTGGCTGGCGTAGAGGTCCGCAGCCTCGGGATTCCAGGAGACCGGTTTCTGGCGCACTGCTACTTGGTATCGCGTCGGTCTTATCCAGGGTCTGTTTGTCCGATTTCGAAGCGCGTTTGTTTCGGGTGGCTTTCTCTTTCGCCTTCTTTGGTGCTCTGCGGATTGGGGAGCTTGTGAGCCCTAGCAAACGGATTCCAGGCGGCTTGTTGTTCCATGATGTGTCTGTCGTGGATGATACGGTGCGTTTTTTGGTGCGAAAGTCGAAAACTGACATTTTTGGTAGGGGGGCATGGGTTTCCCTTCGCGCCATTCCCGGCTCGGCTGTCTGTCCCGTCGCAGCTTTTCAATCTTACCTTCTGTGTCGCCCGGGTGTTGTAGGCCCATTGTTAATTCATGGGGATGGGTCTTTTCTTTCTCGCTTCCAATTTCTCCGGGTTTTCCGTTTGGCACTCGAACAACTGGGTATTTCAAGCACAGACTTTGGGGGTCACTCTTTTCGGATTGGGGCCGCTACGGAAGCCTCTCGTTTAGGTTTCTCGGACCAGGCCATTCAAAGGATTGGTAGATGGGAATCGGGGAGGTTTCGGTCATATGTTCGGCCCACACGTCTGATCGGTATCCCCCTTGTGTTTTCTCCACAGGGCCCGGCCGACGGATCTGGATAATCGGTCATTCCTACATCTACTGGGCCCACCTGCGGGCTGGGGTTCGCCCGGGTGGGACAAGGCTTGGAATACCTCGGGAACTGGCGGAGGTCCGGTGGTTCGGGTTCCGGGGCATGAAATGGGGTCAGCTGTTGCCTGAGGTCGTGCAGTTATCCACTTTATTAGGAATCCCGGATGTTTTGGTGGTGCATCTGGGAGGGAACGATTTAGGTTCGCTGCCTGCGTGGGGCTTAGGGGAGCTGATCAGGCGAGACTTGGCGCGCTTGCGAGTACTTTTTCCGAAAATTTGCCTAATATGGTCAGGAATAGTTTCCAGGAACTATTGGAAGTGCGCACGCGATCAGGGAGCTATGGAGCGCTGTCGAGTAAAGATTAATAAGCGGGTTTCCAAATTTGTGCTAGGTGTTGGGGGGCTTGGCAGTGCGACACCGTATTTTCGAGCGGGAGGCAGCAATCTTTTTTCGCCCGGATGGGGTCCATCTCACTGATGTCGGTTTGGACTTGTTTAACCTAGAGCTGCAGGATGCGTTGGAGCAGGCCATGGCGTTGCTTGGGGGTCGCGCCCGCTGATTTAGGCGTAAATGCAGCGGGGCTAGTGGCGGGTATGGTCCTTGCCGAACCAATTGGGAAGAGGAGTACAGGAAAAGAAGGATGCTGGGTCGGGCCCCCTCCCCTAACCTCGGGAAAGGTTTGGGTATTTGCGCGTGCCCTCTGTGCCAGGAATGGTGGCCAGGGGTTGGCATGTGGTATTGGAAGGCCAAGGTGAAGGCCAGGTATCCTGGACGAGGGGGGAGGGCTGATGCCTCGGTAGGGCGTGTACCCTAGAGGGTTGGTGGTACGGTTGGCAAGGACTAGTTCAAGTTAAATAATGCTTATACCTTGTTTTATTTATGGTTGGTTTTATAAATATGTTTGTTAAATTATAAATAAAAGCTGTGGCCTTTTTATACCACACATATATGTTTCCTAGTTTTGATTGGGTTAAGGGTTTGAATGAGGGGGATGTAATGTGTCGCACCACACGATAACCGCTACCTACACACAAGGCCCAGAGGAGGCGGGCTGAAAGCTAGCCGGATAGGAGGCATGTGTGGGTGTGGTGGGTGTGGGTGTAAAATGGGTGTGGCATTTAGGTTAAGGGTTTGGGTGGGGTTGTATAAATAACGGACATTTTGTCCCCTTCACCTCAGCCATCTTAAAAATAACGGCAAGGTGACAATTTCCCTCCCTCCCTCCCCTTTTTTGCTGTTTTGTTTCCTTTCTCTGTAGGTGTTCAATATCTTGTCACAGCCGGCGGGTATGGTCCTTGCCGAACCAATTGGGAAGAGGAGTACAGGAAAAGAAGGATGCTGGGTCGGGCCCCCTCCCCTAACCTCGGGAAAGGTTTGGGTATTTGCGCGTGCCCTCTGTGCCAGGAATGGTGGCCAGGGGTTGGCATGTGGTATTGGAAGGCCAAGGTGAAGGCCAGGTATCCTGGACGAGGGGGGAGGGCTGATGCCTCGGTAGGGCGTGTACCCTAGAGGGTTGGTGGTACGGTTGGCAAGGACTAGTTCAAGTTAAATAATGCTTATACCTTGTTTTATTTATGGTTGGTTTTATAAATATGTTTGTTAAATTATAAATAAAAGCTGTGGCCTTTTTATACCACACATATATGTTTCCTAGTTTTGATTGGGTTAAGGGTTTGAATGAGGGGGATGTAATGTGTCGCACCACACGATAACCGCTACCTACACACATGTAACTTTCCAAATCCACATAAAAGCTGTACATGGGGGTCCTGTTGTACTCTGAACACATCGCTGAAAACAAATATGGGTATTTTATTGTAGTAAAAGATAACAGTATGATGACATTAACAGTTAAAATGCCATGCAGAACAAAGATACTTACACATATTACTCACACTTTTTTTTTAGTTTTTATTTATATAAAATTGTGTTTCACATGTAAATATTTGATGTAAAATGAAAGCCTTGTTTCTTCTGAACAAAATGATATATAATATGAAATAGATTGAACAGACAAATTAGGTTGAACAGACAAGTTAGTCACATTTTAAGGTTTGTTTTGATTTTGTTTGGATAAGAACGTGTACAATTGGCTCTGTCCTTAAAAGGTTAAGTAGTCAAAGAAGTTCACAGAAAAAGTTCCATTACATAAATGACTTAACAAGAGAGAGCATTGCATATAAAATTGTTTAATTTCATAGCAAAAATGCATTAATAGGACTGCTCAATAGAAAACAAAGTAATTAAATAGCTGCAATAATAATAGCATCAAGACTGACACCTACCATGTCTGCAAACTCAAAATAAACAACGTTGAGGGGGGCGGGGCTTGACAGCCTAGGCGAACAGTCGCACTGCAGAGGAGCTCCGGGCAAATTAGCCAAAAAATCAGCCACAATACCTCCATAAACGACGTATAACCTGCTTCCAAACCCCAGTAATAGGGGTCAGTCATGGATGGTAGGCTAAAGCGAAGAAGTGACCCGACTGGGCAACTGCAGCCAGCAGATGGACCTGAGGCCTACATGCGGCCTACCCGAGAGGCGCGGGGGAGGCGGCCGCTCCCTCAGCCGACCGCGGGCCACAATAATGGGGGTCCCCATGAACCATCCTCCCCCCCCCCCCTGCCGGTGAGGGATATCCCGGCAACTAAAGCGAGCAGCCCAGCACAGACCTACACGCTGAGCAACACACCTGTACTGCCTCTCCCTCATGGCGCCCCCAAGATGGCGTCCACGCTAGAGATGCCGAGCCTACCTACAAGCCAAGTGCCCCATCCTGATACCACAGCCGACCACATGCAACGCCTGGAACATATATTCCAACGATTCTGGGAAAAACTACGGAGGCGGGCGTGGGCAGAGCGGATGGGCCACCAAGCACTCCCGGCAAAGAGCGGGCTGGACCGCAAACAGAGTGGAGCAAAGGGGATACCCTCGGGCACAGCACCACAGCATACTCCTACTGCTAACCCCCAGGGCCCTCCTAAACTGAAGGCCAAGAAGGTGCAGACCCACAGGCAGCACCCACGCAAACGGAGGCGCACACGCCACAAGCAGCTGCGGAACACCAGGCCCTCCGGTACCCCCATAAGGGGACGACACTCCGACTCTCAAAGCCACCGGGGGAATGGCACCGAATTACCGACCTATACAACAGCCTGGGGCTGGAGGGACAACCCCACTCGCACCTGCAACTATACCTGCACCACGGCGACACCCAGAGGCATGAAGAATGCAGCTAGGGATCGGTGGAGCAACCTGCTTAAGTCTGCTGGCACCCAATTACCCAGGGACTGTGCCTCACCTCCTGAGGGCATCGGCTAAGTGCCCAAACCGTATAGCCACACATACGCAAGGTTACCAATGGATCCGGCCAGCTAACGAAGATTTACCCCTATATCCGCCCTAACCGTGCTAACTGTTTGAAAGGAATACCTCTGATTATGTTGTTAGGATATTGCTAGGGCTACTCAACCACGCTAAGATAATACTTTGCTTGAATACTAATGCATTGTACCATAATTTAGAATATAACGCTTAGAATATAATTCATTGACCAGCATGTTTATAATCTTATGCTTACTCACTCAAGCAGCTTGTTAACTTCTTATAGCCTGTTAACCTCATGTTTCAGCATGTACACTATTAACTATGGAAGTCTCATAGCCTGTTAATTCCACATTATATTTTACAAAAAGGTGCTGTATAATCCGCTGCAACCTGGAATGCTTTGACTACACCTGCAGTAGCTGTTGTGGCACTGCATGTTTGATGTTAATCTGAGCACAAATAAAATAAAGAATTTAAAAAAAATAAATAAACAACGTTGAGACCATGGCTATAATAATTCACTTACATTTGTTGAAGAAAATCTGGCACAGCAGAATATAGAGCTCATGGAGAATGTATAACAAAATGTGCAACAAGAGAGACAATATCTGAACTTCAGTTATCAGACTACAGTAAAAAAAAAAAAAAAAGTCAGCCACTATACAATATACACAGAATGGCTAAGACAATCATGTTAATCACCTTTATTGTGTATTTCATCGTTCACGACTCCTGATCAATCCTCTTTACCCTCTTTCCTTATTGTCTTATTGTTGTATTTTATTTTATTTCATTACTCTCTACATTTCCAACTGTTATAAATTAGATTTATCTAAACTAATCTAAACTATATTACAAAAGCATAAAAAAGCACAAAAAAACAAGACTAATTGGTATCACCAGTTTCAGCTTGCCCCAACACCACCACCACCACCTATATCTTTTCTACGCTATACCTATATTTGTTGCTATTAAAAATTCTACTTGCATGTTAAATCATTAAATAAATTGTAAGCACATAACTGAGTTGGTCAGTAGAAGGATCATAGAAAAATCTGCCATTGGAGTTGTAATTTAGATACAACAGCGAGAGAGAAATATCCCCTCAAATTTTTGATTTTAAGGAGACTCGGGGCTAACAATCAGATCCAGGGCTAGAGTCAGACCGAGGGCTTTTCAGGGTCAGATTTGGGGCTCCAGCTCAGGTCAGTCCCCAAACAGAAGCGCATGGGTATAATGGTTGGCTATTGTGGCAAAACTGTATTAACAAAAATGAGCAAAAATAGACCCCTGTTACTGAATATCTACATTTATTTTACAGGTTTAATGTTACAAATAAAATGTAAGGGAATTGCATAATGATGATTAAAGGAACACTATAGTCACCAGAACAACTACTGCTTACTAGATGCCAAATTGAGGCCCCTTTTTGGAGCCTTAGGCTCTGTTCAGTGAGTGTTGTGGGTGAGGGGACTGAGTGCCATATATTTGTGAGGGGGTATATAGTGGCTGAGTGTTGTGTGTGGAGGCTGAGAGCTGTATGTGGGAAAAGCTGAGATTGCTGGTTGATTGTTGTGTCAATGTAACTGAGTTTTGTGTGTAAAGGGAGTTTACATGTTGTATGTGCGGATGGGGGGGGGTGTAAGTGTAGCTGAGTGTTGTGTGAGAAGTGTCTGAGTCTGTGTGAGGTCACAGGGCTGAGCAGTGAGATTTGTTTGATCTCTGAGTCAGCACAAGGAGGGTCCCCTCACAGCAAGAACAGGCCCTGGATGGCCGCCTATGCCACCTTATGAGTAATGCAACTGATGTGGTAGACATTTTTTTGTGTTAAAAATGTTTTATCTACTATTTACCTCTTTATGCCAAATGTAAATTTATACTTTTAACATTAAAACTAATAACATTGTACACAATATCTCTGTACGTTACTTTTGGTGGGGGATATATTGGCCAGTACATTGTAAATTTCCAATAATTCTCAAACACACAAAGCATAAATGAGGGAAACATGATGTCAAAATGTAGTCCTGAACAAGCAAAGTATTAATGTGTTTGGTGTCCACTCCTGTTCATGTTCAGTGGTGGATAACTTCAAAGTCTATTCGTGTCACAGAGTGAAGGTAGTCCGGACAACAAAATTAAAAAAAGATTGTGTTGGCTAAGTCATTTGAAAAAGTGCTGGTTCTTTTGGATGTTGGCCCTTAAAGAAACCTCAGAGAAGAGCAGTAATAGCAAGTCCATTGCACAGACAACATCAGGATAATAGCTACTCTGGATGAATGTGCATTGAGTAGGAAGCAGCTCACATTTACTCCAGACTTGCTTGAAACTTTGGGCTTAGACTCATAGAAGCCCATCCCTAGCCAACTGATGTTTATTAGATCCCACAAAAGCAGTTCTCCATCACGTAATGAGGGTTCCATTAGGAAAGAAGGTGGAACACAGGTCACCACTCATTAAGTATAAAAAGCTAGAATAATCTGCCAAATCAATCTTATGTGGCATGCTAATCTTCAAAGTATTAGTAGGTTGGAGATAAAATAATAAGTATGAAGGGGTGTATAGAAAAAATACCGCTCTCTCTCTCATTAGAGATATCTTTGCCAGAAGCTCAAGGAAGCAAGGTGACAGGTCAGTGTAGGACCCACCTACGGGGATTGCCTTGATGTGGTAGGCGGGCGTTCCCTCCAATGGCCATTGGAGTAACTAAATAACCTCCATTTGTTTAAATATACATAGGTATTTAGGAGAGAGCACAGGTAACTTTTTTTATTTGTTTTTTTTACTGTATGTATTGGGGTTGATGTGTTCTGTGTTCTTTGCTGCCGCCCAGGAGTGATGGGAGTTTGAGCGCAGGACTTGTAGGGGGATAAAATAATGTAGGGAGCATTGTGGAAGAGTCACAATCTCATACACGGCAGCAGCTTTGAACCTTTAGCCCTTCAGTATCACAAGGTCACTGAAAAAAACTCCAGGACCTCTAGCTATACAGGTCAAGGATCGGGTGGACTGTAGATAGAGAGATTGGCATCATTTGGTAAGATATGTGGATTAGATAAGAGAACGTATTGTTGGTTTCTACACATGTTATTGTGTGTGTGCAGTGCACCTGGAGCTTTCTGTTTTATAAAAAGAGGATTGTTTGTTCTCATCAAACAAACTAAATCTTGGCTTAATTACTTTTTAATTACTTACTAAACTTAAAATGCTAAATAAGCATTGGAAACTAGCATAGTGGCTATTGGAGTTGAAACCTCAGGAGCACACAAAGCAATAGGACCAAGCTGAATCTTGGCTTATTAGTTTTTGATCTACTTCCTTGGAATGCTGGATGGCCAAGAAGACGTCATAATTTCCGCATTATCTCTTTAGACCACCCTGGAAACATTTTCAAGCAGTGAGTACTGTGCATCAACATATGTCCTGACATCATCACTTAGGACACCGTCAACTTCCAGTTGACTTAATTGGTGCACAATCTGACTGCTAGTAGTTTTTTTTTTCCTTCTAATTTATTGGGATACCCCATCCATTTCTTTTTGTTTTTGTATTAACCTGTTTGGCAAATCATTCTTTATTTTTCACATAGCTCAGGATTCTGATAAAAAACCAAAAGATATGATGATATATGCAGTTCAAGTCATCGATAGGTTCCGTAACATAGCATAATGTAGGTCATATAGGAAGAGATAATTTTGTTGTAAATAGATATCCTCCCTAGCTTGGGTAAGCATCAAGGGAAACACAAAGAAGGGCATGAAGGAAGGGGTTATTTTATTCTGAACTAACACAGATACCCTGGCCAGTTGAGCATCATGGGAAACACTGTCCACATTGCATTGCAGTTATGGAAAGGGAATCTGTAGAATGCTTATGAAGATTTGAGGAAGTCATATATACCGTACTGAAGGAACCTTACTGGTGAGGAGGTCTACCAGGATTTGAACCTAGAAAAGATGGGGTTGGGAGCACACCAGGATATATGCCTTTCTAAATAGTGGTGCGGCTGTAAAGTCCAAAATATACAAAATACAGAATGGGGAACAGCACACACAAAAGAAAGAAACAAACAAATCTACAGTTATTTAGATACTATGACATAGTGGTGGGCTTAACAGATTATGGCCATCCGGTGTAAGTGAATCCCCATATTTGCTTCCTAAGATGGGTGATTTTAAGTAGCCTTGTAAAATGTAAAACTGTATTTTTTGTGTGTGCTGTAATCTGTATTAAGGTTTCCCAGGTCTAAGGTAGTGATGTTACCACTGCTCTAATCAGCCAACATATCAAATAAATGTGTGAATGGTTTTATGTATACATGCAAAGTCAAGTTGTAGACAGAGATCAGGCAAATACTCTTCTAAGCAAAAGAGAACAGAAATGAAGTTCAAATTTTGTAGTTAGGCCCACTGTAATTTTCAACTTCAAGCCTGTGAAGCTCCTTATCCAACACTAATCAACAGGCATCTATAATGTTTTGTAATCCATACATTCAACCAGAAATTAGTCTTCAAATTTACACATAAAGAGCAGGTAATTACCTAAATGGTGATGGTAAATTTAATCCTTGTATTGGGGTGTCCCTGAGCACATCTGGCATACTCCTTGTACAGGCCAATGGCCCCATTGATGTTGGGGAATCCTGTGGACCCCAAAAATGCAAATGTAAGACATACACAAGGTTGATCTAAGGTTGATGAGGTTTTGTTTTGATGTTGTTTCTGGTATTGTTTTGATGTTGCTTAGCAGCATCATGAGAAACTGGTGTTAGAAAGCAGACAGACATTTGTCCATGCATCTTTTACACACTCTTGGAGTAAGGGAGTTAAATCCTTTAGAATTAAAAGAAATCTCAACGTCCAATGGCTAAGAAAACTTAGATCTTGATTCAGTATCAAAAATTAAATATCCAATTAGCTTCCCAGGCATTTGACATTTTGAAATAATAGCATGATTGTTTGTTTGCTTTAGAAATTATATAGTAGATAATACATCAAATATATCTGAGAAAGTAAAACAATCTGCTAAGAGTGGCTTGACCACAGCATCATCAACATTATATGTCTGTAATTTTCAATGACATAACATTAGTAACATGAGATGACAAATATTCAATCCTCAAGTGAAGATTGTGTTGCTCCAAACATCTCATTCTGGCAAACAACCCAAGATACCTCCTAGGGCCTCCAGCAACACAATCCCTCTGAAGTTCCCCTTAAGCCCATTACTCCAAGGACAGCATGCTTGACTTAGTCATTTCAAAGAAACAGTGTGATTTCAACACAAGGATTAAAAGGAGTAAAGTTGTTTAAAACAGTTTTATCTTGCACCTACATGAGCAGTGCTTTGACATTTCTTACAGAGAGTCAAGATCTTAGTGAGCTACCAATTTAGACTCTACTGAAAATCCAAATCCAATTTTCATTGCAATGGGAAAATATGCATAGGGAGGGTTTATCCATGGAGTCAAAGACATCAAAGGTTTGTTTTCTGCCTGTAGCGCAGGTTGCAGTGTAATGAACCAGGCTTAGATCGAGGAGTAGAGTAAAGGAAATAGGAGGGGCTGTTTGCTAAAATAATAAGACCTTTAGAATGTTTGATGCTATCTAAGACATACCTAGAAAGTGTATAAATAAAGCGTACAGTATTGTTTTTTTTACAAATATAAAGTTTATTCTGGACGATAAAATGTATCAACGTAAAATAATGTGTCTTTTTCATCTGTAGTCTATAATACTTTTTGAAGTTGCAATATTGATTGAATAGAGTGTCCTACAACACAATTAAATACAGAGTTAATCACCCTGCATTATATACGACGTCTGCTTTTTAGAACTATATTTGCAAGTATCTATATCATGTATATTGCATGCTATTTATGAGTTGAACTTGGCATATTGCACTTTTCATCTTATATCTAATTGGAATTTTTAGATGCGCTTTATTTTTATGGTGAGAAGTTATTGAGTAGTACAATTCAGCATATCTGAATGGTCTATTTTTACTGTATATTAGAAAAATCGGAGATATTCACTAAAGTCTTAATATCGTGGATGGAATTCATTAATGCCTGGATCTTGTGAATCAGAATCCTAACAGGCCCTGAATTTGGTCCAGATTTGAGCCAGAAAGAACTAAGCTGAACCCATCAAAAATACTGACCAAATGAATTAAATCTGGGCCAGAGGCTTCAATTTCAGGCCTAGATTTTTTTGCCAGCAGGCAAATAGTTAAACACCGTCAGATGCGCGAGGGTTGATTATGGTTTTAAAGACAAAATGTGAAAACAATCTAACATGTGCCTGGATCCAATCTACTTGATTTACAAATCCTGTCTCAATGTTATTTTGTTGTCAGAATACTTATGGTCCTTGCTGGACCTTCACCTTGTCAGTTTCTCAGTTAATAAGTTCTTTATGTCAGAGAGCCTGTATTCCACTGTCACCTTGATCCTACCTGCCTGTCTGTCTGTTTGTGTATCAGACCTAACCACTTATGGCCCTGTTTACAGTCTGGTTCTCATGTTTGACTTCAGGTGGCTACACTTAAAATGTTAGGTGATTATCCATGGTGCTCCATACTGCTACTGTGGTTTTTCACTTCCTGTTACTTATCCTGTAAAATAAAACTAATAATTTGGAATGCTGATATTATGTTAACTCCTTAAGAGCTGAGAACCTTCAGAGGCCCACCATCAACCAAAATCAGTATGTCAGAATCAAGTAGAATTGAGCCTCAATCAGCCATATCTGCCTAATCTAGTGGCTTTCATATGCATTCCATTTACTATTGCCCTCTCCTCCAGGAGAGCTTTTAGATCAGGCCCCTGGTCACCAAAAAGGATGCTCCCAATGGGATATCTTGCAATTGGTGCTATATGCTGGATCTTTTGCTATATATATATATATATATATATATATATACTGTTTCAGGCCTGCAAACAAAGTAGCCTGGTGAGCTTACAACAATATTAAGACTCCATACTAATTGTAGTGGAGCCAAAAAATAGGACAATGTGAAGGGAAGCCTCCTTATAGAGTTTAGTTCTCTTTCTTGTCTTATCAGCTGTAAGTAGAGCAGAGCTCTTTAATTGCACAAGTTCACATAATTTGTAAAAAAAAAAAAAAAAAAAAATGTTTTTATTGAGAAGATGCATACAGTACTTTGTCTTTTTCCATAATTTAACAATATAGTATTTATGTAATCATGAATTTAATATTGGCAATTTTACGAGGCTAATAAATGTACTACATCTCATACTATATTACTATATATATATATAAATATAGTATAAGAGATGTAGTACATTTAGATATATATATTCTTCATGTTTTGTGTGGGTTTCATTTTAACAAGTGCTTTATGATCTAACACAAAAGGTGAGTAAAATAGTTTGACACAGCATTGCCACCAGCACATCAAATTAAGAAGAGATGGATTTCAGTGTGGACAACTGAGCTGATATGCCAGTCAGGTCCTGAAAGACATTATCTGCTCGGTCAAAGCCATGTGTTGAACAACAGATCAGGAAATCATAATAAGGTGCGGTTTCCTGAACTCACTCAATCGAGATACCAAAAATACACAAGACACAAATAAAGCAGGAAGACAAATACAGTTAAGAAAACAGGGCTTTGAATTGCTGAAGCTATTCCCAAAGGAATCTTGTTTGTGTGACAACCTGTTTGACCCTTGTTAACAGCTTCTGTAAGCAAACATAGCCTCCAGGTGTAAATGATACCTTGGCTAGGCAAACGAAAAAAAAAAACTAATTCTGTCTAGGCGGAGTGCAAAAACCCATCCGGGGAGCAGCAAAGAAATCAGATTGTTTTGTATTCTGTACAGTGAGAGAAGAAATGGGGTAGGCCAAGGTTCACACCTAATAATAACATGTCCTAGCTAGGTAGCCATTGTTTGTTTTAGTCTACCAGACACCGCCATTTTCTGCATGGCATAGCAAATTAAATAGCACAAACGTAGGTGTGTCTGTTAATGTTCTGAGCAGTAGTGAATAACAAACAAGTGAGGGTCATGGCATAAACATTACAAAAGTTAATTAACACTTTAATGCTCAGAAAAATGATGTACTCTCAAAAAGGCACAGTATAAAAAACATCAAAATAAACACAAAGCAGATTTCAAGGCTGGATAAAGGTACACTTTGCCTTAGATCAATGGTTGAAGGTTGTGACTAAGCGCTCAAAACTTTCCTGCTGTATATACACCAAGGCATTTTTATTTTATTGGTGTCTTTTATCTAGGCATTTGGTATTCATGTGTGCTTGTGCCTCTAATCTATGCTGGAGGGGATGGCCGACAGGGACAATTCAGCAATTCTTCATTCATAGAAAACAAGTGGTTCTTATCTACATGGTGGTGGTGTATTTGCATGGTTTGTATTGTATAATAATAATAATTCAAATAGACTTTTAAATACATAATAATAGTCGTATACTGGTCTGTGTTTTATGGTGGTATTTATTGGAATCAATAAAATCCTAATAATTCACCATACATAAACAAACACCAAAACAGTGTTTTGGGCAGCAGAACAACCTTGTTGAAGGTTTTTGATGATTACCGTATATATCAGCTATCATTGTAAGCATGGGGTTTTGAATAGGAAATTGGGTATAAATCCCTAGTGCAATCCTAGTGGTCTGCAATCTATGGCACAGGGTGACTTTGCATGGCATGGGAGGCTACCAGACCCAAAAAGGTCTGCTGTGGAGGTCAGAGTATTTCCTAAGATAGTCCAGAGTGCCCTTCTTTTTACGTAAGGAATTTGGTGATCTGGGTGGCCTGCAGGTATTGGTCACTTCCTTTCCCTCTACCTCTCGTCCCATTGCTTCTGTGCAATTTAGAACTTTGCCACAGGTTACAATAGCAGCACTATAATTCCCTAAGAAGTGTCAGAACAGGGGGAGAGGTACAAGTGGTGTGCACCAACTGGATACACACAAGGGATCAGAATGATTTCATGCGCATCTAGTTGGACAATATTTTTTTATAATAAGCTTTTATTCTCAAAATTTTTATATTTTTTAAATTAAAGACTTTTTAAATTATTTATTTATTATTTTTATTGAGGTGAACATATATCTTACATGTCAACAGCACATGTATAGCTGTGGCTTTTAATTGGTTAGTGACAGTAAGAAGCTCCAGGTCGGAGTTAAAAAAGGAGTAAATGTTTTTCATGAGCTCTAATATGTCACATTTTGTAGCTGGAGGTGGAGCAGGCCTCTTGACTCAGTTCCATATTTGGTCCTGATGGTTGGAACAGCATGTTCCCAATATCTCAAGAACCACTGCCCAGAAAAATTTGACATTTTTTTGAGTGTTTGCCCATGGTGTTTAGGTGTATGTGAATATATTTTGTGTCCACTCTGTCCAAATATTATGCCTTAAACAGCAGGAAAGTGGAAAAAGGAATTGGTGCTTGTGCAACATGTGTCTTTATTGCTGGTCGCTCCGCATCACCCTCAACACATTTTTAAACAGTGCCATAATACAGAGATGTCTCACACACATAATAATACATTGCAAACATTCAGTACACATACAAAATGCACACACCACAGCACATATAGCCCCCCACACACAGTGGCGTCTCCAGGATTCAAACTTAGGGGGGGCACATAAGGGGCCAGGGACAAAATAAGGGGGGCACATACGTACACACACAGAGGGCTCGACAAATTCCAGGCGCCAGGTCGCCATGACGACTAGACATTTCACCCTGGCATTTGTCAGCCCTTTGCTAAGCCGCGCAGGAAACATTAGAGCCGGCCGACGCAGGGAGCATGGAGATGGTGCGTGAGGGAGCAGTAACCTTCCTGAAGTTCCTCTCTGCTCCCTTGTGCGCTGTTTAGTAACATGACGTCACTCCGCCCCCAGCATCACTTCAGAGAGCGCACAGAGGAGCAGAGAGAAACTGCAGGAAGACTGGGAGTAGACACACTGGACGCCAGGGAAAGATCCATTCAGCTCTCCCAAAGGCTGGGTGGATTTAAATTGAAACAAAAATATTAAATTGTGATTGTGTGAGAAAATATGTGTGTGTGTGTGCTGGAAGGGCCTGAAAGTGTGTGCATGTGCATTTAGGGGCTGCATTGTGAGTATATGTGTATTAGGGTTGCACTGTGTGCGTATTAAGGAGTTGTAGATATATATATATATATAAATTGTAGCTGTTTCTGGCACTCATCCCAAACAAAAGATAATTCAGCAACTACCAGGTGCCTCTCCGTGCAATGATATAAACAGAAAAAATTGAGAGCACTCCATGGATTTTATGAATCAAAAAAAGGGTATTAAATCGAATGCATATAAATCAACGTTTCGACCGTCTAGCGGTCTTTATCAAGATCTGATCCATACACACACAGACTGACCCATACATACACAGACTGACCCCCCGCCCCCACACCCATACACTCACTGGCTGACCCATACACTCACAGACTGCCCCCCTCCCCCCCACACAGGCTGACCCATACATACACAGACTGACCCATACATACACAGACTGACCCATACATACACAGACTGATCCATACACACACACAGACTGATCCATACACACACACAGACTGATCCATACACACACACAGACTGATCCATACACAGACTGATCCATACACACACAGACTGATCCATACACACACAGACTGACCCATACATACACAGACTGACCCATACATACACAGACTGATCCATACACACACACACAGACTGATCCATACACACACACAGACTGATCCATACACACACAGACTGACCCCCCTACACACAGACTGATCCATACACACACAGACTGACCCATACATACACAGACTGACCCATACATACACAGACTGATCCATACATACACAGACTGATCCATACGCACACACAGACTGACCCATACACACACACAGACTGACCCATACACACACACAGACTGATCTATACATACACAGACTGATCCATACATACACAGACTGACCCATACATACACAGATTGACCCATACATACACAGACTGATCCATACATACACAGACTGATCCATACATACACACACTGATCCATACACACACAGACTGATCCATACACACACACAGACTGATCCATACACACACACAGACTGATCCATACACACACACAGACTGATCCATACACACACACAGACTGATCCATACACACACACAGACTGATCCATACACACACACACAGACTGATCCATACACACACACACAGACTGATCCATACACACACACACAGACTGATCCATAAACACACACAGACTGATCCATACACACACACAGACTGATCCATACACACACACAGACTGATCCATACACACACACACAGACTGATCCATACGCACACACACACAGACTGATCCATACACACACACAGCAGCACCAGGACCCGTGGTCATCCCAAACACACCTAGAAATATCCGGTGTGGCTCAGGAGCGAAAAATCCACAGAGAAAGCGTGGGGAGCGAGGGGAATCAGCGCTATCAGTCATGGAGCTGTTTGCGGCTGTGCGCCCCTTGCGGCTCCCGCAAGATAGCCGCCATGCAAGCCCACGCGGTTCACTTTCCCCGGCATTGGTGGCAGAGGGAGATAACCCAGATCTGCAGCATGAGGTTACAGCACAAATCCTCCAGAAACTCACTGAAGTCAAAACTTACCTGGCAGGGGAGATGACACAAAACACCCAAGAGGTAAAATCAGAGATACAGGCCTTGGGGCCCGGACGGCAGATCTGAAACAGTGTGTGGAAACCGCATAGTGGAGGCGCATAACAAAGTGGTGACCCACTCCAAAGCAATGACACACCGAGTAAACAACCTCAAAATGATGGTGGAGGATTTATCCAACCGCTCAAGACGCAACAACCTGCGGGTGTGAGGCCTTCCCAAAACCCCCAATGAGGGGCGCCTGGCACAGGCAATGCAGGACTATTTTAAATGCCTCCTTCCTCACATACCCGACGAAAGATGGGTGATAGATAGGGCCCACAGAGCGCTAAGGGCCAGGAGGGCTGAAGGCGCCACTCCCCATTACGTCATTATCACTACTATGCAACCAAGGAGGCTACTGTGAAATATAGCAGGGACAATACATTACAGTACAGGGATGTGGAAATCTCTATATACCAGGATCTATCCCCAGCCACCTTACAGTGTTGAAAGGAATGGAAACCGAAAATGGACCTGCTGTGTCAAAACGACATTCGTTATACCTAGGGTCACATCTTCAAATTGGTGGACTTCCAAGCTGGCAAGTCCCACACTTTAATACCGGGAGCGGAGGGGGAACCTTTCCTTCAGGGACTCTCTGTCACAATACCGCCAGGATTTACAGTGCCCAAAGCACCAAGGCCCAAATTGTCCCTGCCATGGGACTGGTACGACGTAGGAGACAAATCAAACCGATGCATCTGAAAGCCCCTCCTGAACTTTCACTGGATTCACGGCTTTCACACTGATGAACTGACTAACCCTTATCCTATGAATCAGGGGACTACTGAAGCACCATGGTTCAGATAAGTGCATTGCCACACACACAAGATAGGTGGTGATGGCGATGCGGGAGGGGTGGTGAGTCCTACACATGGGATGCTGATGTGAGAGGTCGCTGTGCAAGAGAGGACGTCCCCTACGCCATTATCTTGCTTTTATATATGATAACATATGTACATAGTTACCTTAAGCATATGTTCTGGGGGAGGGTGATCCCAGAATGGGACTTGCTGGAGTCAGAGCTAAACGGGGTGGGCACTCCACTCAACCCACACTAGTACCTACCATGATAACACACACACCTTTACACTAAACGCACTAGGCCTGACAGGGTAACCTAGCTACGGCCCCGGAGGTGACATGAGGTGAGGGTATTCCGGTGAAGAGCAGGGCCCCATATAACCCAGATAGAGAACTGCTTACAAAGGTCATGATTATCACAATCCGGGGGGGGGGGCTGATGCTGGGGGGATACTGTACTACCTAGTTGTAACAGGAATGTGAACTGAATGACGATCATAGGTACTGCACCTTGACACACAGCGGATTGGTGCTGGGAGCCACCTCCCTTGGCGAGGACCTTGCATTCGTTGAGGGAGGGACTGCTCTGGCAAGGTGTAAGACCAGACTTTTTTGTTTTTAGTTATATTTTTTTGTAAATGTACTGCTTACTAGGTTTATGCATTGCTGCTATGTCCCCGCGGCACTGGGGAGCCTTGAGTAACAAACACAACATAGTCCGCACCCACAAAGCAATACCAACAAGTTTAGGCACATCCCCAAGCCCATGGCTCTAAAGGTCATATCTATGAACGTTAAGGGCCTTAATACCCCAAATAAGCGCCGCTTTTTGCTGAGGGAACTCAAAACTAAGAAAGCAGATATAGCGTTCATACAAGAAACGCACCTCCCCAGGTCGGCTCCGGTTAGACTACAAAACAGGACATACACTAGGACTTATGAAGCACATGCACTGAGAAATAAAGCAGGGGTGGCCATCTTTGTTCATAGACAGTGCCCGCTATAGGTAACCGGCATACAGGTTGACCTGGAGGGGCACCTGACAGGCACCTTATACACCACTAAGATTCACGTAACAAACGTTTATGCACCAAATGACTCAGACCCACCATATTGGGACACTCTTACTACCTTGACCCAAAACGCGGGAGGGGGTGTGGTCGTGGTGGGGAAGACTTCAACGCAGTGCCGTGTCCAGACCAACAGCAGTATGGGCAGCCCATAAAACAGTAGTGCAAGGGCACTTTATTAAAGAGGCCAAATACCGGAAAAAGTGGAAAACAGAACTCTTAACAAATCTACAAACAGCTCTACGTAGAGCTGAACAACAGCACAAATCTAACCCCACACACTCAAAACTCACTGAAATAAATGCACTTAGACATTCTATTAAAGAACTAGCACTGGAGGGAGTTGCTCGCTCCCTCACATGGTCCAAACGTTTGTTTTACGAGAAGTCGAACAAAATGGACACCCTATTAGCCAGAACTCTTAGGCCCAGAGGTGGCTAAAAGCCAATCACGAAAATTTGCATCCTGCGTGGCGAACTAGCCAACACACCACAACATATCAACAAAGTGTTTATGGAATTTTACACAGTCCTATATAATTTCTCCCCCCATCTAAATAGCAACAATGTACACTTTGTCATGGAAGTGCATGACTTCCTGAAAACCTTGTCCTTGCCGGGAGTGATGGGGAAAAAATGCCCCGGGATCTGACGGAAGGACGAGACACTTTTTTCCCTGTAACTTGCTCGGCCGCTGGGGTCTCTCCCAACGTGCCAACTCGCTTGCCAGCTCTGCTTTGCGCGGCAGGTGCTCTGCCACTATTTTCCTCGTGCTCTGTATGCTTTTCTCAGAGGGGTTGGGTCCATAGAAAGCCAGCAGCCCCTTAAACTCTCTGTCAAACTCCGCATCAATGTTACTGGGCGCCATGATTGTTCCACTCTAGAAGATGTGCAGTAGTCCCAGGGGTGTTCTGGACATTCCCCCATCACTGCTGTGTGCGCGAGGAAGCTGAGCAGGGAGATCACTGCGCACTGCTCCCTCGCCGTCCACGACCATTTAATTTTTAAAATTTTTGGCGGAACCCCAATTGTGTTAGGATTCCGTAGAACACCAATTGGGAAACGCTGCTCTAGGAACATTCAGTGTCTTCACTATCTTTTTGTATCCTGTTCCTTGTTTGAAAGGCGATGATCTCTTCTCTTAACTTTGTGGACCATTTTTTTGCCATATATAACGTGACACTCAACAAACCCCTAGCCAGTTCAGGTATTTCAAGTGTTCCAGCTCAAGCACACCTCGTGCAACTAATGAAGGCCTTGATTAGTTGCATCAGATGCACTTGAGATAACACCTGTTTTGCATATTTGTGTTGTTGTGAGGGATTCTACTCAGGGGGTTGAATAATTTTAGACTGTAGAAGTCATTATAGGCTGCATTTTCAGTTGAATTCGGGGAAACCAGTTGACGCCTTTGCGTTGAGCTATTTCATCTGTTTTTGTTTGATTTGTTCATTGCAAACAGTTGAAAGTGTAAATTGGGGGGGTTGTATAATTTTGATTGCAAATGTATATTACCCCATCCTTTCAATGGAATGAGTGAACACCTTCATAACCACCTGTCCCATCATGTTTACCCCACACAACACACATCATATGAAGAGATAGAAGGTTTATTATATGCCTGGGGAAGCCTAAACATATTAAACCCTTGTCACACAGCACAGGTTAGGACATATGTAAGATTCATCAGCTGCTTCAACAACTGACGCATAATTTTTATAAAGCATCTCGCAGACTTTGATCTTCGCACATTGAGTACAATATTCGTAGGGAGGGCCACCTGCATAGTTATTTCACTCGGTTACTTAATTTGCCACACACTAGGTGAGAGAGTGGGTATATGTTAACAAATATGAGCTTCTTATGAAGTTAGTGCTCAGTGTTTACACTCTTAATGTTTATTTAAAAGGTATGTATATATCCTGCACAGCATACTCTTAATACATAAATTAATCTATATAATGTACATTCACATTTCATCCACACAACGTACAGATTAATGCACAGATTAATATAGTGGAAAACCAATAGAATAGGTCACCAAGTACAACAGTTAACATTGAGCAGTGATTGTAGATTATGCTAGCTTTAGTGTACCTATAATCTTAATTTTATTAATGACAGGAGGCGAATATTTGCTTAAGTCTCTCTTTACTAGAACTCCAGAGCAGCACATTAACACAGAGAAAATCAACCAATCGGAAAAAAGTAAGATACAATAAAGCTCCCCTCCCCACACATAACTTCCTCTTTCAAGCTGCGACAAAACAGAATAAGAAACAGAATAAAACCATGCAGTGTAACATAAATCTTTGTAGGCAGTGAAGTCAACTATGTCATCCAGCCGAAAGGAAATTTCTAACGTGGTGCCACCGACAGATTATAAACTGAAACGGGAAAAACATAGTTGAAAGGGTTAGTTAGATAATGAAATGTACTCTGAAAAAACATGTAGTCATCCAGTGCGACAAACATTATTGTTGTAATGTACAGAGATCCCAACCATTCTATGTAAGAAACGATAACATGAAAAGCGACAGGTAGCAGAAACACGCAGAGTTGCATACATACCTGATAACCCACAACTTCTGACCAGAGATCAAACAAGGGTAGGGATGAAAAAACTGGGAGGGAAATATTCGCCTCCTGTCATTAATAAAATTAAGATTATAGGTACACTAAAGTTAGCATAATCTGCAACTTTATAACATGACAGGAGGCTTCATATTTGCTGTTTCAGTCAACAAAGCAAATGATGCTTGTTCCGTTGGTAATTATCCTGGGAGGCCAATAGATTCGTCCTGAATGGATCTTTCGACAGCAAGATGCAATGGAAATGCGATCGACAGCGAAACCAGTCGTTGATGTTCCTCCAATCCCGGGAAAAAGTCAATCCGCCGCAGGATTCACTGTACCTGGTAACATGTGACCGTTCAATGTAATACAATGCCAATATTTTGTCCATTCTCAGTAGGATGCAACAGTCTGATAAATTATCGGTGAAACTTGAGATTGCGAAAGGAAAACCTGCGATCAGTTTTGGACCAAAGATGTGGAAGCCGGCTTCCGAGTGTCTAAGGGCTATCAGGCGATGTGGTCGCGCAAGCAGTTCCCCAATCTCAAGACTTGTGTTTGGAACCATGACCAAGTCTGGGGCAGAAAAGAATAAAAGTCTCCTCATTCCCCATTGACCTCCGAGGTGAGTGGTATCATCTGAAAATAGGTCTACTCCGCAGGCTAGCATGCGGTGGGGAATCTGGTAGCGCCATAGAATTCTCCAGCTCACCATACGAATTGTGGAATATTTATGACTGTGGCTGACGAAGCGCTCCCAAGGGCACTCTATCCTAAACCCTGGAACTTGCAGGTCGACTTTCCTTGGCAGACTGCGAAGCCCAGGTATACGAACAATGGAATCATAAAGTGAGGTTGAGATTAGCCCAGGGCATCCTCGCGGGAGAGTAATAAGGAGTCCGGCTATGAGGTAATGAAAACCTTTGTAAACGAAGATGAGCCGTCACTAGTGATGTCCCGAACGGTTCGCTGGCGAACGCCATATGCGTTCGGTCCGCCCCCTATTTTTTGTTTTCTTTTTGTGGCCTTAGTATTAGTAAATTGTGCCCCTACTCGCAATACCGCGAGTAGGGGCATGTCCATTAAACAGTGAGCAGCCTGTGGTTGCTCACTGTTAAAAAAAAAAAAAAGGGTCCCCCCTCCCTGAGCGGATGGGCGCCCTAAATACCAATAGGGGGGGCCCTATTGTCCTCCCCCTCGGCCCCCACCCCTGAGCGGTGGGTGGGGGCCCTAAAAATAACAATAAGGGGGAGGACCTACTGGTCCCCCCCCGGCCCCCACCCCTGAGCGGTGGGTGGGGGCCCTAAAAATAACAATAAGGGGGGACCTACTGTCCCCCCCAGCCCCCACCCCTGAGCGGTGGGTGGGGGCCCTAAAAATAACACTAAGGGGGGGACCTACTGTCCCACCCGGCCCCCACCCCTGAGCGGTGGGTGGGGCCCTAAAATTAACAATAAGGGGGGACCTATTGTCCCCCCCCGGCCCACATCCAGACAGTAGGTCCCCCACTTATTGTTATTTTTAGGGCCCCCACCCACTGCTCAGGGGTGGGGGCCTGGGGGGGACAGTAGGTCCCCCCCTTATTGTTAATTTTAGGGCCCCCACCCACCACTAAGGGGTGGGGGCCAGGGGGGACAATAGGTCCCCCCCTTATTGTTATTTTTAGGGCCCCCACCCACCGCTCAGGGGTGGGAGCCGGAGGGGGACAATAGATCCCCCCCTTATTGTTATTTTTAGGGCCCCCACCCACCGCTCAGGGGTGGGGGCCGGGGGGGGGACAATAGGTCCCCCCCTTATTGTTAATTAAGGTTGTCTATATTGGAATATTGTTAATTTTAGGGCCCCCAGCCACCGCAATAACTGGGGCTCACCCAGTAATAATAAAACCTCCAGGAGAATATCCAGTAGGGAGATACAGTGGCATGGACAAAGCAGGCCAATCATTGAAGCTGTAACAGTGCCAGTCAGATCCAATAGCCAAAACCAGGCACGGCAAGGTACCAGGATATGTAATAATATGATGGGGGGTTCACCCCCAGTAAGATAGTATAAAATATAGGCCCGTATAGTAGCAGACTGCGTTCGCTAGGGTAAATTATGTACATATTTGTAATAACTGGGGCTCACCCAGTAATATTCGTCCAGAATACATTCCAGTAATAGTAGTATATAGCATAAGCTAGGGCACTCTCAGAAATCGGGGGGCTCACCCCAGAAGCCCATATATAGTAATAAAAAATAATGAAATATAATAAGATGAGCTGTAATATGTAATGTAGGAGCTCTCCCCCAACTTCCCAGTTAATATGAGGCAGTCTTCATGAGAGGGGCTCACCCTCCAGTATTATGTACTGTGATAAAACGTAACAAAACAAATAACCCGTCAGTAAGCAGAAAACTATCCATATTGGTCTGTGAATGGGAGGGGGCTCACCCTCCAATAAAGAAATCTGTAATATATACTGTAATAGATTGTAGTCTAAACAGAGAACTGACAGGAGGCAAAATAAATATCAGTACTGCTCACTCTCTAATAATGTAATTAGTATCCATATCAGTGTAGGGCTGAGAGAATGAGAGGGGCTCAAACTCTACTAATGAAAAATCAGAATCATGTATTGACGTAAACTGTAGGGTAAACAGAGAAACTGATATGAAGCAGTCTAACAATCAGCATTGGGCTGAGCTTTGATGGGTCTCACCCTCTAATAATGAAGTCAGTAGAAACTGATATGAAGCAGTCTAACAATCAGCATTGGGCTTTGCTTTGATGGGGGCTCACCCTCTAATAATGAAGTCAGTATCATGTACTGACCTAAGCCATAAGGTAAACAAAAAAACTGACCGATGTCAGTATGAAAACAGCATAGGGTTGTGTTTATGAGAGGGTCACCCTCTAATAAGAAAGCAGTATTATGAGTCGAATTAACCCGTGATCTAAGAAACAGGAAAAACAATGGCTGCCGGGACCTCGTGCCAGTGTGTGCGATCCAAGATGGCAGTCGGCTACCTGAGGAAAACGCTGGAGACATTCTCCGCAGTCCTCGAGAGTCCGGGAAATCAGAGGAGGCCAGAGGAGAGGCTTCTCAAAGTCCCGAGCAAGGGAAAACAAGGTTCCAAAACAAAGCACAAAAGAAACTAAATAATACAGAAAAGTAAAATACGGCTGAAATAAAGGAAAGTATGTAGACATAAGAGGAAAAGTATAATGACAGGAAAGCAATAAATAAACAACAAGTTAAGGCAGAGAGAAAATGATAACTAAATATACATAAATATAGATGAGCAAACAAACAAAGGGATGGGACTGCGCCGGTGAGCAAAGTAAATGAAATTAAAAGTCCTGGTTGAGGTAATAATTTTGAAATTACAAACAAACTTATTACCTCAACCAGGACTTTTAATTTCATTTACTTTGCTCACCGGCGCAGTCCCATCCCTTTGTTTGTTTGCCTTTCTTATTTATTTCAAGGACACGTGAGGGAGTCCTTGTTTGGGATTGCTGCCCTTTGTACCTCTTTCTGATATATTAGCGCTGACTCTATTCTCTGTTTTTTATAAATATAGATGAAGAAAAACAAAAAGTAGAATATGCAAAGTAGAATATGCATATAAATGACAGGAGTAAAAAGTCACCGTGTATATAGTGTAAAATATTCATTTAGTACAGTGTACCCCTGCAGGGGTAGTGATGAGAGGTTTAAACCAAGGAATAACTGAGGCAGCGAATCCATAGACAGCTGCCTAATGAACAGCACAGCACTGCTCTACAGTGAGTCCCCTGCAGCACCAGGGGTAGGAGGGAGAAAAAGGGGGAAACAAAGATAGAAATAGTGACCAGAAAGTGCACAAGAATTATAGGCAACTATAGGCAAACTATAACAATAAGTACTAATCAATAAAGGTACAAGTAATCAGTAATTTAAAATCCCACAGAAACCCACTCAGAGCAGGCGGCATTGGTACTCTGATCTGTACTGATGTGGAGCAGCAAAGAAAGAGGAAGTTATGTGTGGGGAGGGGAGCTTTATTGTATCTAACTTTTTTCTGATTGGTTGATTTTCTCTGTGTTAATGTGCTGCTGTGGAGTTCTAGTAAAGAGAGACTTAAGCAAATATGAAGCCTCCTGTCATGTTATAAAATTAGATAGCTTTCATAAACTCCCTCTTTGGTGATAAAGGTTGTAGCGGAATTACCCTTTGGAAGTACACTTTGTTCCTTCTATGGGCTGTCCGTATCTCCCCCCCCACCCCCCCCTGCTATTTTGGTAAATTGCATCCACTTCCCATGTTAACAGTATTTTGTTCGAAAACCAAACAAATCACAGAACGCCAAACACCCATATGTGGAGTGTGCCGCTTGTTGATCCCAGTAACATTGGTTAACACCTTCATTAACCACAATAACACCAACATTCTAAGTGGTCGGCTTGGTGGCCACCGTTCGTATGTGCAAACACGTGACAGCGGCCATCCTTAATCACAGACAGCAGTGTTTGGTCATCAAGTGTATGGAGTTAAAATCAGATACTCAAAGGCGCGAACACCGCTAGGACTTCCACCTCCGGTTATGTTCGCCGGAATTCATACGAACTCTATGGCGTTCGGGGGGAGAATACTCCTTAACAAGATATATGGGAGGAGCATACGCACGAACAGCTCATTTGTTAGTTTTCACTTGTTTTTATACCGACCACACAGTCTGATTTCATGGAGCTCTTCTGTTCAGGCGCCTCGTGTGCGGTCAGTCTAAACTATACCTCAGTGGAGTTTTGGCTGCATTCCTGGGATCTGAGTGCTTTTCAGATATGTTGGGCGCTCAGATCCAGGCTATTCGGGGATATAGGACTTGAGAGGGTATCTTTTTGTTAACTGTATGTTTTGGGGTGTTCTTACTGTCTATGCCCGGGACCTTAGAGTTAATATAATTATGTTGTGTATTTTGTCTCAGTCTACTCTCAGGTCCAGTGGGGAATGCCCCTGGAATATGTATCAGGAAACCCCTTGCATGGGGATTCACATAAAAGGCTGTGTGTGGCTCACTAAAGGCATTTATACCCTCAGAGCTGAATGTCGTACCATTGCTGGGGATGAGGTGTGAGATTCCTGCAATATTTCACTACATCTGGCTGATCTCTTGGAGTGTTTTATTTGTTCCTGAGCCAATCTTGGAGTACCCAGCAGAGGAGACTCACTGCTAGGACAAGGGCTCTGCTAGACTCATGGAGACAAGGCAGTAAAACAAGCTAGTGAAAGAAAATTGATAGTTAAAATGTAACCATAACCAGCAAATGACAGGTCAGGATTGCATAGAGGAAATTCTAGTGTAGGTTTCCCTAAGGTATTCATTAAGCAACTGTAGGTAGAAATTGCCTTGGTCACGACTTGTAAGTTGTGTTTGGCAGGTAGTTTGTTTGGAAGGTAGTTGATATCTTATATCACAAGTGGACATATGGCTAGAGTAGAGTAGAATGTTAATTGACCAGCCACCGGATATCTTATCATTCAGTGGGCTGCATATACCCCTCAAGTAAAAGCTGGCTAAGCATGGTGTGTATTGTGCTTATCACAATATTTGTTGCCATGGACTGCAATCACTTACCTAGTGGAATCTGGAACATTAAATACATACAGACGTGATGAAGTGGCAATTGATTTGCTCGGTGGACTTTTTAGGTTATGGAGAACTGTATGTAGAACCGGTGACCTCTGTGAAACCAAAAGTTTTAATGTTGACATTGTACACTGTGACTATTAACTGCTTAAACATTGTAAAATAAATAATGTATGCCTCACAATTTCAATACTATCTGCACTAAGCATTGTGCCTAAAGTGCTAATCCGGGGCAGAACAAGGAGAGGCGATCAAGATATATGTGTTGTACCAGGAGATATGTGTAGTATACTACAAGTCCTGTGCAGCAAAGACTAGGGTTCCATGAGTCCTGTTAGCTTTGTACCCCTGAGATACCATCTAATCCTGGTGTCCACTGTTTAGAGATTATACAGATAGATCTATAAACACAAGACATCTTCCACTACACTGAATTAAAATTGGCCTCTGCTTAAATCTGCAATATGGTTAAAAAAGAAATATTAAAAAAGTAAGGCCTAACTTGTATTAAGTTTCATCTATGTGAGGCACATTCATATGTACTGGATAAAACAAAAGTCACAAACCACCCAAGATACCTGTAAAATTATTAAGGTTATAATAAAATGTTAGATACTCAATATGACCTCCAGAATTTTACTGAAATCTAAAAATCTAAAATAAGTGTCTAAACAAAATTCCAGTTTAAAAAAAATAAAAATTTAAATCAACTCTTCCACAAATGCTGATATGTAAACATACTTGGAATACAATGAAATAGCACTCAAGTCATTTTTAATTATGATTGAATCTGGTACTTTCTTGATTTTGTTATTGTTTTTATCTTGATGCCTAATCTCGATAAATATTGTTTTACAATCGTAAAAAATTAGTACATTATTTGAGTGGTTATAGATTTTTGATTTACCCTGTATAAACTTTTTTTTAGATAACTTGGCTTCATACAGGAGATATATAAATACAGATTCATCAGTAATATTGTGCATATTTATCATGTATTATTTTTTTGTCCTTTTCTATCTGATCTTATTCCCTGAAATGATTTAGTTAACTGTTGTGCCAGATGGGCGAGCCATGTATTACTTTTTAGGTGGATCAGAAATGTATTTCAAAGAAATTCCACTGTGAATTGGCCAGATCTGCTTAGAACACACTCAAAGCAACATTCAGCAAACTAGCACTACAACAAATACATTTTTCCATGGCTTAGCTGCTTCTTAGTCATAACTTTCCAACAAATGTTCAAAAATAAATAGCCATTTGTTAACTTGATGGTGAGTCAAGGAAACTGCTGGACGTGATCTTAACATCATCTCAATTTCTCTTTGTAGTCTTTTGTCCTGTTGCACAAACGCATTTCTTAAAGAGACACTATAGTCACCAAAATGAAGCAGTTTTGGTGTGTAGATCATGCCTCTAAGTTTCACTGCTAAATTCACTTCCATTTAGGAGTTAAATCATTTTTATTTCTGTTTATACAGCCTTAGCCACACCTCCCTTGGCTGAGACTGAAACAGCATACATGAAAACATAATGGTTTGATTTTCAATCAGATTTAACTTACTTTAAAATGTTGCATATCCTGCTCTGTAAATTGAACTTTACATGCAGGGTCTAACAAGCTATTAACAGAGCAAGAGATAAGAAATTTTAGATTAAACAGAATTTGCAGTAAAGGAAGTGTAAACATTGGATGACTCTTTACAGGAAGTGTTTAGGAAGACTGTGTAAGTCTCATGCAGGGAAATGGGTCTAGGGCTGTATAAACAAAGTGATTTTACTCCCAAATGGTAGAGTAATGATCAGTGAGACTGCAGGGTCATGATCTAAACACCAAAACTGCTTCATTAAGCTAAAACTGTTTTGGTGACGATTGCGTCCCTTTAATGTGTGAAGAGTGTGTGTTCTTTTTTCAATTTATAAAAAAGTGCAGATTTTAATAGAAAATGGCACTTTCATGAATTAAACTTGCTACAGACAACCAGTCCTGTTACTCTCCAGTTGTTTATCTCTGTGGAGGCAGGCTTTGATTGCACAGCCAGAGAACATCTGGGCTGAGTTAGAAGGGGAGGGCTTGTAAAAGCTCCAGTCAAGAGTTCTGCAGCTTTTGCAAGCTGTTTTTAGATATATTGTCTAGGAAAAAAATACATTATTAAGGCAGGTTTTCATTAAGCACATATCTACTAAACAGTAAAATATATACATATTTGGGTGATCAGTGGACTGTTAAGTTAAAAAAAAAATAAAAAGTACTCTCCTACTTTAACAAAGCACATAATATTTTGTCTCCCATTATCACAATGGGTAGATCCTTTCAGTTGTTCGAGTGTTCTTGGACGGACATTGAATTTATTTTCCTCCATGAACAGGGGATCAGCTACTTTATTCAGTAAGTAATTACAGTATAACAAGCTAAGCTTTTCTGAAAATGTCAGTTAAATTAATACGTTTGCATAGGTAATAAAAAGGGAAGCTACTGGAAAATCTGCTTCAAGCAAAGATGTCTGGAACCACTCATTGAAATATTGACATCCAAAAAACAAGAAAGGGAAAAAAGAATTGTAACGAGAAATGTAAAAAAAAAAAATCTCCTTTGCACTCTGAAAACCCAAGGCAGGTGAGTGTGCCATATTTAAAAAAAAAAATGTTGGATGTCACAAACTCCTTCCAAGGATATTGTATATAACTATGTTTTCCACAGAATTACCAGTTAGATATGTTACTATGGATAGGCATGATCAAACCAGAATTATATATAATAATAATAACAACAAAGTATTTAACCAGGAAAGGTGCATTCAGATTACTCTGATTTTCAAGTACGTCCTGGGGATGTTACCTTAGCTCAACATCCGGGGGTTGTTACTATAGTTGTAATCAGGGGCAAGCTGGCCGGGGGGGCAGGGAGGCAAGTGCCCCCCCAGGCCGTCCTAAGATAGCAGGTGCCTACTCTGCAGCAATACATCAGCCGGGTGAAGAAGGAGGCAGGCGGCGGAGAGGGAGCGCTGACTCTTCCTGCTCCCTCGCGCACCCTCTCTGGTGATGCCGGGAGCCGGAATATGATGTCATTCCGGCCCCGCATCACTAAACAGTGCGAGGGAGCAGAGAGGAGCAGGAAGATCATGAAAGCCAATGGACCCCGGGGAGAGGACTCCTAAAGGTAGGAGCAACAAGGAATACAATTAATTTGAGAGTGTGTGTATGTCGGAAAGTGTGTCTGTCAGTGAGTGTGTGTGTGTGTCCTCCTTTGATTTCCCCTGCCGGGTAATGGGGAGGCGACCCTGTTTTCTGCCTGTGGGCCCCCTTGGGCCGGTGAGGGAGATCTCCCTTTGATCGGTGAGAGAGGGAGCTAGGACCCAGGGCTGCAGGAGAGGCCGACCTGTAAGGCAGATCGCTCCTCCCGCAAGCAGACTGTGTGGAGCATTGCTGCGCGTTACCATGACAATGCTCCACACAGCATTCTGTGCGCAGGAGGACAGGAGACAGCCTGCAACCAGAACTCACAACTGGACCCACCAGGGCTGGCTGTCTCTCCCCCTCCCTTCTTTCACCAAAGGTAAGAAGAAGGGTGGGGGAGACAGATATTTTTTTTAATGTGTAGTAGTATTAAAAGAAAACTAAAAACATTTGTACCTGCACCCCTCAAACTTTGCAACACACACACACAGCACCCCACAGACACATAGTACTACACACACAGCACCCCACTTACATAGCACTCCACATACACACACACACCACCCCACACTCACACACACACTGCACCCATACACACAAACACATACACTGCATCCCTCACTGCAGTATGTGTGAATTTAGCCATCTGTATGTATACAGCAGTCTCTCTCTGTTTATTTAGCAGTGTGTATGTTCATTTAGCAGTCTGTATGTATTCAGCAGTCTGTGTGTGTGTGTGTGTGTGTGTGTGTGTGTGTATTCAGCGGACTGTGTGTATGTATTCAGCAGTCTGTTTTTGTGTGTGTTTGTATTCAGTGGACTGTGTGTATGTATTCATCACTCTCTATGTGTACTCAGCGGTCTGTGTGTGTGTCTATTCAGCAGTCGGTGTGTGTATGTATTCAGCATTCAGTGTGTGAATGTATTCAGCAGTCTGTGTGTATGAATGTATGTATTGCATTTGTTGGAGTTACTAATAAATATAAGCTTAATTGTATCTATAATTTCCGTTTTTATTCCTGTGAGCTGTGTAGGCAGGGCCCCAGTGCACTGCTTTGCCCGGGGGCCCATAATGTTGTTAAGATGGCACTGGTGTCTCTCAGTAAGTGTGCGTCTGTCAGTGAGTGTGTGTGTTTCTGTCAGTGAGTGTGTGTGTTTCTGTCAGTAAGTGTGTGTGTAAGTGTATGTGTCTATTAATGTGTGTGTCTGCTAGTGTGTGTCAGCGAGTGTGTCTTTCAAGTAAGTGGTTGTCAGTGAATATGTGTGTGTGTGTGTGTCTGCCTGTCAGTGAGTGTGTGTGTGTCTGTCAGGGTTTGTGTGTGTTATTGAGAGTAAGTGCCAGGGTGTCTGTCAGCAGGGCCAGCCTTTGGGCTGTGCAAGCTGTATGGTCATGCAGGGCGCCATGACAACAGAGGCGCCCGACTGCCAAAACAACTCGCAAGTTGGGGACACCAGCATATTCAATTTAAATGATTCCCTGGTGGTCCACTGATGCACACCAGCCGTAGGTGCCTTAGATCATATCCTCTCCCTCGTGGTTCCGGTACTCAGTTAGTGACTCAGAGCACAGGCTCAGAGATTCTCAGCATGCGCTCTGACAACATTGAAACATTGGAAAAGGTGGGCATGGATGGTGAGCTGATTCGGTGGTGCAATGGGCCACTTGACTGGAATTGCCCCTCAGGCCTGAGGCTGCCAGCCCTCCCCTGGTTGTAATCTATAACTGTGGCGAAACCGACCTCGCCACGTGTCCTTGGAGGGGGCTGCTTGCCCGCCTCTTGCCTTTGGACTATGGACCAGACTTTATGTGAATGTGTTAACCCAGATAGCTATGCCATGGAGCCCATTTGTGTAGTTAAAGACTTCGGCTCCATGGCAAGTGAACTGTGTGAATAGGATCTGCGCGCTATTCGGTAGTTTTGTGCGCACAGATCCCAGCTATCTGGGGATATGTGAAATGTCTGTGTGTTATGTGTAAAAGGTGAATTTATGTATTTTAAAGTGTTTTACTGTCTTTGTGTCCCCATGTGCTCAATGGAGTCTGTCTCTGTGCTGGGAGGTAATTGGATTACTTCTCCAGGAGAGAAGGCTCTGTAAAACCGGTCTGAGCTGGAAAGCTAGGGGTTTTAAAAGATACTTTACTAACTTTTGAACCCCTGGTCTGATCCATGCCATTTTTTAATATGTTGTTCCCCTGAATGGATTGATTGTGGATATGTAATTTTATGTGAATGTGATGTATGGTTTTGAAGTAATAAATATTGTGTAAAAAGTATATTTTAAACTGTATGAATAATGGGATTATGTGTCACACTAAGGGGAGGGGATGTGTGGGTTGCACCCGTGATACTATTGGTTATTTTATGCCTCCCCCTGGGTGTGGCCTGTATGTGTACTCTTGTAATAAAAGCCAGGCCGGATGTGCCAGTCCAGAGTTCCTGTTTAACCCTCAAAGTGAAGTGTCGTCTCATTATTGGGGGAGGATTTATTGTATGCTGTTCCAGTTTGACTGCTAGGAGTGCAAACCTATTCGTATGGTTCCTATTCAACTGTCTACAGCATTCAGATGCTTGAGAGGATTCATATGCTTCTCTGATACGGTGATTGTGGTGTCTGCCAGAGTGCTTGGAGTCCTCAGGAAGCGCTAGGAGCATCCATTAACGGAGGTACCCAGTCGGAGTGCCAGGCGATCCGTTACAATAACTATCTCCTTTTTGCTAAGCCGTTGCGCCTCT
Organism: Pelobates fuscus; assembly: GCF_036172605.1. NCBI lineage: Eukaryota > Metazoa > Chordata > Amphibia > Anura > Pelobatidae > Pelobates > Pelobates fuscus. The sequence goes on along the minus strand of NC_086319.1, from coordinate 107,365,403 downwards.
GTTTGAGGCAGTACCGCATGTGTATGCATAATTTTACTTATTCTGTACAATACAAAAAATAAAAATAAAGATGGTCAAAATAAATAAAACCGTAAAATATATTCTTATATCAGTCCTGATTGTTAAATATCTACGATGTCTAGGATATAAATTAAGTTTTGGTAGTTAGTCCTAACCCTATACCAACCCCCACACTAATGCTATACTAACCAAACCGATGACCCAATGGCACATACAAACACAGACACACACACACTTTGCCAACCAGATACATTCACACACAGATACACACTATGTATCAAGGTGTGTGTATCTGTGTGCTACTGTGTGTGTATTTTTGTGTCAGATACAAACACATACAGATACACACACTTGTTTCAGGAGATATAAATAAAGGCACTGCCAGGTATTAGTGTATAGCAGCCATGTTTCAGGAGATACATGAAGGAAATACACACCGCAACATGAAACACGTGCAATAGAGAATAAACCATAAAGTTAGTTGCATGTTATCCAAACATAACATCCGTAACAACACTGGCACATATAAACACAGATACACACACCAGCACATACAAAAAAAAACAGGGGGGAGGGGACAGGGAGGGGTTCAATGATGTTGATACACTATGTCAAAGGGTTCCATGGGAAAAATTAATTGGGAACCCCTGCCATACACTATTACTAACCCTAAAAAGCAAAACAGCTTTAACCCTTATCTAACCCTACCTTACGCTTACCCCTAAATCTAACCTCACCACTAACCCAAACCCAAAGGACACCCTGTGCTAATATCAATTATGATATCAGACGATGGGTTTCTTAGTTAAAACAGTAGACAGTGGTCTGTGACCAGCAGCTTCTGGCTGTTCTCATAATTACATTCAATGTAATACGTATGGAGCCTGCTTCCCTGCTAATCTATTTAGACCCTATGGGGTCTCCCTTAACATATCTGCAGTCCAGAAACACAGCAGCTGACAGCGATTGCTCAGCCATTGTGTATTGAATGGCATTAAAGAGTTCCAAGCAGCCATGAATTCTAGAGCTGCATAGAGCTCATGGGTCAGTCTGACACCACTAAAAATAGACTCAGCTGACAGAGGAGCCACATGTATCTATTGATAAGTGCGGCTTCCTGGTGCATTTAATTATGATTTTTTTTTTTATTAGGGTTATGTCTAAAAACAGCATATCTCTTGCTTGCTGCCTTTGCAAGTCCTCCTCTTCTAACTCCGCTTAGACTTTCTGTGGCTGTCCAATCACAGGCTTCCAATGCAGCTAAAAGATAAGTCTTTACAAGACAGATGCTCTGCGCAATTTTTTGTCTCTTTACTTTAACTCCACTGAGCTAACCAAACCAGAAAGTAGCAGAAGTGGTTGTCTGATTAACAGCATGGGGGTGTAACACGGTTAATTAAAGGGACGCCATAGTCACCAGAACAACTACAGCTTAATGTAGTTGTTCTGGTGAATATAATAGCTCCCTTCAGGCATTAGTGCTCACTAACACAGATTTAGACAGATTTGTGAACAATATTTGAGAGAAATAGGCCTTTTGTATACATAGAAAAAGTCTTAGATCTTTGAGTTCAGCTCATGAAAAATGGGGGCAAAAACAAAAGTGTTGCATTTATAATTTTGTTCAGTGTACATTCCTCCCTGGATTTCCTCTCCTAATGTAGGTTACTTTGTAGTTCAGATCAATGAGTACTATCAGTACCTGAAATGTGTGCATAAATGTGATTAGAAAGTCTTCTTCTGCAAAATATATATTTATTTTATGCACCTGATCAAATGCATTAAAGTAGTATTGGTTCCCAGAGTGTCCCATAATCATCTGCTGGACAGGGAATTGGACCAGAATGAGACAATTACAAAAAACAAAACAAAACAAAAAAATGTGTAAGGTGATGAATGTTTATAACTAATAGGTCAGTCAACTCGATTAAACATTTTGGATAAATGTTCATAATAATTTAATATTTTGGGGTAAACTTTTTAAATTAGGATACTCAAAAAAAATAAAAAAAATACACAATACAGTTGTGCTCAAAAGTTTGTATACCCTGGCAGAAATTGTGAAATTTTTGGCATTGATTTTGAAAATATGGCTGACCATGCAAAAAAATGTATATTATTAAAAGATGGTGATCATATGGAGCCATTTATTATCACATATTTGTTTGGCTCCTTTTTAAATCTTAATGATTACAGACATCACCCAAATGACCCTGATCAAAAGTTCACATACCCTTGTTTAGCTTTGTTACAGACACAAAAGGTGATACACACAGGTTAAAATGGCAATTAAATGTTAATTTCCCACACCTGTGACTTTTTAACTTGCAATTATTGACTATTTATACACAGACACTAAGTTTGTTAGCACTCATGTGGATGCACTGAGCAGGCTAGATACTGAGCCATGGGAGCAGAAAAAAAACGGTAAAAAGACCTGCGTAACAAGATAATGGAACTTTATAAAGATTGAAAAGGATATAAAAAGATATCCAAAGCCTTGAAAATGCCAGTCAGTACTGTTCAATCACTTATTAAGAAGTGGAAAATTCAGGGATCTCTTGATACCATGCCAAGGTCAGGTAGACCAAGAAAGCCACAGCCACAACTGCCAGAAGAATTTTTCAGGATACAAAGAAAAACCCACAGGTAACCTTAAAAGAAATACAGGCTGCTCTGGAAAAAGGCTGGTGTTGTTTCAAGAAGCACAATAAGACGATACTTGAACAAAAATGAGCTGCATGGTTGAGTTGCCAGAAAGAAGCTGTTACTGCAACAATGCCACAAAAAACCCAGTTACAATTTGCCCGACAATACCTTGACACGCCTCACAGCTTCTGGCACACTGTAATTTTCAAGTAACAAGACCAAAATGGAGCTTTCTGGTCACAATCATAAGTGCTGTGTTTAGAGAGGGGTCAACAAGGTCCATGGTGAAAAGAATACTATGTCCACTGTGAAGCATTGTGGTGGCTTACTGAGGTTTGGGGGGAGGTGAGCTCTAAAGCATGGGGAATCTTATAAAAATTGATGGCAAGATGAAGGCAGCATGTTTCAGAAAAAAACTGGCAGACAATTTGCATTCATTTGCACGAAGGATGCGCATGGGACGCTCTTGACCTTTCCAGCATGACAATGACCCTAAGCACAAGGCCAAGTTGACCCTCCAGTGGTTACAGCAGAAAAAAGTGACGGCTCTGGAGTGGCCATCACAGTCTTTTGACCTTAATATCATCGAGCCACTCTGGGGAAATCTTAAATGTGCTGTTCATGCAAGACGACCAAAGAATTTGCATGACCTGGAGGCTTTTTGCCAAGATGAATGGGAAACTACACCACCTGCAAGAATTAAGGGACATGGTGCATTGAAAAAGTGTTGTACCCAAAACGTCTGTTTATTATGCTGTCCTCCAATAAATTTTGGTAGCACTTTGTATGTGCACATAGCAACATTTTGTGCAGCCTCTGTTTGATTTGTACTAAGAATTAATGCCTCATAGATAACTATTACAAAAGACTGCACGCGGTCATTGATTCTAAAGGGGGCAATACACAGTGTGGTGGACCACCGCCACTAAGTACCATGCCCACTGCTTACTTGTGTTTTTTCTGTGTAGTTCCTCTGTGTTTCCCCATGTATTTGTATGCATTTCGTATATTTTGACTGTTTCACATTCGGGAGGGCTCATATGAACGAAACCCGGCCCAGAGAGTGCTCTCTCTGGTGCTACCTACATGGAGGTATCCACAGGGGAGAGACGCGACCTCCAGCGGGACTCCTGAAGCTGTATGGCACAGGTGACCAATCGGAGATGAAACGCCCATTCAAACGGGGTTTTACACCTGGTCTCCTGATTGGGCGGCAAATCCCCTCTCCTCCCCGAGCGCCGATTGGTGCACAGGGGTTTTGCGCCCTTTCTCCTGATTGGACGTCGTAACCCCTCTCCTCCCTGAGCGCAAATTGGTTTTGCACCTTTCACCTGATTGGCTATTGCTTGGTTTAGGAGCGAAGTTTGAATTCACAGGTCTAAACCAAGCAATTCCATGGAACTGATTTCAGGGATGTACAGAGCCTCGAGCCCAGACTTTACACAATGGTTTCCTGGGCTCTGTACATCCGATAGCCCAGCTATTTACAGGGATCCCAGATGGGACCCGGGGCAATCCAATGATATGTGTTTTATATATGTAACCTCTTCCCTTCCTGGGGCGCAGAGCCCCTACATATATATATATATATATATATATATAAATATAATGTGTTTTAATGTGTATAACTATATGTGCTCTTGGTATCTCCCAGGGCAGGGGATGGTTATCTGTAAACCATCCCCCTCCTGCCTGGGAGTGTGTTGAACTTAATGGATAAAAGCTGTGTGTTTCAATAAAGATTGTCAGTGTTGTAACCTCCAGAACTAGGTCTTGTCCAGTTACTAAGGGGGTGTGGGGAGAGAGGTTTAATCCCTGGGATAGCTTGTCGCAGCTGGTGGAAGATGCAATGGGGAAAGTAATTGTAAGGACTGAGGAGCTCCCGGGACTGAGTGCCATCCAGCCCCTGGGAGCACACATGGCTAGTTCCCCTATCCATTCCCCTGTTCCAGCTAGGAAGTGGTACCTTTGGCAGAGGTACAGGGAGCTTCGCTACACATCGTATTAAGAACCAAGGGTATGGATACTTTTGAACAGGGGTCATTTCATTTTTTTTTCTTTGTTGCCATGTTTTCTTTTAGGATTATGCCATTCTGTTAAAACCTACAGTTGAATATGAATCCCAGAAAAAAATAAAAGAAATCCGTTTTCCCTGCTCCCACATGTGTTCTTTAAAAATGGTACATATATCACCAATTCTCCAAAAAGGTATGCAAATTTTGAGCACAACTGTATCACAAAAAAAATAATTTGAAAAAAAAGTCAAAAATATTAAAATCAAAGTCCGAATTTCAAAATTTTCTGAAGTTGAAATCTTTATGAAATACTCAATTAACAAATCCTGAAGGTGCAAATACTTGACAAGAGGTAGAGGTTCCGCTGCCAAGTTTTGTTAATTCCACAGGGATTCAAGTCAGTAATTTTTACTTACGGCTTTTACACCAACAGGTATGTCACCTCTGGAGGGATTTACAAAATATGCAAAGTAACACTATAAGCATGGATTGATAAACAAATCAGTGGTCTCTAAAGATAATCTAATATCACCACTTGAGCCCTTGATTTTGAAGGAGTGTTCTAAGAGCCAGAAGTTAGAATACCTTGCAGTAAAAGACAAAAAACATAATAAAAGTTCCAAAAATGCAAATACTATTTTCCAAGCCAAAATTGAATAATCATGTAATCAAATTGTTGCACACAGCGGAGTATCAAGGAATATCCAAAATAACTTTGTTGTAGCTAAGCCATGAGTAGGAGTAGCGCTACAGAATTAGTTGGCGCTATATAAATGGCAATAATAATACTAAATCTGTTAAGGGGTGTGGCCTAACAGTCTCATGTAGCTGGTGCTCCTCTAGGAAAACCTGAAAGTCAACAATATACCTTGCAAAACTACATTATTTTCTGCAAGTACGTTGTACTTATTGCAGAATACCAAGCTGAGCATTTTGAATTTCACTTGGCTGGACATAGAGAGGATTTCTCGCATTCCCCTCCCCTTTTGGACTAGAGGGGGATATCCTGGTCCACACTGGTATGCTGATCTACTACTACACTGGGAGACGTCTGCAGTCCAGTGAAGTTGGTAAATTGAAGATGGCTACTGATCAGGGTCTTTACCACACACATCCGCTACAAACTCACACATGAACCCGCTTACTAAAGCCTTTGATTAATTATGCTCAAAATTTTAAGGCAAAACTACACCAGTGAGCCATTGGTTCTGCATCCATTCTTCTGGACATAAATTAAAAGCCTTAAACCCCTTGAAGTCCTCATGGCGATAGTTACACCGAATGTCCCTAGAGGGATACGGCAAGAGTTGAGACAGGAGGCTGGGGTCTGGGGGTCTGGGAGGCTGGGGTCGACGCTTCATCTCCAAGAGTCCTGTTCCCAACTACAATCAGGGAGAAACCCCATGCACAGATCATACCTTCAGGAAATCCTCAATCTGCTCCAATGGGCACATTCTGTGGGAAGATCGCAGACTACATGCTAAACGTGGCGGGAGATGTGAGACTATTGTGCTGAAGCTGGGGGTTTCTCGCCTATGGAATCAAAACGTATCTCTTATGGTAGCAGTGGTTTTAGCTTGGTGGGCATAGGCTAAGCTTTTTTTTTTTCCTGTGTGGTCTGTAAATCTTGTTTACTCCATGCTGAGTGACACAGGAAGCACCTCTAGTGGCCATTTGAGTGACAAGGACTAAAAGGTGTTCCTGGGCAACGTTTACATCAAAAAGCCTGCAGTGACAGGCTATAGACATCAGAATCACTACATTAAGCTGTAGTGATTCTGGTGACTATAGTTTACTCATTTACCTCCTGATCATCCGTGTGTACAGATTACTCATTTACTACAGGATATCTGGTAACGCTAATGAATATACTCACAAGTTTGCTACATAAGTGACATTTATTAATATTCTGCTATATTTACATTTTTAACATCGTAAAACTTTGAAGTGAATTGCCTCTTGGCAAAAAAAAGGTGCATATCCGTCTACACAAAATGCAAAGATTTGCTTACACAATTTAAAAGCACAAGAAAAGTACAGGTATGTTATGGTTTGCCCCCAATAGCACCCCAAACAAGACAGCTCGTCCCCTATTAAAAAAAATAATAATTATAATAATCCTAAAACATTCAAACACTCGTTCCATTTTGTGAAGTGACCAGACTAAAGTTATTCTGAGCCATACGACAGCAGAACAATGTTTGGAGGTATAATTCTGTGAATGGCATTTTACAATATCATATGGAAGTCTCTGGACACTTAACACAAGTAAGAACTGTGATTCCGAGATGCAAAAATGTTGCCTATCCTAATCTTGAGTAGCCAGTGTTCAATTGCTGTTCACAGATCGTGTGGTTACAATAGATCCACAATAGTTACACTTATTTGCATATAAACTGTGTAACTACAAATTAAGTTTTATTAAATCTAAATGTGAAGAGAAACTCAATTTTTCTCTGATGAGTTACTTCCAACTACATATTACATTGTTCCAATTAAGAATACATGATAACACTAATTTAGCAAAATTAAACAGGCTATAACAGGGATAGGCAACCTTCGGCTCTCCAGATGTTGTGGACTACATCCCCCATAATGCTCTTACACACATAATGCTGGCAAAGCATCATGGGAGGTGTAGTCCACAACATCTGGAGAGCCGAAGGTTGCCTATCCCTGGGCTTTATAAGTTATAAAAGGATACTTTGTGGCAGAGTTGCCTTCAAACTTATTTTCCTTCATACATACAGTACAGGGTGCCTTTATTTTAAACTGATTGATTGGACGAACTGAAGGGTTTGTAGTTCAAATTAACCCTCCTCTGGCAGACACATTGCTAGTTTCTCTCACAGAGAAAATATGATTAATATGCAAAAACAAAATCTTATAGCGGCTCTATGAAACTAACCTAACAAGTTCAAAAACACTAATGTGGGCTTCATATCTGTTCAAAGAGATGTCAAATAAAACTGCCACTGCACAGTACACTTCTTATACAAAGCCTTAGGTGCGACGACTTCTATGGAAATACTATAAAATTTAAAAAAAAAAAGAAAAAAAAAAGAAATTTGTGAAATCAAATGCAAGCTTTCATTTTCAGATATACTGCATTTATATTTTCTTTGATTGATTCTTTGATTTTTTCCATTCATTTTTTTTTTTTTTTTTTTAAAGCCTTCTTGTCTGTGTCTGTACAAGATATAGGGGATTATTTTAGAATGTAAAAATCACGATGAGAAAACCAATTACATGTTTGTGTTTTTTACATATCTGCACAAGATGCTGAACACATATGCCTATGTTTGGAAGATGATTGAAATTAAGACAGTTTATGTTACACCAAGTTACTCACACTAATTGTAAGGACTGGACTATCATAAACTGTTGCCTGTCAGGCTATAACTGTTTCCGCAAAGCAAAACACAATATAGTACACTAAAACATTTGCACTGCTGTCAAATTAAGAGATGGGAAAAGCTGAAGCAAGACTGCCCTCTACTGGTAGAAGGAGCATAGTCAATGGTGTGGAGTTTATTTTATACAAACAATATATAAGGCTTTATTAGTACGTCACAAAGTTGATTGCTAGAACTTTGATTTTAACAATAGCCACTAATGATTCCATAATAACAGAAATTCGCAAATAACCATTAAAGTTTTACACCTAGAAACCAACAACAAAAAAAATATGCTTAATTTCTTCTTCGTTTTCAACAGTACTTTTTGTTTGCTTGCCGTTGCTTCTTTTTGGGATTTTGTTTTATTTCTAAATGTAGCAGGTCATTTTTAATCCCTTCGGTGTTTCAATTCTCTTCCTGCAGGTGTTTGTGGTGCCTCGGTAAAGGATAAGCATGTGATTGCAGGAAGGTCAGGACCCAAAAGACATCTGTAAACAAAAAAAGGATGAGCTCATGAATGAAAGAATTGTACTTCTTTCCTGTAAGGTTATATATACCAGATACGTATGGTACAGTTGACGTGAGAGATGAGTACACAATGTATTAGAACATGATGTTCTCTATTTAGGAAGGCACAAACTAATTATATTGTTTATTATAGAAACCAGTGGTTAACATGATGCCTTTCTAGTTATGTGCTGTAAGATGCCAAGCAGAGCCGAATTACCAACATACTAGAGACGTAAGGATTCCTCCATTCAAGGTATTGTAACAGTTGATACCAAGCCCTAACAAATTATATTAACCTAAAATAATACAACATTGCAGCCTCTGAGCACATCCGTGATCTGAATGCTGCAAGAGGTCTTGCCTATTAAACCCCTACACTACCAATAGGATTTATACAAGTGATTTGTGGCCATTGCTTTGCATTGCAAAGCAAATATGTCAAAAATATTCATGGCATTCCTCTTACTCATCCAGCAGAGAAAGAAAGAGGAAAAAAATCTGTCTAAGACACGGTTCAGTTGCTCTGTGTCATGGAGAAAGACTAACAATTAAAAAGGACCACCACAAAAGCCACCCAAATTGCTTCATCCCAATGGGTTTTTTAGAAAGCGCAATGTTTAAACTGCAGGGTTAGATCCAGACAAAAATGGTCATTTGACGCAGAAGTCAATTGACTTCTTTGCTTTCCTACATTCACTTCCGCATCAGTTTCCAATACTCCTCTATGAACTGCATTGGATTGCCCATAAAGTCTAGAGCCATATGATGTTGCAGGAGAATGAGTGACTTCCAGCTCCAAGGGGTCTAAACAAGTGTTTTATTACTGGAAATTTGGGGGGTGGGGTGGGGGATAAAAATCAAAAACCTGCAAATAGGGCACCATAGTGTTACAGGTTTGTATTCCTAACACTACACTGTTCCTTTAAATCACACAATTACTTCTCCTATTGGAAACTAGCTGTGAGAACAAAGATTGACTCTGTTCTCACAGTGAAAGCACAGTTACTGGCTGTCAGGTAGGCTGCCACTAGATGCATATTAAATCCTGCAATGTAAGGATTTCCAAATGAACTAAACAGCAATGCTTTAGATTGCACCCAGACCACTTCATTAACCCCTTAAGGACCAAACTTCTGGAATAAAAGGGAATCATGACATGTCACACATGTCATGTGTCCTTAAGGGGTTAATAGGAGGTTGTCTGGGTGATTTAGGTGGTCTTCTAACTACAACATCCAAAACGCTTATTGTGCCTATGCACACAGCTTATAGGACAACCTCTTCAATACTTAATATTCAAAAAGGAAAGAAAGAAATAGTAAGCATGAGTACATTTCAAATCCTGCACAGTCTGGAGTTTTTCAGGAAATTCTTCAATGCCAAACATTTGTATTAATTTCATATTCTTGTTTTTGCAGTATTTTATTAAGCATTAAAAAACAGCACGGGAAAAATACTGACTGCTGTGTCCCTTTAAAATGAACACATACCTTTTGCTCTATATATTAAAGATTATCTATTTATCTACTCCTAAATCTAACTGCTAATTAAAGATTCTTGGAAATTATTATAATTATGTTTTTAAAACCTAAAATAGTACTTCCTATTTGTAATGGATATCAGGCCTTTTATATTAATGGGCCTGATATATTTCCTGTATTGCATTAAACCAGGGGTATCAAGCTACACCCCCTCAAGGGCTATGATACATGGGACTTTCATGATAATAGTTTACAGATTGCCAAGCACTGTGTAAATTACATGTAAATTCGAGATCGCATAAACTCTGAACAGAATACAGCCCCCTTAAAGGGACACACAGAATCATAAGCAATTAGACTTGTGGTAGTGGTTATGTTTCCTAGAGTGCCCTGGCACTGACACCAGCATAACAATATCAAACTATCAATATAGCAGAGATGGAGACGGGTAAATAAAACTGTTCTTAGACAATATGGAACTACACAAAGTGGATGTGTTAATTCAGCATCATTAATGTGGCAGAGAATTAGACGGTCAAGAAAACCTGCCATTCATATAAAACTACATTTAAACAGTTGGATAATAAACTGAGAGGCAAGACAAACAGGGAATTGGGGGCCCAATCGGAACATGAATTTTACAGGAATGGTGCTGCCATAGAGACCAAAATGTATCCAAAAATTACTTTAGAATACAGTTTTACATTTCGCAAAGCTACTTAAAATCACTTAATTCAGCAAACAAATGGGGGGATTCAGTACCACCATATGGTTAAGCCACAGCTATTTCACAGTACCCCAATATCATTGGGTCCTACACTAATTCCAACGTGGAAGACATTAAATAGATTAAATTAAATAGAGCTAGTGGTAAATGAACTAAAGTGTATTTAAATAATCTGTTGTAAGAGCATTGTGAATATATATATATATATATGTGATAAATACAATTTTAAAACAATGTATTAAGGGGGGCGTGAACTGAAGCTTGAACTGACCGGCTGCACATATGTGAAGCTCCCTTGGCTCATTTCTTGAGGAGCCAAAATAAGCGGAGTCCCGAGCATCCAAAGAGCAAAACACACACTCAACTTCCTCATGTCTCCGAGAAGTAAGAGTAAGCTTTCTAAAGCGGACAAACTCTCCTTCTTCCTAACACGTTTTCGATAGTTTGCGGGCTGCAGACAGCTCTTCAGGGGTTGTTTAAGGTCTGCAGCCATTTCCGGACTGAGCTTGTAAGTGACATGCAAGGAAAGAAAGCCCATGAGCTTGTGCCGGTGTTGCGCGGTCGTGATTTCTCTGGGTGTTTTGCCCAGGTTGTAGAGGCCGGTATAATATTCCCGAAATGCCTGCAAGATCTCAGCCGGAAATCTCGTTTCTTTTAGATTGCGAGCATTTTATTTTGTAGATGTGGCATTACCTTTGTCTTTGTTGCAGGGTCTGCGCCAGCAGTCTGCCGCATTTGTTAGAGTACTCAAAAAAGTATCGATTGGACTTACGAATCATATTGAGAAGTTTCTGGGAGAGGAAGTCTGAGTCGTCTGCGTGCATCAGTCAGTTGTAGGTATACCTCTTCTGTCAGTTCTCATTTGTTTACGGTCTCTAGGCCCGCTATTCGTCTGGTTAATTCTATTACATGTCTGGCATTCTCTTGTTTACGTTGTATGTAGATTTTTTTTATATTGCCCTCGGATGACGCATTTATGCGCCTTCCAAGTTATAAGCGGGGATACATCAGGGGAGGCATTGGTTTCGAAATATTGAGTAAGTGCTTGTGCGGTCAGTGCTACATTCTCCGCGTCAGATAAAACGTTCATTCTCCATTGTCGTTCCTTTGGTTTAAATAGGGGCGAGTTAAGCTGGATGGCAACAGGGGAATGGTCAGAGTCCCAGTGGATCCCTATGTCTGCGGTTATTAGCAGGGGGAGGAATTCCTGTGCTATGAAGATATAGTTGATCCTGCTGTATTGGTTGAGAACGGCAGGGTAGCAGGAATAGTCTCTGCCATCCAGGTGAGCCACCCTCCAGCAATCAACCAGGCCCAGTCTACTTAGTGCTAGTTTGGCCCGGCGTATGCAGTGTGTAGGAATTGCATTAGAGCCCCTATAAGAGTCCACGCGCGGGTCTAGTAGTAGATTCAGGTCCCCCGCCAACACCAGGAGACCCTCTCTAAACCTCTCCAAGAGGGACAGGGTCCAAGCCAGGAATAAATGTTGATCCCGGTTGGGGCAGTATATGTCAGCCAGAGATTATGGACAGTCCGCCACGGTACCCTTCACAAAGAGATAATGGCCTAGTGGGTCCACCTGCGTGGCTGTGCATTTTCTGTCTGCGCAAAAAATATGGCTACTCCAGATCACTTGGCTTCTTGCTGGTTTGTGAAGAAGCCCTGTGGGAATCACCTGTCTCCTAGCGCAGGGGCACTCCCTTCTTTAAAGTGTGTCTCCTGCAAAAACGCTACCCATGCCCTGTGTGACCAGTGTGCGCAGGAGCTGTTTGCATTTTTCAGGGATGTTAAGGACTCATCACAGGCACACCGCATGCACGGGAAATCGTGGAGAGCATACCCAACACCGTGGGAGCCGGTCCCTGCTGGACAGGCTATCGGTATACCAGGATATGGCCAAGATGGGCATGGCAGACAGAGTCAGCAGGGAACAGTTTTGGGCCTAGCAGCCTAGTTCTTGGGCTACTGTGGCGATCAAGGCTAGTTGTCTACACATGTTCCCCGTGCAGAGTCCCCCAAGCAACTGGCTGCACCCCTCCAAGCAGACACTGCATGGGAGGTCTAGTACCCACGTTCCCGCACCCAAACCAACATCTCCCACTCATTGCCAATTTCACAGTCCCGGTTTATGCAGGGGATAAAACCCCAGAGGGGGCGATATCAAGTGTCACGGGGGCTGCGGGGTAAGTAGTGTGCATACCCCCTGTGGTCTTTATCCATCGTGCTTCCGAGGCAATATGGGAACAAGGGGGCGCCAGTTTCTAGAGGTCGGCACACTGTGGGTCAGGCGGCACAGGACACGTGATCTGTGTAAATAGCTGTGTCAGGGTATCAACAAGAACCTAGTCTTCTCGCTTGGATAGGCTTCTGATGCGGATATTATTGCGTAGGCCTCGATCGTCAAGGTCCTCGAGAATGTGCCCTGCCAGGAGGTTTCATTGTCAGTTGCTTGAAAGTGTTGGGAGGCCTGCAGACAGTCAGCTTCCAGCTAGGTGACCCGATGGTCGAGGGCAGTGAGGTCCCTGCGCACTTCCTAGACATCCTCCCTTATCACAGAGCGCAGCTCTGCCACTAAGGCTGTTTTGTCAGCCCTAGTGAGCATGTTGGCAGAGATTGTAGCCAGTAAGGCTGAGATCTGGGTCAGTGATTCAGCTCGCAGGGAGCCCGGCAGGGAGCCTACTATGCTATCCGCGCCCGGAGAGTTCGGTGCCATCCTTTCTGCCAGCCACATGTGTCGGAGGCTATCGGGGGTGGACAGGAATTCATCCATAGGACCCGCTGTTCGCCTCAGGGAACCCGAGCTCGAGGGTCCAGGAGTCACGGTTTCCCCATTTCGGAGTGTAAGAGTGCTTTTTATTGGGGGCTATGTAGGCAGAGGTTGCAGAGCCTTGGGAGTGTGCAACTTACTCCATGAACCGGCTCGCCACGCCCCCTGTACCCACCTCCCTTTTTTTTTTTCATCATCCATGAACCATATTGGCATTGAACTGTTGACAAGCTTTATTACCTTATTGTATCAACATTCTATGAATGTATAAAGCATGCTGGGCCACTCAGTTGTTTTTAAAATGCATTGTACCAAAGATGACTTCCCCTCTCCTCCCTTTTTTGTTTCTGTACCCCAATCCTCATCTTTATTTGAAAATATAAAAAATTTCAAATGAAAAAAATAAATGCATTAACATGATACAGCCTTATGGTTGAACTGAATCTCCATATTTGTTTGCGGAGATAGTTGATGTTAAGTAGCCTTATAAAATTGAAAACTGTGTATATGTATATATATTTATTTATTCATTTATTTTAATGTGTACGCTGTTCCTTAATCTGTATTATGATTAAACGGAGAGGCAGCACCAGAGGACACCAAGCAACAAATCTACTACAGCAAGCTGTAATGGATATGTTGCTTATAGTGCCCTTTTTTTTTTTATTCTTTATTTTTGAGTCGGCACGGAGTGCGGCATAGTAATATACAGTGGCTCACGCAGGGGCCGATTGCTAACAGTTTTACAGGTTATGTATCAATAAACAGATGATGTTTCAGCTTATGCGGTGTTGATTTTCGCCGCTCCGCGTTTTTAACTGAGGGGGGGGGCTTTTCCAGCCCTTTTATAAGGTAACAAGAAAAACAACAATACGATAACAGAACAGTACAGTAAAATACATTGAAATAAAAATGCTGCAATGTAAAAGTACAGTGCGTAAGTCAGGATACTTTTCTGCGGTTTACAATGGTACAATACAACCTGTGTTGCATATTTCAGGTCAGGCTTTAACATCTTTGTGTTGCGTCGGTACTGAATGTGGTCCGCTGAAACACCGCGGTTCACACCGAGACCGACCTCTGAGAAGTGTCGTGTGGCCTACGTTAAATACTAGGTGTATTTCGGTGGATATGGCCATGGTGTCCTGCCTTACTGTGTTGTTGGTAACCATTGTGGGCGTGTTTAGCCCGTACATAGAGAAAAAAGGACAATGCAATACAGTTCTATATTCTAGTAAAAGCATAAGAGTCTGTTACAATTCGTCATATTGGCTTATAGTGCCCTTTTAAAAAAATAATCTGAACCAGTAAGCAGCAGCTTTCAGCATGGTCTTCTGTACTAAATTCATATGAAATGGTCAACTTTTTCATGTTTGTTTTGTAGAAAGATAAAATGTTGCTTGGACCTTTTTATTCTTTTCTGTAATCAATAGCGTGTGTTAAGCAATGAATGCATCTACAGACTATATTGCGTGAATAATGTGATCTGACAAGGTGCACATGGTATCAAGCTTCTGTTAATAATACTTAACACAGAGTGGAGCTCCCAGCTGGCAGTCTATTTCCTTCTGGAGGGTGGCTCATTCCACCTGCTGATTAGGTGAATCACAAAATAATGCCTTGCAGGTCTATGTACATTATGTGGTTTGAATTGAATTGATTATATTTAGGGGTTGTTTAAGAAATAAATAAAATAACATTCTAATGGTATACGTTTTTTTTTGTTTTTGTTTTTTTCCCAAGGCTTTACTATATAGCTAGTAGAGATGGGTAGGCAGAAAAAAAACATTGAGGATGAAGGAGCTGTTGACCTGCTCACACCTTTATATAACATCTACAATTCTCCACCTGATGGCATTGGTCCGAGGGTATAGTGTGGTGAACAATTATGTGTCTACCCACTTATTGTACTACAACCTCCACAAAATTGCCATGGGTGAAAGTGTGGGCAGGAGGTTGCTCACATCCTGTTCTATTATAATTATCTCCCGACTTGCAAGGGTACATCTCCAACCCCACACAAGTGGGGGCAAGAGGGAAGAGGGTGTGGACAATGGTATGTTCATCGCCACTATTATTGTTTAGCATCCACCTGATGCCCATACGTGGGGAGAGAACCATTGCTAGGACCTCCCAAGTTATTTTACTGACCTATACCAACCATACTACTGAATATTCCTACATTAATAGTCAGCCCTTAATAGATCCTCAACACTGTAAGCACTCTACTTATTTGGCAACATCTTGTTTTTTGTTTTTTTTAAATGCCTTCACTGCTGGGATGTGTTGGGGATAATAAGGGGTCAACAGAAAGCCCCCCCCCCCCCCCCCTATTAATCTCATATACTTATCCCATTGCCCAGAACATATGGTATTAAAAGTTGAGCAGGTGATAGAGGTTCAAAGCCACACTTAATCCTCTTGCTGCCTAGGAAGTTAATTTTTGTTTGTTTTTAAATAATTTCCTGCAGGCTTCTCACATTGTCAGTGGGTAAATAGTCTGGATTTTACTAAATTCCCTTGCCAAATAGCAAAATACTTTATTTTACCAGATTTGTATGCCCCTGGGCAATTCCAGTTGAACTCTGGTAAATTCATTCTAGCCAATAACTACATTTAAAGGGGATCTTGTCATCTCCAAGAGTGTGGACTGTAGATATCAGGTGGCGCTGTTTGCTATGGTACATAATAATCTTTTGACAGTGCTCGGCGGCGGCATGTACTGCAACCAGTATTGCCATAAAAGTGAAAGTCTACAAACTCTTTCTAAAATATAAATGTTTGCAACTTTCCTTTTGTTCCACGGGATAAGTTCTATACTATTTACATATTTTTACACTAATGAATGGTACATTTGTTATGAGCTCACCTTATCCTTTAACCGAACATTACTTGGAGAAAATACAACAGCATTTTACTTGGACTTCTAATCTACTCACTTTAGGCATAACGATGTATAATTATATTATAGTTTATGCTGCTAAAGGATCACTGGGCTTTTATTTAAGGGTCACCTTAAAGTGTACCTGGTGGAGAGAACTTTTCATGCAGCATTTGTAGTGCCTGTTTACATTTTTTTTTATGTATTTTTCAGTTTGTTCCAGGTAAAACTGTGAGATTACCCACTACTATGTAGATGTAGGAGACTAACATTTATTAGTTTAAAAACTAAATTTAATTTTTAGGAACACGCATTCAGTCATTATGTATTTTTTAATCTATTTGTTGTAGTTTTAATATTTTTTGTTTATGTATATAATATAAAAATATCCAGAGTGTCTATTTATTTTAATTAAATTTTTTTTGTTAAAAAAAAAAAAACACAATCGGAACTGTTCTGCTCTGTCTACTTAATTAGAGCCAGTATGAAGTTAATGTCCAGCTAAATTCATTAAGCAATTACTCTTGGAGATAAGCTTTTTCTTTAAATATGCAACCCATACCTGATCTAATGATCTTAAAAGTACATATACAGAAACAGTTTTTCCACCACCGAAGCTCAGGACAGTAGAAGTCATATGCACTTTTATATCTATTTGTACAATAGATTTTTATTTTTAATTTTAATTTTATTTTTAAAGATGTTGAAGATTTTTTTTCAGCTGTAGCGGTTATTGTGCCAGAAGCACTCTCCCAGGGAAAACAGAAAACACCTTGCGAGCAGATTAACAACTTGCCTTGGGTACACCAGGCAGAGGTTACAGCTTCTAGTGGAGCCTGATACTCTTGCAAGTAGATACCCTTGGCTCCACAGAGTAAAGCATTGCTGGGATAGAACATTGACAAAGAGGATCAGCCGGACACTTTCACCAATAAGCTAAGCCATGCACCGCCAGAGTAGGTCACAGCACAGGAGGAGGTGACTGATGGACTCCAGGTGAGTTTTCAAACAGTTCGCAAATTTATTGACTACCAACCCTGAAAGAGTGCAGTGCACTACGGGCAACATAACCTCTAAATTGTCCTGTAATGGTTATGAGGGCAAATGAATGGCTGTGAAGGGATTCCAGACACATTGTCATAAAAGCAGATAACCGGGGGTTCTGTTTAAAACATTTAACACGAAATGCAATAGAAATGTTATATATTATATATAATGGGATATTGAAGATACGCAGAAAGATAGTTTGATAGAACAGAGAATTCTACCTTTAATAGATAAAGAGAACTCTGGTCCTGGGCAGAGTAGAGAAGTTATCAGGCATCTTCCGGACCTTTGCATAATTAATGAAGCCTCTGAGAAATAGGAGGAATCCTGTAAGAAAAGAAAAAAAAAAAACGCATCTTTTATTTCATTCTTACAAAAAAAGAAAAAAAGAAATGCATCTGGTTGTAGTAACTGCCTCTGTTGTCCTACTTTGACTTATAGTAACGTCACTAGCCAAGGATGTCTGAAGTGCAGAAAAACCATAGCAAGGGTTTCCGACAAGTACTTTACACATTTCCAGTTATGAAGTCCAATGGCTGCAGAAAGTAGTTTATGTGCAATCCCACATTTGGGAAAGTTACTGCCAGAGTCCATCGCACTGATCTATAAATATAAGCTCAGAAACCAAAAGATTTTGTACAAATTGTATACCCAGGTGCTACGTTGCCAGTTAATTCCGAAAAATGCTTATCTGTTAAAGGAAGTCTAGGATACATTTTGTATTCTAAACAGTTAAAAAGAAAGTATTTAAGACTATAGAAATAGAGTAACAGGTTAGGGTGTTTTTTTAGGCAGTGTACTCCTCTCTATTTACGTGTGGTCCTAATTTACTAAAATGCTACATTTGATGTCAGATTGTGCTGCCATTACAATATAATGTAAGTTTGGACTTCTAAAACCCACTTAGTTCATTGATAATCAGATAAATTAAATATCTTAAGTTGAAGTGTCCTTCTTCTGCACAGAAACATGTGAAATCATATCTCCACAACTATCCCAGAGATCCTAGCTTGACATGCAAATGAGCGTGTTAGACTTCACTCTTCAGTTCCGCAGTTACCCTTAGCAATGGATGTGGTTTAAACACAACACACTGGGAACTCTGATATAGTTGTGGCAACATGATTTCTCAAGGACACTTTAAAAATCCAACTTGAGATATGTGGGAGATGCACAACAGTAAAAAAAACGGTGCGTAGTTGTATTGTCCATGATTGCACCGCAGAGTTAGGAAAACATGCCAGACTCCAATGAAATGTTTTAATCCTCTTCTGCATTTTAATTCACGTTATGAACAATATGGGTTATGCAATAGTCCGTGCTTTTTGGCTAGAGATACAGCAATTAGTCTTGCCTAAAACACATGGTTCACCTTCCCTAGTACCCGTGAATCTTCTGCCCAGTAATACTTGATTAATTCTGGAAAGCTTGTCGCTAATGCAGTATATGTGTTGCATAAGTAGAAAGAGCTGGTTTAAAGTTTTGAGGGTTTTTTTTGTTTGTTTTTGTTTTTTGAGACATAAAATTGTCAAATTTTAAGAAACTTACAGTTATGGGAAAGAGTACACCCTCTTTGAATTCTATTGTTTCACATATCGGGACATAAGAGTCATCCGTCCCTTAGCAGGTCTTAAAGGAACACTATAGGGTCATGAACACAAACGTGTGTCCTGACCCTATAATGATAAACCCACCATTTAGGTGGCTTGCACCCCTTAACCCCTTTCCCATAGGGAAAGCATTGGGTTGGCTAAAAATCGGCAAGGGGGCAGGCCATATGACGTTATGGACAATCAGCACCTCCTCATAAAGATGCATTGAATCAATGCATCTCTATGAGGAAAAGTGCTGCTTTTTCGGCAGCGCTGACCCGGGAAGCAGCTCCAGTGGCCATCTGAGAGGCGGCCTCTTGGAGGTGTCGCTAGAGGCAATGTAAACACTGCCTTTTCCTCTGAAAAGGCAGTGTTTACATGAAAATGCCTGCAGGTAATAATTATACTCACCAGAACAACTACATTGAGCTGTAGTTGTTCTGGTGACTATAGTTTCCCTTTAAAATTAGTTAATACAACCTCAGATGAACAACACATGACATGTCATTACACAGTTTTATGGTTTATCTAACAAAAATACACAAGTTTTGAAGCTTTCTTGTGAGGTGTTTGCGGAGATTTTGGAGACTTCAGAAAACAGACGAGGGACATGCATACAAGCCAAAACAACAGAGTTGAATGATTTTTAGACAAAATTAACTGGGTTAGTAAATTTGCAATGCACTTGTTGATCTAGAAGTTGAGTGTATATAATTATTTGTGCGTCTTCACGAACGTTCATACGTAAAAAATAAGCATTAATGTCACTTTCAAGCGGTCAGAAACTCGCTCTAGATACACTTTGACCAATTTGTTAAACACACTGAATAGTAGTTTAATCTCCACTGTTAAAAAGATTAACATGGTAACTGATTGACATTCCTTGTTCGAAAATCTTTGTTTAAACCACAGTTTCAGTAAAAAAAAGTGTTACAGTGCTTTAGAATGTATAAATTATTGGCCTCTGACTACATACAAGCAGCTCTTTGTACAAGTGTGATTAATTTAATCTGGGCTACACTAAATCGTATGACCAAACCTGCTGCTCTTAGGGGTGTCCACAGAAAAGCTTTCAAGTTGGGCAGGTAGCAAAGCTATTATCTAAAAAAGACATTATTTACAACACGGGAAGGGCACTGTTCAGGGCATCTCTTGCCCGCTATTGCCCAATGTTGCACTGGAACACTATGGAATAAAACGTTTAATGATTATTGTTTGAGCTAACAGAGCTTTCACGAATAACAATTGCTCTCCATAACAATGCCACTTGTTAGCTACACAGGGAGCTTGACCAATTTAGACCAGCTGATGCAGTTTAAAAAACAAACAGCCCCAATAACATGCAATTGTAAACATTTGTAATGCTGAAATTTATCTTTTAAAAGCCATTTTGACCTATCATGCACTTATTTTCGTCTACCGGTATCAAAATGAACTCATAGTGCTCAGCACAGAAAGAGTAGGACTTACACTATAAAACATTCTTACCACAAGGTTTGGCACTATAAGCATGTGATTGTCAATGGAAGTCTGTATCTTTATTGGGTTTTATTCAGTGTAAAAAAAAAATATTTATATCCTTGAGTTAATTTAACAGGTCACACAGATGAATGGGGGGGAAAGGGGAGAAAGAGGGATGTGTTGTGCCCTATATAATCTGCACCTGCTGCCTGAGTATATAAACTAGGACAGATTCCAGGCTGATGTAGAACTAAAAACGTATATGATGCTTTACCAGAATCATGGAAGGTTTAGCTCTACTACAGCTGGGCATCTACCTTCTGGCCATCATTACCCTGGACTCAGACATCCTCAAAAGTGTTCATCAGCAGCCTAAACTTTTATCAATCTGTGTGACCATCTAACATGGCCACCCACTAGTTTGGTTACAAAAAGACGTGCACCATCTCTTGCATCTAGTTTCCAACATCTGCTGTGGCATCCCATGGTACCTACTTCTGAAGAATCTGTGGTGAGCAAGCATTGCTTCATTTCAAAGTACCATAGGTCTTATAAAAATGTACGAGAAGAACTTATAACTAACATAACTAACTGTATTGGCGTAACAAAGACTGAGCCCTGCAGTAAGTCTTCATACATTCCTATTATATTGCTCCAACAAATCCTAGTATAGACTGTAAGCTCATTTGAGCAGGGCCCTCTTCAACTTATTGTTTCTTTAAGTTTTGTAATGGTCTCATTTATTGTTAAATCTCCCCCTCTGGTAATATTGTTAAGCACTACGGAATATACTGGCACTATATAAATATCGATAATAAATAATAATAATAATAGTCTGTATGGTAGCATGTCTTTTTTATTTCTTTATTTCACTTCAAATAGCTGCTACATTAGAGTTAAATTAATGAAAAATAGGATGGAAAAAAAATAAAAACATCTAAATTTGCAATTATATTACATAGCTTCTTACTCCTATACAGATGTATAAAAACATTAAATTGAATTTAACTGTAAGGAACAGTTTTCTCCACTAGAGGGCTCTAGTGCTAACAGAATTGCAACGACAAAGAATAGTTTGGTGGAGGCTTACAGGATATAAATAGAAAATATTTACTATACTAGCAGTATTAACAGTAATATTTACTGTTCTAGAGTAAGCAAAGAACAGAGGGTAAAGTGCTCAGTGGAGCCTGATAACTTGGTTGTATATTGGGCGTTTCTTTAACAATGATGTTAGGAGTGATTTAATTTCAACCATTCCAAGACAGTACTATCCCAGCTTTGCAGTAAAAAAAATGGCCCGTTATGGCCTGTATTCCTTGTGTTTTTTTTTTATTTTATTCAAAGTGTACAAAGGTGATCTTGGGGCTTCTCACCCTCACAAGCACCTGCATAAATGTGGTTTCCATCAAGTTCACCTTTGCTAGATTTAGGGCTGCTTTCCAATCTGTTTTTATTTTCATCAGACCAAACTTTTTGGAGGGAGGGAGAGAGGGAGATGTGAAACCAAAGATGGCTAGTGCTGCACTCCCCTGAACATGTATGTATTATAGGGTGCTGCTGGTGCAGGGGCAAATATATACAACATACAAATATATCTTGTTTTGAGGGATAACTTCTTGCATTAACCATATTATCTATTCATGATTTGCACAGTATGTTCTAACACTTTAAATCTTTTAACCCGTTTTATAACTGGCACAGAAAACAGAAAAT
This sequence comes from Pelobates fuscus, assembly GCF_036172605.1. Classification (NCBI taxonomy): domain Eukaryota; kingdom Metazoa; phylum Chordata; class Amphibia; order Anura; family Pelobatidae; genus Pelobates; species Pelobates fuscus. The sequence continues at coordinate 107,343,138 of NC_086319.1, read as the reverse complement.
AAGTGGAAGCTCACTAGGACATCCAAAATGCCTACAGCAAAATATCACAGGAGGTGGACAACAGTATACTATTCAGACTACCTTGCTAAACCAGTTTGGTTTTCTTCAAGTGACAGATCTGCCTTATTGCACCAGGAAATTTGGTCTCATATTTCTACACCATTGCTCGACTATTTCTAGATGTTTACTGGTCAAGCCTGCTGAACCCTGAGTCTTGTTAGACTGTAATCTATCATAAATTAAATAATGAAGGAAGCCTCTTGTTAGAGAACCTTAAAGGGACACTGTAGGCACCCAGACCACTTCTGCTCATTGGAGTGGTCTGGGTGCCAACTCCCACTACCCTTAACCCTGCAAGTGTAATTATTGCAGTTTTTCATAAACTGCAATAATTACATTGCAGGGTTAACTCCACCTCTAGTGGCTGTCTACTAGACAGCCACTAGAGGTCACTTCCTAGTTTCTAGCACAGGTTTCCTGTGCTAGAGCGTCGCTGGACGTCCTCACGCTGTGTGAGGACCTCCAGCGTCGCTATATTCCCCATAGGAAAGCATTGAAATGATTTTTCAATGCTTTCCTATGGGGAGACGTAATGCGCATGCGCGGCATTTATGCGCATTAGGTCTCCTCGGCCGGTGGGCGAGATTAGTCTCGCCCACCGGCCGACGTAATCACCAGGAGGAGCGTCACGGAGGCGGAGACAGCGGCGAGGGACATCGCCGCTGTCCCAGGTAAGTCACTGAAGGGGTTTTCACCCCTTCAGTAACCGGGGATTGGGGGGTGGGAGGGAGAGGGACCCTCCAGTGCCAGAAAAACTGATCGTTTTTCTGGCACTGGAGTTTCCCCTTTAATAAGATTCCAGATCACATAGATAAAAGGATTTTTAAGATACCAGACCATATATGTACTTGGAGTAAACATAGTTTAGCATACTAGAACCAGATTTTAGAATGTTCTACTACAGAATACACAATGAGATAGCTACACGGATGTGTAAACAGAATTTTAAATGGGAATATAGTCAAATTGATTGTGGATCATTTGTTGTACTATAAGAGGACATATAGTTCAATTTCATTTTAGTAACGTCCTGGCTGGGACACATGCTGAAAATCCACACTAAGTTTATTTAAGAACTCCTGGTATTCATTAACATACAAGGGACCCACAAGATAGAAAATTATCATAAAACACTGTTTAATGCTTTCAAGAGCTAAAATGATTAGATACTTATTGGGTTGCATTGCATGTTGATCTGTTTCATGAAAAGACCAACAGGAAATGTACTAAAGTGAGGATTCTAAGTGAATTTCAAATTCCAGGTTAAAACAGCAGAGTTGGAAAATTATTAAAGTGAGTTCTGGCCTTAAATTTGATTTTCACATTGAATTTGTACATTAGTAAATAACCCTGTAAGCATTGTTATACGTAAGGCCAAACAACATGAATGTGACAGACACAGTGTAGTTTTTTTACTTCTACTTACCCAGTACCAGGAACACCCACCACAGCCAATATTGACCATCGAAATATCCAGGGAAGTAGGTGGAAAACTACAAAAGAGAAAAAAAGCGTCACTAAAGTGAGTTGACATGTAATTTCCAGGTTACTTGAAAAACTAGAAGCCTGTCTCAAGGAAATGAGTCACAATTTGAATTATAGAAAAACTTGAGATTCCATATTAAAGATGCCATCAGACGTAAACCAACTGGGTTTAGCTAGAGGTGCAGTTTGGCAAAAGCTGCCAGTATCTGGTTAGTTTGCAGAAAAGACAGTGGGGGAATTACTGAACATTAGAAGCACTTATCCACCACCAGTCCTGTTTCTCCCCTCTCCCCCCATTTCTTGTCATTTTGGTCAAATATTTCATTAAAAAAGTAACATTAATTCTTCCTATAAGCAGCAATGTTACCAAATAATTCGATCATTTGAAAGCATTTTGTAATAAAAAAAATAAAAAAAATGTACATTCAAAATTGTAATTGACAATTGCTTTCAAAAATTGTAATAATTATGAACGGACTAATGTGAGCTAAGGAATGCATTAGTATTAGTACATAAACCATGCACATATCACTTTGATTAACATTTTTGTCTTTCCTTCCAGATCTGGCACCCTGATTTCATTCATGGGAGGAGCTCAGGTTTGAGGAAAAAAATTGATCTGGAGTTTAAAAAAAAAAAAAAAGTTGCGGCTATTTCCCATTGTCCTTAACTGCTTCTGATAAGAAAAAGTGTTTTTACAAAATGATTATTTTGTCTCCCAATGCATAAAGACAGTAACAGTTTTATACTTTAAAAAAAATGGATCATGTGCACAAAACTGGCACAAATGTGATCATCTTTATACCGAACTCCCAAACAAAATGTTAGCATTGATTGCTTTTCCTGATCTTTTCCGATAAATCTTTTCTTACTTGCAGATTTTAAGGCCATCTCAAGATGACACATTGGCCCTGATTTCCAGTATAGCTATGAGTTACATATTTATTTATTTATTTATTATTGCCATTTATATAGCGCCAACAGATTCCGTAGCGCTTTACAATATTATGAGAGGGGGATTTAACTATAAATAGGACAGTTACAAATAAACTTACAGGAACAATAGGTTGAAGAGGACCCTGCTCAAACAAGCTTACATTCTATAGATGCAGCCAGGAGGCCCACTGAAAGTGCTGCAAGTTAAAAGAAGTGAGATTCACCTGTTGCAAATAATATTTCTCCTAGTACCTCAGCTGTGATTAATTTATAAACATCCTCTAGTGGTATGTGCATTTTACATACAGGAAGGCAGCATTATTCCTGTATCTTAAAGTAAACTACATTGCATCCCTTTATGCTGCTAGCACAAAGATACCAGCCAAGATAAGAAACATAGCAGATGTGGGTACATCACCATGTGCTCGCAATGCCAAGGTTAAACAAGGAGCATTGTATGAATGCATTGCTTTCACAGCCCCCCGTGCATGCCACTTTGTAGAAGTCACTTGCAGGGTCTTTGTATATTTGGCCCTCCAGGGTGACAAGCATCTTTGTACTGCGGTTACACAGGGGAAAAGCTAAAGGGAGATATTCTTAACTGAGGATCTCTCTTGAGGGTGTCTATCTTCTTCCCAGGGTCCGTCTTCACCTCGTGGTGCTTCATTCACCTGGACGCAGTGTCACTATTTGCAGTATCCTTGATAGAACGTTGACAGTGAAAGTCCTGTCTCAACATTGTCCCTAGGACAAAGACCTCTGCACGTTGTATTTTGGTCATTTCTGATTGCACTGGCATATTAATGAAATTTCAGTTACTTCAATGCGAGTGTTCATGAAAAATGTATCTTTACATTTTTTTTTTTTTTTTTTTTTTAAATGTATAAGTAAATTTTTTTTAAAATACTCAACAGTGATAGTGTCATTATGTAAAAGGACCCACAGAGATTGCAACTGGAGGTCTGGTTATTATAAAAAGATGAATTCTGGAAGGTGGCAAAGTAGTTTTTTACTTCTCTTGTGAGGTTGCTACTTAATACACAGATTCTATCGGGGTCAGATTGTTTTTAAACTATTTTAATTATTCATTATTTTATATATGCAGTCTTTTTTATTTCTAGTAACGGTCCCGAAATCTTTAGATTATCATCATGATGATATACACACACAGTATATCTAAACTTGGTCTGTCGACAAATACTTGTATGTTGCATCTGGTCTTATCACAAAAATGCAGGATAAGTTATGAACAAACCTTTATTTAAATTCAAAAGTCATTGTATATTTATTTTCTAATATAGGAACCATTTAACTTACTCTGACAATTAGGATCCACTTAATCAATGAGAGGCCAAAACCAGAAATGGCTCCATATCTTCCAGCAGCTGAAGTTGTCAAACAAAATGAGAGGAAAAATCCAATCCAGTTAAAGAGGAATGCCACTGTAAAGACAGAAAATAGTGAATATTAATATTACATGTTTCAAAGATCCTATTTTCAAGACACATAATATAACCTTCCCTGCCCCAATTCCCACAGCACACCCTCCCTCTGTTTTGAGGATGTCTGAAAACTAGCAGCATGTGGTAAAGCAAAGATCAGAAATGGGGTGCATAACCATTTTATTATAAGAATAAAGAAAACTCTCACTCAATCTACATTAAATGGTTGGGATTAATCATTCCTTTAAGAGCCAGGTGCATGAACTGAGCAGCTAGTGAGATGGAAAATGGCACAGCAATGTACTAAGAGCAAACACTGTAAGGAAACCAGTCAATGAACTCCAATAAATTAAGATTCCTTAAAATAACAATGGCATTCAGTGCCGGATTTATATGTCCAGTTCCTGTAGGAACACCATTCTAAAGCACGCTCTGCCACTAGATGCATGCAGGATTAAAAATAATGTTAGAAGTGATTAGGGTGATTATATAGGGGTTAATGTCAGATTACACATGGTGTTTACTGTTGAAAGGATTAAAAGGATTTATAGGGTTATTGGCAAAGTTATTTTCATTGTAGATCTGCAGGAAACATTTTACATTGTGAATCAGAAAAAAAAAGTGTGCATCACTCAGTGCTGTCCTTGCTCCTCCTGCAAGGTATTTCGTGTGTTAGAGGCGGTTAGTGGGCAGATAGGAAGTCATCCCTTCCACTTCCTGTCCAGCCTCACACACACACACACAGACACTGGAGGAGCTGTGACAGCACTGAGCTTTACATCCTCTATTTCTGTTACTGCAGATCTGCTATCAATCACAGGAGGCTTAATAGACTGTAGGGGACACGTGGTACTTATCTAGCCCACCCAAAAGCACATTAGAAGTGTAGAAAAAAGGTGCCCCATGCTTCAGTAGGCAGGTGTCTACTCTGCCTAAGTGGAAATCCATCCCTGATGGCATTTCTAAGACACATTAAATCCTCCACAAAAGCTTTGTTTTTTGTTTTTATTAGAGGTATTTATGAATTATTTAATTCAAGGGAGGCAAAATAAAGACAACAACTACCAGTATTGTAAAACGGAATCCCCAATCTCCAGTTATATTATCAGTTAGAGATGTAAAGTTTTGGTTACCCCTAAAATAAGTAAATGTTTTTTTAGATGTCTATTAAGCTATAATGATGGAGTGAACACTCAATGCTCTTTTCTTACGGTCTCCAAAGTTTCATTTACAGTGTACAGATATAGGATTTCTTATTTGAATGTACTTTCTAAATTGATGATCATACCGTGGAAGAGCATTCCAGACTACATGTTTCTAGCACTCTAGCTATACTAGTATATGCAACACATATGTATGCGAAGGAGATGTACAACTGAGATACAGCAGCTAAAAAAAAACTAACAAAAAATAAAAGTGTAGGTACCAAGCTATACATTATCTGGCTTGTCTTTCAATGAGCACCGCCAATTGTGTCTATAAACCTGTAATTGTCTCCAATCACAATTATGTAACAATATTTGTATTAACCATTGCGATGGCTTACTGTAAACACAACAGAGGATGAGACTGTGTCACAATTATAATTTTTAAAAAAATATATATATCAGGAAGATATCCAAATGCAGATAACAGAAAACCAACTCTTATTTCAGTACATCACGGATAGCTAATTTAGGTGCAGCATATTAACTAATACAGTGGGTTGGGTTATCACTAAACAAAACGTCACCCACATTACATGAAACAATGCAAATAAACATGCATGTATTCTATTCCGTTTCCTAGCAATTCCTAGCAAACCAATACAGTAGAGGCAGGGAAACACTAGGATATCAGTGCCCACACCAGCTCTGGCTGCCTGGGTCAGCTCACTAAAATATTTAAAAGGCAGAGTGAGCAGGAAACTTCACGTCATCCCCATGTGCGGCTCTTTGGCATACCTACATCAGCCCTGCAACAAGGAGCTGGGCAGAGCAGCGCATTAACCCCTTTCTGCCTGGGCTGGATCCTTAATACAAAGGTGACCATCAGACTCTGCACCTCCCTCCTCACTGCCAACAGAGGTAAAGAACAGCAAGGGAGAAGGTGAAAGGGGTTTCCATTACATGAATACATGTATGTTGCTAGAGGTGTGTGTTGAATCTGTGTGGAAAGGCCAGATTAGTTGGTGGTGTGAGAAGCGGGGGAGTGCCAGCAAGGGTTACAACAATCATAAACAGTGTTTTATTGAAAACATTTATTTTTTGTTGGAGTAACCATTTAAGGCGACAGTTAATTTTTGTTTTAGATTTTACTTTTTTTTTTCCCTACTTCAGTCCGACACCAAAGGATTTCTGAGACTGTTTTCTTATGAACTGGGATACAGAAAAGGCTTTTCTCTAAATGTACAAAGACTGATGTAAAATAAGCTTCTTAGTCTCTCTCTCCCCCTCCCCACAGTGCAGCCAGGGATGAGACTTCTTATTCGTAGTTATATCACAGAGGCACACGCTTTAAGGTTTAGTCTCCAGCTGCAACCAAGCAATAGGGGAAACAAAGACACTTGATTTTTAGGTTATCTTTTTGTTTTTTAATAATTTATACTAACCCTTAAGTCACAAATATAACATCTCTCCATTAATTTTCTAAATGTATTTGTTCTACTTACTGAAGAATGTGAGCATGAAAATGCCATCATTTCCTATCCTTAGTTGATCTGCATCATCAAAGTCATCACGCGCCACAAAGTCGTCATCCTGGCATTGAACAAACACATATTACAGAAGAGCCACACTTTGTATAGCATATCAAAAGAAATGGGATACCCCATGCATAAAAAGGTTAAAAAGGAAAGCACATGGAAGGTTGAGTTATTGACAAGCTTATATATGTGACCACTTGAGAGGAGGATACCATGTTATCTAATTTGGCAAACGAATATTTGTGTGAAATCAAAATTTGTATCGCTGATCAGCTTTGTAATCTTCAGTACCAGTCCAATAAAATATATTAACTATTGATATGTCCATCATCAGATCCATGTCAGCTTGAAAGGGGGTAACTGCTTTCTATATTCTAGAAGTGAAATTGTATCCGGTTCGTGACAATCCATGCAAAAGCTTTCTTCCACCAATAAAGGAATCGGTAACTACATACAAGAAAAAAAACAACTCAAATGGACATTAAAGGGGCATTGGAAACATTCATGTAGAAACAGTCAACTGATATGCATTCACCATCCTGCATTTTCACAAGAGTTTTATTCTCATGCACACAAAATGGCCAAGAATACTACATCATGCACACATACACACGCTAACACTTGTACAGAAAGTCAGGAAAGGTCCAGAACTGGTTTAGAGATCTCAGCCACTTTTTGAATGATGTGGAAGATCACAGCTCAAGGATATGTTTCAAAACAGGGATTTAAAGGTTTGCATACATCTAATGTATTAAAAATGCATGAATTAAAGACCCCTTGTTCATATGCATTGCAAAAGCAGTAAGAGTAGGAAATACAAATATATAAATTAGATATAAGCTTAGTAGCCAAAGATACATTTTCTACACATTAAACAAGACCCAGAAGGAGTAAAGTCACCAACTACATACTAAAAAACTGCTTCTTATATAATGGCAATCTAACCTACAGTACCTACAATAATAAGAAACAGAGGGGAGATCTATTAAAACACAACTTTAAATCTAGGAATCAACTAAAACACTTCTCATACCTCCGACGACACTGGAAAGAAATCATCAAACGCATCCAACCTTTCTCTGTGCTGTGTAAGGGCAAATCACATCAAAAAGAAAAGGGCATGTTCAACATAATCCTGCTATTTTAAGTTTGTTGGGTTGTTGTTTTTTTGCAATTCTGTAGAAAGGTTATGTTAGCCATGTCTGAGGGTAATTTCAAGGCATAACAAAGGCAATTTAAAATGTAACCACTTCATTGGGTTGCCAGTATATCCAACTGGGCTTGCTCATGTATAAAGCACAATCGGTAATTTAAAGCACAATAATTGAATACTTACTCTTCCAGGGACAAGGGGTATGGTGGCTTCTGCTTTGGTCCTCTCGGCTTCATCATAACTGGGAAGTGATGTGGCAACATTATATGAGGGAGGCTTTGGGAAACCTGGCTCGTCTTTGTAATCGAAGAATGCTTGTGAAAGAAGAGTATAAAAAGGAGTATTATGTGAAAATCTTGACTAGTAAAACGAAGCATGTTACCATTTAAAAGCTCAAATAAAGTAAATAAAATTATAAAACATTTTCATTTGTAAGAAGGAAATAAAAATAATTTCTACCTAAAAATAACAAAACAAAAAAAAACTGTCATGCAAGCACCTATGATACAAGAAAGCATAAAGTCAAAAGACATCCATTTTGTAAAGGGTTACTCCACCCACCATGACCACTTCTGCTTTTATAGGTGGTCACAGTGGAAGGAGTCTGTACGTGCAGCATTTCCGAATGCTTGAAATGAAAAGATATTTGCACTTTTGTGCCGGGGACAAGTTACACCCCTTGTACACAATACTTTGGCAGCTCAGAACTCTGTTCCAGGCTGCCAGATGTCAATTCTGTGCAAAATGTTAGGTCTCCCCTCCATCCTTCCTACACTAAAGCCCTGTAGCGATTACTCACCTCGTTTGAGCTGCGCGTTCCAACCACTATAAATAAAAATTAAGATTATACCTGAGTTATCTTGAATTGATATTTGTCTAGATGTTTGGTTAGAGCGGCTTTATCCTCAGGACCATGTGTCCTGCAACACGTTTTCTCGAGTTTACGTCTTGCTCTCCTTTTTCTGATTGTGTTATCAAACAACAGTGCGTTGTTAAATTCATATTTTATGTCATCGATAAGAAACAGCCCAGTACACAAGTGCACACCCTGCTGAACATATTTGTACTGCTTCCTAAAGAGGTTGTACATATATGAACACACACTGCACTCCAATTGAAAGTGGAGAAGTGGAAAAAATATCAACATGCTTGCTGGCCTCGGCATAGGTAGTTGTGGAAGTAGCAGATCCCTGCATTTTGAGAAATACATTTGAAGACAAGAATTTGAACTAACCTGCATTTTCCCCAGCAATACTGCTGTAGGGTGGAGGAGAATCTACTGCTGCCTGGGGATTTTCTACAGGTTCCTCTTCATTTTGTAGCTGCATAAAAACACAAAAAATAAATATATATATACAACCATCTATGAATACATGGAGTAAGTGCAAAGAATTGACAATTGACAAGAAAGCGTGCATAAATTCTATTATTTTTATTTCCGTTAGTGGCATGGTAAAGTACACATATGGGTCATGGTAACATCATGGCCAGGTTAGGGCAGTTAGCAAAATAATACCAAGCAAAAGTCATACTGGTGGAGAAAGAAAAGAAAAAAGAAAAAAATAATAAATGATCTAAAATAGCAATGATCATATTGAAAACAGTCAACTGGTCAGGATCAAACTAAAAATAAGGTCTTAGAACCTTAATAAAAATAATTGTCATTAAATTGCAACATTTTTATTAGCACAATCACATAGCTTTCAAATTAACTATATTCATGAACATAAACAGTCCATTAACCCACTCCCTACTCTACTACATTAACACCACTCCATTATCTAGGTTCTAGTCCATTATTGAAAGCTCTTGCATTTTAACCCTGAGCACTTAGCTGCTAAAAGCTTCCCCAAACTCCGGCCTTCCAGATGTTGCTGAACTACAACTCCCATGATTCTCAGCCTATTTTATTCATAGAATCATGGGAATTGTAGTTCAGCAACATCTGGACGGCCGGAGTTTGAGGAAGCCTGTGATAAATGAACTATAGCTGCCAATCAATCACTTGATCTTTCCATTCATCTCGGAGTTCCAGAAACTACTTAACTAGGAGGCAAGTGATGCAGCACAAAAAACAAAACAAAAAAAAAACATGGGGGGGGGATGGTAGAGGGGCGATTGAACTGGTAAACTGTGGGGATCCCACTGCACGACACACTGTCTAAACTCCCAAGGTGTCTTGTGACAGTCAGGAGGAGACTTTTGACATCCTTTGAATGTCACAACAACATTTAATTCCTGTTTGCAGATGATAATTCAGCAGTGTGACAAATAAGGAAGTAATTTACTGTATGTTCTTTAGCACAAGCGTTCAATTTTCTGCAGGAGCCAAAACAGATCTGTAAGTGCCAAAACATTGTTTTTGCTTACTTTTTCCTCACTTCATTTGCCTCTGTCCTAATTGTTTTTGAATCGTGTTTTTCAGTACTCTGTAGAGCCCAGATTACTCTTAAACAGTTTCCCCAACTAATAAACACAAACACACAAAATACACTTCCTTTGCCAGCTAAATTTTCTTATTTCATACTGTCATTATGCCATCTTTAACAATCCATATTAGTCAGCCTCTTCCACTCTACACCAATCTACTTAACCTCTCACTCTAAGTCTACATGCAGTACCCCTTCCAGGTCTTTTTTTTCCCCCCCATTCTTTATGCAGAGTTTCAATAATTACATATAGCATGAGAGAAAACGATATACATTTTTTGTGAACCAGATAAAAAAAAAAAAGAGAGAGAGAAATACAGGCTAAGCAAACACACTCCATTGATTTTCTTAAAGAGACGTTTTGACAACGTACCTAGTCAGCCTGGGCTCCTGAAGAAGGTTTAGCTTATTAGTTTTATTTGATTTCAGTTATTTTGTTTAACCCCTTAGTGACAAGACCGTTTTTCAATGTTCTTACCGTTAAGGACCAGGGCTGTTTTTAGCTGTAATTTTCCTATTACTTATCTACTGTACCCACACATTATATACACAGTTTTTTAGGTAGCTGCACTTACGGATTTTAAAAGTCCAAAATGTATTGATAAATGTTTAAAAACAAACGATCAACGTTTCAGACCTTGATAAAAGTCCTACGGGGACTGAAACGTCGACTTGATTGTCTTTGAATTTTGGCACCATAAATTCATTATATTTTTCGTATGAAGACCTCCCGAGTGCACTCTTTTCCATTGGTATAAATTGAAGGCTGAGGTAGCACCGAGGCAAGCACAAGACCGGTAACATTGAGTGCGGGACATTTAAAAAAAAAAATATATATATATATATATATGTCAAAAAAACAGGGTCGACGTTTCAGTCCACCGTTGTGAACTTTCTTCAGGACTCTTCAGAACCTTCTTCTTTCTGATGTCCTGAAGAAAGTTCACAACGGTGGACTGAAACAACGACCCTGTTTTTTTGACACCCTGGAATAAAAGGTTTTTACTTTTTACCTATTGAAGTCCTTGAGTGCTAGCTTTTCTCATATGTTGTATACTTGTGCGAGAGAGAGAGAGAGAGAGAGAGAGAGAGAGAGAGAGAGAGAGAGAGAGAGAGAGAGAGAGAGAGAGAGAGAGAGAGAGAGAGAGAGAGAGAGAGAGAGAGAGAGAGAGAGAGAGAGAGAGAGAGAGAGAGAGAGAGAGAGAGAGAGAGAGAGAGAGAGAGAGAGAGAGTCCATTTATTATTTCAGTTCACAGCTGTGAACGTTCCTCAGGACACACAGCTGTGAACTGAAACGTTGACAATTTGAATTAAATGCCTATTATTTTTTACGTTGAAGTCCTTGAGTGTTAGCTTTCTTCTGGGAGGCTATATTTATGTGCAGCTGAGCACCGGGCCAAAACTTAAAGGAGAGCTGGAGTGCAAAACTCCCATCGAATTGTATGTGTATATAATAAAAACACACACTTTTTTTCCCCCCTAACAAAAATACAATTCTTAAAAGGAACACTATAGTCACCAGAACCACTACAGCTTAATGTAATGGCTCTGGTGTATATAGCCTGTCCCTGTAGACTTTTCTATGTAAAAGCTGCCTTTTCAGAGATAAGGCAGTTTTTACGTCACTGCGTAGTAACACCTCTAGTGGCTGTCACTCAAGACGACCACTAAAATGTCTCCTATCTTCATCCACAATATGCAGCACCTACACTCAGTCTCCACGCTCTGCATGGAGGTGCTGAACATTCCCCATAGAGATGCTTTTAATGCATCTCTATGAGGAGATGCTGATTGGGAATTAATAATCTCAGCTACATTCTACAGAATGTTTTCAATGCAGAAAAGATGTGCAGATGTGACAGATACTACTCTATCCCATCTCTGCTGAATCAACAAATGAGCAGTAAACCAGGAGGCTTGTATAATAAATGGACTTCAGTTATGTCCTAGGTTGCCTATACGGTGTTGCAGCCACTGCATGAAGCTATTCTACATAACCGCTAAATAATTATCAATTCAACTTCCATAACAATTAAACCATAAAATGAATTTCTAAAAGATACAGATTTTCCGCTGCTAATAATGCAAGGTTTATTAGATATGCTCAGGGCACTTACAAAAACCCTTTGAGTTTAATGCAAACTCACAAACTTTAAAATGTATCTTTTTATTGTATCCCTTTATTTATTGTACGTTAATCTGCTGTGGCCTCTCCAATCCACTGATGGTGAGTGGTGAAGCATTTATGAAATGTTTCTTTTTTTATTTACAGAGATTAAGAAAACAGCAAGATGTAGTAGTTGCAGTGAGTAAAGTATCCCTTTAAGAATTTCCATTTATCAGATGTTCCCCCCCATCCCCACTAAGCGGCGCGCGAGGGAGCTGAGAAGGACAATCAGAGCTCCCTCGCTGCCTACTCTGCCTGTCCGCCCCCTGCCTGCCCGACCAGCAGCCCTACTGGACAGGTAAATAATCCACTCCAGGTCTCCCAGAGAGGCTGGGTGGATTTAAAATAATAAAAAAAAATTAAAAAAAATGTGAGTGTTGGGAGAAATGTGTATGCGTGTGTATGTGTATGTGTATATGTCGGTCAGTAAGTGCGTGTGTGGGTCAGTCAGTGAGAAATGTGTATGTGTCTGTAAGTGTGTGTGTGTGTGTGTGTATATGTCGGTCAGTAAGTGCGTGTGTGGGTCAGTCAGTGAGTGTCCAAGTAATCGTGTGTGTGTGTGTATATGTCATTGTATATGGGAGTGTGTGTCTGTCAGTCAAATTGCGGCCTTGACAGGAAGGGGTGGGGAAAATGTAAATAAGGGTAGGGGGTGCCCGAGCACCGTCCTGCCTAAGGCAGCACAAATCCTAAATACACCACTGCCCAAACCACCACAACTGTTCAAAGTCCAACAAAATAGAAATTTCTCTGTGCATATAGTGCATTTAGATAAAATTGTTATTTTATTTTTTAATGCTTTATTTTTGCTGTGCAAAAGGTTTAAAACAGGCCTGTAATGCCTTGATACTGATTGCAGGCAATGCAAGTCACACAACATTATGACATGGAATAAAGCTGCACAGTTTTTGTAGAATATACATGGTCATGAAAAATACATCAGTAGATATGCAAGTACAGGGAGATAACTATATATTTTAATAAACTTTGAAATGTTATTAAAGACCAGAGAATCACAATTTTTCACCACCATAACCTATTTGAATTTTGAGAGATAGAGATTATATATATATATATATATATATATATATATATATATATATATATATATATATATATATATATATATATATGAAAAAGCCTTGCACTCCAACTCACTTGTTTGTAGACCCGGTGCTCGATTGCACTAATAGATATAGGTAAGAGAAAATCAGCACTCCCAGGATTTATACGAAAAAGAAATTTAGGTCTTTATTCCAACAGCCAACGTTTCAGTTCCACTAGGGAACCTTCATCAGGACAGAATAATAGGTATTCTGTCCTGATGAAGGTTCCCTAGTGGAACTGAAACGTTGGCTGTTGGAATAAAGACCTAAATTTCTTTTTCGTATAAATCCTGGGAGTGCTGATTTTCTCTTACCTATATATATATATATATATATATATACACACACACACACACACATGTATACACATACATATACACACACACACACGTATTTGTGTAGAATACATTCAAACTATGGTGTCACTAGATGGAATTGATTCTTCATGTCGAACGTTGTCACACAATATATGAGAACGCCAAATGTTCACTTCCTACAATGCAGGCAGCTCCGATGTGATCTCTGGGAGTGCTGAAAATGGTGTCGCTGCTTCCAAAACTTCTTATAGAGAAACACTGGATTCAATGCTTCTCTACAAAAAGCATTTGAGTAGAGGAAAATGACACTTGCCATGCATGTGCTTTTTGCCTACTATGCATGTGATTGGACACTGGATGTGAAGTCATCATGCTTGATGACCACAAAGGAGGTGGATTGGGCTGCTGTGCTGACACCGTCTCGGCGCTTTATTAATGGTAAGTAAAGGGTTGTTTTATTTAGACTTTCAAATGGCAAAGGGTGGCTGAAATCCACATGATCTCACAAAGTGGTGCATGTGCTGCTTATTATGTGGGGGAATACAAGTGAGAATATCAAGAGAACACACACACACACACACACACACACACCTTTCATCTGCATGCTTAAACTAGAGTCTATAATAGTTAAATAAAAATGTGTTTTCCTAGTCTCATGAAAATAAATAATCACAAGTTGTTTAAATATCTTAGATGGTCTTTTTGTATTTTCACATTTATTTTCCTTTGTGTATAGAACAGTTGTGTAACGTATGCATGCGTCAAGGATAGACCTGTGAGATTTTGAGTGCTCTGTATTCCTTTTCCACGAACTCCAAGGCTGAAAGGTTTTGTGACTAGTTACCAACTCCCATGTGGGGCAAGACAACACATTGCTGACGTAGGAATTTCCAGGTTAGTGGGCATTTTATTAGATCCAACCATAAGCGGAAATAAACCAAGAAAGGATTTTGAAAATGTTGAAACTGCAGCCATCTACTAGAATAGGTAAAAAAAAAAAAAAAAAACACACAATACACACAGAGCTTTATTTCTAAGCCTAAAACAGAGCAATTATTTCCTACAATGCCTCAGATTGTGCCTGTAAAACGAGCGTTCGCCATTTATGTATTATGAATGATGTCGCATTGCCTTGTAGTCTTGACTAATAAGCAGCATGATCTAAGTGTGAAGTATTTCTCTTGCTGCTGTTCCCAGGCCTGCTTGTAATGCTGTCTCTGTAGTCTATGTGACAAGAGATCTCACCAGGTTACTGTGGAAACGTGACGTTTGTATATGAAGCTACCTTAATGAGAAGCAGATAAAAGTGTCTTAAAAATGGAGACACGTTTACTTCCCATTTGTGTCATAGCACACGACACAGGATATTTTGAAACATATTGAGTTCATATTTTAAAATGGGGATTGACCAATTATCGGTTTTACCGATATTCTGTATTTTCGGCAATATCGGTATCGGCCAATAAAGATACAGATATTGCCGATAATACATACCAGGACTGCCGGGCCCATTACAAGCCCGGCGGTCCTGGGGGGGCCAGCAACAAGCTGTGACTTACCTTTGCAGCAGCTCCCTACAGCTCCCTGTGTAAATCTCGCGACACCTGCGGCCGTTAGAGTGTTGCCATGGGTTACCATGGCAACGCACCGCGCGGCACGCAGGCCGCAAGATTTACACAGGGAGCTGCTGGAAAAGTATGTCACAGCTTGCTGCCGGCCCCCCACTGCACATCCATGCCACTAGACCACCAGGGAATGACATAGCCCCCCTCCCTGGCCAGGTAACAAGCAGGGAGGTGGGGAGACAAAAAATTTAAATAAAACAAATATTAAACACTAAAATAAAAAATGCCCTCCCTCTCCCCCTATTTTACACAAATCACCTCCCTTCAGGAACACACACACACACTGCATTATATACACACATACACTACGTATATAATGCAGTGTATGCACATAATGTAGTATGTGTATATAGTGTAGTGTGTGTATATATAATGCACACACACACACACACACTACACTGTATTCATTATATATACACACACACTATACGCACACTGCATTCACTACATTAACTATACACACACACACAAACACACACTGCGTTCGCTATACACACACACACTGCGTTTGCTATACGCACACTACACAGTACATTCACTATACACACACACACTACACAAACACACACACTCTGCATTCATTATATACACACTACACAGTCACTGCATTAACTATACATACTACACAAACACACCCTGCATTCATCATATACACACTACTCAAATACACACCGCTCCCCTGTCTAAACACACTGCATCCACTACATGTGCATTTACCTTTAGAAATAGTTTATTTTTTCAAAATGGTAAATGTACAGAATATCGGCTATCGGCTATCGGCATGAAAGTTCACAGATTATTGGTATCGGCTCTAAAAAATTAATATCGGTCGATCCCTATTTTAAAAGCAGTTCAATCGTTTTTTGTAAAGACGTAATGTCCCTCGTTGAGCTGGTCAGAGTTCCCTCTCCAAAAGCATTTACTGGGGCAAGAGTTTACAGCAGTGAGTAATGCAGCGGACATAAGCAAAAAGAAACGAGCAGCAATTCTGGATATTTGCACTATAAAAACATAAAACTACTGCATACAGTATGATGAGATATCAGTGATTTGCATATCAGGTTGTAAATGTTTAAAATAAAAATAAATAAAACCAGATAACCCAGCAGTCCCCAAACGGTGTGCCATGGCGCCGGAGTGCCGCGGAATATTTCCCCGGTGCTATGATTTTAGCACCGGGGAAACATTACTGCTCAACAGGGACCTGGTCAAGTGGCGCGGTCCTTTAAGGCCACAACCTGGCCCCTGTAATATCAGCCGGCTGGGAGGAAGTGACAGCCTGTCACTTCCTCCTAGCATCCTGCAGGGAGACAGCACGGGAGGAAGAGGAGGCAGCCGGAGAGTGAGGGGAGAGGAGCATTAAGAGCTCCAGACCCCTCATTCTCACAGCAGCAGGACACTAAGCCACCCTCGTGGCACATAAGGTAAGTTAACAGGAGGGTGGCTGGAGATATCAAAACAAAAAAACAAAAAAAAAAGGCACGTGTGTGTGTGTGAGTGTGAGTATGAGTGTGTGTATATGTCAGTGTGCACACATCTGTGTATGTGCATCTGTGTCAGGGTGTGTGTTTTTATGTCAGTGTATATCTATCTGTTTCGTGGTGTGGGCATGTATCAGGGCGCATGTGTGTATGTGTGTCGGTGTAGTTATATACATCTGTGTGTTAATATGTATGTATGTATGTATGTATGTATGTATCCAAGGAGTCAAACACCAGCACAACATACAAGCACACTCCTGCAATCCAACACAAATATTACATACATACAAACATACCCTCAAACACAAAATACTTCACACAAAATGTACATCCACATTTAAAAGTTCAGACACACCCCTGCAATCAAACATTATAAACAAACATCATTGTATTAAAAACACAATAAATGTATACAAGCACCCCTTCAAACACCAACACTGTACATTACACTATAGTGCCAGAAAATGCGGCAGCGCTGTACATATATACAACCTAGAAATGTTGACTTGGGGTGCCTTGTAAAAATACTGAAATATTAAGGGCGCCTTGAACCTAAAAAGTTTTTGCAGCCATTAATCCTCAAATTAGTGTTAAAGGAGCACTATAAGGTCAGGAACACAAACATGTATTCCTGACCCTATAGTGTTACAATCACCATCTAGCTCTCCTGCCCCCCCCCCCCCCCCCTTGCCTCCCTAAATATAATAAAATCTTACTTGTATTTAAATCTGCAGCTGCTGGATCTGCCCCTGAACTGTCTGTCTGCTGCTGATATCATCAGAAGGGGTGGTCTCTGCCAATCACAATGCTTCCCCATAGGACTGGCAGACTGTCAAGGAGGCAGATCAGGGGCAGAGCCAGCACAAGTCAAACACAGCCCTGGCCAGTCAGCATCTCCTCAGATACTAATTAAATCAATGCATCTCTATGAGGAAAGTTCAGTGTCTCCATGCAGAGAGTGGAGACACTGAAAGGCAGTGCTGCTCAATGTGCAGCACTGCCCAAGGAAGCAGCTTTAGCAGCCATCTAAGGAGTGGCCAGTGGAGTTATCACTAGGCTGTAATGTAAACACTGCATTGTCTCTGAAAAGCAAACAGCCTGAAGGGAATGATTCTCCTCACCAGAATACAATAAGCTGTAGGTGACTATAGTGTCTCTTTAATATGGCTGTCATCCTCCAAAATAATGCCAGTATTTCCATTAAGATAAAGATATACAGTTTAACAGCATGTAGATTAACATTGAAGGGACACTCAAGTCACTATAACCAATTTAATGGCTTGAAATGGTTTTAGTGCAGAGAGTTCCCATGCATTGTCCCTCCGTTCATGTTTAAACAATTTTTTGAGCAGTTTAAAGCATCTCTGTAACCTTCTGGGTTCTCAAAGATGGTGACTGATACTTGGGGTGGGGTGTATCAGCGGTGCAGCAATGGTGAGTTCTACTTTATTAATGATTAGGATGATGCCCACCCACACCTACGGGAACTGCCATGCTCAGTTTCCTGCCAGGAGCCCTTTTTAATGAGCACAACTAGGGATCGACCGATATTGATTTTTTTGAGCAGATACCGATAATCTGTGAACTTTCAGGCCTATAGCTTACCGATATTCTGTACATTTACCATTTTGAGAAGAAACTATTTCTAAAGGTAAATGCACAAAATATACATGCCACATGTAGTAGATGCAGCGTATTTAGACAGGGGAGCTGTGTGTGTTTGGTTAGTATGTGTGTAGTGGATGCAGAGTGTGTTTGTAGTGTGTGTATAGTGAATGCAGTGAGTGTTTGTGTAGTGTGTTTAGTGAATGCAGTGTGTGTATAGTGAATGCAGTATGTATGTATGTATGTATGTATGTATGTATGTATGTATGTATGTATGTATGTAATTGGGGGGGGGGGTCATTTATTATTTTAAACATTTTTAATTTATTAGGAAGGTAAGCAAGAGCTCCCCCCCCCCCCCAGGACCGCCGGACTGGTCATGGGCCTGGCATGTATCATCGGCATCTCTATAGGCAGATACGGATATTGCCAAAAATACCGAATGTGGCGGAAACCAGCCCCGCCACTTGTACCTGGAGGGGACTGCTTGCCAGCCTCTTGTCCTGCGACTATGGCCCTGGGATGTATTGCCCTTCTAGGAACTGATTTGGGCATGTTGTATTTTATTATGCTGCTACTGGCCCTTTAAGAACCATCTGGGGACATACTGTGGAGTTACTGGGTGGCCACTTTTTATGGGGTTATTGCATGTTTTGGGGTCCCTGTGATATGTTTTATAAAACTGTATTTCTCTGCCTGTGATAATTATATTACCCATTGTGTTCAGTAATCATATCACAGGCAGAGGGGAGGATTTTGTGTGGGAGGGTCTGTGTGTATTGTACGGATTGATTGGTTGTATTTCAAAACCCTGTGGGCAGTACTATGTTTGTGGATTGTGAATAAAAGAGGCTGTATGTGCAAGTACAGTCAGTTCTGCTTGACCTCAAAACGAAGTGTTGTCTCGTTATTGAGGGAATTGGATTGTAAGCTGATTGTATGCTTTTCCTTACAGCATTCATATGCTTGAGAGCATTGGTATGCTTCTCCGGTTCGGTGGTTGTGGTGTCTGCTGCAGTGCTTTGAGTCCTCAGGAAGCGCTAGGAGCATCCTTCAACGGAAGTACCCAGTCTGGGTGCCCGTCGATCCCTTACACCGAATATCAGCCGATAATATTGCCCAGACCGATAATCAGTCCATCCGTAAGCACAATAGATTGTGGGCTAGCAAAGTGGCATTTAGTTGGTGCACCAAATAAAAGCACAAACCCTTCAGTGCAAGGCAACATACATTATACCTGGTGTCTGCATGTATAGGTGGTCCTCATTTTGCGACCTACCTGTTCTGCGATGGCTCGCACTTACAACCAGCTCTCTCGCGGGTTGGTAAGTGCCAGCCATTGTGGGGATTAGAGGAATTCCCTGCTCTGCTGCATTCGTCTACACTTGGGTAAATTTCCCCGAACATAGATTAGAGGGATTTCCTGCTCTGGTGCGTTTGTCTATGTTTGGGGAAATTTCCCCGAACATAGACGAACGCACTAGAGGGAAAACCTTAACTCCTCACTTCCCGACCAATTCGTTCTACGACCGGGTCGTAAGAACGGAACTCTGTCGCTAAGTTAGGAGTACCTGTAAAGTGTTTTGCTAGGAAATGCTGCACATATGAAGATTAACCTCTCTGCTGCCAGGTCACCTTGGACAGTGCCATTAGCCAGCTTGGAACATGGGGAGGAGGGATGCATCTAAAACAGAAGGTTTAATCTAAGCAATAACAGTATTTTCTTAAAACACTGTTACTTTGGTTGGATTAAACCTTTAATGCTCCAAATTGGGGAGAAGCATTTTTTTACCAGTAGAAAAACTGAATGCTAATCTATTTTGATGACGTGTCTTATTACAAACAAACAGCATCTAAAAGGGAGTTGCTTATTTTTACTGAGTCAGTCTTTGGCATGTCAACACAAAGAAGTAACTAAATATAAATCAGAGCTGGCCTCAGGTTACACTCATAATATGGAGTGGGTTTTGAGGGTGGAGAGAACAAAATGGGCTGACACAGAGAGAGGTTAACTCTGAGCTGCAGCTTAATGCTGACCTGCACTTCTAAGATCTGACTGGCTTCTTCCTGAAATCACATGCCTAGGCCTAAACAAACAGGGTCAATGTGTGCCAAAAGCAAAGCATCAGCTAATGCTTTTATAAACAGGACCCTTCTCTTAACCCTTTCTATGTTAAATCCCAATGAAGTCAATAGGAATATCAGAGTAAATTATACATTTATGGCAAAATTACCTGCGTTGGAAATATTGACCATGTCCGCTATGATTCCAGTCCAGTTATTTTGGTCTAAAATTTGACATTTACTGATAATTTCAAGCATTTCTTACTTTATTAAATAACTGGGCAACGTTTGAAATAGTCAGACATGGCAGGTGCTTTATAAAATAAAATAAAAATTTTAAAAAAAAGTATTAAAATAAAATATTAGGTCTGAAAAAAATTTTTGGGAAAACTTATGCAACACAACCCAACTCCTTGCAATATATAATAAGGGTAAGAGCACCTGCCTTTATTATATTGAGTCAATAAGGGAGCCGTCATACATAGGATGTTTCAATTCCCAGAGAGTGCAAATGCAACCAAGAAGCCTTGGTTGAATATGCTGCCTATGAGAAACAATTCTCCCCAGACTAACCCAGTTTCTTCCTGTTCTTCCTGAAGATTCTTCACTTGAAGGTAAAAAAAATGTATATCCAAAACAAAGGCTAACAAGAGTAACATTTTCTTTCATTACTTTGGTGTCAGATTCCTAAAAAGTCAAAAATCACAAAAGGAGAATAGGCTCCAAGAACCAAAAATGGGTTGTCTAGAGTTTTTTCTGTAATCTCACAGAATACTTGTTTCCCCTCACTGCATTTTGGCCTAACATTTTTAATCAATTTCCTTGTAAATTGTAACCAAACCCAACAGTAACAAATGAAATACAAAATAAAACATGGGTTTGTTTTGCAGTTGAGGTTCACTGTTACAATTGCAAGATAAATAATTGAAAAAAATTCTGCAAAAGGAAATACAGTCTCAAGCAGGAAAAAATATATTTCCTTTACTAATTGCATTAGGTCTATTCAAAAGGTGGTAATCTACACAAGCCCTCAATATATCAAATTTGCAACTGGATATTTATTTATTTATTTTTTTTAACAGAAATACATTAAAATGTAATTCTTGTATGTTTAAGTCTATGTATTTGAAGGAAACAATTACTGGTCTGATGAGCAATTCTGATGTATATCTGTGTGTCAGCAGGCTTTGGAAATTCCAATACATGAGCAAAATGCAGGTAGACAGTTACGTGCTGGGAAATTTTGTTTGGCCTTAAAGATTCTAAGATATGTTAAAGGGACAGTGATCTTTTATATATAAAAATAGCATAACATTATTTTAATCAAACTGTACCACGATTGGGAGATTGGCACTTCCGGTCTATCATAACACTGTAGGAATTACAATTGTGTTCCATGACCAAAAACCCATAAAACTAACGACAGACTCTAGTTTATGTGAAAAAGCCTGAGCAAAGGGAGGTGTGACTAGGCCAGCATAAACAAAGCGATATATCTCTGAAATGGCAGAGAATTGAGCAGCTAGACTGCAGGGGCATAGATTACATACATCCCTAAACCACAACACTAAGCTAAAGTATTTTTTTGTTTAAAGTGTCCCTTTAATTGATACGATGAAATATATTTAGCCTATAACAGCCTTGAAGTCACAGGATTAGAGGTTGAATGGGCACCCCAGCATGATACGGCACACTGGTTGTAAACTACAGCAGTAAACAAGTTTTTGTGGACAAATTACATTTAGGCAGCTGTCAAAAATGGCTAACCACTGAAATAGCATTGAGATTCAATTTTGTGTCTATGCCCAGAATTGAAGAATCATGGTCATTTTTTTTTTTTTTTTTTTTAAAAGGGACACGTTCAGCTAATAAAATTTAAGTATAAAACAGATTGCTATTTTTATTGCTTCTTTTATTGTATAATGTTCTGTTATGCTTAAATAAAAGAAAGGGGGGGAAAAGATGCAAATGAAAATTCTCGGCACCATAACTACTACAGTGTATAGTATACATTAAAAAGCTAATTATTTTCTATACCCTGAGGTTTTTTTTTGTTTTTGTTTTTGTCAGTTTAAGAGGTTTGAAAAAAAAAAAACACAGGGCTCATCCAGTATCTCAGAAGCAAGACACCAGAGTAAAAATACAGGATATTGTGATAGGTGTCCCAAATTGGGCCTATCCATCACAAAATATTTTGAGAGGGATAGAGATTTGTGCTGTGCAGAGAAGTAGCTCTATTTGGAAGGCTTGGAGACTGCCCAACACTATTTTTTGGACACACTACGCCTTACCTGATTTCATAATGCCAGCTGTATGGTTTTAAGGTACATTTTAAAAAGGTATATTTTTATGTATAAGATTAAACATAGTTTCAGCATCATTTGATACAAAGAAGATTGTGTAATGCAGAAAAACATGTACATGTAAATTGTAATGGTCTACAAAAATTTTGGTTTTTTTTTTAAAAGACCAGAACATCTTATTGATGACAATCTGAAAGTGCCAAGTAACAGCACCAATGCAGAATAGAGCAAATATTGCAAAATAAATCACATATCAAAAGGTTTTATGGTAAATGAATTGGGAAATATGTAGAGAGAGAAAAAACAAAAAATAACAAACTGATTCTCAACAGTTGATACTTATATTTGCCAATTCCTTTCACTCGTGTCTAGGTAGAGAAGGCCTGGAGCCATTGGGATGAAGTACATACTGGCTGAGCTGCAGTCAATGTGACTTTGTAGCTTTGGGATTTCACTGGCTGCCACTGGATTTTAAAACTGAAAAGGGAAGCACCTGATCAAAAATGAAAGCAATAAAATTATAGAAAGAATTATTTAGCAACTAAATTTTTTTTTTTTAATAATTCCCAAGATTTCAGAGAAAGGATTCCTTAATTCCCAATTCCATTCTGTAAGCATGACACAGCAGGCTGCATTAGATTAGAGCAAGCTGGAAGCCAGACATTATCACATCATTATGCTCTGTGTTCAGTGATAACTTCACCGGAAGGGAAAGAATGACACATGGCTAAAAATACAGTACAGCTATCCACTAACCAGTGTGGGTGCTAGCTGGTGATTGACAATAAATCTTGCCTATCTAGACAAGGTGTTTGGGATGAATATCCAGTACAAGATGATAATTCCAAAGACATTGGTGGGATCAGTTACATATAAACGATATGTGATGTAATTGTTGCCAAATGTGATAAGGGTGTCATTGCGGATGCTGAACATGATACAAAGGTCAGAGAGGTTTATCATGAAAGTTGCATCAGGGAATTATGGCTAATGGTCAGAAGCCTTTTTAACTCCTAGTACAAGACAAAATTTGTCATGCCCAGAGTTAAACCAATTCAGTAGTATGAAATCCAGTATGGAGAGTTTTAAAGAGGCATTCTAAGAACCACAGACACTACAGCACATAAGGAGCTAGAAGACGGTTGTCAATCTTCCTTCATTCTGGTCCAACAGCTCCAGACATTTGAAAAGAATAATAATAAAAAATAAAAAAAAAATGTTGCAACCACAAGCTCACGTTTCCTCTTACTCAAACAAATTCTTATAAGAGCAGACTATACAAGCCCTAAATAACTTACTAAACAGCTTTCCATCTGTGTGCATAGCATTTAAAGGATCACTCTAGGCACCCAGACCACTTAAGCTTAATGAGGTGGTCTGGGTGCCAGGTCCTTCTAGGATTAACCCATTTTTTCATAAACATAGCAGTTTCAGAGAAACTGCTATGTTTGTGAATGGGTTAAGCCTTCCCCTATTTCCTCTAGTGGCTGTCTCATTGACAGCCGCTAGAGGCGCTTGCGTGATTCTCACTGTGATTTTGACAGTGAGAGCACGCAAGCGTCCATAGGAAAGCATTATGAATGCTTTCCTATGTGACCGGCTGAATGCGCGCGCAGCTCGTGCCGCGCGTGCGCATTCAGCCGACGGGGAGGAGAAGAGGAGGATCAGAGGAGGAGAGCTCTCCGCCCACCGCTGGAAAAAGGTAAGTTTTAAACACTTTCCCCTTTCCAGAGCCCGGCGGGAGGGAGTCCCTGAGGGTGGGGGCACCCTCAGGGCACTCTAGTGCCAGGAAAACGAGTATGTTTTCCTGGCACTAGAGTGGTCCTTTAAGCAGGTGTTAATGGGATATACAGAAATATTTTGACACTTCCTGTGTTCAACTGAAACTGAAAATTTGAAAGCATACAATTTAAAGTCAGAGGTAATTAACCATGTTTTATTTTATGTATATAATGGTTTCCCTCTCTTCTACTGTTCCATGTAATTCTTCATTGAGTTGGCAATAATATGTGCAGAAAGTGCACACAATTTTTATTTTTATTTTTTAGTGCATGCAAAAGATGCTGGCAACACTCTGGACATGGAAATCCGTGCGGAAGGCTTGCAGAGCGGCCTGTTAACTTTGTCGCATGCCAGGTTTGTCTGCCAGCTTCCTGCTGTTGAGGGTCTCCAGTGTTACATATGGAATTATTAACATGACCTCTACTTCAACTTTGCCCTGTCTCAACTCCCACCAATGCCAATTTCATACCTTCCAGATTAATGTTACACTGCTATTGCTGGGCATTCTATTTAAAGCTTGCTTTCCTGATAGAAGAAGTCTCCATGAACTTGAAAACAAGAAATAGTCTTCATTATATCTAGCCAATGTTCAACTACACAAGACATTTAGGTTGGCCACATATTAATGGAGAAGCAGTTTAGCTTTAAAGCTAAAGATGAACTAACCTTTCTGTAGGCATTATCAGCCAACTAGTGGTTTAGGACTACATGTGTACACTCATCTGTTAATGTAGTTGTTATGGTGAGTAATCATTCCCTGCAGGTGTTTTCATACAAGCCTTTTCAGATAAAAGGCAGTGTTTACATTGCCCCCTAGGGACACCCCCAGTGTCCAATTCTTAGTTAGCCTCTGGAGGTGCTTCCTGGGGCAGTGCTGCACACTGTCCATGAAGACGCTGAACTTTCCTCATAGCGATGCATTGATTCCCGCCTCCTTGACGATTTTCACTGGACTGGCTGAAAACAAATTCTGATGAGGTCAACAAGGTAGTGGATCTGAGGCA
The DNA here is from genome assembly GCF_036172605.1 of Pelobates fuscus. Lineage (NCBI taxonomy): Eukaryota > Metazoa > Chordata > Amphibia > Anura > Pelobatidae > Pelobates > Pelobates fuscus. Next base: position 107,317,496 of record NC_086319.1, on the reverse strand, counting down.
GGGCCAGCACCGGCAGACCCACGTGGCGCTGGAAATAAGGCAAGTTTTATTACCTTTTAGGGGGCAAGCCACCTTAATGATTGTTTTAACACTATAGGGTTAGGAATATAGGTTTTTAAATGTCCCTTTAAATTAACATAATTTATTTCGGATTACCATTGAAAGTATCAACAGAATTTGCACTGTGTGCCTATGTTAGCACAACATGACAATGTCTAGAAGGGGGAAAATTAATGCTGCTGTCCTGTATCTACGGTAATAATTTACATCTGCTCCCAACCCCTTGTGTGTGGTTGCCCAATGTAGGAACTGTTCCCACCAGTTCTGCTTTGGTTTTTCAGTGTGTCATTTAATAAAAAGACACCATCAGAAAATCAGATATATGCTTACGAGGTTGTTTAATTCTTGATGAAATGATCCCTAGAGGCAAGCTTCTGCTATCTGGAAGGTTAATAGCGACATTAATCTCTCAAACACTTACGTACATAGTTATATACTAAAGTAATAATTGATGAGAATTCAAAGGGATTTTAAAATGTTACATTTTAGACAAAAATAGCCAAGCAGGAAGCATAGATGATGGATTTTTTTTCCCAATTCTGCTATTTTGGTGTTAAATTGGGTATTTACATTGAATTACTTGGAATTCTGACTGTTTTCACTTTATTAAAATAACTCTGTTAGAGATTTCTGGCACTCAACATTTAGTCCTCAGTCTTAGACCATCTTGTTGCCAAATCATTAGTGTCAAATCTATTACACTGTATAATGTACACGTACATATATAACAAGGTTTGTAACACTTTTATGAGTCAAATTGGTAAGTGATGTATTAGGAACACAGACCTATCGCACCCACTGGATTAAAGAGTATATGTCACAGCAAATACAACTTAATCTTAAATGACAAAGAATCAAAATGCATCTATAGATTGTGCTAGCAAATGTATAGTTTTCTCAAAAATCAAAAGATGAAATCAAAAGCCCCTTTTCCTGTCAGTCAATCCAGTTTGTGCCAATCAGCAGAGAGATATGAAGGCTGTGCTCTGCAGGTCTCATCAGGGAAACCCTCCACTGGGCATCTCTCCTGCTTGAAATCAGGTTAAGAAAATGCATTGCCTGCAAAGGGAAGGAAGAGCAGGGCTCTTGGCAAGAAAAAAAAAACAAAAACACATGGAGTAAAAATTAAATAAAAATTATGGATGGACTGTCAGACGCTACAGCAATGGGAGAGAATACGTTTCATTTATACGATAAAGCCAACAAAGTGTTAGGGACTTTTAACCTGTTATGGGAAGTAATTAAGTGCTTTCCAAACAGGGGTATTCAAGAAAGTTGTGTCTTACAGTAAGTGTGACACCCACTAAAAACAGAATTAATGCTGTCAACAGAAAACAGTTGTAGCGGGAATAAATTAAATTGATCATGACAGGGAGGAAGGGAAAAGGATAAAGAAGATGTATCTTAAATTACCCCATATACATTGAATATATCATATCACAAAAAAAACATTGTGTATTCAATGTAAAATATCGAGATATACTAACCTCACCTTTTTTCTTGCACCACCATCTTCCGAGGTTGGTGGTTGTTACTTTTCGTGTAATAACTACCTCCCGTCCATCCTCCATTTTTCTGGTCTTCTTTCATTTGCCCTGCTTGGGAATGCTTCCTCAGGCAGATGAAACCTCCTGATTGATGCGGACATGCTGACTTTGTTGTGAGCATGCTCACGTCTGAAAGTAGTCATGCAAGTAGCTCAATTCCTATAGCCTATATAGCTGCATAAGCTATGGAGTTTCCATAGCAACCACAGTGCATGCACTGTAATTGCCATTTTTGGGAAAGCAAAAGCCCCATCTGTGGGAGGGGTTTTCTGCTCCCCTTGTCAGCCAAATGGCCAGCATCGATTCTATTTCAAATATTTGACTAAGAAGGGAGAGAAAGGTCTAAATAGGTCTTGCTCGTGAGACAACATAGAAAGGTTTTCAGCTAGCCCAGGTTATAAATGCATTCATAGCTCTGCAAGAGGACAATAAGCCCATGCAAGATTGGTTAAGCAGCATTGTTCATGGGCAGCTCTGTCCGACTGCTTTGCTACACAACATATCAGCCAGGCTCATTGTAACATCACAGGAATGCTCACTCCTCTGGACTTGGCCTCCACCTATCTACATCTATTGAGATTTCATACCTTGCAATGTTTAAATAGAATGGAACGGAGAAATAATTATATAGCACACTGATGCCCTAGAATTGATGTACTGTTTTATAGAAGTCAGCTTTTGTATATAAATAAGTGAACAGTTCAAAGTAGCAATAGGATCTATGTGGATGCTATAATAATAAAAAGTATTGGTCATTAAAGGAGTAAAGTAAAGTGTTTCCATTTCTTTATTTATAGGTATAGATTTAAAATATTTTGGGTACTAACTTTGTATGCGCAGTAGGTCTTTTCCAGCTCTGCACATTGATGTATTTAATAAAAAAAAAAGATGATTAAGTATCCTGACTCATGCATATGTACAAAAAAATACCATAGTAATATCCCCATTTCAGCACTCTACAAAATGACTTCCTTTTGCAGCAACAAGTAAAATTTTTGGTGGTTATTACATACAAAGCCTGTGAGCCATTTCATGGAAAAAATTAATAATTCAAAGCGCTCTGCTTAGAACTCTGCCAGCCCTGTCAATTTATATAAAAACATTATTCAACAAAGGAAGCAGCCCAAGGGTTATCAAAATATACGGAGTAAATAAATCAAATGAAATTGAAGTAACCTAATTCCACGCAGGTTATAAATTATGGTTACAATTTGCAATTGCTTTGTAAAAGTATGAGTACTGAGAAATTGGAGACTTGATACTAAAGATAGTGGGCTTCATTCTCTAAACATGTAACTGTGGTAAACCAAACAATAAAATGTATAATAATCAGGTTAGAATGTTACTAGTAATATAGAATGATTCTTAATAAGCATAAAAGCTACAAGTTAAATATTTAATGCTCTGCCAATGATTAAGATTTTAATTAAAGGTCACCCCAAGCACGATAACCACTTTAGTGATTAGAAGTCATCATTTTGCCTGGAGTCTGTATGGTTCAGCGTTTCGCTAGAACGCTGCACATACAGAGATTTACCCCTCTGCTGCTGAAGGGGTAACTCCACCTCCAGCACCACTGGGTATCATTGGCAAGCCATGAACAAGGGTTCCGGGATGGCCAATGTGAATTTGGTGCCACATAATCAACGGAGGCAGATTCCCTCTCCTTGCCATCCTTGTGCTCCCATCAGCCTGGCCTTCATGACATTCCTCTACTTCACTAACAACTGCGGTTTACTATGATTTTAATTTATGGTAACAATAGTCCCTGACAAAGTCAACAGGTCCTTCGGCACTCCAGATGTTGTGGACTACATCCCCCATAATGCTCTTACACCCATAAAGCATCATGGGAGGTGTAGTCCAAAACATCTGGAGTGCCGAAGGTTGCCTATGCCTGACATAGGATGTAAAGTATAACTGTCTGTTTTAATACAATGTGATTGTTGGATATACATTTTCCACTGTTTTGGCTGGGTTTTGCAGAATGACATTGTCCACTCCCAAAATGATTGTGGAAAGCACCCAGCAGATTCCTATGTTGACCTCCTTCTAAAGAGGTTTTTTTTTTTTTTTGTCAGTTTGTTCTTTAACAGAATTGAGATGATTTCCCCACTCTTTTGAATATATATATATATATATATATATATATATATATATATATATATATATATATATATATATATATATATATCTTACATTTTCTTTTTATATAGTGTTAAATTTTCAAGAGATGCTCCATCTCTGTGAAACGGTCAATGGTGGAGCTATATAAATAAATAACAATACTTGTAAAAATAATATTTCTAACTCATCTATATTTGATTTTGAATACTGCTCGTAGTTAAATGTACACGTATAAAAACGTGTAAGGGTTAGGGTGTTTATTAATACAAAAGTAGCACAACAGTGACAAAATTTGTATCTTTATATAAGAAAAACTGCATCAGAAGGGAAATCCAATCTCAGAGGATGTATAAAAATAGAAACTAAAGTGCAACATGGTTTAGATACCCTGCATTACAATTCTCAATCAACCTTTGTCTAGCATTGGCTATACTGCTGTGAGAAAATGTTGCACATGAAATGCAAAAAGATATAAGTCACAGTTGTGGCCCTTGTTCCCATGAATAAAATCCACACAGACTTCATAATACTTGCTGCACGAAAGGCAAAAATATAGACTAATGGATTCATATTATAAATAGTAAATTTTGTCTGCATACAGTTGTACAATTTATTCACCCCCCAATTACCTATGCAGGTAAGTTAATTTGCTCAACAAAACACAAATCCACAATGCATCATGGAAGGGACCATATACAGAGTAAGGTCCCTAATCTCAATACAGCACTAGGAAACATATCTAAGCCTGCTTAGACTTAGTCGGAGTTACAGCAGCTTCTATCATTCAGTCCTACTCCTGTACCAAATTGTGGGAAAGGAGATGGGGAGACAGAAAACAGGGAAAGTCTCTCACAGCCCTTCTCAGCAAAATAAAGGTCTGTTTCTTCTTCTCTGAATTCAAACACCAGTGGTTCATCAAAGTCAATAGGGGAACTTCTAATGAAGAAAAGGCTTTAATTACATAGCTCTGTCTAGTGCTCCAAGATAACATTCAGGTTCCAGAGATATTGGTTACAGAAAAACCTGAAAAAGCAGAAAACCAAGTGATCCAGAAACAAAACAGAAAGCTAGCCACAATGTGATGGAAGTCCTTCTAGCTTACCTACTTAAAAACTTCCCCCAAAAATGAAAAGAATTAGGCTAGTTGATCATGAGCATTTATCTGCTGAATCAAGTTGAGTCAACATTTTCAAGAAGTTTGAGTTGCTAGAGTAGCTTATCTTGTGCGTCAAGCTTTTCAGCTTTACTTGATAAAATGTAAATAAAAAAAAAGTGTCATATCTTCAGAGTTTCTCCAAGTTGAATGCACTATGATTTAGAAAAGAAGAAAATAGGTTGATTTACTCAGTTGCTTGTAAGTTCGTTTGAGCAGGGCCCTCAGCACCTTCTGCTCCTGTATGTCCAACTTGTCTTGTTACAAATACTTGTTTGTTAGTCCAACTATTGTACAACACTAAGGAATCGGTCAGTGCTTTATAAATGATATAATTTAATAAGGACATAAAGTTATGAAGTCGTTTTGTAACTAAATTAAGGCCAAAGTCATAAGCCAACAAGTTTGCAAAAATAGGTCTTCTAGAATATCTGAAGTATATATACACACACAAGGGGTATGTAGTGCCTTTTAAACCACATGAATGAATGTGGACCTACACGATATTACATACGTGATTTTAATGTTGTTGCTAAGCAGTGTATGTTTCAATGAATGTCTTCAGACCTGTTGAAGCTATACATGCAGGATCCAATGGTATAGTTAACCTACTTTGCCTCACATATTGAAACTCACCTAGACATAACATCTACCCAATTCATTCCAAAGGGACAGCCCTATAGTATAATCTTAACTGGAATAACAATGGAGGTTTTTTTAAGTTCTTGTTAGAAGCAGAATTTCTGTGTTCTTTGAATGTAATTTATGGACTACGTAGCTCTGCCCATTATACTGTATCCCACAGTGACACGCACGCAGATAGATTACATAAGCACAACTGCATAGTGTACAGTATATCAGGAAAAAGTTCATCACAGAGGCAAAGCTCTGTGTCCCATAGCCCACATAGAAAGAGGTAATTAATACTGCCACATCTAAAATAACCGGCCTAAAGGAAAGGAGCCTAAAGTGGTCTGTTCTTTGTTTACAGTACTTTTGCTAAATCAAGAAGATTTCTTTTCGTTTAAGAGCTTCTGTAAAGATCAATCTTGGCTTGTCGGTGAGTGATAATTTCAACCACAGGTCTTGGACAAAAATAATCCACTACTTATTTAGTAGGCCAATAATTTGCTCATAGAAACTGCTACACCTTATTACAAACAATAAACTGTATCGCTTTTCAATGTGATTTTATTGGTTTTATATTGGCATAGGTGGAGAATAAATTTAGACAATTAAGAATATCAAAAATGGCATATTTTGATCCTTAGTTGAAAGCATATGAATTTCAACATTTTATATTTATATTATTTTTATTCAGACCAAAGTCCTTTATAATCTGTTCTGTTTATTACCATTAATTACGGAATTTCATTCCATATTCACTTCTAGTAGTGTCTGGACGGTAATGTTTCTCCAAGAATCTATTGATGAGTTCCCATGCTTCTTCTTCACAATCAGAGAAGAACGCTTCGATTACCCTTACTGCTCACAAACTGGCCAAGATGTATATTAGTCATTTACTTCTGGTGGTAACTTGCTGAGAGAAAAAGGGAGAATAGGACACATGACATGTGTGACATGTCATGATTCCCTTTTATTCCCGAAGTTTGGTCCTTAAGGGGTTAAAGGCACGGATGCAGGAGTGTTTAGAGCCTATACCCGTATAAAAGGCTCTTAAAAATGTGAGTTTACCTTCACTCCCGGAACCTAGTAATAATCTGATATTAAACAATACTACTCTATGTATATTTTCTCTGCTTTTGTCTTTTGCATATGGGTAAGTATGTTTTGCATTAATCACTTTGTAATCACATCTATAGCGCTGCACTCTGACTAGGAGTTGGAAAGGTGGTTACAATAACAACTTAAATGAGATGATTCCAGCATGATAATAGAGCACTGCCCTGCTTGGAAAAGTGCTCCCAAGCATAACCAACCCCGGTATGGAGAGGGCAGCATCGGAAGGTAGAAGTCATAACTGTAACTCACACTCACTTCCCTACAGGAATTGTGATGCTAGCGCCAGGGGCAGCAAGTAACACTTTAACAGTTTCCAAAGCACACAAACATACCATTTATCACGATGAAAAATTATATATTTACCAACTTCTGAGCAGTTGAACTGGAAACTATGAGAAAAATATACAATGTGTTTAATGACCAAACTAAACTGTATAAAAGCAAATTTTTAATGCAAATTTTGTTTCTGTCTAAAAGATCTACAAGATTTTAAGGTTGATAAACTATTCCCAAACTATCTGGATACATTCAAACAGAAAACAGTCTCTAGTGCAAAAACTAAGACTTCATGAATAACAGATGATCATTTGATCTCTATGTTACAACTGTGTGAATCAAAGCAAAGCAGGTTACAGCTATATAAGGCAGGTGGTGTGCACTATTACAGTCTTGATCGGCTAAGCACATACAATTTATCTAGAATTGAGGAATTGCCTAGAAAACAAAAAAATAGATTTCTATCAAGGAAGTCCAAAAAAGATTAGGAACCCCTGGCCTAGGCAAAGCAGTATTCAGCTAAACACAGCATTTTTGCCACCTCAAATGGAACAAACTGACAGTGTTGAATAACAGAAAAATAGTGCAAAAATTGTCTGAACAGATGCACTTTGTGATTTTTGTAGCGTCTTGTAAAGACGCCATGCAAAGAAAGGCAGCTGCAGCGGATACCTTTTTTATTGAATCTTTCGTAAAATTAAAGGGAACTAGGAACCATATCCTCTACAGCAAGCACGTCAAACTCAAAAGGTAACACGGGCCAAACAAACAAGGTTTAAGTTTACGAGGGAGCAAAAAAAATAAAATAAAAAATAACGTCTGCTTTCATAGCAACGTAGGTTTATTTTGACAAGTGCAGTATAAAAAAAAGTTGCCTGACACTAGACGACCTTACGCTCGTAGGGCTTCAAACTAAACAAAACCGCAAATTTATTTTAAGGAGACCTGCATTTGCATATAACCAGTGTTTCAGTCAAACTACCTTGACATATTAAGAAAAGTTTGGTAATGTGACTGAAATGGTGAATGTATGTTGTTGCACAGCTGTAAAAATCAAATTTCATTATTTTGGTGATTTTGAAGTCCTAGGAGTGTGTTCTTCACTTTGGCGGAGATCAAATTTGATGATCTTAGCCAATCCAATGCTTTCCCATAGGAGAGTATTGGGAATGTTTGGCAAAAAGCTACACAGCCAATCAGCATCTTCATGGCGAGCTCCAGCACCTCCATGCAGATCAAATCTAATCCACTGCCCCCTCCCCCATTCTAATACACTGCCCATAAATTCAATACATTTCCCTAAATCCAATCTAATACACTGCCCCTTAATCTAATACACTGCCCCCTCTCTCCCCAAATTAATACACTGCCCCCCCTCCACAATTTAATACACTGGCCCCCTCCCTCAAATTAATACACTGCTAGCCCTCATCCATCCCTCAAATTAATACACCACTTCCTCCATCCCTCCTATATAAATTAAAAACACCGGCCCCCACTCTTCCCAAATGAATGCACTGCCCCCGAATCCCCCCCTCCCCCTCCCTCCCCAATATACTGCCTCCTCCCTCCCTCAAATTAATGCACTGCCCCCCCTCCCCAATGTACTGCCCCTCACCCTCCCCAATGTACTGCCCCTCACCCTCCCCAATTTAGCACACTACACAGGAAGCTCCCCAAAGCCCCTCTTCTCCTACCTCAAGATGAGCCGCGCATCCTCCAGTTCCAGCCCTGCTCTTCTCTGTTTAAGCAGGCCAGAAGCTCCTCTGGCACTGCAGCAAGAGGGAAGGGCGAGTGGCTGGCCTGCTCTGCAGACAGACAGACACTCTGCCCTCTTGCGGCCGTGGAAGGAAAGGCAAGAATCAGACATGAAAGATCTTGCCTGTCTTGCGGCTGGTCGCAGCCACCGCACAAAGCGGCCCCAGGTTAGGAGGGCCGCAAATATACTTAGTGTGGGCTGCATGCGGCCCGCAAGTTTGACATGCTTGCTCTACAGTGTTCCCATGTTCTGTCCACCAGTAATCTGTCAATTTAGACATGGTTTCACTTTTACTTTGCAGGGTTGGGTTCCTGCAGACCATCTGGCCTGAGTTTGCCTTATAAAGTGTAATTTGATACTGCCATGTTTTTATACCAATGCAACCAGGTTTAAATAGTATTGATTGGCTGACAGCGATCAGCTGACACTCACAGCCAATACTGTTTAACCCCCTTGTGCTTTATCAGGCCATCTCTCTGATCGGAAGGGACCGACACAGCAAGGCAAGCACACAGCATTTGAAGGCCTTTCAAACTATAACCACTAAAGTCCGCTGTAGTGGTTATGGTGAAAGTGTACCTTTAATTGTACTATAAATTAAAAGGTACAGAACATGTAATGTATTAGCTGCAGTTACAAATGTTGCAGTAGTGGTTAGGATGCCTTTAATAAAAAAAATTTTAAAAAACAACACAACACATACACAGCTAACCACAATGAGCCTTTTGTACAGAAAACAAAAATTATTGCTGATGGCTACTGGCTGTACTAGAACTAAAGTGCAGTACTCTGCAATATTTAATTATGCATGGTTCGTAATTGCACTGCATTGAAAGGTCGTGCTCATCATCACATAATTCAAAAGACTCAAAAAGTGAGCACGTACAAGATTTTGCTACATGTACATACACACAAATTGTCATAAATACTGGGTAGAGGCTAAGATTAATTATTTTATATCACTACATGCCTGGCATGTCAAAGGTCATCAGGAGGAGTGTGTTTGTACCCATGTGTGTCCAAGACTGGCCCTCCAGTTGTTGAATTATTTGACCCAGAACTCCTGGCTAGCCAGAGCAGTGTAACAGCTGCAGAGCCAATGATAGACAGTGGGGTGGTGGGGATAGATAGATAGATATTTATATACACACACAGATGTATAAAATGTAACATATCATCTCATTCTCATAACACTTGGATCGAGGATCGATTAACGTGTGCTGTATACCAAATGAATCTTGATCACGAATTATTAAGCTGTATTGCAGCATTACACATGTTGTAATGGGTATCTATGACACTGTGGCCATAACCAATGTTAGATGGGGTGTACACTGTAGAAGGTGTTTTACATATAGCACAGTATGAATGCAGGCTCGGTATAAAGGTGCTGCATTGCTCAGCCCATCCTGCCATGACTGTATCTGCTGAGCTCAATCCCCCCCCAGCAGGCAGATGGCAACATTGCGGCCTAGTTGACAAGAGCTCATCCCCGGGGCTCGCGTACCGTCTCCCCGGCCCACCGCGCTGCCCAACAGGCACTTTCCTACCTGCTGATATCGGCTGCTGCTGCTGCCCTGTTCGGACATGGCTGCTGAAGGATAGCGGAGAGCAGGCTCCGGGCAAGCTGACGGCAAGGCGGCGGCTGCGAAAAGCAGATCCTGTGTCTGATATAGAGAGAAAGAGCTGGCTAATACTGCCCTATGGAGGGAGGAGAGAGCACAGCAAGGAGGGGACTGAAATCCTCACTGTATACACAGCACTAAACAACTAACATCAGTGTGCACCCTGTATACACACTGTGTGTACACAAACACTGACATCCTCACGGTATACACAGCACTAACTAACAACAGTGTGCACCCTGTATACACACTGTGTGTACACAAACACAAAATACAGGCATATTGTGGGCCATCATTTAAAAAGAACTCTCATTAGGGAGAGTTTTAAAAAATTTAATATGTAAATAAAATTTAGCCCCCACCCAAAAATAAAAAAAATACTTTTTATTTTTGAGTTGGCATTTGGTGCCAGCATGACATGTACATGTAATTACAGAATGGAGTGCTTGTATGGTAGTACTGGAGAAGTGCCAGGGCACATATGTGGATGGATAACAGATCTCTGTGGATGACCTGAGGCATTAGACGATGGCAAAGTTGTCATGAACACAGAATTGCTGCGGAAGTTAGTTTGTTTTATACTCACCTCTGCTGAATTAGGAACTTAACCCCTCAAGGACACATGACATGTGTGACATGTCATGATTCCCTTTTATTTCAGAAGTTTGGTCCTTAAGGGGTTAAGTATCTGCGTCAATAGCGTTTATGGGGTGCGTGAATGAGAATTTGTCACAAGGCTCAACGTTAGGCCTTCAGTCACCGGTGACACCTCCTTGCCCATTACTGCCCTTTTTTGGGGGGTTTGTTTTGCTTAAAGGGACACTATAGTCACCCTTCAGCTCAATGAAGTGGTCTGGATGCCAGGTCCCCCAGGTTTTAACCTTTCAGATGTAAACATAGCAGTTTCAGAGAAACTGCTATGTTTACATTGCAGGCATAACCCCTTAACGACCGCTGACGGTTCAGGACCGTCAGCGGTAAAACGTGCGTTTGGACCGCTGACGGTCCTGAACCGTCATAACGGTTTTGGGCTACTTACCTGATCGCCGTCGGTCCCACGGCGGCGATCAGCTCTCCTCCCGGTCCAGGGGGGTTGCCTGTCTGCCCGGGCAGTCCCCCCTCGGCAGATCAGGACCCCACGGCCATGTGATCACTCGATCACATGACCGCAATAGGGGTCTGTGTATCTGCCTGCAGGGGGACTGTCTGTGCTGACAGGCAGTCTCCCTGCAAGTGAAAAATCCAAAATAAAGTGTAAAAAAAAAATCTGTGTAAAAAAAAAAAAAATATGTGTATATATATATATGCTATATATACATGTATTATATCTATATATACCTATATATAATATATGTATATATATCATATATATAATGTCACACTAAGTGTATTTTTATATTTATATATACGTATATAATTATAAAAATACACTTATATTTAAATTACACATGAATATATACAATATATATAATAACTATATATATGGTATATATATATTATTATAAAATACAAATAATATGTTAATAAAAATAAATAACAAAAAATAAAAATAATTTTTAATAATTAAAAAAAAATTATATATATATATTCAGTTTTATTCTAACAGTATTTTGATATTGATATATATATATTTATATCAAAATACACTTAGAATGTAATGATATATATATCTATGTATAAATAAATAAATAAAAATAATACGAAATATACATATGTCCACATACATAATTACATAAATAATTTCATAAATATACACGTAGACGTCAAATATATAAATATGTATATATATTAAAATTCTACGTGCATATTTATGTAATATTTTTACCTAATTAAGTAATTTTAATGATTGCAATTTGAGGGACCTGCCTGCCAACCCAGGCCAAAAGTCCAGATAATTTAATTTGCTAGCACTGTGTTTAACCCTGTAACTTTCTATGACACCCTAAATCCTGTACATGGGGGTACTGTTTTACTCGGGAGACTTCGCTGAACACAAATATTAGTGTTTCAAAACAGTAAAACATATCACAGCGATGATATTGTCAGTGAAAGTGAAGTTTTTTGCATTTTTCACACACAAACAGCTCTTTCACTGAGGATATTATTGCTGTGATATATTTTACTGTTCTGATACACTAATATTTGTGTTCAGCGAAGTCTCCTGAGTATAACAGTACCCCACATGTAGAGGTTTTATAGTGTTTGTGAAAGTTACAGGGTCAAATATAAGGCTTGATTTTACTTTTTTTTTTTTTATTGAAATTTGTCAGATTGGTTAGGTTGCCTTTGAGAGCGTATGGTAGCCAAGGAATGAGAATTAGCCCCATAATGGCATACCATTTGCAAAAGAAGACAACCCAAGGTATTGCAAATGGGGTATGTTCAGCTTTTTTTAGTAGCCACTTAGTCACAAACACCGGCCAAAGTTAGCGTTTTTTGCATTTTTAACACACAAACAAATATAAATGCTAACTTTGGCCAGTGTTTGTGACTAGGTGGCTACTAAAAAAAACTGGACATACCCCATTTTGAATACCCTGGGTTGTCTACTTTAAAAAATATGTACATGTTAGGTGTGTTTCAGGGATTTATGACAGATAACGGTGTAACAATGTCACTATTGATACATTTAAAATATATATATATTGAAACAGCAATTTCCTACTTGTATTTATAGGCCTATAACTTGCAAAAAAAAGCAATAAAGCATGTAAACACTGGGTGTTTTTAAACTCGGGACAAAATTTTGAATCTATTTAGCAGTTTTTTTCATTAGCTTTTGTAGATAAGTAAAAGATTTTTCAAGTAAAAGTCCAAAAACATGTTTTTTTTTTTATTTTTCACCATATTTTATTATTTTTTTTAAATACAATATATGACATAATATATATACTGGTATGTAAAGAAAGCCCTTCTTGTCGTGAAAAAAACAGTATATAACTTGTATGGGAACCGTAAATGAGAGAGCGGAAAATTACAGCTAAACACAAACACCTCAAAAGTGTTAAAACTGCTCTGGTCCTTAACGTACAAACATCGCAAAAACAGGCCGGTCCTGAAGGGGTTAATCTCACTGTAGCAGAGAGCTGATATCCCACAGCTATTCTCCACTTAAGATCCCAGTGAGGCTCAGGAACAAGGCAATAGTAAATCCACAGGCAGAGTTTCCAGCAGGCAAAATAACACAGCAGTATCCCCACAGCAATCTCAATAACTGGACGACACACAGTTTCAGGAGCAGAACTCTTTATGGAAAGATACCATTAGAATGATAAAACAAGTTACAAATTTCCAGCTATCTCATGATCCTAAAACAATACTCCTTCGATCACTTCCACTGCCTCTTTGTCAGTCTCAGCCAATCCTATGGGGAAGCACTGTGATTGGATCAGGCTACCACTTGTGATGATGTCAGCAGACAGCTTGTTTTTTTTGGGTTTGAAAAACAGTAAGATTTTGCTATATTTATGGAGGCATTAGGGGCCCAGGGGGGCTAGATGGTGGTTTTAACACTATAGGGTCAGGAATACATGTTTGTGTTCCTGACCCTGTAGTGATCCTTTAAATTTATTTATTGCAAATTATGCTATAACTACAGTTGGAGAGCTCAAAACACAGGGTCACAGGGAGCCGTGACACTGCAAGCCTCTGAACAATGAATACAAAGACTAGCTTTCTGTATCCAGCGCTGCAAGCTTTTTCAATACAGCTACAGCACTTTATACACATAATGCCACCCCTATTTTTTGTTCGACTTTGGGTGTTAGTGGGGGGCCTCATGTTTGAGTTTCGCCTAAGGCCTTACAAAGTCTAGAGTCGCCAATGGATATATTATACAGTATATAAGCTGGTTACAGACTTATAATAATAAAACTATTGTGAGTCTATAAAATAAATAAAATACAAAGCCATATAGTAAAATGAAAATATATCACTTTAGCATATCTAAAAACTACTGAAAACCCCTTGGTTGTAAGTAAAACCTAAAAAAAGACCATAAAAGCAGGGATATAAACCAACTAAAAAATCATAAAAAATTATATAAATCAAAATCGGCATTCAGACCATGGGGGGCTAGAGTCTGCAAACTAAAATCCCATTCCATTTCTATTCTGCCCAAAATATTTTTTAGTATTCCCACATTTTTTTTATTCCTGTGCATTTCAGAAATTAGGATCTTTATTGTGAATAGTAAAGTGATACAGAGTGGCTTTGGTATCCATTTTTAATATTTCTGCAATGTTCTCCTAGTCTAGTTTTTAAACACCTGGTAGTCATACGCACATATTGGAGGCCACACAGGCACTCCAATTGGTAAAAAAAAATTTGGGGTATTACATCCAATAAAATCTTTATAATATATAATATAACTTTTGTTAGTTCTGTTTGATTTAAAATGGGTGACTTTAGACTGAGGAAAACTCTTGCAGACAATACAACATTTGCATTTATAGAATCCTTTAGCTTTCGCTCAAATGCCTTGTCAGCCTCGCGGTAAATACACTCCTGTGTGTAGGTGGTGCAGTGTGTGTGTTGTAGGTGAGCTCATGGGCGTAGGAACCCAAAAAAATCTGGGGGGGATAGCATTTTTACTCGCCGGGTATATTCTTATTCCGTAAACTAGGAGTTGTTTATCCCATTGTACAGCGCTACGGAATTTGCAGTCGCTATATAAATGATTAAATAATAACAACATTAAAGGGTCACCACAGGGAAGGGGTTTTACTTACCCGGATACAGCGCCGGGATCCTCCTGATTAGAACCACCCCTACCCTTCCCATGAATATTAGAACCACCCCTACCCCTTCCATGCACAAAAGAACTCCACCTACCCCTTCCACGCACATTAACCTCCTACCCCTTCCATGCATATTAGTACCCCCCTAACCCCTTCCATGCATATTAGAACCCACCCTACCTCTTCCATTCATATTAGTACTCCCCTAACCCCTTCCAATAATTTTTCTACCTACCCCCTCCTCCCATCCATATTAGTAGCCCCCCTAAACCCTTCCAATTATTTTTCTACCTACCCCTCTCCCCTATCCTTATTAGTAGCCCCCCTAACCCTTTCCAATTATTTTTCTGCCATGTTAACTAACGCCAGTGCTGGAGTGCCTACATTAAAAGGCCTGCAGGGACAGGCTATAGACACCAGAACCACTACACTAAGCTGCAGTGCTTCTGGGGACTATAGTGTTTCTTTAATGTGAGGTAAATTAGAGATTAGTGCAACGAATAATATGCTAGATTGCCTACTTACAACCAGATGAGGATGATGATGGGCTCTAGCTGCAGTCTGGCTCCACTGGTCTGGTGTAGAACAGGCTCTCTGGAGGCTGTTTGTAACTGTGGTCACAAAAATCAATGTTCTGTGAGAACGGGAAGCAGCTCCATTTTTTGGGGGCCCTTTACACAGCTCAAGGTCTGGATCCCAGGGTCCACCTTCATGTTCCACCAATGAGTTTGTTCACAGGGGGTGGAGTGTGTAGGGGATGTCCTGATATGTGTGTAAGGAATGCATTGTGTGAATCTGTGTTTGTATGTGTAAGGGCTGCAAGGTGTGATTCTGTGTATGTACGGGATGCAGTGTGTGCGTCTGTAAGGGGTGCATTGAGTGTATGTACGGGGTGCATTGAGTGTGTAAGGTTGCATGATTGTGTGAGTGTGTGTGTGTGTGCACGGGGTGCATTGAGTGTGTGTAAGGATGAATTGTGTGTTTCTGTGTGTGTAAGGGTGGTATGATTGTGTGATTGTGTGTGTGTGTGTGTGTGTGTGGTGGATGTCAATCTCTCTCCCTCCCTTGTCACTCTTTCTCCCCCCCCCCCTCCCTGCTTCTTTCTCCCCCCCCCCTCCCTCCCTGCTTCTTTCTCCCCCCCCTCCCTCCCTGCTTCTTTCTCCCCCCCTCCCTCCCTGCTTCTTTCTCCCCCCCTCCCTCCCTGCTTCCTTCTACCCCCCCCCCTCCCTCCCTGCTTCCTTCTACCCCCCCCCCTCCCTCCCTGCTTCCTTCTACCCCCCCCTCCCTCCCTGCTTCTTTCTCCCCCCCCTCCCTCCCTGCTTCTTTCTCCCCCCCTCCCTCCCTGCTTCTTTCTCCCCCCCTCCCTCCCTGCTTCTTTCTCCCCCCCTCCCTCCCTGCTTCTTTCTCCCCCCCTCCCTCCCTGCTTCTTTCTCCCCCCCTCCCTGCTTCTTTCTCCCCCCTCCCTGCTTCTTTCTCCCCCCCCTCCCTGCTTCTTTCTCCCCCCCCTCCCTGCTTCTTTCTCCCCCCCTCCCTGCTTCTTTCTCCCCCCCCCTCCCTGCTTCTTTCCCCCCCCCCTCCCTGCTTCTTTCCCCCCCCCCCTCCCTGCTTCTTTCTCCCCCCCCTCCCTGCTTCTTTCTCCCCCCCTCCCTGCTTCTTTCTCCCCCCCCTCCTGCTTCTTTCTCCCCCCCCTCCCTGCTTCTTTCCCCCCCTCCCTGCTTCTTTCTCCCCCCCTCCCTGCTTCTTCCCCCCCCTCCCTGTTTCTTTATTTCCCCACCCTCCCTCCCTGTTTCTTTATTTCCCCTCCCTCCCTGTTTCTTTATTCCCCCCCTTCCCCCCCCTGTTTCTTTATTTCCCCTTCCTCCCTCCCTCCCTGTTTCTTTATTTCCCCTCCCTCCCTGTTTCTTTATTCCCCCCTCCCCCCTCCCTCCCTGTTTCTTTATTCCCCCCCCTCCCTGTTTCTTTATTTCCCCTTCCTCCCTCCCTCCCTGTTTCTTTATTTCCCCTCCCTCCCTGTTTCTTTATTCCCCCCCCCCTCCCTCTTCCCCCCTTCCTGTTTCTTTCTCTCCCTCCCTCCCCTACCTATGATGTAGCGTGGCCGAGCGCTGTATAGTCCGCCGGTACAGGGAGCTTTTGTTTCCTGTACCCGGCGGACTAACAGGAAGTGCACACTCAGTGTGCACTTCCTGTTAGTCCGGCCGGGTACAGGAGACAGATGCTCCCTGTACCGGCGGACTATACAGCGCTCGGCTACGCTACAGTGAAGGAGTGACAGGAGGGAGCGCTGAGCGCTTCCCTCCTGTCAGCTCCTCTCTTCATGCTGCGCCCGGGCGGTGCGCTCTCATGGACGCACCAGCCCGGGCAAAGCTGCAGCCGCCTGAGGCTCTCTGCAGAGCGCTCGGGCGGCTGCAGCATCAGGGGGGGCCGGCGGAGCTGGGGGGGATTTCCCCATACCTGTCCCCCCTGCATGATTTGCTGGGGGGGATGCGTCCCCCCCATCCCCCCCAGTTCCTACGCCCATGGGTGAGCTATTAGTGTGTGAAGGACCCAGAGTGTGTATAGGAGATCTAGTGTGTGTGTGTTTGTAGAGGATTCAGCATGTACATATAGATCTAGTGTGTGTATGTGTGTGTGTGTGTGTGTAGATTAGATGATCCAGAGTTGGGTAAGGGATCTAGCGTGTATCTGGAATGTAATATGTGTGTGAGTGTGAGTGGTGCAGTGTGTTGCGTGAGGGGTGCAGTGTGTATGAGGTTGCTGTGAATGTGTGTGTGAGGGGCTGCTGGGTGACCGGCCGCATGTCAGTGCTTTTGGGTCGGTGAGGGAGATCTTTGATCTTTGAGTGCTTGGATAGTGCCGGCTCTGCATGGGCCGACAGGGGAGATCCTGTGACATCCCCTGACGGTCTCGGCCCATGGCCATCGCTGCCATGCCCGATGGCCAGTCCGGGCCTTCCTGAATCCAAGAAGATAGATAAACTGATGTAAGATTGGAACAACTGGATGAATGAGTCCTGGAAAATAACACAATATGTCATCCTATGTTCAACAGCCAGAATTGTTACATTGCAAGAAACTCAAAAGATACATTCAGTCCTGTCTGTGAGTGATCTGTAATGACATGATTGCTTAGCATAGTTGTATAAAAGCTAAAGGCCTTTAATGGGTACAGATGCATCTTATAATGAAAACACTGATCTCTCATTATCCAATATTTAAATAAGAATGTTGCCATATAAATTGTTAAATAATTTCTAAATGAGCATCACGATGGAAGAAAAGCACATTCCATTGCCCACCCACTGATGGACCTGAACATAATTGAACCTTAAAGGAACACTATAGTCATCCAGACCACTTCAGCTCATTGAAGTAGTCTGGGTGCAGTGTCCCATACTTAGTCCTGCACTGTAAATCATTGCATTTTTTGATGAACTGCAATAATTACCTTGCAGGGCTAAGATTGCTTCCAGTGGCTGTCAGACAGCCACTGGAGGCAATTCTTAGATGCTAGGGAGATTAGGTCCCTTAACTGACGCAGGATGTCCTCACATTCTGCTTGAGGACATCCAGCGTCAGTGAAATCCCCATAGGAAAGCATTAAAGCAATACTTTCCTATGGGAGGGGAGGGACTAATGCACCGAGGGAGATCAGCGGTGGAATCGCATAAGTTACTGAAAGTTTTTTTTAACCTTTTAGCTGCCATAGGTCGGCACTATAACACTATAGAATCCCTTTAATGGGAAGTTACTGAACTACAAAGTAGATATCCACACTGAGGAATATCCCACTAAACTGTAGTTCTAGGTTTGTATGACTGTATTCCAGGAAGAACAGACCATTTTCTGAAAGCAAATGCCAGTTTTAAGTTTTTTGATGTTCACATTTTTCCACTCCATTAATGTATCCCCATTCCCCTTCTATAAAAAAAAGTGAGCTGTGTCAGTGGCCACAAAATGTCCGATGGCAGCCCTGCCCTTGGAACTGTTTGTGGCCAGTGGATGACCAGACCAGCTGGTGTACTTGGAACTCTCTTACTTTGCAATCTGAATGACACAAGTTATCAATGTCACATCAGGATATCATACTATATGCCAGTAGCTGTGTTTTTATTCTGTAGCCTCTGTTTGTATAATTACCAATGCTCTTTTTGCATAGATTGTAAAGCACTCTTGATAAGAGCAAAATATAAGGACTATAAAAAAAAAAAGAAAAGAAAGAGACCAGGGAAGGGTGGCAACACGTATTAAAAAACACACACAGACGGCGGAGCCTAGCTATCAAGGAGAGTAGACGTGCATGCCATGAGCTCCCGCTGAAAAGGCAAACAAAATAATTTTAAACAGGCTAAAACAGCTATTGGCCCCACTGATGGGCAGCACAGAGCCCAGAGGGGACCCAGCGAGATACCCTGAGACCCTGCATAGCGGATCGGTTACGGGAGACCGGGAGAGCACCGCTGCGGCCTACTACACCGGAGCTGGGGAGGGACGCCGGAACTCCCTGCCTCCAGGTAACCCACGAGACTAGACACTCTCCTACCTCCCCCCTTTGGACCGGTGGGGGTCATCCCGGTCCCCACTCGACAGCCTAAATCAAGCAACATGAAAACAGCATACAGACCCAGAACGGAGTCCAGCCACATGAAGAGGGCCGAAACAATAATGGCGTCTGACACATGGCATGATGAGAAGACACACAAACAATATGCACCAGCCCTTTGCTCCGTGGACCGCATACTAAAGCGGCTGACTAAGCTTATTCAACGGTTTTGGGTAAAACTGGAAACCCTCCTAATATCTAAACCGCACCAACCTCGAGACAGAAAGCGGGGCGGCAAGAGCCGGAGGGAACAAGGGACCCCCTCGGGCCTACAACACCTAGACAAGCCTGCACCTCTCACTGCTGGCCCACCTGGGCTGAGGGCCACCAAGGGCTTGACCCGAAGACATCATCCACACGGACGGAGAGACGGCCGCCACAGACGGCGACAAACCATCGCGTCCCCCCGTCACTCCCGCTATGGGAAGGACCCGGTCCTTGGAAGAGAACGGGCCCGTGGCACAAAGATGTCGGCCTTCATACCGGCCTGGGGCTGGAGGGAGGACCCACCCCGCCCCTGGCGAACAGCCGCCTTTGCAACTCGTCCTGCAATGAACGTAGCTAGCAGACCACAGGGCCCAGACCGAGGACGCACCACACAGGTGACAAGCTCCCGGCTCACCTTTGCTGGACTCTGGCACGAATGCCCATGCAGCTTCCCATCGCAAGGAATTGGTTAAGCAGCCTACAGAACCACTCGCAACCCATAACTGATGTTAGCGGTAACCACACCATATGTGACGTTAATGACTTTCAGGGGCTTATTGAGGTAAAGTTGCTTTAAACTATATTACACTAGAAATTTATAATTTGATTGGTTATACCAATATCTCAGTGCCTCTAACATTGAGACTGATGACATAAATGCCTAGATGTTTAATGCATTTTCAATGCATAGAATGCTCCACTCCTTAACTACGGAGGATCAAACTATGTAGCATAGGTTGCCTACTAGCCCACTGTTGCCTGATTCCACCGGGCCCTAAGTTATTGTATTGTGTTCTGAGAACCATGCCTCCACATAGAGCATCATAAGCCTGACATCTAACCCAGCCCCCAATGTCTTAGTTATGTACTTAAGATTGATACACTCGTGACTTCTATATATACCTACCTAGCATGCTCCAAACCTGATCCTCTTGAATTTAAAAATAAAAATTGTGCACTGTTCCTATATACCCCATTGTTACCTATGTTTTGAACTACGCAAGTGTAATGCCTTTGGGGTACCATATGCCTGTATGTTATCCTAATATGCACTGCAAAAAAAAACCACACACACAGACTATATCTGTGCCTATACTGTACAAATAAACAATTTAAGTGACTGGAGATTCATTATGTGTTAATATAATACAATCAGAAATGTGGTTTTTATTTTATTTATTTTATTGTTTGTTTTTTTTAAGTTAAATGTCAGTGCAGCTTTTTGATTTTTAATTAATGTCCTAGATGTTGCAAAGATGTTAATGAGCAGCCAATCCCCATATGGTGCCTTAATCCTGGTGTGTGCATGTTAGCAATGACGATGTTTTCATCTTTTTTTGAAAAGTTTTTCTCTTATTATCTTGGCCAGGCTTTTCTGCTTTTTCTTGTCGTGTTCATCATGTTTGCTTTCCATTTTGTAGGCTTTGATTTGTCTCAGTAAATTGAAGAATACTTTTTGTACCTCAGCCTGTGTCTGTGCTCCAGGTATCTCCATATACTCCACGTTCCAGTTAGCAGCTTTGCATGTTGCCTCATCCACAGAGACCTCCCTTTTATCTCCGGGATCTGATTGGATTCCAACCAGTAAGAATGGAACATTGTCACATTCCTTCACTAGCATAATCTGATCCCTTAACCATGCAGTAGCTGCAAAGGTTTTATGCTCTGTGATGGAGAAGGCACAGAGAAAGCCTTCTGCTTTTTGGATGTAACTATCTATGACGGCTTGATAGTCTTCCATTCCAGATAGATCCCGGATTTCAATCTGGACCTCCTCCCCATCTACCACAACCTTTTTCACGTAGCAGTCCTGTTTGCAGCTGTCCTGATCGGTGAGTTCATAGTCTGCCTCAGAATCACCATACATAAAATGGAGTATTAAATCATGTTTCCTGACACCACTACTGCCTATAATCAAAACTTTGTGTAAAGGCAGGGGATTCTGTCTATTAGGATTTCTTGCAGCCATTTTTTGGACTTTCTATCAATGCCTGCAATTTTACATAGCTGCCAACTGTCTTGAATTTTCTGGGTAAGTCCTGTTCTTGTACTCTTCTGTGTTCAATTTAACGTGATTCTGTCAGAGCTGCAAAACCAATATACAAAGAGAGATTACTGCAGGCTACCTTGGCTCCCAGCCTCCTCACTGTTGCGTTGAGCTGCTGTCGTAACAATGGGAGCGTGACTGCAGTTACCTAGCCAATCAGCAGTCCAAAGACAAACCAGGAAATCTGTCTTGCAAGGAAGGTGCATGCATTTAAAAAAAAAAAAAAAGTCCAAGGGGGGGGGGAGAGAGAGATTAAAATAAAAAAACACAAAACAAGTATACATTCAAAGGTAAATTGCTACTTAGTGGATTTTGCAGGCAGACCACTCCAATACCAGGATGAGACACTTCAATCAGGAGGGGTCAGATCTTATTCTATCATTTTAATCAGATGATTATGAGATAAGTAGTTTATCATGAAAGAGCTGTTCAGATGATCACATAGAATTTTGATCAGCTCTTTCAGCTGATAGGAGCCATACAGTGGCCGTTATCAATTTATAAACAGCCTAGTTTAATGTTTAGTGAACTGGCTCCTTTATTGCCTTGAATGAGCCACAGACTGCTCATGTCCAGGGAGGGGGATGTCTACCCTATTATGTGAACACTGCACTTGCAAATAAGGACACAAATTGCTATAAGCAACCTGGAACAAGCAGGGTTATTCGCTAAAATGAGATTTGTTGTGAATTAAAAGCAAAGTTCAATAACAAAAAAAAAAACACCTCAAGCACCATAGCCACCACAGCACACCATAGTGTTTATGGTGCCATTAGTGCTCTGGTAGCCCCACTGTAAGTAGTCAAACCATTTGATTTCTTACCTAGCTCCCCTAGTTCATAAAGAGATCCTATGGTCTCTGTGTGAGCTAAACCTGACAGTGCAGAGCTTAGCTCAGGAGAGCTAACGGAACTCCAGCATTGGATCGTCCAGCTCTCCTTCAAAAGTAGTGAAGGCGAAGTACTAGTACTACCTGGGGTCAAATTGTTCTAAAATGGTTTAACTACTTAAAATGGTGATTGCCAGAGTAATCCTGGCCTCACAACTACTACAATGTAATGTTTTGGTTATTTGGTTGCTTGTATTATTCCTTTAAAGGGACACTGTAGGCAATCAGCCCATTTCAGCCCATTGAAGTGGTCTGGGTGCAAACTCCCATCACCCTTAACCGTGAGCGTGCACTTATTGCAGTCTTTATAAACTGCAATAACTACCTGCTATGGTTAACTCCTCCTCTAGTGGTGGTCTACCAGACAGCCACTAGAGGGACTTCTCGGTGCCTAGACGACTTTTGATCACCTTTACAACGCTGGACGTCCTCACACTATGCATGAGGACTTCCATCGTCGCCTAATCCACATTGAATAATGTTTTCAGGTGGGGAGATCCTAATGCGAGCAAGGCTATTGTCAGCCGGCGGGGGAGGGGTGTGGGCGGAGCTGAGCCAGCGCCGAGGGACATCGGCGCAGGATCCAGGTAAGTGACAGAAGGGGTTGACAAAGGGGGAAGCTATAGTGCCAGTAAAACAAGCTTGGTTACCTGGCACTATAGTTTCCCTTTAAGGCCAAAGTAGCTGAACTGGAAGGTGACTTGGAGAATCTTTACTGTTTATTGGTTTTGGCCTTACATTTTCCTGTCAATTCTCATCTTTAGTGAATATAAGTATTTAGACTGTCTTAAACCAAAGTGAATTTTACTGATCAGCCACTATAAGCAACCCCAAATAAAAGTGTCAATATCCGTAACAAACGTACACAGCTATCTCAAACTCCCACGTAAATGGAAAGACCACACACCTACTTGATAACAAGCACTTGAAGTTTAATATTCCACATATAGGATTTTCCTTAACCCCTTAAGGACCAAACTTCTGGAATAAAATGGAATCATGGCGTGTCAGACATGTCGTGTGTCCTTAAGGGGTTAAAAATGAAAGCATGATCTAGGCCAATATCTTATGTAGCAGAATTAGGCTTGCAAACCCTTTATACTCAATGTGTTCACATTTACAGACTCCTATGGAAAGCTGGAGTCATCTTACAAGCACTATTAAATATAATTTAATAAATATAATATAATAAAGGATATAATCCAGGGAGACAGTTCACCATATAGTAGTTTCCAGCTGCTCCCCGTAAGAACAAAAGGTCCAATACGCAAATCAATAAGACTGCTGCAAGAGTTTTCTCCTGATCAGTAGTCACCGAGCTCACCAACCTGTCCACACGAATTACCTCTTGTAGCTCCGCACACAGGAGCTAAGAAATGCTACATTGTCCCCCACATGCATATAGATATTGAGCAATATATACTTATTACTATCAGTAATTAGAGAGAGTTTCTAAAATATTCCAAAATATGAAAGGGTTCTCCAAGCACCATGACCACTTCAGCGGGCTGTACTGGTTATCGTGATTGCAGTAACCTTATAAAGAATAGTCAGCTGTGTGAAGCCTAGGGGCAACCTGTGGATGTCATCAGTAATAAGCAAAAAGTTGGAGGAGGAGTTTTCATGATACAATGAAGATTTTTTTGGCCAGTTGTTGCTGGCCATTTTGTAGGCTCTGATTTCTCTCAGTAAATTAAAGACACGTTATGTACCTCGTGCTGAATGTTCCATTCAGCAGTTTTGCATGTCAACGCATCCGCAGAGACCTGCCTTTTATCTCCAGGATCTGATTGGATTCCAACCAGTTGAAATGGAACATTCTCATATTCCTTCACAAGCTCAATCTACTACTTTAAACCCAGGAGCTGCAATAGATTCCTGCTCTTTGGCGGAGAAGACACAGAGAAAGCTTTCTGATGGAGAACTGGATCTCCCAAGCTTGAGCTTCCATTAGCTCTCCTGAGCCACGCCCTGTACTGTGAGGCTTAACAAATAGTTGTGGTGTGGAGCCGTGCCCTTCAGATCTCTGATAAGAAGTCAAACCATTCTAAAATAGTTTAACTACTTACAAAAGGAGGGGCGGAGGTGCCAGGGCACTCCTGGTATAACCCCATGCAGCATCCTCCATTGTTAACAGTCATACTGTTTTTGAAGGTTTGACCTCATTCCTGAGGTCCGCTGGGTGTGGTTCCCCACCTCCACTACTTATTAAGCATGACAGTGCAGGGCTTAGCTCATTAGAGCTGATGGAATCTCCACATGACACCTTCCGACTCCAGTAACGTGGGCCAAGCGGCGAAAGTTCCTAACTTAGAACTTCCGTTAGCTCTCCTGAACTAAGCCCTGCATTGCTCTTGGCCACTGAGCTTAAGAGAGCAAACAGAAATTCATGTTTTTGACTCTTAGTGATACCGGAGAAACTGACGGAAGCCAAGCACAGAGAGATGGACACAGGTTTCTTCAGGAAGGAAGAGATTCTTTATTGGATCACCGATCGGGACTCAGAGGGACTAATGTCACCAAAATACAGCAAAGTCTGAGTCCTGATCATACAGTGTAGGTCCCTTATATAGGCATGTAGCTCCTCCCATAATCAGTTCAACCTACACATACTCTTATCTAATCAACTAAATAGAGACTAAATTCCTGTTTGACCACATGGCTTGCCCAGCACAATGGAGGAGGGGAAATACTTGTATATCCTGTATTCCTACACTTGCTCAGTACACTGTTGATTGTATCTTAGCTATGTGTAACTGACAAACTGATACACCAACATACACATATGCCACGTGGAAATCTCGGCCTACTAAATTTATTTTTACTGAGATTCCACCACATTCCCCCCTTTGATGCTTCTGATATTTCACAATTCCAGATGCATCACTTAACCATAGTTTGCTTACACCTCAGGTTGCTATGAACCAGACCAGACTTTGCGACTCCCTAAAGATACGAATCCCTCAACATTCCTCTTCCTGTACTAATTCTACCTGATTTAGAGCCTCATACCTATATATAGCCATTATCTGTGCAGCAGCCTTTCTCTCTGCTATATTCTCTATAATGCTCTGCACAGACCTAACTACCAAAGGAATCAGACATGGTAGGAGAAGGCACAGCATCAAGATTAGCATGACTCCACCTACCAATGCCTTAAGTCCTCCAAACTGCTCATACCAGTTACCAAACCAACTACTTGGATTATACCCTTTCCATACCTGGGTAGGCACATGCGCTAGTTTAACCATATGGCTAGTAAGCTCAGCTATTGCTTGCCCTTCATCATCTATTTGAAGACAACAATTGCTTAGGTTAAACTTCCCACATACACCTCCCTCTACTGCCAATAGGTAATCCAAGGCTAATCTATTTTGGTAAACGGCTGTCCTTATCCTAGTATTATGTTTCGCTAGGAGATTGACCGCTTGCGATGTTTCATTGGTAATTATCTCAACCACTGCCTGTAACCTTATAATACGGTTGAGCATATATATTGGGGTTCTATATCCAAAAGTGCCATCCTCTGCCAACGTAGCTGGCCCATAATAATCTATAATACGCTGGGGAGGCCACTCATTATCTTCCCAGGTACCTATCTCTAGGGGTCCCCTTTGCTTTCTATGATTCACATCATATACCTTAACTCCCAAAGTCTCTCCTGTTTCAATAGGCAACAAGAAGAAGGATGGTTTGAGCATACCTAACACACATGCCCCTTCCCAGTCTTGTGGTAACTCCAAATAGGCTTTCTTACCACAGATCCAGTACAAATTTGCTGGGGCTTTCCAACTCGATGTAGCAGGTCAAACCACACATCCTTTAAATTGGTATAACTTGCAAACGGGTTAGGTGGTTCTGAGACATTTGAAGCTGACCACCAAGTTTTATTCTTTGTATCATCATCATAAGCTTTTTGCCCTAGACAAGTCAATTCTCCTACAGATGTATTAAACATTATTCCTTTCCTTGCTATGCAAACATAACCTATAATGGAGGTCTTTAATCGCCACTCAGATTTACCTCTAACACTCATTTGATAATCAGCTTGAGAAGATGTTATCTGTTCAATTGTCTCAGAACCGGAATACATTACCTCCTTTGCTTCCCAGGGCCATTGGTCTCCCATATTAGTACCTCCACACACATAGCAGTTGGTTACATTAAGACTACCGGCAATACTCTCGGCTAGATCAATAAACGAGTTCTTAGCATTATGGGGGATCTTATTCTCTACACTCATCTCCTCGTAGAAAGAATGGAAAACCTGATGAGTCTGGGCTGCCACAGTGTCGGTCTCTATCCCTATAAATAATATTGTCCCAGGATCCAAACCTGTCCCATATATCTGGAACCCAAATAAGTTTCCGAACCTATCTATAAACTGTTCAGGATTATTAATAAGTATATGGACTGGGTTACACTCCATAGACTTACAATATGGTTTGGTAGGCAACTTAGTAACAATCATATCCTTATCTACTGTCTGTCCCCAAGTTGCCCACCCTACACAAGACCAATATGGACAATAATTATAATTCTTATTTGGGCATTTTGGATCTATGTACTTGTTCTTACTACTGGGGCAAATATAGTTATCATTAGACCCATACGTTCTTTCCCATTTAAGATCCCCGCATACATTCCACGGTTTTCTACCACTTGATATCGCCTTACATGCATCAAATAGCAGAACACCTGAAGAATGTACGGTTTCTAGTATTGTCTTATTTATTAGGGTCCCCTGTGAGTCTCCATTCCGAAGGGTCAACCAAATTGTACGGGGTTGATACTCTGGACTAAAACACTTAGGTTCTCCTACTCCTAAATGGCATACACTATAATCTATACCTAAGTATCTACACTTAGATACATATCCTTTACACTCATATTGTGAATGCCAAATAAGGGTCTGGGAAATATGATTACCTGTTTTTGTAGTCTTAATGCAAACCTCACAGCCAGGTGTGTCGGTACCTCTACCTTCCTGAATAATTAAAAACACACATATATACATTAAAAAACATATCACTCATTCTACGACCGTGCGATGGCACCTCAGCTTCCAGGATGTAAGGGCTGCAAGAAATGGAGTCCTTCAAGTCCTCTCTTCCCTTCACAGAGGTCCCTTCAAGACACTCTGGCTATGTATCGTGGGTAGGTGGTCAGGCTTTATTATGGCCGGCAAAACACCTACTTGCTGATCTCTTTGTTTACTCTTGAAGTCCCAATATCTCCTCGTCACTCCGACTGAGTTACACGCTTTAAACGGATCTTGCAGGGATTCTCTGGATTTGGTGTAGCTTGCCAAGAATCTACTGCTGCTGGTTTAACCCTGGAGTGATGAATACACGGAGTCACTTCAGCCACCTTTATAGCTGTAGGGGTAGACAAAAGAACAACATAAGGACCCCTCCACTTTGGCCCCAACGGTACACTGTTCCACTCCTTTATCCAAACTTGATCTCCTGGATGATAACAATGGACAGGTGGATAAATATTCACAGGTAATCTATCTTGTACCCATTTCTGTACCTCCTCCATAGTTTTACCCAACTCTACAACCTGCTGCCGGGTAATTCCTTCTCCCAACTGACTTAAATCCCCCCTTAAGTTACCAAGTACAGGAGGTGGACGCCCATACATAATTTCAAAAGGTGAGAGACCCATCCTTCTGGTAGGTGTACTACGAATGCGCAACAGAGCTATTGGCAAAAGAACATTCCACTTAAGTTGAGTTTCTTGACACATCTTTGCCAATTGGTTCTTAATAGTTCTGTTCATGCTTTCCACTTTCCCAGAGCTCTGAGGCCTATATGCCGTATGAAGTTTCCACTTAATACCAAGCATATGAGTCAGTTGTTGTAGGCACTGGTGAACAAAGGCTGGACCATGATCCGATCCTATAGAGCATGGTAGTCCATATCGGGGTAATATTTCTCGCAACAGGAATCGCACAACTTCTCCTGCTTTCTCTGTACGAGTAGGACATGCTTCTACCCAACCTGAGTAGGTACACACAACTACTAGTAGGTAGCGATGTCCGCCGGATTTAGGCATTACTGTTTAGTCTTATTTGGAGATCGGACATAGGGAGTCCTCCCATATACTGGACTCCCGGTGGTTTCACTGGACTTTGCCTTGCGTTGTTCTTGGCACATATCACACATCTTCGTACAATGGCTTGAGTCAAGTTGGACAATCTTGGTATCTAGAAATGCTTCCTAAGAGATTCTTCCATGCTATCTCTTCCGAAATGTGTCCCGTTATGATAATTCTGGACAATTTCTACAGCTAGCGATGCTGGAATAACTATTCTTCCATCTTCTAACTGATACCAATTGTTCTCCAGGTACTTCCCAGCTTCAGTCTTTAACCACTCTTCTTCTTGAGCTGTATAAACTGGAGTCCATTGAGACAGAGGGGTCGGTATGAGAGCAGCTATACGTTCCACATACTCCTGTTTTCCTGATTCAGCGGCACGCTTGGCTGCATTATCTGCCATCCGATTTCCTTTTGTTACATCACCATCACCTTTCAGATGCGCTCGACAATGTATGATACCAACTTCTTTCGGTTCCCACACGGCTTCCAGTAGTTGTAATATCTCTGCTGCGTACTTGATTTCTTTACCCTCTGAGTTCAGTAGTCCTCTTTCTTTATACAAGGCTCCATGGGCATGAGTGGTTAAAAACGCATACTTGGAGTCCGTGTAGATGTTCACCCTCAAACCTTCAGCCAATTGTAACGCTCGTGTGAGTGCGATTAGTTCTGCCTTCTGTGCCGATGTTCCTTTTGACAATGGCCGAGCTTCTATCACCTTGTCTATGGTTGTCACTGCATATCCTGCATAGCGAATCCCTTCTTTCACATAACTACTGCCGTCCGTATAGTACTGGACATCAGGGTTCTGGATGGGAAAATCACGAAGGTCCGGCCTACTTGAAAACACTTCATCCATCACCTCCAGGCAATCATGTTGACTCAGTAGGTTGGTCAAAAGGGGAGCTGGATTCAAGGTATTAACAGTCTCTAGATGCACTCTCGGGTTTTCACATAACATAGCTTGATACTTAGTCATGCGGCTATTGCTAAACCAATGATTGCCTTTATAGTCTAGCAACGTCTGTACTGCGTGTGGGACTCGCACGTAGAGTTCCTGACCCAGAGTAAGCTTATCAGCTTCGGCTACCAGCAGGGCGGCGGCAGCTACGGCTCTTAGACAAGGTGGAAGACCACTGGCCACTGCATCCAATTGTTTTGACATATATGCAACAGGTCGTTGCCATGATCCCAAGTACTGTGTCAATACTCCCACAGCCATTCTTCTTTGCTCGTGTACATATAAGTAGAATGGGCGTGTATGATCAGGTAGACCTAATGCTGGGGCGCTCATCAATGCCTTCTTCACATCTTCAAATGCCTTTTGCTGTTCGGGGGTCCACAGGAAGGGATCGTGTTCTGTACCTTTTATAGCCACATAAAGAGGTTTTGCCAATATCGCATAACTGGGAATCCATATCCTATAGAAGCCTGCTGCCCCCAAGAACTCTCGCACTTGTCTTCTATTCTTGGGTATTGGTATTTGGCATACAGCTTCTTTTCTCTCTGGCCCCATTATCCTTTGACCTTCAGAGATATGGAATCCCAGATACTTGACAGTTGGCTGACACAACTGGGCTTTCTTCCTGGACACCTTGTATCCTGCCTTCCAAAGAATGTGCAGTAGATCATGTGTTGCTTGCTGACATATCTCTCTTGTAACTGCCGCTATCAACAAATCATCTACGTATTGTAATAGTACACATTCTCCTGGGATGGACTTGAAATCCAGTAAGTCTTGACTTAAAGCTGATCCAAATAGGGTAGGTGAATTCTTAAACCCTTGGGGCAATCTTGTCCAAGTCATCTGGCGTTTCGAGCCCGTTACAGCATTTTCCCATTGGAATGCAAAGATACACTGGCTTTCCGCAGCAATTTGTAGGCAAAAGAAGGCATCTTTGAGATCTAAGTGTCAGGATCGGGACAGGGATCCAACACGCAGAGTACAAAGAGTAGCAGAAACGTATACCGGACCTTAGAATGGCCGGACTTAACGTAATACTACGTATAGAATGGTCAGGGACAAGCCGAGGTCGAGGGAACGAGAAGACAGGTAAGCGAGAGACAAGCCGGGTCAAGGATAACAGAGAAGACAGGTAAGTAATAACAAAGCCGGGTCAGAACCAAAAGACAAGAGAATACAAGAGCACTGTGTGACTAGGCTGGCTAGAACCACGACAGGGCAATGAGCAAATGCTGAGAGCTCCCTTAAATACCCTGGTTCTAGAGACTAATCACGCCTCCGCCGAGACCTGATTCGTGTCCGGGATTTGACTGACAGGTCGGGCTAGAATAGCGTCATGACGTCGACTATTGAGCGTCACGTTACAAAAAGGCATAGTTCTCTCGCGGCCGGCGTTTACATGCGCGAGGGGACCGCGAGGAACGGGAGAATCATGCCGTCTGGATGGAAAAACGTCTAAGTCTCTACCCGTCTCAGGGGTAGGGACTACAGGTACCCTGACAGTACCCCCCCTCTCAGAAACGCCCACCGGGCGGAAGGAACCGGGACGAGATGGAAAGCGGGAATGAAAAGCCCTGCGAAGACGAGGAGCATGGACATCCTCCTGTGGTACCCAGGTCCTCTCTTCTGGACCATATCCCTTCCAGTCAACCAGGTATTGAATTTTCCCCCGGGAGATTCGAGAATCGATGATGGAGTTGATTTCGTACTCCTCCTGACCCTCAACCTGAACAGAGTGAGGACAGGAGACCTTGGAGGAGAATCTGTTACAGATCAGGGGTTTTAGCAAGGAAACATGAAAGGAATTAGGAATACGTAAGGCAGAGGGGAGCGCTAGGCGATACGCAACAGGATTAATTCGATTCAGGATCCTATAGGGTCCAATGTAGCGAGGAGCGAATTTCATAGACGGTACTTTCAAACGAATGTTTCTAGTACTCAACCATACCCTATCACCAGGGACAAAACTAGGAGCCGGCCTTCTGCGTTTGTCAGCGTGTTTCTTATACAGTATAGAATTATGTAGGAGAATTTGTCGAGTCTGATCCCACAACTTCTTCAGATTGGCAACATGAGTATCAACCGACGGTACCCCCTGGGAAGAAGGAACCGACAGAAGAATGGAAGGATGAAAACCATAATTCATGAAAAAGGGGCTAGAGCGAGTTGAATCGCAAACAAGATTATTGTGTGCGAACTCTGCCCAAGGAATCAGACCGACCCAATCGTCCTGGTGTTCAGAAACAAAACAACGCAGATATTGTTCAATCTTTTGATTGGTACGTTCAGCGGCTCCGTTAGACTGAGGGTGATAAGCAGAAGAAAAATTCAATTTAATGCCTAGTTGAGAACAGAATGACCTCCAGAAACGTGAAACAAACTGGGAACCTCTATCAGAAGTAATCTCGGAAGGTATCCCATGTAAACGAAAGATCTCTTTAGCAAAAATCTCCGCTAATTCAGGTGAAGTCGGAAGTTTAGGTAAAGGCACGAAATGAGCCATCTTGGTAAACCTATCCACCACTGTGAGAATAACAGTGTGCTTTTTCGAAACAGGCAAATCCACAATAAAATCCATCGCCAAACAGGACCAAGGTTTTTCTGGAACTTCCAGGGGATGTAAGAGACCACAAGGAAGCGAATGAGGTAGTTTAGTCTTAGTACAGACCTCACAGGCTCCGATAAAATCCTTAATATCCCTTCGTAAAGAAGGCCACCAGAAATCCTTAGAGATCAAGGAATATGTTTTGCGAACGCCCGGATGACCAGCCACCTTACTCTCGTGAAGACACTGTAAGAGCTCCAGTTGGAGTTCAGGAGGAACGAAGTGTCTAGACGCAGGAGTCAGTCTAGGTGCCAGATGCTGCAAGCTCCTGATCTGATCCAGAAGCGGAGAATGGATTTTGAGAGTTGTGTTAGCGATGATATTACACTTAGGTACTATAGAGGATAAAACCGGCTCAGATATGGCAGAAGGCTCATGTTGGCGAGACAAGGCATCAGCTTTAGAATTCTTAGAACCAGGCCTATATGTGAGTATGTAATTGAAGTGAGTGAGGAATATAGACCAACGGGCCTGTCTCGATGATAATCGTTTAGCCTCCCCAATATAGGATAATGGTAACAGGATGCAAAGTCCCCTCCAATAGATGTCTCCACTCCTTTAAAGCCATGATAACCGCTAGGAGTTCCCTGTCACCAATGTCATATCTGCTCTCAGTACCCGATAATTTTTTGGAAAAATACCCACATGGATGTAATGGTTTATCCACACCCAACCTTTGGGACAGGATGGCACCTATACCCGTTTCAGAAGCGTCAACTTCAAGTAGGAAAGGTAGAGTAGTATCAGGGTGAACTAAAATTGGTGCGGAAGCAAACAGCTCCTTGAGAGTCTTAAAAGCCAGAAGTGCTTCAGTAGACCAATTCTTAGTGTCAGCCCCTTGTCTGGTCATATTGGTGATAGGAGCAATAATAGAGGAGTAACCCTTAATGAAACGTCTGTAATAATTAGAGAAACCAATAAATCTCTGAATGGCCTTGAGACCCTTAGGTAAAGGCCAATCTAAAATGGATTGGAGTTTCTCCGGATCCATTTCAAACCCCTCTCCAGAAATCACGTAACCAAGAAAGGTAGTCTGGGATTGGTCAAAGCTACATTTCTCTAATTTGCAGTACAAGCCATGTTGAAGAAGTTTGTGCAAAACCCTTCTGACCTGTCCGTGGTGAGTCTCAATATCCCTGGAATGTATAAGTATTTCATCGAGGTATACAATAACACAGTCCTGCTGAAACTCCCTAAGAACTTCATTAATAAGATCCTGAAATACCGCCGGGGCATTACAGAGACCAAAAGGCATTACAGTATACTCATAGTGCCCATAACGAGTATTGAACGCAGTCTTCCACTCGTGTCCCTGCTGAATTCTCACCAAGTTATAAGCACCTCTGAGGTCTAACTTAGTGAAAATCTTGGAACCCTTTAATCGATCAAAAAGCTCGGTGATCAAGGGGATCGGATAGGCATTTCTAATGGTTATCTTGTTCAAACCTCGGTAGTCAATGCAAGGTCTTAAAGAACCATCCTTCTTTTTAACAAAAAAAATCCAGCCCCAGCAGGGGAGGAGGATCTCCTAATGAACCCTTTGTCTAGGTTTTCACGAATATACTCCTCTAAGACTAAGTTCTCATTCGTAGACAAAGGGTATACATGGCCCCTGGGAGGCATAGTACCAGGAAGTAAATTAATTTTGCAATCAAAAGGCCTGTGTGGTGGTAAGGTATGAGCCTTTCCTTTATCAAATACCGCCTTTAAATCTAGATACAAGGACGGTATCTGTACTTTAGTAGAGTCGGTAGAGTTATTAAGTGTGTTAACAATACAAAGGGGTGACACTCTCTTTAAACATCTCTCTTGACAATCCTGACCCCACGAGACTATTTCCCCTGATTTCCAATCTATAATGGGGTTATGTCTCTTCAGCCAGGAGTATCCCAGGACTATGGGAACAGAAGGAGATTAAATGAGTAGTAGAGATATCTCCTCCTTGTGTAGAATACCAGTAGTTAAGTTAAGAGGTGTGGTCTCCCGGAAAATCACAGGCTCAACTAAAGGTCTACCATCTATGGCCTCAACAGCCAAAGGTGTCTTCCTTAACTGGGATGGGATAGCGTGTTTGGTGAGAAAAACTTGGTCGATAAAGCTCTCAGCAGCTCCGGAGTCTATCAATGCCACAGTCTCTAAAGTTCCCCTCTCCCAAGTTAAAGAGACGGGTAATAGAAGCCTGTGTTCTTTGTAGTTATGAGTAGAGGACAAAATAGAAACACCCAAGGCCTGTCCTCTAGAGAAACTTAGGTGCAAGCGTTTCCCGGGCGATTGGGACAATTCAAACGTAAGTGACCTCTGACTCCACAATACATACACAGTCCCTCCCTTCTCCTGTACTGTCTCTCCTCTTCTGAGAGGCGAGTAAGGCCTATCTGCATAGGTTCTGGAAACTGTGGATTTTTGGTTTCAGGACTTTGAAATGAAGGAGCTAGTCTAAAGGAAGGTCTACCGGTTCTATCTCGAGTGTTCTGCCTCTCTCTTAGACGTTCGTCAATGCGAGAGATAAAGGAAATTAAGTCCTCCAAATTCTCGGGAAGCTCTCTCGTCGCTACCTCGTCAAGTATTACATCGGATAATCCGTTTAAAAATACGTCTATATAAGCCTGTTCATTTCACTTAACCTCTGCCGCCAAAGACCTGAACTCTAGTGCGTAATCCACAAGTGTTCGGTTCTCTTGTCTAAGGCGCAACAGTAATCTAGCTGCATTGACCTTTCTGCCAGGGGGGTCAAAAGTTCTTCTAAAAGCAGCTACAAAGGCATTATAGTTATAGACTAATGGATTATCATTCTCCCACAACGGATTAGCCCATCTCAGAGCCTTCTCAATGAGTAATGTGATAATAAATCCCACCTTTGCCCTATCAGTAGGGTAGGAACGGGGTTGTAGCTCGAAATGGATACTGATCTGGTTCAAAAAGCCACGACACCTTTCAGGAGAACCAGCATAACGTACAGGTGGGGTAACTCGGGAAGAAGCACCTACAGTGGCTACCTCTAGCCCTGAACTCACAGGAGGAATAGAAGTATTACGCATCTCCTCAGGTGGATTATTAGGACGTGATAGTAACGCCTGTAGTGCTAGTGCCATCTGATCCATTCTATGATCCATGGCGTCAAACCTAGGATCAGGAGAACCAAGCTGACAGTTTGTACCTGCAGGATCCATTGGCCCTGTCGTAATGTCAGGATCGGGACAGGGATCCAACACGCAGAGTACAAAGAGTAGCAGAAACGTATACCGGACCTTAGAATGGCCAGACTTAACGTAATACTATGTATAGAATGGTCAGGGACAAGCCGAGGTCGAGGGAACGAGAAGACAGGTAAGCGAGAGACAAGCCGGGTCAAGGATAACAGAGAAGACAGGTAAGTAATAACAAAGCCGGGTCAGAACCAAAAGACAAGAGAATACAAGAGCACTGTGTGACTAGGCTGGCTAGAACCACGACAGGGCAATGAGCAAATGCTGAGAGCTCCCTTAAATACCCTGGTTCTAGAGACTAATCACGCCTCCGCCGAGACCTGATTCGTGTCCGGGATTTGACTGACAGGTTGGGCTAGAATAGCGTCATGACGTCGACTATTGAGCGCCACGTTACAAAAAGGCATAGTTCTCTCGCGGCCGGCATTTACATGCGCGAGGGGACCGCGAGGAACGGGAGAATCATGCCGTCTGGATGGAAAAACGTCTAAGTCTCTACCCGTCTCAGGGGTAGAGACTACAGGTACCCTGACACTAAGACAGTAAAATAGGTAGCCCCACCCGGAATTAAAGCAAGCAGGTTATATGGATTGGGCACAACTGGATGTATACTTACTACCGCATCATTGACTGCTCCCAAGTCCTGCTCAGGGCGATACTCATCGGTACCGGGCTTTTGAACAGGCAACAATGGGGTGTTCCAGGGGGAAGTACAGAATTTTAGGATACCATACCTTATGAACTTATCCAAATAAGATTGTATGTTCTTCTTGGTCTTTTGTGGAATGTGATATTGTCTCAGGCTTACTGGATAAACCCCAAGCTTTAGTTCGATACGAATTGGTGGGATATTACGAGCAAGTCCTGGTGGGTTATTCTCTGCCCACACTCCTGGTATATTGAACAAGGATTCATCACTCTTAGGGTTTTGGCTAGTCAACACTGTATAAAGTCGCCACTCTTCTTCCTTTGGTACAGATATTGTCATTATACCTGAGGGTCCATTGAACTTCAAAGATGTTGTTCCGTTAGGTAGAAATGTTATCTGTGCTTGTAATTTCGACAACAAATCACGTCCTAGCAGTTGGACTAGACATTCAGGCATATAAAGGAACTGGTGTTTCACTATGTGGCCTCCCAATGTACAGAGTCGACTTTTAAGAACCGGTTTAGCGGCACTCCTTCCAGTTGCTCCTATTATGGTGATAGTTCTTCCGACTAGGTCAGTCACCACCGAATGTTTAGCACCAGTGTCAATCATGAAAGAACTCCTTTTTCCCCCTATTGCTACATCGACCATAGGCTCCGCTCGGCCAAGGGGGATGGAGCCTGGTCGGTATCAATAGTCCTCCATGACTGTGTCAGCCAAACCCACAAAGTCCCTATCCTCTCTCTCGCGGGGTCTCTACGCTGCTGGGTAATATCTATCTCCACTAACACTTCCTCTATTATTCCCACTATTTCCTCCAGGACCTCCTCTACCTCTCGCTCTACCTCTATAATTAATGCTATATCCTGCCCTAGGTCTGTCTCTCTCATACTGTTCCCTTCGTGGACACTCACTTCTCCAATGCCCTTCTTCCCTACAGTACGCGCATTGGTTCCTACTCAAAGGTTCCCCATTCCACTTATTCTCACCTTTATCCGTTCCCCTATATACTTCCTTTTCCCTTCTATCTATGCCTGCGATAGCTACTGCTAGCATATCTGCTTTCCTACGCATCTTTCGCTCTTCCTCCTTCTTCGTCTCTGTCTCCCTATTCATATAGACCTTATTTGCTATATCCATTAGTTGGGTTATGGACATCCCTACAAACCCTTCTAACTTCAGTAGTTTGCGCTTTATATCTCCGTAGGCTTGGCTGACAAAAGCAGAGTTAACCATTCGGGAATTCTCAGGAGCCTCTGGATTAAAGGGGGTATACAAACGGTATGCCTCCAATAATCGGTCATAAAAGGCACTGGGCGATTCATCACATTTCTGCAATACCTCAGCCGTCTTAGACATATTAATCACCTTTTTTCCTCCGGCTTTCATGCCAACAATAATAGCGTCCCTGTATGGTTTTAAATGGGCCATATCTGCGCCATTGACATTCCACTCTGGATCAGTATTTGGATAATGTGCTGCGGCCCATGCTGCTGGGTTGGCCTGATTTTGTGTACGGGCCACTTCTTCCAGCGCTTTAATTGCCGCTTGGTTTATCCGTGTCCTTTCCTCGTTGTTAAACAATGTCATAAGCAGTTGCTGGCAATCAGCCCAAGTGGGATTATGTGTCTGGACTATGGAGGTAAACAAATCCGTCATGGGTTGAGGTTTATCGGTGTATGAGGAGTTATGGGTCTTCCAGTTAAATAGATCAGTAGTAGTGAAGGGAACATAGACGAATACAGGATCAGCGTGTTGTAACTGGCCGTCACTGTTAATGTGTGTCGGGCCTGGTGTCAGTCAGAGAGGCATTTGATAATGTCGGGTTAGTATGGGGCTTCGTTTAGAAACGTCAGTTAGGGGTTCCGGTCGAGGGGTAGTAAGACGAGGGGAAGGGGACGCTTTACTGAGGGGGAGATCAGTGAGTAAAATATTCCGGGCCGGGCTAGGAGGAGCCTGACCAGGAACTAGATATGACGTCAAATCTGGATAGTTGGGGTTAACGGAGGTAGGTACCGGAAGGGGAGGGTTTAAAACAAGAGGGCTGGGCTCTGAGCTAGAGGAGGGGGTAGGTGGGGACAACAGGGCAAGCGTTACCAACAGCACCTCCTATTCCTCTTCCTGTGGAGGAGGAGTAAGGGGGCGGCATGGGGATCTCGGATTCAGGAGGCGTGTCCTAAAGGGGCGTAATTACGGCCTTAGTGGACAAGCGAGTTCTGGCCACCATGAGGCGACATTGTTCCTCGTGGCATACCCGGATCCATTTTGGCAAGTAATTTACGGCCTGCTTCCAACAATCAATATACGGAAACTGGCCGTAAAGTTCAGGCCTACCTGATACATCTTTACCCCAAAATCATACACAGTGTATCCCTTTTTAAAGTTTTTCAACATACATCCTAAGGGATCCATAACCGTTGAATCTGACGCACCCATACTAACAATGAAGCATCGTCTCCAACAGAAACTAAACAAACACACTTCCAACGGTCACACCCGTTCCCTTGGCAATAGCACCACGTGGTACAGTTACTAGGTGAAACGCACACAACAAAACACTCAGGGAATTCCCGTACACACACAGCTGTTACACCAGTCACTAAATAACTATTACTGTGCCTTTTGGCGAAACTATACAGTCACCCACGCTATAATTCCCTATATCTGAATTACCCGTCTATAACATACCCCAGTAACATCGTCTTTACAAACAGTAGTTATAGTACGGTTAGCATTGGTTAGAGTACAATTTAAAGTCACAGTTCAATTAGTAGTGGTTATGGTGTTAAACATACAACATAGACGACAGTTATTAGTAGTTATTTACAATATCAGTAGTTATTATACATGGTTATGGTACCGTGCGCTATAATACAGTTACACACTATTCACACTCTCGCTAGACGGCAGAGCTCACGCTATCTAGCAAGATATACATGCTACTACAACAATCTTTAACACATTTACAATTCCCAATTAATCTATTGGCCAGTACCTCGATGGACTACCTAAAACTATTTACATCCGTTTTGGTTAGCCACGCTGCCCAAGCATCACATATAGCGAACTAGAGGGCGGAATTTACAACAGCACCCTCTTAGTCTATATACTCTATCAAAAATCTAGTGGGTTCCAAATTTACACGCCTTCCCACTTAGCCAAGATAGGTAGAGATCTAGCGGACCGAATTTACACAGACGCCGCTTAGTCTCCCGGTCCCTCCGACCTAGCGAACGTAATATACACCCTAGAACGCTAGTCTAGACAAGACACCGGTGTCCGGCTTGGGCTATTTACACAGAACCCAACCTGACTCCAAACCAAAATTAAACGGGCTGACTACAGGGCGTTTAATTGAGCGGTGCGCCTTCGCTCCTTCCCTCCACTGGAGGGGGCAGATTCCATACACAAATAACCCCTTATGGGCCTACCGCACAATCGGTATCCAATACCCCTAGTGGGTCCACCGTCTAAAACAGTGGTCGTCTTACCTCCTCGTTCCTGAACCTGGGTTCACACTCATCGACGGGGGCACCCCAGCACTTACTACGTAGAGGCCGATGATCTCCTGGACAACAGACCAGTGGCGCCGAGACGAAAGGAGGTCCACGCAGAAGTTCAGGGGTGCAGCCGTAGGGAGCGTGGGCAAAGATAGACCGTCTCACGCCTCTGCTTCTCAGCTACCGTTGAACGATGAGCTTCCCGGCCAATGCACCAAATGATACCGGAGAAACTGACGGAAGCCAAGCACAGAGAGATGGACACAGGTTTCTTCAGGAAGGAAGAGATTCTTTATTCGATTCACCGACCGGGACTCAGAGGGTCATACAGTGTAGGTCCCTTATATAGGCATGTAGCTCCTCCCATAATCAGTTCAACCTACACATACTCTTATCTAATCAACTTAATAGAGACTAAATTCCTGTTTGACCACATGGCTTGCCCAGCACAAGGGAGGAGGGGAAATACTCGTATATCCTGTATTCCTACACTTGCTCAGTACACTGTTGATTGTATTTTAGCTACGTGTAACTGACAAACTGATACACCAACATACACATATGCCACGTGGAAATCTCGGCCTACTAAATTTATTTTTACCGAGATTCCACCACATTAGCCGATGCTAGTGAAGGCAGGAGTAGAAGGCAGGTATACCCTAGGTAAGTGTCAAACCATTTGAAAAAGGTTAATGCACTACCATGGGTGGGAGGCCAGGGCGCTACTCTCACTATAACTACTAAAGCGCTCTGTAGTGGTTATGTTGCTTGAAGTGTTCCTTTGACATATTTTCACTTTTGCATTTTTTTATGCATTATACTTACATGAAGTTACATTTAATCACAGGACACTGTCTGTATCATTCAGAAATCCTGTAGTATTTGCTGCAATTCAGGATTATTCTAGCTTTAGTGACCGAATAATCTAAATTTTATTAAAGACGGGAGGCGAATATTTGCTTATCTTTCTTTACTGTAACTCCCAGCAGCAAAGAAACAGTTAACAGTAAGTAAAAATTTAACCAATCAGAGTGCACAACAGAGTATGTCCAGCTATCAGGCTCCTCCCAGCTCCTCTTTCTTGATGCAGCCGTAGAATCAACCATGTAAACATAACAGGAGAAGGATGAACAGTTCAAAGTGAAGTCAACCATGTAAACGATTTTGAAGAATGTAGGTAATTCCTTGGGAGGATAGTGAAGGGTTTTCACACTAGGAAAAAAGAGAGAGAGAGGTCGTGAAAGTATGGTTTCTTGGGTAAGAGAACATTACTTAATTACTTTAAATGACATGTTTCCAACCAAAGAGTACACCAAATATTCTGACAAGTCTTCAGTTATGTTTAGTGAATGTGGGTATTATCTGTAAGTGTAGTTGTAAAGAGTAGTCTGGCACCTTGATTACGTAAAATAATTGGTTTATGAAGTAGAGGTGTTGTGTAATACCTACCTAGATGGGTTGGGCGCGTATTCCAGCGGGCGGGAAAATATTCGCCTCCTGTCTTTAATAAAATTTAGATTATTTGGTCACTAAAGCTAGAATAATCCCGAATTTTATGTCAAGACAGGAGGCTTCATATTTGCTGTTTTAAAGCGATGATAAGATGGAATTGGATACATGAGGGCATTGTCTGAAATAGAATGTTCTGAAAGTGGATTCTCTGGACCAATCTGTGGATGTGAGGATCTCCGTTAGGGAGCCTCCGGACGTAAATGCAGAAAAGGCAGCCGCGCCTCTCACTGAATGAGCACCGAAACATGGGTCGATGCCTGCTAGGGACAGTAGCCACTTGATCCAACGAGCAATCGTGGGGCATGACACTGGTTTGTGAGGTCGAACATAGGACACCAGTAGGGGGCCTGTTTGTGGTCTAAGGTCAGTAGTGCGAAGGATGTAGTGTCGGACGCAGCTAGCTACACAGAGCGTGGGTTTGTCGTGGAAGTAGGGGTAATTTACCATAGATGAGTTAGTTTTGGTGCGCCGGGTAATGGAGAAGTGTACTCCCTCAGGGGTAAAATCAACGGCATGGACGTCAAATGCTCTGATGTCTGAAACTCTTCTAAAAGACACCAGACAGAGCAGCAGTGCCAATTTGGCCGACAGTTGTCGGAGAGAGAGCTCTTCATTAGAGGGCCAACTCTCTAAGAAGGAGAGCACAATAGCAACATCCCAAAATTGATTGTATTTGGGAGCCGGGGGTCTCGCCAGTCGGATGCCCCGCAAGAGTCTACATATGGAGGGGTGTTTGCCAACCGCGGAGTTGTCAACAGGAGTATGAGCTGCTGAAATGGCGGAACGGAAAACATTAATTGACCGATAAGACTTACCCTGTTCGAAGAGTGATGCCAGAAAGTTCATGATGTTAATCAAAGAGGCTGAAAAGGGATCGACGTCCCTCTCCAAACACCAGCTATTCCAACGTTGCCACGCTGAGAGATAAGAGCGTCTTGTTCCTGGGGCCCAAGAGTCCCAGAGAAGTCCTCGAGCAGCAGTCGAAAGGCCAGAGATGTTCCAGGATCCCCTGAAATGGTCCAGGCCACCAACTGGAGGTGGCCTTGTAGTGCTAGTGGATGGAAGTTGCCTGAAGGGTCCCTGAGGAGGTTGTAGGAGACGGGTAGGAGTAGGGGGTAGTCCACTGACATCTCCAGTAGGTAGGGGAACCCTGGTTGGG
The DNA here is from genome assembly GCF_036172605.1 of Pelobates fuscus. Lineage (NCBI taxonomy): Eukaryota > Metazoa > Chordata > Amphibia > Anura > Pelobatidae > Pelobates > Pelobates fuscus. The sequence continues at coordinate 107,275,028 of NC_086319.1, read as the reverse complement.
TTCGCCACAGTGGGGTCACCAGTGTTATCATGACGCCCTGTGTTCTGAGGTATTGTACCGTGCGTGGGATCATGGAGAACTGGGGAAATGCATATGCCCCGGATTTTGGCCACGGTTGGAGGAAGGCATCCACTGCCAGGCACGCTGGGTCTGGAAGCCAGCTGAAGAATGCGTCCGTCTGACGGTTCAGGCGAGATGCAAACAGGTCCAGGTTGAGTGGTCCTCTCAGAGCTTGTAGTTGAAGGAAAATTTGTGGATCTAGTTGCCAGTCGCTGGAATCCCTCCAGTGGCGGGAGAACCAGTCTGCCACAAGATTGTCGGAGCCTGGGAGGTATTCTGCACGAAGGGAGATGTTCCTGTTGAGGCAGAATTGGTACAATTCCTTTGTCAAATCCGATAGCATCTTTGATCGGGAGCCACCTAGGCGGTTCACGTATCGTACTGCCGAGACATTGTCCATCCTCAGGATAAGGCTGCAGTTGTAAGCTTCCTTGGCGAAACTGCGGATTGCGAAAGAACCAGCAATTAGCTCGAGGCAATTGATGTGTAGTGCCTGTTCTGATGGAGACCAGAGGCCTCCGGTAGAACGTTCCGAGCAAGTGGCACCCCATCCGAGGAGGCTGGCGTCTGACTCCAGAATGAAATCCGGTTGTCGGCCGAAGATAGCCCTTCCATTCCAGGCTTCCATATGTTGAAGCCACCAGTGGAGTTCCAATTGTACTTCGTCTGTGAGAAAAATCTGTTGTTCGTAAGATGTTGAATGACGTAAGTAGTGTGTTTTCAAACGTTGCATTGCCCGATAGTGTAGTGGGGCTGGAAATATTGCCTGGATTGAAGCGGAGAGTAGTCCTATTGTGCGGGCTAAATCCCTGAGTCGGAGATATGGTGAAGCCAGCAATCTCCGGATGTCCTTTTTTATGGTTTTGATTTTTGTGGCAGGGAGTTGGAGGACTGCCTGAATCGAATCTATCTGAAATCCCAGAAACTGGACTGTCTGAGACGGAGTTAGAGAAGATTTTTGAAGGTTGATGACAAAACCCAAATTCTGGAGGAGAGCCGAAGTCATATCTGTATGGAGACGTAGAGTCTCCTCGTCTTGAGCCATAAGGAGGATATCGTCCAAGTATATGATGGACCGAATCCCTTGTGAACGGAGTAGTGCCATCACCGGTTTCATTAGTTTGGTGAAACACCAAGGTGCGGAGCACAGTCCGAAGGGGAGACAGGTGAACTGCCATAGTGTTTTGCGCCAATGGAATTGGAGGAAGGTGCGGTGTTCTGGTGTGATTGGTACTGTGAGGTATGCATCCTTGAGGTCGAAGCGGGAGAACCAGTCTCCCTCGCAGAGGAGGTCCCGTAGTAGATGGGTCCCCTCCATCTTGAAATGTCTGTATTTGATGAATTTGTTCAGCTCTCTTAAATTGATGACTGGTCGGAACTCGCCTGACTTTTTCTTGACCAGAAACATGTTGCTCACGAAACCTCGTGGGCTGGGTGCTTGTTCGATGGCACCCTTGGTGATAAGGTCGTCGAGCTCGACCTGAAGGGACATGTCGTCTATTTGAGACATTTTGAGGGGGGTAGGTAAAGCACCTTGAACTGTGTTCTCTGTGAACTCTAGGTGGAAGCCAGACACGGTCTGTAGGATCCACGGGTCTTGTGTGAGTCGAGACCACTGTTGGGAAAAATGGATTAATCGACCTGCTATAGGTATATGAGAAAAATGAGAGTCCATTACCTGTAGGAGTGCGACCGTGGAGGGAAGCAGATCCACGTCCTCTAATAGAGCCACAAGATGGGAAGAAGGATCTGTGATGAAAACGGGTATTGCCCGAGTTCCAGTGTTCGGAAGGTCGAGGCCTGTAGCCCGTGAAGGCAGCTCTGCCAGACGACCGGCCTCTGTAATGGCTGGCTCTCCCAGAAAAACGTTGGGTCCTTAACACCTTGCGTAAGGAGGATTGCGCTTTGGTAAGCGTTGTAAACACCGCAACGTGTTTGCTCAACTCCTTAATAAATTTGTCTCCAAAAAGCATGCCTTTTGCCTCAGGGCCAAGCTCTTTAGTGCAGAGTTCAGCGAGCTTTGAGTCAATTTTGTATAGGGCGGCCTTCCGCCTTTCGGTTGACATTGCTACGTTGGCGTTGCCAAGTAGGCATAATGCCCTTTGTGCCCATTCACGCACCATGTGCGCATCTAAAGTGCCACCTGCCAAAGCCTCAATGCTGAATATTTGGATAAGCGGTCCCGCCATATCCAACATCTTGTCTTGAGTTGCCTTCAGGCCTTGTTCCAAACCCTTATGGGGATCTTTCCCGGATTTGTATAGAAAGGTGACCAGCAAGGGGTCAAATTCTGGGGTAACAGCTACCTTGTCTGGGATAAAAGGTCGTGGGCATTCTGCTTTTAGCTTAGCTCTCACTTCCTTTTCCAAAGGTTTCCGTAGCCACATCCTGCAGAATTTAGCGATGTGGTCTGGGGGGGTCCACTCAGTCGACCGTGGGTGTTTGATGTACCTAGGGTCGAACAGGGGACAGCCAAGGGTATCTAGTAAGACCTCCTCCGAAATGGGGTTAGAGTCAGAGGGAGGTTCATTTAGTTCGTGAGAGGGAAAATCCTCGTCTGAATACCCTGCACAGGATTCGTCAATCACTTGAAGTTGCAGGTTGGAGGTGGAACCCTCTAATGGATCCCGGTTATAGTTGGGGTTATTATCTGGAATGGATAATTTAGGCGTCTTAGCCGGTGCTTTGCCTTTACCGGCGGTAGCACTATCGCCCTTCCAGGGGCGTTTGCGGGGGTTTTCCTCATGGTCTGAGCTTTTTGACTCTTCCGAGTCTGACAAATGCACAAAAGGAGCTCTAGAGGTAGATTTTGACTGATCGTGGATAGCTGCTAAGGCTTTTGGAATAGAGTCCACAATGGCGTTATATAGCCAAGCTTTGAGCTCCGCAGGGACTGCGGGTTCAGGTAAATCGGACATAATTGGTAAAGTGGGGTCACCACTAAGAATTTTTTTTTTTTTTTATATAATAAATAATTCAATAGGCGGTGGACTTGTTTTTGGTAAAGTAACGCAAAGCGTTGTATCAAGAGTGGTGTCAGTCACCAATTGAGCGTGGAGTCACCCACAAATAACATGCGGTATAGATTAATAAGGGGGTCACCCTTTTGGAGGCAAAAAAATGGTTTATGAAGTAGAGGGGGTCACCCTCGGTAAGTTTGAGGCAATATTAATATTCTTTTCACAGGGGGTCACCCTCTATAATGAGGCAGACAAATATAGTATAGAGGGGGTCAACCTCTTGAGACAATATTATTTAGAATAGAGGGGGTCACCCTCTTATGCAAGGATTTTAGATTTTCAATGGTAATCTGAAAATAAAACAAAGTGAAGGCACTTTAATAAAAAGAAATGTAACAGCCAAGTGCTGTTTAATTCGGTGTATACATTACATGTATGTTTGTTTTAAATGCAACTTACCTGACAAACCAGAAGGCGGCGCCGGAGAGCCGTTTGAACATCACCTTGTTGCAACTGACGTGATGGTCTGAGAGGAAGCGCGGGAAAAAGCCCGCGCAATGCAGAGGGAAGGAGATGGCCGCGGAGGACGGACCCGTCGCTATGGTGACGGTAGGGGAAACAAATGCGGCAATACCGGCGGTGTTACCGCCCGAGTATGGCAGCCAGCCAGAAGCTGCGATCGGGTTACCGACGTGGCTCCTGTCAGTAATCCGATGTGTTTCGGATGTGACAGAAGATGCAGACGGCGGTAGTGTAATTAAAGTGACAGTTGGCATTACATGTATAGTACTATTGACTAACAAAGTATGAGCTATAAAGCAATATAATTTGAAATGGAAATAAATTAAACCATTGTTAATATATATATATTTAGAAATTGATTACATGCTGTTATTGGAATAGACTCACCTGGGAGGCTAGCAGCAAAGATAGAGGAGCTGGGAGGAGCCTGATAGCTGGACATACTCTGTTGTGCACTCTGATTGGTTAAATTTTTACTTACTGTTAACTGTTTCTTTGCTGCTGGGAGTTACAGTAAAGAAAGATAAGCAAATATGAAGCTTACTGTCTTGACATAAAATTCAGGATTGTGAAACATTTCCTTGGATTCTGCAATTTGTAAACTCGTTATACTCCCTCTGCAAACAGTATTGCGCTGACAGAGTTCTATTAAGCAGTTTGGTCAACAGTATGCACTATTAAAGTCATTTTATGTTTTTGGATTGTATTATCCATGACAAAACTAAAATGGATAAGTGCAACAGTAACAGTATTTTGTTTTTGTGAAGTAAGCAAAATGTAGGGATACACCATTGGGTTAATCAAAAGGAGACTAGAGAGGTTTGTGACAGAAATTTATTGAAGAATTGCCTCATAGTCACATGCAATTGAATATATTCAGTCTTGGCATAAAAAAGTCTGACTCAACAATATTCTTGCATAGTAAACTTTGAATTTTTACACATAATGAAAAGTCACGTGACAATTACTTCCTATAACTAATGTAACAAAACCTCCTGTTCATTATTCATTCTAAATACCATAATCTCCAAAGTTTATTGTAGGTTAGTGGTTGTAGTGCACGGAGGCCCTTGTTTCTTCCCCCACCCATAGTTTATCAAACAGTTTATGAGTGGTTTGACAATAGTTCTTTTATTTTACGTTGCAAGTATAACCGAACAGTTATTATTATTTTATGAGAGACATATGGTTGCCTGCGCAGAGCCATTCACGGTAAGGCATGCATTTTCATTAGATTCTATGATAATTGACAAGCATGTGTACTGTATGCTAATCTGACTTCGTACGTGTAGTAATTTAGGTAGAGCCTGGTCTAGTCTAGCTAAACTATAGTAGGCTTATTTTTGGTAGTGGAAGTGTATTTGGACAGATAATGCAGAAGTAAAAATCTCTTGCATTATCATATGTGCAGTTGAGGGGCCGGGCAAAGCTTTGAAAAAATAAGTAAGTAGTGCACCGAAGATGTTTTTTTTTGTTTTTTTTAATGTGTGTGTGTTTGCGCGCACACATACACCCAAGAACAGCCACAAAACTGTCCTGTCGTGAACACAATAACTGTATGTGACAAATCCCTCTTCCCAGCTAAATTAATGACAAAATGTTTAAAATACAGTTGTGACAATCATAACTCATTGATATATGAACATTTTTTCTGTTACAATACTTAATAATATTCTGCCACAAATGCCTATATATATATATATATATATATATATATATATATATATATATATATATATATGAAAGCATATGGCTCTCTCGAGGCTGATAAGATTTCGCACTATAGCATGAGAGCCCACAAAAATAAAACGAGTGGAGTAGAACCTGCGGGCATCAAAGGTCTTGTGGGAACCCCCAGAGCTTGGAGGAAAGGTGCGGCTTCACTTAGTGAGGAGAGTTTCAATGTGGCACCCTCCTTGGCCACCATTACGGATCTTCCACCTACACTTGACACCTGCTTCACGTAATTGGCTTGTCACAGGGTCCAAAGATCGGCGCTATAGTAACGTGTTACGCGTCAAGTCTTGAAAGAAGGTAAGCTCAAAATCAAACAAGGTTTTTCCTCCCCCGGACTGCAGCCAAAATTCGATTTTTGTCTGTCAAGGAGTGATGGCGGATAATAACATCCTGGGAGGCCATAGATGATGCTTGCCTAGGTTTTTTGATTCTCAAACACAATCTTTTTGTCACGAGCATGTGGCATGATCGTGGTAGTGAGGTGTCAAAAGTAGTGTGGCAATTTAGTCGGGCCTATAAAATCAGGATTACCCTGAATTTTAATATTGGGGCGTCGGCTACAATCCTCCACAAGATCAACTCTCGTTAGTGTAGCATTTGGCGTATGGTTTCTTTCAGTCCTTTGATCTCCTGCTTCAGATCTAGAATATCTTCCTCAGAGGCTTGTGTACCTGCTATCACTGCCTGTAATTCTGTATTGACCAAGTCAAGACCCACAGCAAACTTTTGTTCCATTTCCTGCAGTAGGTCAGAGATATCTTGCTTGGTGGTACAGTTCTGTTAATGAACAGGACCCTGGTTAGATCTTCATACTGCCCGTGCATAAGTATGATGCAATCATATCCCCTCTGAAACACCCTTTTCCTATAGTATACAGTTTGACTAACAATGGAATTTGCTAGGGCATAATGTACCTTTTAATCCTGCTACAAAATATATAATAATGGTTTTACATATTACTACTACACAAAAATATTAAAGAGATGGAAATCGATTTCTGACATCTTGACAAAGTTCTATGACAACTACCCCTCCCTCTTTCGGACTGCTCCTTTTCTCTTACATCATACCACTACACGAACAGCTAGATACATGACATTCCTTACCATACGAATATTTAACACTGCAAAACAAGTTATACCCCTTAATTTTGAAAAAATTACATACGTCCGCCCCTCCTTATGTGGTTTGACAAAATGTTGCAATTACGTAGACTGAAGGAACTGACATTTTCAGCTCATGGACGTACCCAAGTCTATGTAGACATATGGACGCATTGATTGATGGTTGCCTATCAAGCAGACTTTCAATGACTGTTGACATACAGGCATCTGACAGGACCTCCATGGGAGAGTTGTTCAGGGGGACGTATAGGCTCAGGTTTCGTTCTTAGGTCACCGGTCGAGAGTACTTCCCTAACTTTTAGGAGACATGGATCTCCAGTACCTCACATTGGCTATTGCTCTGTCTCATTATCTTCCTGGGGGAGACAGTTAGTTTATTAAACTGGATCATACTACTAACAAACTTATTTGGGATAATACAAAGGAAGATTAATGTAAATTGACTTTTTTTTTTTTACTGCTGATGTTTGTAGAAGGGGTTTATGAGGTATAGTAGTTAGACTATTTGTTTACGACCTCTAAAACTTGTACTTGAACACACAGTTCAATGGGATTGTTTATGGTTATATTTTATATGTAGGCCCCTGCGCTCTGCCGAAGACCTACGTCTATCCTCGGTCTGTACTCCCACATCTGATGCTCGCCTTCAAGACTTCTCCTGGGCTGCACCTTTTTCTATGGAAGTCCCTTCCCTTTTTGGTTAGACTTTCACCCAGTCTTCACTCCTTAAAAAAAAAAATCAGACACGTGTATCAAGTCCTCAATGAATACTTTTCTAGCAACCTACTTATACACTTTGTGTCACTATACCCCACTCCCTCTAGCATGTAAGCTCATTAAGAAAGGCTCTCAACCCCTCTGTTCATGTGCGTCCACTTGTCTAGTTACAATTACGTGTCGGTTAGTCAACCCATTGTACAGCGCTATGGAATTTGCTGGCGCTATATTAATAATAATAATAATAATAATAATAAGTTGTTTTAATTCCTTTCAAAAGTTTTTTTGTTTGACCTGCATGTCCGGGTTTATTTTTGTACACCTTTCTATATCCACGCATGGCTAACAAAATGTAAAACACTTATGTATGGGGACCTGCGCGTCCTTTTCTACTGTTTTGTCTTTGTTATTTTATCACGCTGGACTCCAACAAAAATTCGAATTTACAAAAAAATAAAATACTGCTAAATTCGCTAAACTGATAAATCCAGTTATTAACGTAATACCATACAGGATTATTTATCTATTTTTTATTTATTTTTTAACAAAAAAAATAGTCTCCGATTAGAAGCCAGATCAATAAAAGTGCATAAATCTGAAATGTATTTTGCTACAAAGACTATAAGAAATTGCAAAACATTTAAAGACTTGTATTTTCCTGTACAGTTGATTCCCTTTAAATAGTCATATTTGTGTCCTTCCCACAAGCCCAAGGTGATGGCACTATGAAGATAGGTCCCTTTGTCCTCAAAGAGGTCAATTCTGTCGTCTCATTTCCACTTTATTGGCATTGTACGCGTATGTTTTAGTTCAGTCACTGTATGGTTTCTTTGCTGTATGTGCAGCATCTTCCCCTTCTTTCTTCATACTGTAGAGAGGATCTATCAGTTTGTTGTGAACATGCATAAGGCCTGTGAAGAGATATAGCAGTCGAGAAATCGTGGTTACATGATGTGTAGAAGAATGTCACAGTACTTTTTGTATCAGTTTTTCCACATATTCCTTAATCATTCATGGCAGAATTACCTAATGTCATTAAACGACCACTAAAGTCACCCAGACCACTTTGTCTCAAAGATGAAGTGTCCTGGGTGTAGTGGTCCTGTCATTTATCCCCTGCAATGTAAAACATTGCCAATTTAACGTCTGCTACACTGACTGAGTAAAACTCCTGTGACCTTGCAGCTCAAAGGAAACCCTTAAATTCAATGCTTTGCGGCACATGTTTATAAAATCCTCAATGCTTTTTTATGATAAGCATTGGATTGGCCCATGCCAGAGTATCAACACCTCTTCGAAGACATCGTGAATGTTGAAAAAGGTATGTAAAACCCATTTTTTATATTTTCGAGAGGCGGGTCAAAATCTATCTAGGGAGAGGGGCACTATAGTGTTAGATATACAGGTTTGTATTCCTAACGCTCTAGTATTCCTTTAAAAGGGACACTCCAGGCACCCAGACCACTTCTGCCCATTGGAGTGGTCTGGGTGCCAACTCCCACTACCCTTTACCCTGCAACTGTAAATATTGCAGTTTTCATAAACTGCAATATTTACCTTGCAGGTTTAACTCCTCCTCTAGTGGCTGTCTAGTAGACAGCCACTAGAGGGCACTTCCTGGTTTATAGCACAGATTCTGTGCTATAGCATTGCTGGACGTCCTCACGCAATGTGAGGACCTCCAGCGTCGCTGAAATCCCCATAGGAAAGCATCTTTCAATGCTTTCCTATGGGGAGATCTAATGCTCGTGCGCGGCATTCGCATTAGGTCTCCCCCGCCGCCGGCCGCACATGCGCATTAGGTCTCCCCCGCCGGATGACGTTGGCGGGGGGAGGAGCGTGGGCGGACCCTGAACCAGCGCCGAGGGATATCGGCGTTGGATAAAAGGTAAGTCACTGAAATGGTTTCAACCCCTTCAGCAACCTGGGATGGGGGTGGGAGGGAGAGGGGACCTGCAGTGCCAGGAAAACGGATTGTTTTCCTGGCACTGGAGTGTCCCTTTAATGCTGGCCACAGTTTAAGCTGTAAAAGAGAACTGCTGAAATATTCAATTTTCTATTTTCCTGATCAAAAGGGCACAGCTACCTATTCGTTAATGCTGCCATGGTTTTAAGTAGGAAAACAAGGGCTAATTATATAATATTTTAAATTTTCCATTTGATGCCCACATGGCAATTATGCATCAATATCCATTTTCTATTTGATGCCCACATGGCAATTATGCCAGTGTGTTGAATAATTTCAGCAATTCTCTTTTACATGGCAGGGTTAAAGGAATACTATATCGTGAGGAACACAAACCTGTATTTCTAACACTATAGTGCCTCTCTCCCTACATAGATTCAGACCCCTTCCCCTCTCAATCCCCCCTCTCCCCCCGAAAATATATATATATATATATAAAAAGTGTTTTTTTACAAACCTTTTTTAACTCTCGAGATGTTTTCGAAGAGGTGTCTATCCTCTGGCATGGGCCAATCCAATGCTTATTTTAAAGAAGCATTGAGGATTTTATGAACCTTTGCCGCACGGTAGACCCAGACCAGTTCAGCTAACTGAAGTAGTCTGGGTGCTGTGACCCATTTGCACTTAGTGCTGCAATGTAAAACATTTCCGATTCCGGAATTCTAACGTACTTTTGTTTTTTCCCCATTGAATAATGCTTTCCAATGGGGAGGTCTGATGGCGGTGGAGGAACGTGGGCAGTGCCTGACCGAGGGCGAGGGACATCGGCGCTGGATTTACGTAAGGGGCTTTCACAGGTTTGTTTTCCTGGCACTAGAGAATCCCTTTAATAAAGACCAGCAGGTGGGGCTCTAGAGTATGTTTGGAAAAATATGAATGAATGGACAATTCGAGTTACAGTGTACAATTAAATACATTATTTTTCATAATCTGCATGTATTTCTGCAGTGTTCTACCTAATCAGTAACTTGTGTTGCAGTACTAACAGAGTTTTAAAACTGTAAACAAGTCCCAAATACTCAATATCAGCAGCCTATTTAACATGACTGAGTTTACCAAGTAAGAGTCCTTGCTGTCTTCTAATCTGAAACTTTGATTGAAGAATTGTTCGTAAGCATCAACAGACTCATAATGCTGCAGTGGAAGTGATGCAGTTTGGTTAACAGTTTCAGTGGCAAGAAATGCATCTGTGTTTTAATGTTGAGTAAAGCGTGTTGGCATGAAAAGTCATGCCTAGTAGCCAAAGAAAATTAAAGGGACACTCCAGGCACCCAGACCACTTCTGCTCATTGGAGTGGTCTGGGTGCCAACTCCCACTACCCTTAACCCTGCAAGTGTAATTATTGCAGTTTTTTTTAAACTGCAATAATTACCTTTCAGGGTTAAGTCCTCCCCTAGTGGCTGTCTATTAGACAGCCACTAGAGGACACTTCCTGCTCTATAGCACAGGTTTTCTGTTCTAGAGCGTCGCTGGACGTCCTCACGCTGTGTGAGGACCTCCAGCGTCGCTCTATTCCCCATAGGGAAGCATTGAAATTAATTTTCAATGCTTTTCTATGGGGTGCGCTAATGCGCATGCGCGGCATTGCCGCGCATGCGCATTAGGTCTCCTCGGCCGGCGGGCGAGATCAGTCTCGCCCACCGGCCGACGTAAGCAGAAGGAGGAGCGGCAGGGGAGGAGCAGGCAGCGACGTGGGACCTGTCACTGCCTCTGGTAAGTCACTGAAGGGGTTTTCACCCCTTCAGCAACTGGGGATTGGGGGGTGGGAGGGAGAGGGACCCTCCAGTGCCAGGAAAACGGATCGTTTTCCTGGCACTGGAGTTTCCCTTTAATGCAAAAATAAAATTTGCACTTCAACAACAAAAACAAAAAAAAAATCACTCATGCAGAAAATTATGGTATGTTGACCTGTCACAAGCAGATGTGGTATGATAAAGTCTAATTTTGGTAAGATCTAAAATGTAATCAATTGCTTGAAAATCATTATGTAGATTAGTATATATGTATCCTAGTACAAAGTTTGCCGACACAGTACATGCCCCTACGTTCACCTCCCAACTCAATGGCTACAGTGCAGATACACACTAACTATTTTGGAGACCCATATATAGAATCGTGGGAGGGGATGGCTGTGCACGCATTTAATGCAGAACCCATGATTATGGTTTCTATCTGTATGTTGCTAGGTTCTAGTAGCATAGAAGTACAGCTGAATATAGTAGTTCTGTTGCAAAGAGACGGTCACTGCAATATGACAATTGTAAATGATGCCTTTTGGGAGAAAATGTTCAGATTTATCTCCAAGACACTCCATCAGTAGAGGCCCTTCCTGGTGCAGCCCTACAATCTTTGCAAGACCGTCATTCAGTATCTTCATGAAGACGCTAAACGCTCCCCATGCACTTCCCAGCATAGCGTACCGGCATAGCGTACCGATTGCCAATACCTCAATGCTTAACTATGGGTAAGCACTGGATTAGCAGAGATCATCTGTAATAATGATAAGTATTATTCTCTCTAAAAAAAAAATTACAAAAAAATATATAGTACTATAAAAAGTAATTCAACATCAGCTGTAATATAAGTTTTAACCCTGCTTAAAGAATACCTTTAAAATATTTCACAGTCTTCACACGAAGCTCTAATGTTGCATCCTCATCGCAGACAAATACAGTATTGGGGTGTTGCTGGAAGGCAGACACAGTCCACATGTGATTAACCCCTTCCTCAATGGCTTTATAAAGGGCAAAGGCTTTGTGGGCCCCAGTAATGAGAATCATAACCTGGAGGAATGAAAACAGGACTAGGATATAAATTCTTCTACTATTTAACAACACACAGATATATGTATCTCAAGTTGATATGCTTTACTCTGCCCTAAGCACCAATCAAGTGACACGTTTACTTCACATGCACACCTCTTTGGAATCCATAACTGTTCCAACGCCAACAGTCAAAGCCATAGTTGGCACTTTGGAGAGATTTCCATCAAAGAAGCGAGCATTGGCCAATATAGTGTCCATAGCTAGGGTCTTCACTCTGGTTCTGGATACTAAGCTTGATCCGGGCTCGTTGAAGGCTATGTGACCATCAGGACCAATACCTTGAGAAAAAATTTATGCGATAGTAGATATGTGTAAGAAACAATGACTACACACTAGCATTAACACAAGTCAAACACAATGAAATTTGAGGAAACCAATAATAGACGAGAGAAAAGCAACAACAAAAAAGAAACACAAAACCATTTTTATTATAAAGTAACATTCCATGTCCTAAAAGAATACTTTGCTCACTGTAGGTTCCTTTCCTGGCCTATGCAATAGGACAATTGTACAGGTTGGTATTGCTAATGACACTTATAAATCCACCTGGCTTGTATGTGTGGTCAGTAGTGCTGGTGGGGTTTTTCATTCAACAAATGAAACATGCCTATTAGTAAGTTTTTTGATGATCTTGCTATTGACTCTGAAGTTTTAAGTTATAGGTATTGAAGTCTTTACTAAATGTGAGGTCAGGAGACACTGCTGTCGTTCAATTCCAGAATAGTGATCTACTTTCATTACTAACAAAACATATTATAGAGCACAATACACTCAAAATAAATCATTTCATGGGTTTAATTAACTTGCCTCCAACAAAGAGTTCAATCCGTCCAGCCTCACGGATTTTCTCTTCAAACAAGTCACACTCGGCTGCCAAGTCAGGAGCATTTCCATCCAATATATGTGCGTTTTCTGGACAGATGTCAATGTGCTTGAAGAAGTTATTCCACATAAAAGAGTGATAACTCTCTGGATGATCTCTGGGAAGGCCTGCAAAATTACATTTTCAATGTCGTGCTATATGGTGAAGGAACGTTCACTTCTTATTGTTGGAAATCTTTCTATATATAAGACAATGTCTGGGTTCCTGCTTTCGGGTAGACCCATTAACAGGGTTATTCACTAGAGTGAGAATTGATGGGAATTGAAAGGGAGTTTGAAATTTAAGGCCAAAACAGCCGTACTGGAAAAATTCCCTTGGACAGCTACATTGTCCTTAAATTTGAAATTCACTTTGAATTCCCAGCAATTATCACTTCAGTGAATAAACCTGTAATGGTTTTAAGGTTCCGGATCATTGTAGAAGAACTTCATAATAAACATTTATACCACTGACCAATTTTGAAGTAGAAATCGTAATTGGACATTTGAACAATTAAATGGACACTCCAAGTACCAAAACCACTACATCTTCACTCAATGGCTTTGGTGCCTAGATACTAAATGTTTTTGTCTGACAATGTAAAACATTGCTGCTTCTAATAGGTATGATTAGTTTTTTTTTTCAATATTTGACTAGATACTTACCCTTATCAGTTTTATTTATTTGATCATGTTCCATTACAACTGTCCAATTAAATCTTTTGTTTTCATAAGGGCTGCAGGAGCAGATCCAAAACAGCATAATGGTAGATTGAATAAACATTGCACAATATACAAAAATGTTTCCCAAAGTGAACTTTAACACCAATTAATACGTTTATTGCTTTGAACTGTGGTCTTATCTTGATGTAATATTTGTTAAGAGGTGATTATTTGACGTGAGGCATTGAACCTGCCTGACCATAGTCTGCATATACATGCCATTCACATATAGCAGCAGGACTTAGTAGAATGAGTTCAATCATAGCCAAGGGACATTCAAGGAAGCATGTGAAACATATGGCCTGACAAACTTTTATATTTCATCCCGCAGAAGGAGTGCAAGGGCACAAAGTTCCCACTTGTGTGTTTATCTATCAGGCATGCAATTTGGCAACAACAAAGAGGACAGGTAGAGAAGTACAAGGTGTTTCCATGTGCTTAGTCAAGAAGCATAAGAATGAGTATTTACTCACGCAGTTCTCTGTGTTTGTGCACCCTCACATTGCGCTTTGTAGTTTAGCAGCAAATGAGGACCCTGTGTTAAGAGTGGCCTATATTTTGCAATCTGTATTACAATTCACCATTTAGTAAATAAATGCACACATTTAATGTTCTACTAAAAACTTACCCACATATTCATCCATGTTGAATGTTTTCACATATTTGAAGGAAATGTCTCCATTCTTATGATACTCGATCAGTTTCTTATAACATCCCAATGGTGTGCTTCCTGTAAGGATTAAATACATCAACACAATTATTACCACACTTGTGTGGTCTTCACAATATTGAATGGCCTACAAATTCCAAAGCAAATGTCACTAAAACAAGTGTCACAAGTCTTTAATTGATTAGGGTTACAAAAATGCTAGTTTTATTAAATTTTCTAAATGAATGCCCGTTTGTACTATCAAATATTTTAAAGCAGAATGGTCACACAAAAGTCAGTGCATGACACGATTTACTTTAGGGTACTTGTACAGGGCAAATGCAAACTTATCTTTATGGAGTGAGGTATCTGACCAATCTGAGTTAAATCTTACAGTCTGATGAAAGCTTGGGTGAAGAGATGATCCAATGTTTTAAAAATACAGTATCCTACTAACTGTTTTCGGTTAGTGCAACAGAGCTTGCGCACATATTTGTGCTCTCCAGCCCTTCTAGTCCACAACGGGGTCAGTTTACAATGGCAGCTAGCTATTTGAGTGATGCATTTTTTTTTTTTTTAATTCTTTATTTTGGTTGTGCACGGAATGAACAAACAGCCGGCATGTGCCACAACAGCGACATCCGGTAGATTAGGTGAACATTGGTATTACATGTTATGGCATTTGTTATACCAGCATATTTTTATATTATTTATATGATCTCTATATATGACATGAAAATCGCAGGCTATGCGACAACAGTAGTGTGTAATAAGCATATAAGGCTGGGCATTCGAGTGACATATTTGAGTATTTGTGTGCTCATAGTATAAGATGTAAGTTGCATATTGTAAATCATTAAGTAAACAAGCTTGTGACGCATGGTAAAAAGTGAAACATAAAACATAAAAGCAGCGTCAACTATGGAGATTGTGCTTCAACGCTAAAAATTACCACCCCATGTGAGCCCTGTGTCATCCAGGCGAGAAACATGTGCAGCTCTAAGAAACAGCCCTAGCATTTATGTTTAACCTGTGAAGCATCCCCCCCAAGCGAGTCCCATGTCAGCCAGGCGAGGATCTGTGTTTGCCTGTCAGGAGACCAGCTTTTGTGCAGCATGACTGTTGGTACGTGAAGCTCGGCAGTCACTGCATTGTTCACAGTCCCTTTATTAGTGGAACGGTCCGACGCTTGTATCAGACTGGGTAAGGTTCCAGGAATCATGGTTACTATTGGTGGTCAGTCTGTGTGTTTCGGCTCCCTCACTGTGTGCAGTGTGGTTTAGTAGGTAAGCTGTCATATCGTGCTAGTTCTTCTCTAGGTCTGCTTTTGGGCTCGTTTTCCTTTTCTGCCGGTTCCTGCTCTGTCTGGGTCATTAGGCTGTTCATGGGCCCACAGGAGAGGTGAGTGCTCCCCGCTGTCATCAGGGTCGCCTGCCACGAGGTCTCCGCCATTTTGGAAGCTGCCTGTGCGCTGGGCCTTCTCTGACACCTCTCCGAGCGCCAGCGTTATGGTGGTCCGATGGGTCACAGGGTGGGGACCGGGATCACGGGGGGTGGGAGGGGGCGGACCCGCCTAGCCCCGGGTTTCTGCTTTACCGCTGGTGGGCAGGATAGCTGGGCAGTGGCCGTCCACCCCGCTCACCGCCCGAGCGGTCCGCATCGTGAGACTTGGATCGCCCCTCCGAGGGACTAAAACCTCTCGGCAAGCCTCTCCTCAGGACCAGGGTGGCCTCTCACTTCGGGGTTCAGCAGCCAGGTGTCGGATAAGCTTAATGCTGTTGTTTTGAGGCTAAAACCGGAGACTTTTGCAGGAGCTACTCCATTTTGCGTCCGTTAAGCCTGGCGGTCCGGCCCCGCCCCCCTAGTGATACATTTTTTAATGTAAAAAGAAAAATAGGGGTGCATTTCCTCCCTCAAAAGCAACATATTAGCATTCTTGTGTGAGCATTTTGGAATATTATCTGCATTGGAATGCCTTATTCTAAACCTAAAGACAGGTGTGAATTTGGCTTTGTGAAGAATTTTGAATGGCATTTCAAGGAACACAACTGTTCCTAGTTGTAAATTGGCAAATTTAGAGATGTCTGTTTAACCACCTGTCATCTAAAAAATATGGGAATGATGTGTGACCCAAGGAGGAAATTAGGCTTGCCCTTAGAAACAACCATCTCTCAAGTAATAACGTGACTAAAAGACAGAGCTAAAATATACCGTTACAAAAATGTCTGTCTGGTAAACCAAAATAAAACACTTAATGTTTGTTGGAAACTAAGCAAAACAGGTTCCCCAGGTTAAAAGGACTAAAAACTAAAAACAGTTAAAAGGGACACTATAGGCACCCAGACCACTTTGTGTAATTGAAGTGTTCTGGGTGCAGCGTCCCTGTCTAGAGAAACTGCAATGTTAACATTAAGGAGTTAAGACTCTCTCTAGTGGTTATCTACCTGACAGCCACTAGAGACGCTTCCTGCAGTTTCACCTGGTTTAATTTCGTAAAACCACGCTGGGTATCCAGCATCTTGAAAAATCCTATAAGAAAGCATTGCTTCAATGCTTTCCTATGGGGAAGGCCTAATGTGTAAGGCACTCGCCGCAAAGTATTTTCCTGGATTTGCAACAAAAAACAAACAAACAGGTTTTAACCCTTTCTTGACTGGGGTAGGGAGCAAAAAAGAAGAGGGACTATATAGTGTTAGGAATACAGTTTTGTAAAAAGTAGAGTAGGCTATGATCATTAATAAATTCCTGTTGTAATACTGCAAACAAATTAGAAGGAAACCGAAAATAAACAAAATGTTCGCGTAAGTGGAAGAAAAAAAAAAACAAAACATGGCAACATCTGTTTGACAGTGACAGTGGTAACCATAAAAACATTGCAAAAAAAAAAAATATTCTTGACAATAATAAGAAAGTCTTTCAACCTGTAGACCCTTAAGGAGTGTACCCCTGTTGGAAGGAAAGGTGTGTGGAGCGATGGATACAGTTTTCTGCACAATCAAAATTGTTGGCCCTGGTCAGATCTTCAAAAAAGGAATATATTACTTGTTTGACATATGTCACAGAGGAGACCTTTAAGCAAGCTCTTGTTTTGTGTTAGTTGAGCAGAGACGTTTTCATATTCCAGTTTTAATATTCCAATTTGCAAAAAAACAACAACAGGAGCTTGATCTTATCAGGAAATTTGAGAATGCTAAATATAACTGTCCGTAGTCTTTGCACATTATTTCTTGGCTTTGGACCCAAGTGATGCACTCTGTTAAGATACTAATTTGTGAAAAGCAGTCCTTTTAATAGAGTCAGACAAGCCAACAATATGTTGTTTGTTCTGCTCCTGTTTTCCAAATCCTCTATTCTGTCTATGAGAGAGGTAAGAGATAAACTGCCCGTTATTTGAGGATGGTTTGTTGTAATTATGAGATTGGCAGGGGTCATCCTCTACTGCAGAGGTAATGTGTTGTGCTTGTGAAGAGAACCGTGAAGGAATAGACTTTATGGGTACCATCAGTTTGCCCAATTTGGTATCCAGTAGAAGAAAAATAACAGAAGATATTTCAACTGCTTTGTAGAAACTAGGGAGAGGGATTGTTTCCCTCGATGTGGTCTGGGTTTATCTTTTGTCCCAGTTTTGTGGAAGATTTAGACACCACATATGTATTCAAGATTGTAAACGATTCTGAAGGCACCAAGTACAGACAGAGCCAATTCACTGTGACAGCGATATTATAGAATCCCAAAAAACACTGGAAGAGTGAAGCTTCTATTGGCAAACTTATGTGGCCTAACTTTATAAAATGGCAGTTCTGCCAAAAAGAAAACCAAGCATTCTGAACCAACAGCACTTTTCAAGGTTAAAAGAGAATTTTCAAGTGAGGGGCAACCAGAAAACATAGTTCTAACGCCTGATCCTTAGTGTAGGAGTTAGAGAGCATCCATGTAACACACTTGCACAATCTACAAGATAAAGACTATGTCTTTGGAATCGTCACAGCTCCGTTTGTTAGTGTGGTTTTAGGTAATTGCTTTTCAAAACATGATAAAGAACATCCAGAATGAGTTCACTTTATATATCCATTGTGACTTTAAATGATTATTTTTATTAGAGCGATGTCAAATAAACACACACACACACACACACACACACAAAAAAGAGTGAATCAGTAAAAGTAAAACAATTTTCTATACTATGCAATAATCACAAGATATGAGTTCATTATCTTGCACTTTAATTCTTTTTAAGGGTTCTGTTTAAATATCAATTTATGGTATAAAGGACCACTATAGGCACCCAGACCACTTCAGCTTAATGAAGTGGTCTGGGTGCCAGGTCCATCTAGGATTAACCCTGCCTGCTGTAAACATAGTTTCAGAGAAATCCAGCCTCTATTGGCTGTCTCATTGACAGCCGCTAGAGGCGCTTCGGCGCTTCTCACTGTGATTTTCACAGTGAGAAGATGCCAGCGTCCATAGGAAAGCATTGAGAATGCTTTCCTATGGACTGACTAAATGCGCGCACTGCTCTTGCCGCGCATGCGCATTTAGCTGACGTCAGAAGGAGGAGGAGAGTCCCCAGCGCTGAGGGAGCCCAGCGCTGGACAAAGGGAAGAGTTTAACCCCTTCCTCCCCCTAGAGCCCGGCGGAAGGGGGGACCTATTAACACTATAGTGCCAGGAAAATGAGTTTGTTTTTCTGGCACTATAATGGTCCTTTAATAATTTTTCTCTTTAGCAGATTGAATACTTGCTGTTCTGTTTTTGTTAACATCAATGTTAAATCTTGTATTACCACTAAAGGCCGCACATCACTCCAGTGAACTCTATGGCATGTATACAGCCATTTGGATCTCTGTGGCTCACATCACTCAACAAATGGAATGTGGAACGGTCCAATAGAACGCACTTCCGGTTCTCGGCAGATTTCTAATTACCAGCCGATATATGGGAGATGATTTTCTTGAAGATCTACAGGTGATCCAGTGCAAGAATGGAACCAGTAGGATCAGGGATTGGAAACAACACCCTCTGAACCCCCAATGAACTCAGGGATTAGCCCTATTTAAAGGGACTCTGGGGAGGGAATTGTTAGACTGCTATTTCTGTACAAGAATTTGTAATTGCTGTGTTTTTATGGTCTCTGAAGTAACGTGTAAGACAACAACTACTGCTGTTATATATAATTTTATTAGAGTTATAATAAAAGCCACTTTTTTTTTTACTACCATCTGGAGTCCTGATTTCCTGCAATTCTGTGGGCAGCGGAGGGAGATTTTCAGCCCCCCAATTACATTAGGGGAGTCACCCTTGAGCGCATTATACGTCTATATCTTGTGAATGCACCTGTATACAGCGTATATTACCTGTTAAAATTGCACTGCACTATGTTCTATTTATGGTTTTTTTTAGATTTTATAGCCGTATCCCATTTGTGTTTTGCTTGTATCTTGGTTTTAGGTAGTGCCTATTTCTGTGGAGAAGGTGCATTACAAGGCCCATGAACCAGGGTGCAAGGTCAATTTAAAAGTTCTGTATCGTCTATGGTGCTTCTGGGGGAGAAATAAAAGTGCTATTGTGCAATATGCTTCTTCAGGACTTGTCCTCCCTTTATCTTTCGGCTGCAGATATGGTTACTGCACAAAATATAATCAGGTGAAATTAAAAATACTGAGGAGAGGGAAAAAAAGTGGCTACTTTTATCACAAGAAGAGGTTTGTTTACAGAAACGTCACTTACCTGTAGGAAGGCCTAAAGTAAAGTACTTGTCAGGACTTGGATTGAAGTGTATTATCCGATTTCTAATGTACTTTGCAGCCCACTCACTGGCCTGGTCATAATTATCCAGAATGATGAGTTTCATTGTATCTAATAAAAAAAAAAAAAAAAAAAACACAGCTTGGTTTTACATTCATGGACTAGAGATTGATTGCTCATTAGAGATGTCGTGAACAGTTCACCGAGAACAGTTCGCAAATGTTCGCTGGCGAACATAGCGGGTTCGCGTTCGCCACGGCGGGCGAACATATGCGATGTTCGGTCCGCCCCCTATTCGTCATCATTGAGTGAACTTTGACCCTGTACCTCACAGTCAGCAGACACATTCCAGCCAATCAGCAGCAGACCCTCCCTCCCAGACCCTCCCACCTCCGTCACTCAATGATGACGAATAGGGGGCGGACCTAACATCGCATATGTTCGCCCGCCGCGGCTAACGCAAACCCGATATGTTCGCCCGCGAACTGTTCGCGACATCTCTATTGCTCATGCTTTCCTCCAGCAATAAAATTATTATGGATAATAAAAGCCATGTTAATAGGGTTCTGAACCAGCACAATGAATACAGCAACAAGCACAACAGTCTATACAGAACTTGATCTCATTGAATTTGGCCACGTTCAGCAGTAAACAAGAGAACGATATTGCATACAGTAAACCACATGTATCAAATGCTATACCAATGTATACAATATCTGGACAGAATATACTTCTTGGAGAAGATATAGTATACCTCTTCAATAACAATCTACACATTGATACATACTCCAGAATGACGGCGCTGGAGCAAAGGGGCAGCACGTATGCAACAATAGAGCATGGTTATAGCAAAACACAAAAAGATATGTTACCATGGTAATTCATAAATTTATTATATTGGGAGCTGTTAGTTAAACTGAACGGAAATGTTTTGTAACACTATATCGAAACTTTGTTTTGCTTGTTTTTTTTAACAATTTAACAATTCATGTATTTATTTCTGTGGGGAGATATATATATATATATATATATATAAACAACAACTGGCAAGAGCTGTAGCCTCTGCAAGCCCTCCCCTATTTCCCTGGGTAGACTCACAGAGAAGCCTCTGTGCTGGAGACCAGTGGCAGAACTACAGTGGTCGCAGGCCCGTCACTCGAGGGGCTCTGGCCGCATAGAAATACCCCCAGGGCCTCCATGAGGGACACCCGATAGCAATGTATTTACACGGGCCTGGTGAGCTGGCGCTTTAAGAGTGCGACCTGGCCCTTTGTGATAATATCAGAGCGCTGGGAGGAAGCGGTCACTTACTCCCAGCTAACAGAGCTGCTCAGGAGGAGAGCGCCGGAGAAGAAGGATAAGAGGGTTCTGACTCTCATCAGTCTGAGGCAGCCACTGGACCCCAGGGGAAAAAAAACCTCCTGCACCTAAATGATGCATGTTTTACAGTTTGCGCGTGTGTGTATCTGTTTGCCTGTCCGTATGTGTATCTGTTTGTCTGCATTCGTATCTGTTTTTCTGCACATGTCTGTATGCGTATCTGTTTGCTTGTGTATCAGCATGTGTGTCAGTGTGTGCCCCTATGTATCTGTATGTTTGTCACTGTTTATCTGTGTATCAGCATGTGTGTCTGTGTATGTATCTGTATGTGTTATATTGTGGGTATCTACATGGATGTCAGTGTGTTGTCTGTTTATCCGTGTGTGTGTGTGTGTGTGTGTGTGTCAGTATATGCATCTGTGTTTCTGTATCTCTTACCCTCACACACAGTCACCCTTCCACACACACTGCCACAATAACTCCCCCAATCCAGTCACTCACCCACCTTGGGGGCGTGAATGAGACACATGGAGGGGCGAGGGGAGATGCATGGGGGGGCACCAGGGCAATTTTCGCTGTGGTTTCAAGTTACGCCTCTGCTGGAGACACTTTCCTATGCTTCTCAATGAGCTTAGCGCCCCTGCCGCTTACCAATTATGAAAGTGCAGGTTTCTATTGAAACAGGCCCTTTTATAAACTGTCACAAATATGACAGACTAAGGCACATACAGCACTTTAGTAAACTTAAATTGCTACTCCAACACTTTGGAGGGTGGGGACCTTTCCTGTTTAATATGCCCTATTGGGCACTATGAATTAGGTCCCCCACTCTGTTTGGAGTAAAAGCTGCAAAATAAGCATTTTACTACCTTGGAATCCAGCCCCATGCAAATAGCATAACTGCGGAGAAAAAGAAAAAAAAAAGGTAAGAACATGAGTGTTCCTTTAGCATAGCTAAAGACTAACAAGTAAATTAAAGGTATCTGTCATCAAGGACTAACGCTAAATAATCACATATATGAGTGCAGTAAATGATGTACTGCTCATAATATGAGTTGTTTTGTTCCTCTAAACAGGGCCAATGATAAAAGATATTCTGCAGGTAACTCATGATTTCAGAGCATTCCATCTGCAGCATGTGGTTTAAATATACAAAAACAAACTGAACTGTGCTCTGTTATCAGCTGTGAATAGGATTACTATATCTATGGCACTGTATTGTCCTAAACACATCCATAAAGCAACAGTTAGGAGAAGCACTTTCGTTTTGTTTACTTTCATTCAGAAGATAAAGCCAGAGATCCTTTCAGTATATTGGAGGAACATAGCGCTTAAAACAATAGTTTAGTCCAGCTCCCAGTGTGATTTGCTCCCCATATTTTATAATACAGACTCAGTCCCCCCCCCCCTTTACCTATTCGGTACTTACCAGACACAGGTCCTCCCGTTTTGCAGCAATAGAGGATCTGGGCTCAGACAGTCATATGACTGCAGGTCACGTGACTGTGAGCTGAGCTGAGTCTGCACTTCTCATGCAGTTCCTGTAAGGATCAAACTCAGTTCAAATTCTGATTGTGACTACTTCTTAAAAACATCCTGTTACACCAACATCTGGTTAGTGCTGTTTGTAAAAATTTGGGGGACATACAATACTGCCTTTTTGCCTCATAGATACCTCCCAAGTGTCCTTATTTATGACGGACAGTCCCTATTTTGGACTCTAATCTCTCTGTCCTTAGTTTCTATCCTAATGTCCCTCTTTTTCTTATACTGTTAGTAATGCATTGTAGTGTATAACAGCACTACACAGGGCTGGATTTCCCATAAGGCTGCCGAGTCCACAACCTCGGGTCAGCACACAGGAGTTGGCAGCACTGGTGAAGCCTGGTATCGTTGGTGGTGCAGCAGGAGTGCTCAGAAGAGAAGGGGAATAGCTCTTTCCCTTTCTCACGTCACTCGCGCGGCAGTTCCTCTCTACCCCGTAGGCAGCTGAAGGAACAGTAGGAGAGTGCCGTATGCACACTACACTTAGATGTAATGGTTATGGTGCTTAAAGGGATACTATAGGCATCCAGACAACTTCAACTGATTTTATGAAACTGCAATAATTACCTTTTGAGGGTTAACTCCTCTTCTAGTGTCTGACTACCAGACAGCCACGAGAGGGACTTCCGGGCTATTTTCGCCTAGCTGACGCTGGACGTCACGCTATGCGTGAAGACTTTCAGCGTCACCCGAATCCCTATAGGAAAGCATTGTATAACAAAAAATGTGGATGAGATATAAAATCCCAACCACAAACGATGCCGCAACACCAAGTTTTGTAATATCGTTGGTATTGATGGAAAATAAATTATTTAAAAAAAATAAATTATAAAAAAAAATGTATGTAAATATTCCCCTAGACATACAGAGCTATATATTTTATGTTACAGAATGTCAGTCTCATCAGTGGTGTATCCTGGTTTTGTGCTGCCCTAGGCATGACAAAACTCATATGACGTCATGACGTCATATTCCGACTCCCAGCATCACTCTGCGAGGGATCCTAATCTCATACTGTTACTTGCATGCGTTAACAGGAAACTAACTAGCAGCAATACGTAATGTTATATGAAAAATTATACTTTCTGTTCTGTGACTCCTATGATTGGTTAATGTTGCCACTGATGTATACACCCCTAGTCAAACTGTGTTTTATATGTACATGATGTATTACGCATTAAAACTTTAAATGCTTATTGGTGTTAATTGAGTATGCCCAGCAGTGGATTATACAGAGACAAAGGGAAGCAGAAACATGTTAGTGCATAAGTCCATGGCAGCGTAAGGGTTACCAGACCCTGTTGTGATCACAACATCTACCTCTACTCATATATATCCTCGGTGGGGATCATTCCACCTAAGCTGATATCATTGAGCATAAGGTGCTCTTAAAATTGTGAGTAATTTTCATACTTTTCCACACACTTCTATTGGTTTGAAACAGTGAGCACTATATCCCATTTTTATTCTTTCAAATGCTGCTTCCACTATGAACACTCAAAGAGAAAAATTCCAGTTTCATCCCTGAGTGGGGATTGTACCACTCAGAGCCTTATCTGAGAGCTGATTGGAGGCTCTATCCTTTTGAGTGTATTCTTTTTCTTCACATTATTGAAATATTGAACATACTGGGTTGCACTATTGGTTTTTCTATTCTGCTTATATTTTACATCAGATGCCAATTACAGAACTCCCTCCCTCAATCAAAACCTAATTTATTTGAACGCTAAGGAGGACTTTTGACTAAACTACACTAAAACATCACCTACTCAAAGCTTATAGAAAAAAAGGCCATTGTCTATTTCCTCTAGGACTTTTTAAGTATATCTAAGTTATTTCTATCACTATTTGGTTTTATTGTATATATATATATATATATATATATATATATATATATATACATATACATCCATTTTTATTTCAATTAATACTTGGCACAAATCAGTTTGTTCTTGTTTTCTACAAAATAGGAACAGGCTGGAGCCCACCCATGGAAAATAAAATAAAAAGGAATACAAAATATAAATAAGAAGAAACATTGGCAAATTCAGAATATAATATGCACATAGGAATTCACTGTAGAAAACAGAACACAAGTGCAAACATAATTACAGTAGCCTGTTGAGCACATTCATGAGCATTTTCAGAGCATATTATGAGTGGTCCATTAACCAAAAACAGGGCTAAGATAGTGGATATAGTACTAGGGCAATATAATGGTCTGTTTAAAAATAAATTGATTTGAAAAGTAAATAAGAAAATAAAATTAAAAGGGTAAGGGAAAAAAATGAAATAATATTACCGGTAATTGAGAAGCATACATTTCAATAGCGAAAAGACATTGGGACTTGCATTAGGTGGAGAGACGGTATCCCCCAAAAAAGTGACCAGGCTGTCAGCCCACACCCTTTACTGGCAGTGGCAGAGCTGAGTCCCACAAATTGGTCTGAGGCCTGCATAATTCCAACTCATGGCCCAGCAGGCAGTCTTGCTTCCTCTCACAACACGGCCCTGACTGAGCCGATCTCACAGGCATGGAACTGGTCCGATGCTTCCCGCCAAGAGCGCTGTTTCAATGACTGACCCGGTGTGGTCGGTTAAAGTGCCAGTTCCAAGGTAGCCAGTGAAGCTGAGGATAGGGGAAACCATGAACGGATTTTTTTGGCCATCAACGCCATTTCAGGCTTAACGCTTAGAAGACACAACCTCCTGTGTGACGCCTACTTCCGCGGTCATTGGGGTATGTCGTAAGGTATCTGCTTGTGTGGGGCTTTGTAATATGCTAGCCAGCTTGGCCCAGAGAGCTTTGAAGATGCAATCAAGCCCTGACAGGCTGTGAAGGAGTGGGCCTTGTTAACACGTGGTAGCCGCCATCTTAGGTGGGATGCTGCACCTAGCAATGCTTCCAACAAAGCTGCAATTGAACCCAAGGCAAATGTGCACTGTGATAAATCCCACCGGCAGAGGGTGTGGGACAGTAGGACACAATCACAGAGATTCTGCCTTCAGGAAATTCAGAGACTGAGAGATCGGCCGCCTGCGCCACCAAGAAGACTGCTGGAGTTTCCACTGTAGTTATTCTTGTATGCAAGAGGGCTATCCTGCTCTTATTAGTGTCAAGAACCTTGCGATGCTTTCAGGCTTATAAATCAGGAGTTGCAAGTCCACAAAGTAGATCATTTACACAATGCTGCATGGAGCTCAAGCAATGTGTGACCGCTCAGCATGGCAGTCAGGCCTCGCCCCCTCCAAGTTTTACCCACTAATCTTTTTTCCTAATTTTCTCAGTTATTTTTTCTCATTATTATTATTTCCTTTGTTATAATTATCATTCCACTATCCATGACATGTATTCCCTATAAAATATTCCCTATATACAGTTGCAAGAAAAAGTAAGTGAACCCTTTGGAATGATATGGATTTCTGCACAAATTGGTCATAAAATGTGATCTGATCATCATCTAAGTCACAACAATAGACAATCACAGTCTGCTTAAACTAATAACACACAAAGAATGAAATGTTGCCATGTTTTTATTGAACACACCATGTAAACATTCAGGTGGGAAAAGTATGACTAATGACATCTCCAAGAGCTAATTGGAGTGAGATGTCAGCCAACTGGAGTCCAATCAATAAAATGAGATTGGAGGTGTTGGTTACAGCTGCCCTGCCCTATAAAAAACACACACCAGTTCTGGGTTGTCTATTCACAAGAAGCATTGCCTGATGTGAATGATGCCTCGCACAAAAGAGCTCTTAGAAGACCTACGATTAAGAATTGTTGACTTGCATAAAGCGGGAAAGGGTTCTAAAAGTATCTCCAAAAGCCTTGCTGTTCATCAGTCCATGGTAAGACAAATTGTCTATAAATGGAGAAAGTTCAGCACTGCTGCTACTCTCCCTAGGAGTGGGCGTCCTGTAAAGATGACTGCAAGAGCACAGCGCAGACTGCTCAATGAGGTGAAGAAGAATCCTAGAGTGTCAGCTAAAGACTTACAAAAGTCACTGGCAAATGCTAACATCCCTGTTAGCGAATCTACAATACGTAAAACACTAAACAAGAATGGATTTCATGGGAGGATACCACAGAGGAAGCCACTGCTGTCCAAACAAAACATTGCTGCACGTTTAGGGTTAGGGACTGAAGTGTGGAGATGGCTGCAAGTGGGGAAAGGGGCTGTAGTGTGGGAGGTATGGGCTGCAATTGGAGGAGAGGGTTTGTAGAGGGGAGGGACTGTAGTTGATTTTGGGACTGTAGTAAGGGAATGGCGGTTGTTGTAGGGGATAAGGGCTAAAAGTGGAGGATAGGGGTGCAGTGTGAGGGATAGTGCAGGTAGTGGGGAGGATATGGGCTGGAATTGGATTATAGGGGCTCTAGGGTCTACATTTAGGGGTAGGGCTGTAGTGTGAGATAGGGGCTGCAGTGGGTGTAAGGGACTGTAGTAGTGGGGTTGAAGGCTGTTGTAAGGATAGGAACTGCTGTTTGATTATAAGGGCTGCAGTGGGGTTTGGGGCTGTAGTGGGGGATACAGTCTGCATTTGGTAGGGATTATAGTTGTGGATAGGAGCTACACTTGGAACTTAGGGAAAATATTGGGGGATATGGGCTCCAGTGGGAATAAGAGACTGTTGTAGGGAAGTTGGGGGCTGTGGTGGGGGAATATGGTCTGCTCTATGGTTAAAGGGGCTGTAAAGGGGGATAGGGGCTGTAGTAGGTAGTTTTTGGCTATGCTGGGGAGCTTTGGGTTGCAATTGGGGGTTAGGGGCATTAGGGCTGTAGGGGCATATAGGAGCTGCAATTGGTGGTTAATGTGCTGATATAGGGATGTTAGGGGGCTGTAGTAGAGGAGTTAGGGGCTGCAATTTGGGTTTGGGGGGCTTTAGTCAGGGCCGTCTTTAACGCGGGGCAAACGGGGAAGCTGCCCCGGTCCCTGTCCCTGTTGGGGGGCCCAAGACAGCTGCTCCGTTTGCCCTCTGCCCGCAAACTATGGGGGCCTATCGGGTGGCCCATGCTCTTAGGGCCACCCGGTGGGCCTGTGTCAGCAGTGGCCCGGTCGGGCGCTGTGGCGCTTTAACAGCGCGACCGGGCCCTTGCTTTTCGGCAGCCAACTGGGAGGAAGTGACAGCCGCGCGTCACTTCCTCCCACAGAAAAAGGAGCCGCGCGGGAGGAAGGAGGACCAGCTGTTCAGGAGGGGGCCAGGCCGGGAGAGCTTAACTCCCAGCCACCCCAGCCAGCCCACTGGACCCCAGGGAAGCCACCCTCCAGGAAAAGGTAAGAAACTGGAGGGTGGTTATTAAATTTTGCATGAGTGTCTGAGTGTGTGTGTGTCAGTATATATGTATGTGTGTATGTCTGTTAGTGTGTCAGTATGTCTGTGTGTGTGTGTCTGTCAGTGTCTGTGTGGTTCAGTATGTATGTGTGTATGTGTGTTTCAGTATGGCTGTCTGTGAGTGTCAAAATGTCTGTATGTGTGTATGTCTGTCAGTGTCTGTGTGTATGTGTGTTTCAGTATGGCTATGAGTGTCAAAATGTCTGTATGTGTGTATGTATGTTTCAGTATGGCTGTGAGTGTCAAAATGTGTGTATGTCTGTCAGTGTCTGTGTGTATGTGTGTTTCAGTATGTCTGTCTGTCTGTGTGTATGTGTGCCAGAATGTCTGTCAGTGTGTCAGTATGTCTGTATGTGTGTTTGTCTCTCAGTGTCTTTGTGTATGTGTGTTTCAGTATGTCTGTCTGTGTGTATGTGTGCCAGAATGTCTGTCAGTATGTCTGTGTGTGTGTGAGTCTGTCAGTGTCTGTGTGGTTCAGTATGTATGTGTGTATGTGTGTTTCAGTATGGCTGTCTGTGAGTGTCAAAATGTATGTATGTGTGTATGTCTGTCAGTGTCTGTGTGTATGTGTGCCAGTAGGTCTGTCAGTGTGTCAGTATGTCTCTGTGTGTGTGAGTCTGCCAGTGTCTGTGTGGTTCAGTGTGAATGTGTGTTTCAGTATGGCTCTCTGTGAGTGTCAAAATGTCTGTATGTGTGTATGTCAGTGTCTGTGTGTATGTGTGTTTCAGTATGTCTGTCTGTCTGTCTGTGTGTATGTGTGACAGAATGTCTGTGTGAGTCTGTCAGTGTCCGTGTGGTTCTGTATGTCTTTTTTTGTCAATATGTATGTCAGTGTATGTGTGTTTCTGTATGTCCATCTGTCTGTGTGTATATGTGCCAGTATGTCTGTCAGTGTATCTGTATGTCTGTGTGGTTCAGTATGTCTTTGTGTATGTGTGTTTCAGTATGGCTGTTTGTGTCAGTATGTCTGTCAGAATGTGTCTCTGTATCTGTATGTTGTCAATTTGTGTTTGTGTGTTTATCTGTATGTGTCAGTGTTTGTATCTGTATATCTGCATGTGTGTCAGGTTGTGTATCTGTGTGTCTGTATGTGTGTGTCGGTGTATCTATATGTAGTCAGTGTGTGTACCTTTGTATCTGCATGTATGTCAGTGTTTGTATCTGTGTGTGTGTCAGTGTCTGTGTGTATCTGTATGTTCTTGTGTGTATCTATATGCGGTCAGTGTGAATCTGCATGTGTGTCAGGTAGTGTATTTGTGTGTATCTAAATGTAGTCAGGGGGGCCCAAGTAAATGCTTGCCCAGGGTCCATTAAAAATTAAAGACGGCCCTGGCTTTAGTAGGGGAGAAAAATAAACTGTTGTTTATTCCCCCTTCTCTGATGCTTAGCTTGGGTTAGGAAGGCAGGAATCCTGATTCCTGGTGGTACCTGGTGCCGAGTGCAGAGCCTTATATCGGGGTTTCTGTTCCTGGTAGTATAGCTCATAATGTGCAGCACTCTGTTTAACACTGACCCTGCAGATACTTTAAAAAAAAATAGATAAATGTAAGTACATATTTCTCCTTTCTAAAAATATATTTTAAAAAAAAAAATCAGAGAGAGGGGGGGAGATACAGTGCTCACTCAAATGGCAGCAGATTCTGTTACAATAACCCTAACAGTCCAAGGGAAAACAATAGGTAGAAAATAAGAAAAAACACAGATCTGCACCAAGTATAAATTAAAATAAGTATGGATGTATATGTATACAGAGGCAGCTCTAGACTTAATGAGGCCTTAGGCGAAACTCAAACATGAGGTCCCACTAACAAAAAAGTGAAATAAATAGAGTTGTAATACATGCACACTGTCACATATACACATTGATGCACTGTTTAGTTATGTATGTGCCTGAGAGTGTGACAGAGAGTATCCTTGTGTGTGTGAATGTATGTCTCTGTGAGCATGTTTGTGTTTTTGTCTGGGACCGTACGTGTATGGGGTAGCGGCTTGAAGTGTGTTGTGTGTATGGGGGGTCTGCCTGTGGCCTTTGTGCATTGTGTTTATGGCAAAGCTATGTTTCCTGACTGTGTGTGTATGGTGAATGTTTTCAGCTGGTGACTGTGACCAGGTGAGTAAAGGGGTACCAGTGGCAGGGAGAGTGTGACAGGGCAAAGGGGGTAAATGGACAGGGTTTAACGAAAATATACCCCAACACGCAGAATTCAACTATACAGAAGACAACATAGAGGGGAGATACGTCTACCGGACCTTAGAGTGGCCGGACTCGACGTAAAGGAGAGAAATACAGAGTCAGGAGCGATCCTAGGTCAAGGGCACAAAGAGACAGCGTAAACTAGGACTAGCCGGGGTCTGGTACACAGTAAACAGCAAGCCGGCAAACAGAACAGATAAGGTTAAAGAGATAACGTAGTCAGAAACAAAGCCAAGGTCAAGTACGAAGGAACACAACTGAACACAACAAGCGCTAAAGGGAACTGAAACAGAAACCACGATAGGGCAAGGAACTAAGGGGAAAAGGTGAGTATATAAGCCTAAACATCTATTTTGATTGGTCCCTGTCACATCCATGCCCCCAAAAGGTAAGTGTATGGGGAGTGTGGCATGACAGGGAACAATGGGAGGCCTTTGCCAATTTAGGCTCCCACTGTCCCTTTAAGAGCGTGCCGGAGACCCGCGGCGTGCTCTTAGAGTCAGGCGGGACACGTGACCGCTTCTCGCGGTCACTGCCCGCCTTCCTGTTGCAGTCGTCGGATGAGCTGCACGCGGCTCGTGCAGCAGCAGAGCCGCGCGCGGCTTGAACAGAGGCCCCCGGCCAGCCCCTGGAAAGGGTAAGTACCGCTACACAGGGGGGAGGGGGTTGTGAGAGAGAATGAGGGACAGGGAGTATGACATGGTTTGATGAGGGAGTGTGACAGGGCGAATGGAGGTAAGTGTGTCAGGGCAATTGTGGCATGGTAGGAGGAACGAGTGTGACAGGATTAAGGGGGGTTAATGTGACAGGGTGAGTGTGGCAGAATGTGGGTAGGTGAGTTTGGAGGGGGTGAGATTAACAGCATTAGGAGTAGATAATGTGAGTGTGGATGCATGAAGAGGCTGACAGTGTGTGGGGGGGGATGACAGTGTAGGGAGGGGTGACAATGTGTGGGGAGGTGACAGTGTGAGGGGATGCTAACAGTGCGTTTGGGGAGGCTGTGTGTGTGAGGGGGGTGATACTCTGTGTGGGAGGGGTGATCCTGTGTGTGAGAGGGTGATAGTGTGAGGGAGTGAGGGTGATGGTGTGAGGGAGGGAGGGGGGTTATGGTGAGAGGGAGTGGGTGATGGTGAGAGGGAGAGGGGGTGATGGTGTGAGGGAGAGGGGGTGATGGTGTGAGGGGGGTGATGATAAGAGGGAGAGGGGGTGATGGTGTGAGGGAGGGCGGGCGGGGGTGATGGTGATGGAGGGAGGGAGGTGATGGTGAGAGGGAGAGGGGCTGATGGTGTGAGGGGGTGATGAGAGGGAGAGGGGGTTGATAGTGCGAGGAAGGGGGTGATGGTGAGAGGGAGTGATGAGAGGGAGAGGGGGTGATGAGAGGAAAGGGTTGATGGTGAGAGGGAGAAAGGGTGATGGTGAGAGGGGGTGATGGTGCAAAGGAGAGGGGGGTGATGGGGAGAGAGAGTGGGGTGTAATGGTGTGGGGTGATGGTGAGTGGGAGAGGGGGGTGATAGTGAGAGGGAGGGGTGATGGTGATAAGGAGAACGGGTGATGGTGAGAGGGAGGTGATGCTGTGGGAGGGTGATGGGGGTGATGGTGTGGGGGGTGATGGTGAGAGGGGGGCGATGGTGAGAGGGAGAGGGGGGCGATGGTGAGACGGAGAGGGGGTGATGGTGAGCCGGAGAGGGGGTGATGGTGAGCCGGAGAGGGAGGTGATGGTGTGGGGGGTGATGGTGAATGGTAGAGGGGGTGATGGTGAGAGAAAGAGGGGGTGATGGTGAGAGGGAAAGGGGGGTGATGGTGAGAGGGAAAGGGGGTTGACGGTGTGAGGGAGGGGGGTGATGGTGTCAGTGTGTCAGTATGTCTCTGTGTGTGTGAGTCTGCCAGTGTCTGTGTGGTTCAGTGTGAATGTGTGTTTCAGTATGGCTCTCTGTGAGTGTCAAAATGTCTGTATGTGTGTATGTCAGTGTCTGTGTGTATGTGTGTTTCAGTATGTCTGTCTGTCTGTCTGTGTGTATGTGTGACAGAATGTCTGTGTGAGTCTGTCAGTGTCCGTGTGGTTCTGTATGTCTTTTTTTGTCAATATGTATGTCAGTGTATGTGTGTTTCTGTATGTCCATCTGTCTGTGTGTATATGTGCCAGTATGTCTGTCAGTGTATCTGTATGTCTGTGTGGTTCAGTATGTCTTTGTGTATGTGTGTTTCAGTATGGCTGTTTGTGTCAGTATGTCTGTCAGAATGTGTCTCTGTATCTGTATGTTGTCAATTTGTGTTTGTGTGTTTATCTGTATGTGTCAGTGTTTGTATCTGTATATCTGCATGTGTGTCAGGTTGTGTATCTGTGTGTCTGTATGTGTGTGTCGGTGTATCTATATGTAGTCAGTGTGTGTACCTTTGTATCTGCATGTATGTCAGTGTTTGTATCTGTGTGTGTGTCAGTGTCTGTGTGTATCTGTATGTTCTTGTGTGTATCTATATGCGGTCAGTGTGAATCTGCATGTGTGTCAGGTAGTGTATTTGTGTGTATCTAAATGTAGTCAGGGGGGCCCAAGTAAATGCTTGCCCAGGGTCCATTAAAAATTAAAGACGGCCCTGGCTTTAGTAGGGGAGAAAAATAAACTGTTGTTTATTCCCCCTTCTCTGATGCTTAGCTTGGGTTAGGAAGGCAGGAATCCTGATTCCTGGTGGTACCTGGTGCCGAGTGCAGAGCCTTATATCGGGGTTTCTGTTCCTGGTAGTATAGCTCATAATGTGCAGCACTCTGTTTAACACTGACCCTGCAGATACTTTAAAAAAAAATAGATAAATGTAAGTACATATTTCTCCTTTCTAAAAATATATTTTAAAAAAAAAAATCAGAGAGAGGGGGGGAGATACAGTGCTCACTCAAATGGCAGCAGATTCTGTTACAATAACCCTAACAGTCCAAGGGAAAACAATAGGTAGAAAATAAGAAAAAACACAGATCTGCACCAAGTATAAATTAAAATAAGTATGGATGTATATGTATACAGAGGCAGCTCTAGACTTAATGAGGCCTTAGGCGAAACTCAAACATGAGGTCCCACTAACAAAAAAGTGAAATAAATAGAGTTGTAATACATGCACACTGTCACATATACACATTGATGCACTGTTTAGTTATGTATGTGCCTGAGAGTGTGACAGAGAGTATCCTTGTGTGTGTGAATGTATGTCTCTGTGAGCATGTTTGTGTTTTTGTCTGGGACCGTACGTGTATGGGGTAGCGGCTTGAAGTGTGTTGTGTGTATGGGGGGTCTGCCTGTGGCCTTTGTGCATTGTGTTTATGGCAAAGCTATGTTTCCTGACTGTGTGTGTATGGTGAATGTTTTCAGCTGGTGACTGTGACCAGGTGAGTAAAGGGGTACCAGTGGCAGGGAGAGTGTGACAGGGCAAAGGGGGTAAATGGACAGGGTTTAACGAAAATATACCCCAACACGCAGAATTCAACTATACAGAAGACAACATAGAGGGGAGATACGTCTACCGGACCTTAGAGTGGCCGGACTCGACGTAAAGGAGAGAAATACAGAGTCAGGAGCGATCCTAGGTCAAGGGCACAAAGAGACAGCGTAAACTAGGACTAGCCGGGGTCTGGTACACAGTAAACAGCAAGCCGGCAAACAGAACAGATAAGGTTAAAGAGATAACGTAGTCAGAAACAAAGCCAAGGTCAAGTACGAAGGAACACAACTGAACACAACAAGCGCTAAAGGGAACTGAAACAGAAACCACGATAGGGCAAGGAACTAAGGGGAAAAGGTGAGTATATAAGCCTAAACATCTATTTTGATTGGTCCCTGTCACATCCATGCCCCCAAAAGGTAAGTGTATGGGGAGTGTGGCATGACAGGGAACAATGGGAGGCCTTTGCCAATTTAGGCTCCCACTGTCCCTTTAAGAGCGTGCCGGAGACCCGCGGCGTGCTCTTAGAGTCAGGCGGGACACGTGACCGCTTCTCGCGGTCACTGCCCGCCTTCCTGTTGCAGTCGTCGGATGAGCTGCACGCGGCTCGTGCAGCAGCAGAGCCGCGCGCGGCTTGAACAGAGGCCCCCGGCCAGCCCCTGGAAAGGGTAAGTACCGCTACACAGGGGGGAGGGGGTTGTGAGAGAGAATGAGGGACAGGGAGTATGACATGGTTTGATGAGGGAGTGTGACAGGGCGAATGGAGGTAAGTGTGTCAGGGCAATTGTGGCATGGTAGGAGGAACGAGTGTGACAGGATTAAGGGGGGTTAATGTGACAGGGTGAGTGTGGCAGAATGTGGGTAGGTGAGTTTGGAGGGGGTGAGATTAACAGCATTAGGAGTAGATAATGTGAGTGTGGATGCATGAAGAGGCTGACAGTGTGTGGGGGGGGATGACAGTGTAGGGAGGGGTGACAATGTGTGGGGAGGTGACAGTGTGAGGGGATGCTAACAGTGCGTTTGGGGAGGCTGTGTGTGTGAGGGGGGTGATACTCTGTGTGGGAGGGGTGATCCTGTGTGTGAGAGGGTGATAGTGTGAGGGAGTGAGGGTGATGGTGTGAGGGAGGGAGGGGGGTTATGGTGAGAGGGAGTGGGTGATGGTGAGAGGGAGAGGGGGTGATGGTGTGAGGGAGAGGGGGTGATGGTGTGAGGGGGGTGATGATAAGAGGGAGAGGGGGTGATGGTGTGAGGGAGGGCGGGCGGGGGTGATGGTGATGGAGGGAGGGAGGTGATGGTGAGAGGGAGAGGGGCTGATGGTGTGAGGGGGTGATGAGAGGGAGAGGGGGTTGATAGTGCGAGGAAGGGGGTGATGGTGAGAGGGAGTGATGAGAGGGAGAGGGGGTGATGAGAGGAAAGGGTTGATGGTGAGAGGGAGAAAGGGTGATGGTGAGAGGGGGTGATGGTGCAAAGGAGAGGGGGGTGATGGGGAGAGAGAGTGGGGTGTAATGGTGTGGGGTGATGGTGAGTGGGAGAGGGGGGTGATAGTGAGAGGGAGGGGTGATGGTGATAAGGAGAACGGGTGATGGTGAGAGGGAGGTGATGCTGTGGGAGGGTGATGGGGGTGATGGTGTGGGGGGTGATGGTGAGAGGGGGGCGATGGTGAGAGGGAGAGGGGGGCGATGGTGAGACGGAGAGGGGGTGATGGTGAGCCGGAGAGGGGGTGATGGTGAGCCGGAGAGGGAGGTGATGGTGTGGGGGGTGATGGTGAATGGTAGAGGGGGTGATGGTGAGAGAAAGAGGGGGTGATGGTGAGAGGGAAAGGGGGGTGATGGTGAGAGGGAAAGGGGGTTGACGGTGTGAGGGAGGGGGGTGATGGTGAGCGGAAGGAGGTGATGGAGGGAGGGGGGTGAGGGTGAAAGGGAGGGAGGTGATGGTGAGAGGAAGGTGGGGGTGATGGTTAGAGGAAGGTGGGGGTGATGGTGAGAGGAAGGTGGGTGATGTGAGAGGGAGGGGGTGATGGTGTGAGGGGGGGGGGGGTGATGGTGTGAGGGGGGGGGTGATGGTGAGAGGGGGTGATGGTGTGAGGGAGAGGGGGTGATGGGGAGGGGGGGGACTAAATACCTTTTTTTATTCCCTGGTGGTCCAGTGTGGGCTGCCTGGTGGTCCGGTGGCTATTATATCCGGCCTGCAGCTCCGTAGAGCTGCAGACCATGTATCTCGCGAGACCCATCAGAGCATTGCTGTGGTAACCCGTGGCAACACTCTGATTGACCAGTTCTTGCGAGACACATGGTCTGCAGCTCTACACACTGCGGAACTGCAGACCAGTGTCTGTGATTGGTGACCAGGCAAACAGGAGGGGCCTCGCACCCGGCGGCAAACTGAGCAAGCCTGCCAGGCCCTCTCCTTGTGTCAGGTCCTCGGTCACTGACCGAGGACCTGACACTGTCTGCCCTAAGGCAGTTTAGGCGGCTACGAGGCCCAAGCCAGCGCAAGGCCTTAGGCGGCCGCCTAAACCGCCTAATTAGAGAGCTGCCTATGGGTTTAGATCCTGGTGCTGGACTTTTCCCAATCATTGGAAATATCTCACAGTTTTTTTCATAAATTGTAGCAATACCTGCTACTGCCAGACAAGGAAGAGACCACCCACACCACTACCCGAAAAACAAGTGATGCAAGTACCCTGGACCCGTTTTGCACCTCACCTCCCATTTATGTTGAGAAAGCACCAGGGAGGTGCGAAACGCATCCACAGTAAGATTCAATGCATCTCTCTGAGGAGATCCTGATTGGCCAAAACGTCATTTGGACCCGCACCCGTGCCAATTTTAGCCATAGGCAAAGCATTGGATTGGCTAAAAAATCTGACATTTTGATGATGTCACAAAGGGGTCGGGGCTGGCGGACCCGCGTATCGCTGGAAATAAGGTGAATTTTAAACTTTTATAGGGGAGCTAACGGGGACAAGCCACCTAAATGGTGGGTTAAAAACTATAGGGTCAGGAATACAATGCTTTGCATACAAACTATGACTTATTTGGTTTATATGGTTTATTTGTTGGTATTAAATGTGCAGTTTATCCTAGCATACATACATTATGAGAGAGATTGACTGCTTTAAAAAGTGGTCTAAAATACTAAAAAAGGAGCAATCACCATGGAAACCAGTGGAACCAGCGGTCACTTTGGTGACTTCTCCCTTTTATATCTTTAAAACACTTTTTTAGAACAGAACACTTTGTGGCCAAAGGCTAACAGGTGCATAATATCCAGCAAGCACAAGTGAAATCTCCATGGACAAACTTTGGAAGTACAATAGATAATACTGAAGAACTCTGTGAATTTAAACGAGGCACTGTCATAGGATGCCACCTTTGCCACAAGTCAGTTTGTACAATTTCAACCCTACTAGATCTGCTATGCTCAATTGCTATTTTTCTGAAGTGGAATCATCTAGAAGCAGCCCAGCCAGAAAGTGGTAGACCAAGCATGCTCACAGAGTAGTGAAGTTGCATTACTCACTACAGAGTTCCAAACTGCTTCTGGAAGCAACATCAGCACAAGAATTGTGCATCATAAATTTTATGAATGGGTTTCCATGGCCGAACAGCAGTGGTGGAACTACTAATGTTGCAACAGCCACTATATTCCCTCTCGGTGGACCTGTTTTTCTACCTGTCATGGGAGTCCAAGTTAGTTTGGGCCCCCCACTCCTTGCATAATAGTTATGTAATATATTTAATGGGTCATTCAATGTGTTAAGAGTGCTGCCACTGGATTGCTATGGCAACTGGAAAGAGCATGTACTGTAGTCTGCACCCATCGGAAGTGCTCCACTAGACTCACCTGCCTTCTTCCCTTAGTGCATCCACTTTTGGTAGGTACAAACCACTGCATACTGGGAACACCCAACAAGACTTGCTGTTTTGGCTGTGACACAGTCGTCTACCCATCACTATTTGGGCCTTGTCAAAGTCTTTTCACTTGCCCATTTTTCCTGCTTCCAACACATGAAATTCAAGAACTGACTGTTCATTTGCTGCCTAATAAATCCCACCCTTTGACAGGTGCCATTGTAATGATATAATCAATGTTAATCACTTCACCTCTTAGTGGTTTGAATGTTGTGGCTGATCAGTGTACATTCCGGGCTTTCCCCATTTTGTTGCATTTTCAAGTAATTTTTGAGTAAATGTAGAGAATATTTAAGTTTATGGGTTTCACTTAATGAATGCAATTTATGGAAAATTCATAATGTTCGTTTACAGCGCCTTTTTCAAACAACTCGCATAAGTACCTTGAGACGTTATATGCCATTTCAGAAAGAATGATCTTTAAAGACCCTTGGGCACGGAACATGCTGGAGCTTTACAGTGAGCAGGGTTAAATCCATGCACTAGCGTTAGATTTGGTTTTATAACTGATGTAGGGTCAGGGTTGGCGTAAGGTTAGTGTTGCTATATAGTTCAGGTTGGTGTAAAGCTAGGGTTGGTATAGGGTTAGTGATAGTGTAAAGGGTGGTTAAAGGATCGCTATAGTGTCAGGAAAACAAACTCGTTTTCCTGACACTATATAACCCTTAGGTCCCCCCCCACCCTCAGGACCCCCCTCCAGTTACTCACCAGTTAAAACCCCTTCAGTTACTTACTGTAATCCAGCGCCGGGCTCCCTTGGTGTTGTTGACCTCTCCTCCCCCGCTGACGTCAGCTCCCAAGTGGAGCGGAATGCGCATGCGCAGCAAGAGCCGCGTGCGCATTCAAACAGTCCATAGGAAAGCATTTCCCAATGAAAACAGCCACTAGAGGCTGGATTAACCCTGCAATGTAAACATAGCAGTTTCTCATTGAGCTGAAGTGGTCTGGGTGACTGTAGTGTCCCTTTAAGGAAAGAGTTAGAGTAAGGTAGGATTATTAATAATATCAATGTGTGACACTGGTCCACATAATGACGCAAATAGTGTCACTTCACTAAATATAATCTCTGGGAAGTAAGCAAAGAGGCATGTCAAAATTTAGGCACATCTGTTTTTGACCTTACAAGTCACTCAAACATCTGGAAAAGATATGCAAGTGGGGTATTTCTATACTCAGGGCAGTAACAGTGTAATGATATTGATGTTACAAAGTGTTGGAGTCCAGTAACTAGATCAGCAATGTTTTCTGCCAGAGGTAGCCACTCGTTACCCAGGTGGTTGAGCCCCTGAGCCTTGAGTGGCCTTCTGGTCTTAAGCAGAGATGGGAAACTGGAACAGTTGAGAGATGGTAATCGTAGTGAGGCAAGCCGAGGTCAGTGGGAAGGAGAAGCAGCAAAATCAAAAACGGTCCAAAATCAGCAACAGGTAAGAGAAACAGGAACAAGCTTGATTAGAGAGTACAGGAACCACAATAATCTGGCAAAGGTACAGAGACAGGAAGTGGCTTTTATAGGCCAAGAACCAGACACATGACCAGACACAGCTGAAGAGACTTGTCACTGATACCAATGCTGTAGAGTCAAGGTTACCAGATCTCAGGTAC
Source organism: Pelobates fuscus (assembly GCF_036172605.1). Taxonomy (NCBI): domain Eukaryota; kingdom Metazoa; phylum Chordata; class Amphibia; order Anura; family Pelobatidae; genus Pelobates; species Pelobates fuscus. The sequence continues at coordinate 107,235,804 of NC_086319.1, read as the reverse complement.
ATTTACAAAAGGCAGGCTGGTGTACTGGTAAGGAAGCGGTTTAGCAGCATGTAAACCAGGGTTCGAAACCCAGCAGAGTCAGTTCCTCACATTACTCCCACCTCTACAGGCGCAGCCTCTGGATGCTCTATTTCCTGGTTTAGCAGGGTACTGTGCATGGAAAGACTGAAGAAGATCAGGAGCATGAATATTGTCCACTGGTTCCCATGATCTATCCTCTTCACCATAGCCTTTCCAAAGAACCAAATATTGAAGCTTGTTGCGGAATATCCTGGAGTCAAGAATTTTTTCCACCTCGTATTCATCTTCACCATCCACGAGGACTGGTGGTGGGGCAGGCAGGGCTCGACCAGGGAAAGTATTTTTATGAAAAGGTTTAAGCAGTGCAACGTGAAACACCGGATGTATTTTCATGGAATCTGGAAGTTGCAGACGGAAGGTGACAGCATTGATCTGAGCGATGATCTCAAAAGGTCCCATGAACTTTTGACCCAATTTATGAGAAGGAATCCTAAGCTTAAGATTCTTTGTTGACAGCCAAACCTTGTCACCAACATGATAAACTGGGGCCTTTCTATGCCCATCAGCAGCTCTTTTGTAACATTCCTGAGCCTCCGAAAGAGTCTTCTTCAGCAGTTCTTGGGAATCTCGTAAGGCGGTTAGCCGGTCAGTGACCGCAGGAATGGAAGTAGTAATTGGGAGACTCACTAGAAAGGTTGGATGGTAACCATAATTAGCAAAAAAATGGGCTCAGAGAAGTGGAGCAGTGTTGGGCATTGTTATAGGCAAATTCCGCCGTGGGTAGAAAATCCAGCTAGTCATCCTGCAGGTAACTAATATAGCACCGCAAATATTGTTCTAACGTCTGGTTGGTTCGCTCAGTCTGTCCATTACTTTGTGGATGAAAAGCTGACGACAGATTTACATTAATACCTAGAATAGAACAAAAATATTTCCAAAAATGAGATGTAAACTGCACTCCCCTGTCAGAAATTACTTCATCAGGCACTCCATGCAAGCGAAATATTTCCCGAATAACTAGGTCAGCAGTCTGTTTAGCTGAAGGGAGACCACGAGCTGGTATGAAATGACTCATCTTAGTTAACCGGTCCACAACAACAAGAATGGTAGTGTGTTCCTTAGAGGGGGGTAGTTCCACAATAAAGTCCATGGATATAGATCCCCAGGGACGATGGGGAATAGGAAGAGGCTGAAGCATGCCAACAGGGGATGAGCGAGGAGTCTTATGTCTGGCACATACATCACAAGAGGACACATACTTCTTAACATCCTCATAATATTTAGGCCACCAAAAGGATCGGGTAAGTAGTTCTTGTGTCTTTCGGATTCCTGGATGACCTGCTGGTTTTGAGTCATGGTAGAGACGTAAAACGTCCAGTCGCACTGATTCTGGAACAAACAGACGTTGTTGAAAAATCCAAAACCCATTAAGCATGGTCATATGAAGATCACGAGGAGGATCACGAAAAACTGGATCATCAGCGTAGCCCTTTTTAATGCGAGACATTACATAGTTACATAGTTAGATAGCTGAAAAGAGACTTGCGTCCATCAAGTTCAGCCTTCCTCACACCTGTTTTTTGCTGTTGATCCAAAAGAGAAAAAAAAAAAAAAAAAAACAGTTTGAAGCACAATTTTGCAACAAGCTAGGACAAAAAATTCCTTATTGACCCCAGAATGGCAGTCAGATTTATCCTTGAATCAAGCAGTTATTACCCTACATTGAAAGATTATATCCTTGAATATTCTGTCTTTGCAAGTATGCATCTAGTAGCTGTTTGAACATCTGTATGGACTCTGATAAAACCACTTCTTCAGGCAGAGAATTCCACATCCTGATTGTTCTTACAATAAAAAAACCTTTCCTTTGCCTTAGACGAAGGATCTAAGGCATTAGATCAGAAGGAAAGGTAACTCCTAAAAATCTACTCTCAGGCAAGATGGTGGCTTTGGTTACTGTAGTATGGAGGGGGTCAGCTATCCTAGACAAGGCATCGACCTTGCCATTTCTGGAACCAGGGCGGTATGAAATCAAAAAAATTAAACCTTGAGAAAAATAGGGACCAGCGTGCTTGTCTGGCTGACAGTCTCTTAGCTGATTGAATACATTCCAGATTTTTGTGATCTGTGAGGACAGTAATTGGATGGGTGGCTCCCTCCAAGAGATGTCTCCATTCGGCAAAGGCAGCTTTTATAGCCAAAAGTTCTTTATTCCCTATGTCATAATTTCTTTCTGCTGGTAACATCTGGCGGGAATAGAAGGCACATGGATGTAACAACATCTTAGGTCCAGTCCTTTGAGACAGTATAGCCCCAACAGCTGAATCAGAAGCATCTACCTCTACAGTAAATGGCAATTCTGGCTGAGGATGTACCAGGATAGGGGCAGATGTAAACAGAGTCTTTAATCTGGAAAATGCAGTGTCAGCCTTATTGGACCACTGAAAAGGAGTCCCTTTACGTGTAAGTTCAGTGATCGGTGTAATAACGGCAGAGAAATTCTTAATGAAACGCCTGTAAAAATTGGCAAACCCCACAAATCTCTGAATATCTTTTTCATTCTTGGGGATGGGCCAGTCCAGCACAGCTTTAATTTTACTTGCGTCCATACTTAAACCTTTAGGAGTTATTACATATCCCAGGAATTGAATTTCTGTTTGTTCAAACTCACATTTTTCCAGTTTAATGTTTAGGTGGTGGGTACGAAGGCGCTCAAGAACAATGCAGACCTGTTTTCTGTGATTTTCAAGATTATCAGAAAATATCAGGATATCATCCAAATATGCCACAAAAAAATGATCCAGGAGATCCCGTAGTACATCATTGATTAGATGCTGAAAAGTTGCAGGGGCATTACAAAGCCCAAATGGCATTACTAGATATTCGTAATGTCCGTACCTGGTTCTGAAAGCTGTTTTCCATTCATCATTTGGTCTTATGCGAACCAGATTATATGCCCCCCGTAGATCAAGCTTCGTAAATATTTTAGCTGAACGAAGTCTCTCCAGAAGTTCAGGAATGAGAGGCAAGGAATAGCGGTTTTTAACAGTGATTTTATTAATGTCCCTGTAATCGACACATGGCCGTAGACTGCCATCTTTCTTTTCTACAAAGAATATAGGAGCTCCTGCTGGAGAAGTAGATGGTCGAATGAAGCCTTTGGCAAGATTTTCTTGTATGTATTCAATTCAGGCTCAGAAAGGGAGTATATACGGCCAAATGGGATAGCAGCTCCAGGTAGCAGCTCTATGGGGCAATCATAAGGCCTGTGAGGTGGAAGCTGATCAGCATTCTTCTTATCACAGACATCTGCAAAATCCCGATATTGTAGAGGAAGATTAGTTAAGTTTGTATCAACCATTTCATTAATTGTTGTGGCAACAGGTGTTGCCTTAGAGGGTTGACAATTCATTAAGCAGTGTTCTGAAGGAAAGGACAAAGTTCTAGTCTTCCAATCAATCTGTGGGTTATGCAGAGCAAGCCAGGGTATACCCAAAATCACTGGAAACTGTGTTGAGGAAATAAGGTGGAAAGATATAGACTCATGGTGATTCACTTCCAGAATCAATTTTAAGGGCACTGTCTCATGTGTAACCGGGCCTGACGTAAGTGGAGAACCGTCTACTGTTTCCATTAACACAGGTGAAGATTTAGGGATAGACTGAATTTTATTTCCTGCTGCAAATTTAATATCCATAAAGTTTCCGCCTGCTCCAGAATCTATCATAGCTGTAGTTGAAATTTTATTATCACCATATTGCAAAGTTATGGGCACCACCAAATGAGGATGTTGAGTCATCATACCCTCTTCACCCTGAGCCAGAGAAAACAAGGGTTGTGTGACAGAATCCAGTTGGTCTGAAATCTGGGATTGGTGTTGAATCTGTGCACCCTCAGCAGTCATAGCTATTGTTCTTTTAGACTTGCTGGGGCAATTGATGACATAATGCCCTGCACTACCACAATACAGGCATAAATTGTGAGTGCGTCGCCACTGTTTTTCTTCATTGGATAATGACCCTCTTATTAGATCTACCTGCATAGCCTCAGGTTCAGAGTCCGTAGGTGTTTGTGGGGTCGGAGTAGAAATTCTTGAATAGAAAGTAGGAGTAGCACTTGGTTTAAAAGAGCCCTGTCTTTCCAATCTTCTTTCTGAAAGTCTCCGATCAATACGGATAGCCAACCGCACAAATGCATCAAACTCAACAGGAAGATCAACACGAGCTAGCTCATCTTTTATAGCTTCTGAGAGACCCCTTCTGAAGTGGAACCTCTGGGCTGATTGGTTCCAAGTAGTATCAGCAACCCACTGTCTGAATTCAGCAGCATATTCAGCCACAGAGCGCCTCCCTTGTTGTAAATGAAGGAGAGTGGCTTCTGCTGTAGCACAGCGATTGGGGTCATCAAAAACTAGGCACATGGCCTCCAGAAAGTCTTTTAAATTTCCCAAGACTGGACTGTCCTGTTCCAGAAAAGGGGAGCCCCAAGCCAGGGCTTCATCTTTGAATAGGGAGAAAATAAATCCCACCTTCTCTCTTTCAGATGGAAAACGGTTAGGTAACATCATGAAATGCAAACGGCATTGATTTAGGAAACCCCTAAATTTTTTGCGGTCTCCTCCAAATTTTTCTGGTAGAGGCAAGCGGGCATCTTGTGCAGGTGTAACAGTAGTAGCAGCAGCAGCCGCAACATCATGTGCCCTGTAGCTGGTAAGCTCACTATGCATTGATCGAACTTCATTTTGCAGTTCAGCTACCTGATCTTGCAGCACTTGAATGGTCTGTGCCTGGGTCTGCATAGTTCTTGCATTATAAGCAACCTGCTGGGCCAATGCAGAATCTGATCCGACGGTCTCCATGAATGGGCCAGATTATTCTGTAATGATATTGATGTTACAAAGTGTTGGAGTCCAGTAGCCAGATCAGCAATGTTTTCTGCCAGAGGTAGCCACTCGTTACCCAGGTGGTTGAGCCCCTGAGCCTTGAGTGGCCTTCTGGTCTTAAGCAGAGATGGGAAACTGGAACAGAGAGATGGTTATCGTAGTGAGGCAAGCCGAGGTCAGTGGGAAGGAGAAGCAGCAAAATCAAAAACGGTCCAAAATCAGCAACACGTAGGAGAAACAGGAACAAGCTTGATTAGAGAGTACAGGAACCACAATAATCTGGCAAAGGTACAGAGACAGGAAGTGGCTTTTATAGGCCAAGAACCAGACACATGACCAGACACAGCTGAAGAGACTTGTCACTGATACCAATGCTGTAGAGTCAAGGTTACCAGATCTCAGGTACATTTACAAAAGGCAGGCTGGTGTACTGGTAAGGAAGCGGTTTAGCAGCATGTAAACCAGGGTTCGAAACCCAGCAGAGTCAGTTCCTCACAAACAGAATGCAAATATAGGATCGTGGAGTAGTTGGACACACCTGTGAAATTCTCCCTGAAAAATAAATGCACTTAATGAGAAAGAAGAAAATTAAACATGCAACACAAAAACTAGCTTGAACAAGTGCCTTGGTCCGTAAGGTGTTACGAAATCACTGACAAACAAGCAAGTTACAATATAGGAAAGGAAACAAACAATCAAACATTCTGATTAACAATTCAGTTATTTTAATGTGGGGTCAAAAAATACACTATATTAAGGCAACAGCCTGATTCCTTCCACCTCTTTAGAAACGCCACATGCAATTTAGAAATTAGTAAAGATCTTCAGACTCAAAGATATCCCACATAGAATCTTCAATAATCGGAACAGGAGAAGATATTGGAAACTTGATTGTAGAGCTATGATTATAAGTCATGGAGCAACAATTCCAATGAACTATCTTCTTAAGCTGGAAAACATAAAACAGAGATATTATAAAGGAAGGACCAGAATAAGGAGGATAATATTTGCCTCCTGTCTTTAATGAAATTGCCATTTTTAGGACACTACATTACAAAGACCTGGAACTCAGAAGACCAATCAGCTGCCCTACAAAATATCCTGTAATTTAACACTGGTTTCATAACCCTTAGAGACCATAACTCCCCTACATAACTGGGCTCCAAGCTTAGAATATCTATTCTACCCCTTTCCAATCTAACCCATCTAGCAAGCATAGTGATTACCGTATTTATCGGCGTATAACACGCACTTTTTCTCCCTGAAAATAGGGGGCAAATGATGTGTGCGTGTTATACGCCGATATAATATTAAGGACCCATAGTCAGGGCCAGCCCTTTAAATGCTGCAGCCGCCTGAGCGCTCTGTAAAGAGCCTCAGGCAGCTGCAGCACAGCTTCTTCCCTCCCCTCCACTGTAGCGTGGCCAAGCTGCTCTCCGGTCCGCGGTGCCCGGCCGGAGTGATAGGAAGGTGCACGCTCAGTGTGCACTTCCTGTCAGTCCGGCCGGTTACAGGAAACAGAAACTCAGCGCAGAACAGGAGTTTCTGTTTCCTGTAACCGGCCGGACTGACAGGAAATGCACACTGAGCGTGCACCTTTCTATCACTCCGGCCGGGCACCGCGGACCGGAGAGCAGCTCGGCCACGCTACAGGGGAGGAGAGGAGAGTAAGTGAAGGAGGGGGGCAGGACTAAGTGAAGGAGGGGAGGAGGACTAAGTGAAGGAGGAGGGGGAGGACTAAGTGAAGGAGGAGGGAGGACTAAGTGAAGGAGGAGGGGGAGGACTAAGTGAAGGAGGGGGGGAGGACTAAGTGAAGGAGGGGGGGAGGACTAAGTGAAGGAGGAGGGGGAGGACTAAGTGAAGGAGTTCTTTATTTGAAATGTAAGTTTTTTTTCCTGAAATTTCCTTCTTAAAATGAGGTGCGTGTTATATGCCTGTGCGTGTTATACGCCGATAAATACGGTAAATTGTATGAAAGGTAAAACTATATGAAATTAGCAATTGTGGTCCCCCATGCTTCTGAGAGCTTTTGTTTTGCTGCCATGTACTTTCAAACTAGTGGCATAACTAATGTAGGGAGGGCCCTCGTGCAAGGAACTCTTTTAGGCCCTCCAGTGCACGGGTGGCCAAAAGGTAGAATCCCATCTGTTGTACATCTCGCATGCCAGATGGGAATCTACCATTTGACCCTCATGACAGGTTTTTATTTGTGGGCAGTTTTTATGTATATGAATATATATGCATATTTTTGTATGGAGTGTGTGGGGTCTAGTTGTGTATAGTTTTGGCATTTGATTACAGTTGTGGTGTTTTTTGTACGAGGTGTTGGTATTTGAATGAAGGGGTGTCGTTTTTGTGTTTTAATGTAGGGGTGTGTTTGTTTACAATGTTGGTATTTTAATACAGGGGTATGTTTGTATATAGTGTTTGTGTTTATGTGCAACAGTGTGTTTGTATGTAGTGTTGGCGTTTGCAGGGGTGTGTTTGTATGTAGTGTTGATGTTTGAACTCTAGGATATATGTACACATACATATGTGTGACTACATACTAACACACAGATACACATACACACTGATACATACATATACCCGCACTGACACACACAGATACAATGACACACACAGATACACAAACATATACCCACACTGCAACACACTGGCACTCACAGAGGCACACTGGCACACACACAGACACACACTGGCACACATGCATCTTATTTGGAAAGAATTATAGCCTTAACTAAGACCATCATTTCCTCTGCCCTAATGAATAAAATACAGAAGACGCAAATCCATGCACCTCATGACAAACCCAAAGACAAGTTCTATATCTATCCTGTGTACAAGCAAAGTATCTTGTGTATTTACCTTGATATCAAAGCAGCAGGTTATATGGGGAAAAACTGTAGAACTTATTTAAAGTGTTTCTTATTGGCTTTCTCTTAGAAGTAACGTAAAAAATATATCTTCGGACTTGTACTGTATGTATTCAAGCCAAATCATCCCACCAAGTACCTTGTGGCCTACTACAACATTTCCCTGTACCACATTTTCCTTAGTCACAACATTCCATTGATTTTATTGATGATTAGCCACCCTTATAAGGCCAAAATGTTATCTTGGTTGTAGTAGACCACTTTTCTAAAATGACACATTTCATACCCTACCTAAAATACAAATCTTGCCCCCAATGCTGTACCATACCTTTGGAAAAAGAAGAACCCGTCAAAAGCAAATTAATTATGTGTCCACAAAAAAGATAAATTGTCGGCATATATTCATATAAATGCATTAAACATTGTGAAAAGTCTTGCAAGAAAGGTGTAAAACAGAAAATTTACACCATACTCACCGATATTTTAATTTACCAGATATAGGCCATGGCACCACTACAGATGGGTATAGCTCCTCCCACTCTTCAACTGGACAAGAAACACCTCCTAATAAAAGATAGACTCCCTCCCCTGTCTCCCCAGTCTTAGTTCAAAGCTATGAATAACAAAAATATTTTTTTTAAAGGGTGGAACCGTAGTGCTGCCATAGCCTATATCCGGGAAATGAAAATATCGGTGAGTATGGCGTAAAGTTTCTGTTTTCCTGGATGTATCCATGGCAGCACTGCAGATGGGTTATACCCAAGCTGAAAGGTAGAAGGGATGAAAATAAAACCAGAACATTGAATTTTAATGCCAACAAAATTCTTTATTTACAAAATAATTATAAAGCGGCACACTTCTACCAAATTCAGAAGTAGAGGACCTGGCCACCATGTTGCTGCTGAACAAATGCAGTCTGGAGAATTATTGGCTGCAGCCAGGGCTGGTGCAAGGATTTTTGCCGCCCTAGGCAAAATAAAAATTTGATGCCCCCTCCCCCCCCTCCATGTGACATCACAATGCCCCACCCATATGATCTGCCCCGTGTGACATACAATGCCCCACCCATATGATCTGCCCCGTGTGACATACAATGCCCCACCCATATGATCTGCCATATGAACTAACACCAGTGCTGCACACACTGTGTGTTTACATTAAAAAGCCTGCAGGGGCAGGCTATAGACACCGGAACCACTTCATTAAGCTGCAGTGGTTCTGGGGACTATAGTGTCCCTTTAATGTGAGGTAAATTAGAGATTAGTGCCACTAATAATATACTAAATTGCCTACTTACAACCAGATGAGGATGGTGATGGGCTCTGGCTGCAGTCTGGTTCCACTGGTCTGGTGTAGAACAGGCTCTCTGGCGGCTGTTTGTAACTGTGGTCACAAAATTCAATGTGCTGAGAGAACGGGAAGCAGCTCCATTTTTTGGGGCGCCTTACACAGCTCAAGGTCTAGGCCCCCAGGGCCTGACAGTGAATATGCCCATAAGGCCCACCCATAAGTCCACCTACATGTTCCATCCATGAGTTCGCTCACAGGGAGTGGAGTGTGTAGGGATGTGTTATGTGTTATTGGAGAGGATCTAATGTGCTTATGGAATGTAGGGTATAGGGAAACCAGTTTGTGTAGGTGATGCAGTGTGTTTGTGTGTAGTGGAAGCAGTGTGTTTGTGTGTAAGGGATGTATTGTGTGTTTCTGGTTGTGTGTAAGGGATGCATTGTATGGATTTGTGTTTGTATGCATAAGGGATGCAAGGTGTGTGTCTGTAAGTGTGTGCATTCAGTGTGTGTAAGAAATGCATTGTGTTTCTGTGTGTATGTAAGAGAAGCAGTGTGTGTGTTTGCATGTGTGTGTAAGGGATGCATTGTGTGTTTCTGTGTATGTCTGCAAAGGATGCATTGTCTTTGTGTGTAAGGGTTGCATTGTGTGTGTGTGTGTAATGGATGCATTGTGTGTTTCTCTGTGTGTAAGGGAAGCATGTTGTGTTTCTGTGTGTGTAGGGATGCATTGTGTGTTTGTGCGTAGTGTGAAAGAGTTCCCTGTCCTGCCCCCTGTCCTATAGAGCTCTCCCTTCTGTCCCTTAGAGCTCTCCCCTGCCCCTTAGTGGTCTCTCCTCACCCCCCACCCTCCCATAACGGTCTCTTCTCACACCCACCCACCCTCCCTCCCTGTGTCTTCTTCACCTCCCCCCTCCCTGTGTTCTCCTCACCCCCCTTCCATTTTACTTCTCACCTCCCCCCTCCCTGTGTTCTCCTCATCTCACCTTCTCCTCACCCCCGTGTTCTTCTTACTCCCCTTCCCCCTGTTTTCATCTTACTCCCCCCTTCTTCTTACTCTCCCTCCCCCCTCTTCTTCTTACTCCCCTTCCCCCTCTTCTTCTTTCTCCCCCTACCTCCCCTCTTCTTCTTACTCCCCCCTACCTCCCCTCTTCTTCTTACTCCCCCTCCCCCTTCTTCTTGCTCCACCCCCTCCCCTCCTCTTCTCAATCCCACCCTTCCATTGTTCTTCTCACTCCCCCCTCCCATTGTTCTTCTTACCTCCCCCCTCCCCATGTTCTCCTCATCTCACCTTCTCCTCACCCCCCCCTGTGTTCTTCTTACTCCCCCTCCCCTGTTTTCGTCTTACTCCCCTCCTACTTCTTACTATCCCCCCTCTTCTTCCCTCTCTTCTTACTCCCCCCTCCCTCCACTCTTCTTCTTACTCCCCCCCTTCTTCTTACTCCACCCCTCCCCTCTCTTCTCCCTCCCCCTCCCATTGTTCATCTCACTCCCTCCCTCCCATTGTTCTTCTTATCTCCCCCTCCCTGTGTTCTCCTCATCTCACCTTCTCCTCACCCCTCCCTGTGTTCTTATTACTCCCCCTCCCCCTGTTTTCATCTTACTCCCCTCCTTCTTCTTACTCCCCCTCCCCCCTCTTCTTCTTACTCCCCCTTCCTTTCCTCTTCTTCTTACTCCCCCCTCCCTCCACTCTTCTTCTTACTCCCCCTCCCCCTTCTTCTTACTCCACCCCTCCCCCCTCTTCTCACTCCCCCTCCCATTGTTCTTACCTCCCCCCTCCCCGTGTTCTCCTCATCTCACCTTCTCCTCACCCCCTCCCTGTGTTCTTCTTACTCCCCCTACCCCTGTTTTCAGCTTACTCCCCCTCCCCCTTCTTCTTGCTCCACCCCCTCTCCCCTTCTTCTCACTCTCCCCTCCCATTGTTCTTCTCACCTCCCCCCTCCCCGTGTCCTCCTCATCTCACCTTCTCCTCACCCCCTCCCTGTGTTCTTCTTACTCCCCCTCCCCCTGTTTTGTCTTACTCCCCTCCTTCTTCTTACTATCCCTCCCCCTCTTCTTCTTACTCCCCCCTTCTTCTTACTCTCCCCCTCTTCTTCTTACTCCCCCTCCCCTCCTCTTCTTCTTACTCCCCCTCCCTCCCCTTCTTACTCCCCCTCCCTTTCCTCTTCTTCTTACTCCCCCTCCCCTTCTTACTCCCCCCCCTTCTCACTCCCCCTCCTTTTGTTCTTCTCACTCCCCCCATTGTCCTTCTCACCTCCCCCTCCCAGTGTTCTCCTCATCTCACCTTCTCCTCACCCCCCCTCCCTGTGTTCTTCTTACTCCCCCTCCCCCTGTTTTTGTTTTACTCCCCCCTTCTTCTTACTCTACCTCCCCCATCATTTTCTTGCTCCCCCTCCCCCCTCTTTTTCTTACTCCCCCTCCCTGCCCTTCTAACTCCCCCTCCCTCCCCTCTTCTTCTTACTCCCCCTCCCCCTTCTTCTTACTCCCCCCTCCCCCCTCTTCTTACTCCACCCCCTCCTTCCTACCCCTCCCTCCCTGTGTTCTCTTCACCTCCCCTGTAGCCTGGCCGAGCTCCTCTCCGGTCCGCGGTACAGGAGTTTCTGTTTCCTGTACCCGGCCGGACTTACAGGAAGTGCACACTGAGTGTGCACTTCCTATCAGTCCGGAAGGGTCGCGGACCAGAGAGGAGAGAGGCCCCCGCTACAGGAAGGGGGGGTGAGGAGAGAGGCAGTGCGGCAGCCGCCTGAGGCTCTCTATAGAGCGCTCAGACGGCTGCAGCATTTAAAGGGACAGCGATGGGGGCGCAGGGCGCCCCCTCCTATATGGCACTCTAGGCGGCTGCATAGTTCGCCTTATAGGAAGCGCCGGCCCTGGCTGCAGCTGCCCATGAAGAGACCAACGATCTTGTGGAATGGGCTCAAAGGCCCGTTGGAACTGGAACACCCAAAGCTATGTAAGCCTTAGAAATGGCTGAGATTATCCATTGGCAAATGCAGGAGGAAGAGGCAGATTGACCTCTTTTATATCCTGAAGGAATGATGAACAAGCTAGCTGAGTTCCTTATTTCCACCGTACGGTTCAGGTAAGATGATACACAATGAACCGAATCCAGACAATGTATTTTCTCTTCTTCCTCAGAAGAAGGGTGTGGAAAAAAGGCTGGTAGAACGATATCCTGGTTCGTATGAAATGAGGATACTACTTTAGGACGAAAGGTAGGAACAGTCCGAAGGATGACTCGGTCTTCTTGTAAAATTAGAAATGGGGAATCTCAAGAAAGTGCACCCAGTTCTGAGATTCTTCTTCATGAGGTAAGTGCCACCAGAAGAACTGTTTTGATTGTCAGAAATATTTTCCAATGGTTCGAATGGAGCACCAGACAAAGCCTGCAAAACCAAAGGCAAGACCCAAGGAGGGGAGCAAGAGTTCAATGGAGGGTGTAGTTTTAGGATAGCTTGACAAAATCTTCCCACATCAGGATCAAATGCCAATTTTGTATCTAATAGAGCAGAAAGAGCTGAAATCTGTACCATTAATGAACTAAGGCTTAGACCTTTGTCAAATCCATCTTGTAAAAATTGCAAAATGTCACTGATACTGGGTGACAAAGGAGATATTTTTTTTAAATTCTTTATTTTGTTTGTGCATGTGATTAACAAATGGGTTTGCTTTGCCACAACAACAGAAGCAAACTAAACGATGTACACACGGTATTAACGGTATGGCATTGAAGACATTGCACATTTTTATATTTAGTTTGCAGGATGAGCATGCGTGTCATAGCATTGTGCGGTACATGGTGAGCAAGAAAATTAGGTTATAACTAGTCATGCGATGTAAAACTCGTGACAATGCGTTCTGGCTATTAACATCAATTTCGAACTTAACTTGAGTGAAAGGTAATCTTGTATAGCTCGGTGCATGAGAAAAAGTAAACCGTAAAAACAAGGAAGCAATACAGGTAGCCAGCATCCCTGCCCACATTAAGCTGCCTAGCACAATCCCCCGGCTTGGCACCCGCCCTTCATGGTTTGTGGCGTGATAGAGTGTGCATAAAAGACATTAGTCCTATACACTAGCTATGGTATGGCTTGCTGATCATGAGAGTAGTGAGTGGAAGCATGGTTCCATTAGGTGACATATAATGTGTAAGTAGTTGTTTAAACCCCTGAAAGCAGGCCTAACATTTCTCTGCTTATTGGGTCTAGATAGGGGAGAGAAAGATAAAGCATTGGACAAAGGAGATATTTTATTGCCCATACTCCAGTTACAAAAGATGTCCCATATCCGATAGTAGGCTTAAGAAGTCGACCTCTTCCTTGCGTTTAGAAGGGTACTGATCACGGATGTAGAGAAGCCTTTACTTGAGAGGCATTGCCTTTCAATTTCCAAGCCATCAATCTCAGAGACTAAATATCTATTTACCACCACAAGACCCCTTTGTGACATTAGAAAGGGTGTTACATAGAGTTACATAGATGTATCAGGTTTTCAAACCCCTATAGCAGAAAAGACGGCTCATAGGAGAAATAGGACATTACAAGCCGTCACAGAGCGCACCCAGGCCACTGAAACAGATGTGCTCGCTCTGCAACAAGGCCTCAAGGCAATAGGCGACAGGGTACAACAGCTACAAATGGCCCAAAACTACACCAACAGACAAGTGAACATCCTAGACGACAGGGGCCGGAGAAAAAACATAAAGATAAGAGGGGTTCTGGAAACCACCCCCCTGGAAGAACTGCGCACAGACCCCGCACCCCTGGGTGGCATTTGTATCCAGAGGAGCCGTACAAACTTAAAGGACCACTCTAGTGCCAGGAAAACATACTCGTTTTCCTTGTACTAGAGTGCCCTGCGGGTGCCCCCACCCGCGGGACCCCCTCCCGCCCGGCTCTGGAAAGGGGAAAGGGGTTAAATCTTACCTTTTTCCAGCGCTGGGCGGAGAGCTCTCCTCCTCCGATCCGCCTCTTCTCCTCCCCGTCGGCTGAATGCGCACGCGCGGCAAGAGCTGCGCGCGCATTCAGCTGGTCACATAGGAAAGCATTCATAATGCTTTCCTATGGACGCTGGCGTGCTCTCACTGTGAAAATCACAGTGAGAAGCACGCAAGCGCCTCTAGCGGCTGTCAATGAGACAGCCACTAGAGGACATAGGGGGAAGGCTTAACCCATTCATAAACATAGCAGTTTCTCTGAAACTGCTATGTTTATGAAAAAATGGGTTAACCCTAGAAGGACCTGGCACCCAGACCACCTCATTAAGCTGAAGTGGTCTGGGTGCCTAGAGTGGTCCTTTAAACAAGGTGAATGGGAGGTGTGTAGGGAAGAGACGACATTCAGGAACTGACCGCCATACTCAATGATACCCAACACTAGAAAATTTCAGATCAACCTAAATAGAGCTGCATGCACCCCTCCCTTCTCTCCCTCTCTCTCCTCCTGTCGCGCACACCTTCCCCCCCCCTTCTCTTTGTCTGTTGACCCAAGTTCAAACCGTTAAAAATACTGGATCAACATGTGACAACACTTTGAAAAAGACAACAGGGCAGTGGACAACCTTGCGTTAACATTGGAGATCAGGCACAGGGTACTGAGACATATAGCTCCCCCGTGAGGTTTTTAAACAAGCACCACTCAGAAGTAACATGTGACTAGGGGATACGAGCAGAATAAGCTACATCAATTACGAATAGCAGAGCGTCGGGGTGATACCCCAGACATGCCTCTCAGACATAACCCTTTGAGGACACCGAGACTGAACTGACCTCTGTTGTACGTACAGTTAACCACGCTATTACCTCTTGTTACTTTTCGATAGTCCTGTACAACTACACACTAATTTTGAGACTTGTTACGGCTGACTTGTTATGTAACCATAGGAAAAGCAAAAGAAAAAAAGAAAATACAGAATAATAAAAAAATAAAGATTGTCAAAAAAAAAAAATGTCCTGAAACATATCAACAAACTTCTAAAGAAATTTCGAACTATCTTTCTAACATTCAAATTCCTAGTAATAATGCAAGTCAGATGCAAGCTTTACAAGAGCCTATAACAGAAAAAGAGTTATTACAAGCTGTTAAAACTATGCCACAGGGAAGATCACCAGATCCATATGGGTATGGAGCTTTATATTGTGAATCCTTGTGTAGAAGTCAATGGAGCAAATATAAGAGAAAAAACAAAATGGGACAGGAATACATATATAGTTTAGTATATCTAAAAAAAAAGCAGAGACAAAATACAAAGAAAAATATTACTCTCACACTTTTCTGGAGCTAAATATCAGCTCCAGATCACAGCGTATGGATGGTACAATCCCCGTCTGTGGATGTATGGATGGTCCTGATCCCCTCTGGTATCGTATCTTTATACCAATAACCGACGTGGTGCATCCAGTGCTATGCGGATAATATAAAAGAACAAAAGCAAGGAGACATATTCACAATGGATGAGCAGATAGGGATTGCTCAGTCCTTAAAAGCGTAGGTGAGTTATCCCACAAATATGGCGCCGCGATCCGTACCACGTGGTCAGCACAGACCGCATTGCCATAGCAACCCGACATAGCTGTAGCACTACCCTACATAAATATAAATATGGAAAGCCCTGTCATATGACTTTCTAGTATTGTTGGACAAAGCTAATTGTGAAAGGAGTCTGCCATGCGTTAACAGATCTCCGAATCCAATGTCATGTCCTGCCATGACGGAGCCGGGGTATCCACCAGGGCTGCCATTGGTAATGCTTTGTGGAATTCCTGAAATTGAGAGCGAGACAAATGATCAGCTGCTACGTTCTGAACGCCAGGAATATGCACACATACTAGGAAGAAGTTATAGTTAGCTGCCAGTCAGGTCAATCTCCTCAGAAAGATCATAATGATCAGAGATTTAGAACAACCTTTGTTAATTACATGGCAGGTGGCTAAATTGTCAGAAAAACATCTCACCGCCTGACCTGACCAAGCTGTTCACCATGCTACTGCAGCAGCTACGATAGGATAGAGCTCAAACAGGGCAGAAGTGGTACATTATACACTTCTCTAGGCCAGACCCCCCAAAGCCAATTATCACCAAAAATAGCCACAAAGCGTTGAGGGCCCACGACAAGGTCGCGAAGGTCAACCAACCCACTGTTACTGCAGCTTCGGGACAGTAAGTAGAAGCGACCGGAGGAGAGAGGAAATATCCCGGAGGCCTTTGGACAGCTGGATTCTCGAACCAGGCACTCCAAGAGCAGGTAAGTTAACCACGAGGAAAGGTAAGAAAAAAATGGCGATCTGCTGAAGCTGGAAGTCCAGGTATGTAAATCACCAGACAAACGGTAATGAGAAGTAGTCCTTAAGTAGGGAAATCATGCCCCTCCCACAACTACAGGCCCAGCCTTCCATATATCAAAATGTGATGGCACTCATGTAGAAATTAAAAAAATATATATTTTCACATATGGTGCCTGGGTGCTCTAATAAAGGCAATATACACCGATGAGCCACAACATTAAAACAACCTACCTAATGTCATGTAGGTACCCCTCCTGCTGCCAAAACAGCTCTGATGCTTCGAGACATGGACTCCGCAAGACCTTAGAACGTGTCCTGTTGTATCTAGCAGTCCCTTTAAGTCCTGCAACTTGTGAGGTGGAGCCTCCATGAATTGGATTTGTTATTCCAGCACATACCACAGATGCTCAATCGGATTTTGATCTGGAGAATTTAGAGGCCAAGACAACACCTTGGACTCTTTGTCATGTTCCTCAAGTCATTCCTGAACTAGTTTTACAGTGTGGCAGGGTGCAATATCTAACTGAAAGAGTCTACTACCATCAGGGAACACCATTACCATCAAGGGGTGTACGTTGTCTGCAACAATCTCTAGGTAGGTGATACATGTCAAAGTAACATCCAGGTGAATGCCAGGACACATGGTTTCAAAGGAGAACGTTGCACAGAGCTTAACATTGCCTCCACTGGCCTGCGTTCTTCCCATGGTGCATCCTGCTGCCATCTCTTCCCCAGGTAAACAACGCACACATGCCCGGCTATTCACCTGATCTAAATGAAAACTTGATTCATCAGACCAGGCAACCTTCTTCCATTGTTTCATGGCCCAGTACTGATGCTCAAGTACCCATTGAAAGTGCTTTCGATTGTGGACTGTGACTGGTCTGTGGCTATGCAGCCACATACACAGCAAACTGCAGTGCACTGTGTGTTCTGAGATCTTTCTCACAAAGCCAGCATTACGTTTTTCAGCTATTTTAGCTACCATAGCTTTTTTGTGTGATCGGACCAGGCAGAATAGCCTTCACACCCCACGTGCATCAATGAGCCTTGGGCACCCATGATCCTGATGCCGGTTCACTGGTTGTCCTACCTTGCACAACTTTTGGGTGGTACTAGCTACTGCTTACAGGGCTGGCACCACCTGTAAGGCGAACTAGGCAGCCGCCTAGGGCGCAACTTATCAGGGGGCGCAGGATCCCTGTCCCCAGTGCGCCTCCTCATGCTGCGCCGCCTGAGCGCTTTAACAAGCCCCAGGCGGCGCAGCACTGCTGCATGGAGGGCGGCCGGGTTTCAGTGACCGGCAGGAGGGAAGCGCAGAGCGCTCCCTCCTGCCGGTCTTTCCATGTAGCGTGGCCGGGTGGCGCGGAACCAGGGACAGGAACCTCTGTTTCCTGTACCCGGCCGCCGGCGGACTGAAGGGAAGCGCTCACTGAGTGAGCACTTCCTGTCAGTCCGCCGGCGGCCGGGTACAGGAAACAGAGGTTCCTGTCCCGGGTTCCGCGCCGCCCGGCCACGCTACATGGGCAGGAGGGGAGGGTAAGGACCACTATGGGAGGGGGGGGAATAACGGACCACTATGGGAGGGGGGGAATAACGGACCACTATGGGAGGAGGGGTGGGGGGGGAATAACGGACCACTATGGGAGGGGGGGTGGGGGGGAATAACGGACCACTATGGGGGGGGGGAATAACGGACCACTATGGGAGGGGGGGTGGGGGGGGAATAACGGACCACTAGGGGAGGGGGGGTGGGGGGGGGGAATAACGGACCACTAGGGGAGGGGGGGTGGGGGGGAATAACGGACCACTAGGGGAGGGGGGGTGGGGGGGGGAATAACGGACCACTAGGGGAGGGGGGTGGGGGGGGAATAACGGACCACTAGGGGAGGGGGGGTGGGGGGGAATAACGGACCACTAGGGGGGGGATAACGGACCACTAGGGGAGGGGGGGTGGGGGGGAATAATGGACCACTAGGGGAGGGGGGAGGGGAGGGGGGGAATAACGGACCACTAGGGGAGGGAGGGAGAGGGGGGGATAAGGACCACTGGGGGTGGGTAAGGACCAGGGGGGGGTGGATAAGGACCATGAGGGGGGGAAAGGACCACTAGGGGAGGGGAGGGAGGTAAGGACCACTGGGGGTGGGTAAGGACCAGGGGGGGGCTAAGGACCAGGGGAGTAAGGACCATGAGGGGGGGAAAGGACCACTAGGGGAGGAGAGGGAGGATAAGGACCACTAGGGGAGGGAGGGAGAGGGGGGGATAAGGACCACTAGGGGAGGGAGGGGTGGATAAGGACCACTGGGGTGGGTAAGGATCACTAGCGGAGGGGAGGGAGGATAAGGACCACTAGGGGAGGGAGGGAGAGGGGGGTAAGAACCACTGGGGGGGTGGGTAAGGACCACTAGGGGAGGGGAGAGTAAGGACCACTATAGGAGGGGGAGGAAGGACCACTAGGGGAGGGGAGGGAGGGTAAGGACTACTACGGGAGGGGAGGAGGGAGGAAGGACCACTAGGGGAGGGGTGAGTCAGGACCACTGGGGGAGGGGGGTGAAGGAACACAGGGGGAACGGGGGTGGGAAGGTAAGGACCACTGAGGGAGGAGGAGGGGAGGTCCACTAGGTGTTTGGAAGAGGGAGGACCACTAAGGGGGGGAAGGACCACCAAAGGGGGGTAAGGAGGGAGGACTACTAAGGAGAGGGAAGGAGGGTAAGGACCACTAAGGGGGGGGAGATTACCACTAAGGGGGTGGTGGGAGTAGGGGAAGGTCTACTAAGGGGTTTGAGAGAGGGAGGACCACTAAGGGGTTTGGGAGAGGGAGGACCACTAAGGGGTTTGGGAGAGGGGAGTGAGAAGACCACAGATGGACAGGGGGGACTGCAGAGGGACAGGGGGCCAAGGGAGAGCACTAAGTGAGACACACACACACAGAAACATACAATGCATTCCTACTCACACACAATACATCCCTTACGTTCTCTTACATAATTAATGCACCCCTTACAGACACACACTGCATTCAATTACATACACAGAAACAAACCTTGCACCCCTTACACACACACACACACACACACAGAAACATACAATGCATTCCTTACACGCAAACACACACTACATCCCATATAAACACACTACATCCCTTACACAAATTGCACACATAAAAAATCCCCAACTCATGGATGGCCCATGTAGGTGGATTTATGGGTGGGCATTGTAGGCGTATGCCCCCTGGGGGCCCAGACCTTGAGCTGTGTAAGGGGCCCTAAAAAATGGAGCTGCTTCCTGTTCGTTAATTGTTGTGAGCACTGTTAAAAACAGTCTCCAGAGAGCCTCTTCTACACCAGACCTGTGGAGCCAGACTGAGCCCATCATCAGCCTCTTGTCCTCATCTGGTGGTAAGTAGGCAATCCAATATATTATTAGTGGCACTAATCTCTAATTTACCTCACATTAAATGGATACTATAGTCACCAGAAGCACTACAGCATAATGTAGTGGTTCTGGTGTCTATAGCCTGTGCCTGTAGGCTTTTTAATGTAAACATACTGTCTTTTCAGATAAAAGACACTTTGTGAAGACTGGCGTTGGCCCATATGGCAGAGCATATGGGCGGGGCATTGTGATGTCACATGGTGGGCAGGACATATGGGGGGGGCGGCAAAATTGTTTTTGCCTAGGGCGGCAAAAATCCTTGCACCGGCCCTGACTGCTTACCGGGAACACCCCACAAGACTTGCCATATTGGAAATGCTCTGATCTAGCCATCACTATTTTTCCCTTTGCAAACTTATTGAGATTCTTTCGCTTGCCCATTTTTCCTGCTTACAACACATGGCATTCAAGAACTGAATTTTCACTTGCTGCATAATATATCCCACCCCTTAAAAGGTGCCATTGTAACAATATAATCAATGTTATTCACTTCACCTTTGAATAGTTTTCATGTTGTGGCTGATCAGTGCATGATCAGTATCCCAAAAATATTAGCACCCACAAGAGTTGTTGCAAAAATCAAAACATTTTGTTTATTCCATCTTAAAAAAAATTGGTAAGTCAGAGTTTCAGACATCACCTGGTCCTATGTATACTACAACACTAATGTAGATTTTTTTCCTGATAAACCACATCAAAACAATTACATGCAAAAGAAAAAAACTAAAAATGAAGTGGTTCAATATATTTCCTAATTTAGTACCAGAAAAGACATGTATTTGAATATTAGTTACTTATTAGATACTAAGTTAAAGGGACACTCTAGGCACCCAGACCACTTCTGCTCATTGGAGTGGTCTGGGTGCCAACTCCCACTACTCCTAACCCTGCAACTGTAATTATTGCAGTTTTTTATAAACTGCAATAATTACATTGCAGGGTTAACTCCACCTCTAGTGGCTGTCTATTAGACAGCCACTAGAGGACACTTCCTGGATTATAGCAAGGATTTTCCTTGCTAGAGCGTCGCTGGACGTCCTCACGCTGTGTGAGGACCTCCAGCGTCGCTCAAATCCCCATAGGAAAGCATTGAAATTAGTTTTCAATGCTTTCCTATGGGGAGACCTAATGCGCATGCGCGGCATTGCCGCGCATGCGCATAAGGTCTTTTCGGCCGGTGGGCGGGATCAGTCTCGCCCACCGGCCGACGGAAGCAGAGGGAGGAGCGGAGCAGAGGAGGAGACAGCGGCGAGGGACATCGCCGCTGCCTCAGGTAAGTGACTGAAGGGGTTTTCACCCCTTCAGTATCTGGGGATTGGTGGGTGGGAGGGAGAGGGACCCTCCAGTGCCCGGAAAACTGATTGTTTTCCGGGCACTGGAGTTTCCCTTTAATAAGAAACTAGCCCTTTTTATAACTAGCAGGTTCTTTGAAGAATCACTTCCAAAGACAGATTTATGAGTGAGTGTTGTTAAAGGGACACTCCAAGCACCCAGACCACTTCTGCCCATTGGAGTGGTCTGGGTGCCAACTCCCACTACCCTTAACCCTGCAAGTGTAATTATTGCAATTTTCATAAACTGCAATATTTACATTGCAGGGTTAAGTCCTCCTCTAGTGGCTGTCTACTTCATAGAACACAGAAAGTGTGCTTTAACGTTGCTGGACATCCTCACGCTATGTGAAGCATTATTCCATGGGTTCTCAAACTCTGCCCCCCCCCCCCCCCCCCAGGTGTTGCTGAACTACAACTCCCATGATTCTCTGGCTATCAATGTAATTCAAAGAATCATGGGAGTTGTAGTTCAGCAACATCTGGGGGGCCGGAGTTTGAGGACCCATGCATTTTTTAATACTTTCCTATGGGGAGTCTAGTGCGCGTTCGCGGCTGCGCATGCGCATTAGGTTGTCTCCCCTGCCGCCGGCCGAGCATGCTCAATAGGTCTCCATGTGGGCGGACCCTGAAGAACCCCTTCAGCAACATGGAATGGGGGGTGGGAGGGAGAGGGGACCTGCAGTGCCAGGAAAACGGTTTATTTTCCTGGCACTGGAGAGTCCCTTTAAGTAAATAAAATACTTTCTCTGGAAATATTATTTTATGCTAAGTGGTCTCAGTACGACTTTAACCCCTATGCTTTAATTACCTCGAGCATATTATTGGTAAATTACTCTCTCATGGATTGTTTTATATTGTTATGCAGTCTTAGCTGTTTACTTAGTATATGTATATGCTTAGTAAGAGAAACTAACGTTTTGGCATTACATAACACGTTTTAATGTCAACTCTTGGCAAGTTGCCTATTTACAAAAATATTTAGAAAACCTATATTGAGAGGTTGTTCAATGCAAATATGTGTATTATTGAATGTTCTTAAAGGGACACTGTAGGCACTATAACCATTTCATCTCTTTGAATTGATTATAGTGCCTGGAGTCCCCTGGCACTGTCCCTCCATTCAGTGTTAAACAATGTTCGAGCAGTTAAACACTAAATAAGGTTCACTGGACACCCACAGTGCGGCACCTTCTGAAAGTGTACCTAAGACAGAGATGACACACTTCCTTGTAGTCATACCCTTCATAACGTCATTGGGAGTTCTGATAGGCTAAAAGCAATCAGCCGACACTCTCAGCCAATCACAGCTGCCAACTGCTGCTCATGCTAATACCTCCTCATTTGCCAAAGCACCACAGAAGATGATGGGCTGCTGGGGACTGAAATTATGGCAACAGGCGACTCCAGACACTATAACCAGATTAATTAGATGAAGCAGAATATCATACTTTGAATAAAACTGAATACTACACATACCGATTATAGCCGCAAGAATTTCGGTCTTCAAAATGCTTGTACCGGTCATCAGCTTTCAGTATGCCAAGACAGCGCCAACAGAAATATTCATTACAACCAGTGCACAGCATCATATCGCAGCCTGCTATCTTCTGTAAGAGCAAACAAGCAAAGTTTATAAATACAGGGGGAAAAATACAGGAAAATGACACCAAAACATTTTGTAGTAATTAGAAAATCTCAGACAGCCCACTTTGTCTAAACTCGAGGATTCTTTTGTACATTTTATTATTAATCGTACAATTATTTTCATATAATCCCTTTAAGAATCTCCAGGCCTTTTTATGTCTGGTACCCTGTTTTCGTATCACATATGTCATGTCGTATGTTGTATGTCGTATGACCTATTTCATTTCTCATTATTACTGTGCACCTTTGTTTTCTTGTTATTTTGTTACTTTGAACCATAATTAATAAACACCGAATTACAGACAGACAAAAAAATATTCCATTCAAAAGGAACAGACAAGCTATTTTTGGTCTTGCTTTATAAATTTCAAGACCTATAGCAGGATAGGCATGACAAATGGAAATTTGCTGAACACTTATTCGAACGGTGTACAATATATCCAAAACGCGTTTCACTCTTGCAGAGCTTCTTCAATCAGCTGACTGAAGAAGCTCTGCAAGAGTGAAATGCTTTTTGGCTATATTCAGGAAATTTATAATTTATTTCATATTGTATTACTTATGTTTAAATTTAATTATTCAATAAACTTTTTTCATTTTTTAAAGTCCATTGCAGCCCCACGAATCTTTAAGGCACTGAAAAAGGTGAGCACTATACCTATTCCACTTTTTTATTATTTTCCTTTTTGACAGTCTACACATTGGTTCCCTTTCTTCCTTTAGTTTTTCTCCAAGAGAACTTTAAAGTGGACGAGAGGTGTGGTGCTGCTCTAAAAGCATAAAAGCCAAGTTACGGGCCAATATACATATGTAGGCTCCTTTAAATGTGAGTGATCCTACTTTTTAATAATTTATTTAGTTCACTTTTAAAAACCATCTGCACTATATTGTCTTTCTTTTTATCTTTTATATCTACCACAAGTTTAAGATTTTAACAAGATAACGTGGGGTTAGTTACCCTATGCACGATTATTTTTTACATTAAGGACTCTATTTAACCCCTTAAGGACCAAACTTCTGGAATAAAAGGGAATTGTGACGTGTCAGACATGTCATGTGTCCTTAAGGGGTTAAAGGGACACTATAGTCACCAAAACAACTACAGCTTATTGAATTTGTTCTGGTGAGTAGAATCATTCAGAAAACACTAAACACTGCATTTTCTCTGGAAAGACAGTGTTTACAGCAAAAAGCCTGGCTTTTTGCTGTAAACACTGTCTTTCCAGAGAAAATGCAGTGTTTAGTTTACAGCCTAGTGATAACTTCACTGGCCACTCCTTAGATGGCTGTTAGAGATCGTTCCTGGGTCATGGCTGCCTAAAATGCATCCAAACATTTAGTGTCTCCTCCCTCTGCATGCAGACGCTGAACTTTCCTCATAGAGATTCATTGATTCAATTCATCTCTATGAGGAGATGCTGATTGGCCAGGGCTGTGTTTGAATTGTGATGGCTCTGCCCCTGATCTGCCTCCTTGTCAGTCTCAGCCAATCCTATGGAGACGCACTGTGATTGGATCAGGCTACCACTTCTGATGATGTCAGCAGACTGCTTGCTGGTCTGAAGCAGACAGGGCAGAGCCAGCAGCTTCAGGCTTAAATACAAGTAAGATTTTGCTATATTTAGGGATGCATGAGGGGACCAGAGGGGCTGGATGGTGGTTTTAACACTATAGGGTCAGGAATACATGTTTGTGTTCCTGAACCTATAGTGTTCCTTTAAGGTGTAGGTTTGGGTGTGGATGAGAGGGTATTCCACACAACTGTATGGAACTGCAGTATTTTATTCAGTTACGAACTTTTTGTACCAACACCCCTCCCAAACGTTGTTTGAACTAATTCTAAAGGGTTAAGTGAAAAAGAATCATAATTTGATTTTCATACATTTCATAAATTTCTAAATCCTTGGATCAGTGCCTTGGCTGTCCAGTACATTTCCACTGCTGAGCTGTAACACTGCTGCTCAGGCAGGCCAAGCAGTGGTAATACCAAAAAGACAACATCTAACCGGTAACACCCCATTGCATGTTTAGTTAGAGAGAACCTGGGCTCCATTGCAAAGCTGCACAGGATTTAAAGATGCAAGGAAAAGCAGATGATTCTGAATATAATGTTTTAATGCAAATCGTAAAAGTCTGCACCAGGACCAAAAATCAGGTGAGGTATGTCAGTAAAACCTGGTCCTCCAATTGCTTTCCCTCAAAGAGCACATGTTTTTTGGGGACAGTGCTCAAGAAATCCATGAGCCAGGTTGTAATGGCACAGAAATGGAGCTGAGAGTTTTCTCCCTCGTGGTTACCTGGTAAGGTAGCAAGCTGTTCCTCACAGGGTTTTTCACAAAGTGTGAATTGTGGGGTGAATTCCATGGAATTAAAACATTTGGTACCAAAAAGTCAGACTTTTCCCATATTTGACCAGTTTAGTTACTTTGGTTTATACAGGGTAATTCACTAAGGTCAGCATAGGGTAAAACCATCCCGGTACTGTAATGGGTCATTCAAAATGCAAAATCCAGACATTGTTAAGGCTATTTAACAATATCCAGATTTTGCAGAGAGGAATGAGCCTGAACATGGTCCTGATTTCAGCCGGACCAAACACTGCCAGACAACCAAAATCTGGACCCTGATTTGGTATGTGCATGATCCTGATTACTAAAATTTGGGATGAATGCTTCAAATCTGGTCCCAGATACTAAAAATTGGAGCTATTTCCCTCAGGCAGAGCTAGCAGTTAACCTTGCAGCATCTGGCTAGCTCTTGGTAGCCAGCCACCACATTACAATTTAAAAAAAATAAAGAGAATTCAATTGATAGAAAAATTACATTTGTAATTTTATTTTTGTGGAGATTTTTTGTAAAGATATTTTATTGGTTCGTTAATCTGTTGTTAAAGAAAACCTTTACCGTAACCCTGAATTAGTCACAGTCTGGATAAGGTTTGAAAGACATATAAGAAACTTTTTTTCTTTCTGAAGTTAACCAGATAATTACAATGTATGGAATCTAATTAGTTAGGCAAATGTTGTATTGTACATTGTAAGATTGGTTGTAATATAAGAAGATAAAAACAAAAAATATGAAAACGCTGAGGACAAAAATCTTAGAAGTAGCTGATACCACTCTAGGCACAGTGAGCATGGGATCCACATCTGGGCTACCCATTTAACTTAGGGAGAGCGAAGCTAGTGCAACAAAAACAAAGAATATGAGAATTCTGAACGGACAAAAGCTTAGAGTAACTCAGTGGCTTGATCTTCAGTAAATCCCTGTTTAGGTCTCAAACTAGTTTTTGCTCACTTTTACCATAAAAGAAAGAACCAGTTCCAAGGCACATCAGACTGTTCCCACCAATAAGAGCAATATAAGAAGATATTTGTCAAACCATGATGCTATATGCACTGATTTGATTTTGATGTAAATATTTGATTATATATTACAGTAACTCTCATTCCGTTCCAATATAATTAGCACATAATTAATGATTTTTGTGCTCAGACTCACCGAGAAATGCCAGAGAAGAGGGATAGGTCCAAATGGTCTGCACCCATGGGAGGTGCAGACCACATGATTCATTCTCCAGACCACCATGGATCATCATGAATTCATGAGTCATGACTTAGATGCTTATGGCACCTTGTTGCAGAAGTTCAAGATTATCTATGGAAGAACCCGTTTTCTCATGGGATTATCCATAGACCCAATTTTTTTTCGTGCCAGAGTACATTGGTGACAATGGATACTGGCAGTTGAATCTACCAGGAGCTGATGAACCAGGGTGATACAAAGATGGTGGTGCTGAGGAGGGAGAACTTAAGGTATACATAACTCTCACCTCTGGCCACCATCATAAAAGTGGACATGTCACTTAAGTATGTATTTGCAAAAAAAATACAGTGGTTCTTCATTTTAACAAAACAAACAAACATCAAAAAAATAGTGCTAGCACTTCAAAGGACCTCAAAGTGATATTTTGGCACAGCCTACCTCTGTCCTAGGGTGTGTTTTTAAGTGACAGGGGGAAAGGAGACATAAGCATAGTTTTTCTTGCACTGATGCTTGTGCATGCAATATAAGTTAATATGGTGCTTGTATTTTCTCTTTAAAATGTCTAGAGAGTTAGAAAGTACTAACTAAGTTGCTGGCTCATCTTTATTCACATTCTTGTTTTATATATACTAACAGTCAGTTAAGGATAATCCCAGTGCATTGAAATATGCAGGCCTATATAACTTTCCTGTATATGAACTCCACATGTAGGACAAGGACTGGAGTTATTAGCTAGCCATTCTTTGCTCTTCAACTCAATTGCTGTTTTCTGCAAAAATTTCCTCCCATACTGTATCTCCAGAAATGTCCTTGTGGCACCATCTGCTTTCAGATATTCAGCACACACCTTGAGAAGTTTTTCTGAAACAATTGAGAAGAATTAAAAAACAAAATCAGTCAAAAAATAGGAAATGTTATCATTTGTTCACGACTAATATGTGAAGTTAGGTTTTTATATTTAAAATGTTGACCAACACTACATGGAGAGCCAGGCAATTCTTTTGATCAGCACACGGGCTGCAAATCCAAGCAAGATAGTGTTATAGCAATAGAATAAATAACTTGCCTCCTTTTAGTTTACATTTGGAGACTCCATGGTAGGTCATTTTGCAGAACATGCAGAATGCATATTGGCAATTGTGGCAAATAGTCATATTGCTCCCGGGCTCCTGCAAGACTGGTGTCCGACAACTTGGACGAGGACAGTATACAACATCTGGCATGAGATCCAAGCTGGATTGCAAGAGGAGACAGTCATAACGGCTGAACAACTCTTCTTCTACCAGTTCCTTTACCTACACGCAAAGAGGCAGAGGTGATTACTTCCATTATTCTATCTACGTATAAAATAAATAATCTAAATAATGACATTTCTCAGTGAAAAGTTCTACGTGTATAAAATGCATAGTATACGAAGACACCTGTTGGTTATGCTCATATTTACAATAGCCTGAATCCTGTTACTTCATGATGAGAGTCTCCCTTTTTTACATTTTTATTTTTTGTAAAAAACATTTTGTGTTACTATAGCACACTGCAGAAGACAATGGCAAACCAATATACAATAATGAAGTATTAGTTAAGAACTGTGGATCAAAATAGAACAGCATACTATAAAAGGTAACCGTGCAAGGTGTAATGGCAAACTATTCATGCTATAGCCATATAATGTGTCTGCATCAGGTATACATTTATAAGCAAATTGAGAAAGACATGCAGTTCCCCTCTATATGTATGCCAAGTATACATTTACAAGGTTGAGTTTTAAATGTTGAGGATTATAGCCAGATACAATATTCCATGTGTTGTACTTGCACGCCTTTTTAAAGCAATGCTATACAAGCCTCTTCAATTGAACGCTGCAACTTTAAGGCCCAATTTCCAAACCATCTCTGCAACAAGCCTCTGCAATTCTACTCAGCTCAAATGCTCAATTGGATTGAGTGCTGGGGAATTTGAAGGCCAAGGCAACAAATCAAACTCTTTGTCATGTTCCTCAAACCATTCCTGAACATTTTTTGCAGTGTGGCAGGAAGCATTATATTGTTAAAAGAGGCCACTGCCACCATAAAGGGGCATACATGGTCTGCAACAATCTCTAGGTAGGTGGTATGTGTCAAAATGACATCCACATGAAAGCAAGGACCCAAGGTTTCCCAGGAGAACATTGTCCAGAGCATAACACTGCTTCTACTAGTCCGCATCCTTCCCATAGTGAATACTGCTGCCACCTCTTCCCCATTGCGAGCAAAATGTTTTTCAGCTATTTGAGCTACAGCAGTATCAACGTGAGCGACCATGCCCCTGACGATGGCTCACCAGTTGTCCTTAATTGCCCCGCTTTTGGTCTGACCCAGTCGTTTAGCCATCACTATTTGGCCATTGTCAAAGTCAGTCAGAACTTTACGCTTGCCCATTTTTCCCACTTCCAACACACTAAATTCAAGAACTTGCTGCCTAATATATTCCTTGATAGGTGCCATTGTAACAGTATAAACAATGTTATTCACTTAACTTGACAGTGGTTTTAATGGTGTGGCTGATCGGTGTAATGGCGCCAATACCATAGAGTTGCATTTTATTGAATCTCCTGCAGCTCACAACCCACAGGACTACGATTGTACATTTACAGGCAGAAAAGATTGAGGATTGCAAGTGCATTATACTACAATCTACAAGGAACATACATGGTGTTGGTGGTTCCTTATTGCTTGATGCAAATAGGCTGTATGTTGCCCTGACTTTTAAGTTTGGCCTTTCCCAATTAACAAGACTGCTTTTGCACAGAGAGCCATAGTTACACATTTACCTGCATTCTGAGATGAGAAATTGGGCCTTATACGGTCATAACCATTGTATAGAGAATACTCTCTCCTTGACCCCCTTCAATCTGGCTTCCGCCCTCTCCACTCTACAGAGACTGCCCTTATCAAAGTCACTAACGACCTAATCGCAGCTAAATCCAAAGGCCACTACTCCATACTAATTCTTCTTGACCTCTCAGCGGCCTTTGACACCGTTGATCATGCTCTCCTTCTTCAAACTCTTCAATCGCTTGGTCTCTGTGACTCTGTCCTCTCGTGGTTTTCCTCTTATCTCTCCCAACGCTCATTCAGTGTCTCCTTTTCTAATGATACCTCATCCCCTCACCCTGTCTCAGTTGGAGTCCCCCAAGGCTCCGTCCTTGGTCCCCTTCTATTTTATCTTTATACTGCCTCTCTTGGCAAACTTATTACCTCTTTTGGATTCCACTACCACCTGTACGCTGATGACACCCAGCTATATCTCTCCTCCCCGGACCTCTCCCCTGCTGTCCTGCAACGTGTCACTGCTTGCCTTTCTTCCATCTCTGACTGGATGTCCTCCCACTTTCTGAAACTCAATCTCTCAAAAACTGAGCTCCTTGTCTTTCCTCCTCCTAATACTGATCCTCCTCTTTCGCTCTCCCTTCAAGTTTGTGGTGCCAACATCAGTCCATCCTTGCAAGCGCGCTGTCTTGGCGTCATACTTGACTCTGGTCTCACCTTTGAGCCTCACATCCAGCATGTTGCCAAATCCTGTAGATTCCATCTTAAAAACATAGCCCGCATCCGCCCCTTTCTTGCACCAGATACTGCCAAGGAGCTTGTCCATGCTCTAGTAATTTCCCGCATGGATTACTGTAACCCTCTCCTGATTGGTCTTCCCAAAAGCCGTACTGCACCCCTACAGTCCGTAATGAACGCTGCTGCTAGACTGATTTTCCTCTCTAGTCGTTTCTCTCACACCTCACCCCTCTGCCAGTCCTTACATTGGCTTCCTGTATGCTATAGGAGTCAATTCAAGGTACTAACTCACACCTATAAAGCACTGAACAACTCTAGCCCCTCTTATATCTCCTCACAGATCCATAGGTATGTCCCTTCTCGGTCTCTCCGCTCTGCCCGTGACCACCTCCTGTCCGTTGTCCGCACTCGTACGGCCAACTCGCGCTTGCAGGACTTCTCGCGGGCGGCTCCCTTCCTATGGAATAGCCTGCCTACCGCCATCAGACTCTCCCCTAGTCTTCAATTCTTTAAGAAGTGCCTTAAAACCCATCTCTTTAGGAAAGCTTATGGCCTCCAAGACTAACCAATACCTCACATACCTGTCTCTTGCCCTCTCCTAAAGGGCAGTCCACCTTATTTGATTGCAAATTCCTGTCCTAATGTGTTTTACACCCCACCTCCTATAGAATGTAAGCTCGATCGAGCAGGGTCCTCTTCAACCTATTGTTCCTGTAAGTTTATTTGTAATTGTCCTATTTATAGTTAAATCCCCTCTCATAATATTGTAAAGCGCTACGGAATCTGTTGGCGCTATATAAATGGCAATAATAATAATAATAATAATAATACTACATAAAAATACAATTTTAGTATTCTGGTTCTGATCTTTCAGAAGTTTACATGCAGCACAAAGGAAAATAACTGTGGCATGTGGTATATTAACCCCTTAAGGATAAAACATCTGGAATAAAAGGGAATCATGACATGTCCCACAAAGAAAACTTTGGGGTTACCTGAGCAGGTGTTGCTGTGGAGGAGCACTCTGGTTCTGGACAGTTCAGAGAGTGGACTTGGCCATCTTTGATTTGAATTTCGAAGTAATCCTTGAGGCAAATGTTGCAGTAGATATGATTGCAAAGTTTAAAATGTGTGCACTCGCTGCCCAGCTTTTCTGAGAAACAGATATTGCACATGTACAATTTGCCATCAAAGCATTTCTTTTGCTGAGACTCATTGAACTCCAAGATGCAATTTATCAGGGCAGACACAGACTCCACATCCTGTATGGCCCTCTTGTCACAGACCCCATCCTCTTGTGATTCTGCATTGCTGCAGAGATCGGTTTCCACAGGAGTTTTATTACAGTTCTGTGACACATTGGGACACACTTCAATCTCATAAGGTGATTGGATACTTAAGAATTCAAGCGTCTCCTTCTTTAGAAATTGAGTCCAAGTAAATATAACAACACATCCTGATTTTCTCTTCCAAAGTTCATCTAAGTGCTGGCAAAGTCTGGAAAGCTGAAATAAAGTAAAAACAATTAACCAATCAAAAGAAGGTGTGATGCATGCTGGAACATAGATTATTAAAATAAATAATATTTCTGATGCACCTTGGGGAATATGCTCTCATATGACTTTGGAATTATAATGGTATGTCACAGATCTTCCCTTTGACCAACTATTGTAATTCTACTCATTAAAATAATATATATATGTTTTCCCTACGCATGGTGGCACTCATGGTGGAAATAAACTTTACATTCTATAGCATTGTTACAGATTGCAGGTACATCTTTAACCTGCTTGGGTGTGAGCCACTTGCAGCTGAGTGTGAAATTTGGTGGCGAGGTTGATGGGTAATCTGAAGGAAGTTCAAAATTCAGCACAATTGGGGGTAGGTAAGATAGCGGGTCCTTAAAGTCCTCAATGAAGATGTTTTCTGCAGTGTTACCTGGAGAAGGGACAAAAGAGGGGGGGGGGAAGAAGGGGGGTTATTCACTAATCACCAAGTGTAGTATATGGAAAACCAAAGAAAAAAATGGGCAAAAATAGCTGAAGCTGCAGGCTACAATTCTCCTATTTTAGCCTCAAATTTGTAATTTGACCTTCAATTCACTATACCGTAATTTGGTGTAAATATAAAACCCCAGGCAGAAGTAAATGCTCTCTGGTCAAGCACTCCACCAAAGCACTGTCAATTGTGTCTTTATTAACATCAATGAGAACTTGGGTCATGATCTCAATCCAGAACAAACTTCTAAATACCAAGTTGATATTGTGGTTGAAGTAATATTAATGCTTGAATTTTACATAAAGATAAAAAACTAACAAGTACATTGGAATTTAGAAAGAACTTTTGGGATAAGTAAAACCTACACTCTTTTTAATATTATAATATTCTTCATTTAGAAAATTTATCATTTTTACAGACATATAACATTAGACACTTTTGTACCTATAATCATAAATCCCTTAGTACATCTTATATATTCATTGTAGTGCGTAATTTCCTTATTCTATTTCCATATTTATTATTTAACGTACAGGATAACTTTCTAATATTTTAACCGATTTTTGGAGATATGTTTCCCTCTGTGATTTGTTTTTAGTTGAAGAATTATTCAGCCAACTAATACCATTCTCAATTTTTAATTGGAGAATTAGTTGCGCTTTCCACTTAGTGTATGTTATATTAATTTGTTGTTTCCAATGTCTGACCACTAATATTTTTACTGACATAAAGCGGTTGATTGTAATATATTGTTGGACTTTCCTCATTGCCTATATATATATTGCCCCCCCCCCGCAGGTTAAAGTTATATAGCGCTCCACTAATAATTAATAGTTGGGAGTACTTTTTTAATATGAGCAAGGTGATATTTCTTCATGTCTTTCATTGCTTTCCATTTTTCATTAGAAATTGCTCATATGCAAAGTTACCTAGCTGTATTTTTAGCAAAATTATCATGAGTGAATTTTAGAATTAAGATTATCACATCATCGGTCCTATTTGGAAGATTTAATTTATTATCTTTATCTAATAATTTGGTTGCAGGTAATCTAATGGTAACATCAAAAATGGACAAATCTCAGTTGAATAACAATGGTATTTAAAATCTTATTGCAGACTATTATGTATTTGAATAATTAATATAGAACAGTGGAAGCATGCTTATTAAGGTGCCTTTCTTCAGCCACAAGAGTGCCATATGGGTAACCACTATGCATGTGCATTTGTACACACCAAACTTTTACACAGTGGCCGAACTACCACAGTCACGGGCATCTGCTGACGAGCCCTTCACTCCAGGGGGACCGGCCACCCTGCTGAACCCTGAGACCATAAACTGCCTGAAGGCGCCGAGATGAGCCCTCTCACAGGGGCCCAGGAGGTGGCCACAGTCACGGGCAGCTGCTGACGAGCCCTACACTCCAGGGGGACCGGCCACCCTGCTGAACCCTGAGACCATAAACCGCCTGAAGGCGCCGAGATGAGCCCTCTCACAGGGGCCCAGGAGGTGGCCATCTGGCCACCCCCCGAATCAGCACTTATCCAGTAAGGCAGAGTAGGCACCTGACATTTTATGTCGATATATACTGGAAGGGAGTAGGAGGACAGAATGCAGGCGGCGGTGGCGAGGGAGGCTGATATGGCAGTTCCACTCTCCTCTCTCGCAAACACTCACTTTTGATGGATATTTCAAAGTTAGATGGTAATTCGAGGCACACTTGGATTTCCCCTCCTTTTGAGGTTTCTGCTCTCCTGAATTCATCTTTTGGGAAAATATTAGCGAGAGCTAGTAATTCATCCTCATGTGCTTCCTGGTCTTCATCAGACATTGGTTAGCTTTACAGATTAGGAGAATAAAATAAAACATACTTTTATTATTGTTATGAACGTTCATACTCTGTGGTCCACACTCTAGCCATACAAATGGCTGTAAAGAAATGGGTTTCTGATCGGTAGATTTTTGACAAACAGCATAGCAGGCACAGCTTAGAAGATTTAAGCATTATTCATTAGTCGGTATTTTACCCCTGCACAACTTTATCCTGTACTTTTTTACCTTAGTGTGGCTCTGTCACTATCTGGGGTATTTGCATAATTTGCAAAGATCCTCGATGGTGACATTGTAGCTAAGGGTCCAATGGCCATGGGGGATAGATTTTACTTACCTGAACCTGTCCCTCAAGTACGCGGCCATCCTCTTCAGCTCCTGGTGCATCAGTGTCAGAGCAGTCAGAGCAGACATCAGAGCAGTAATATCATGCAAGAGTACAGCTTTGAGGTCTCTGGAAAATTCCGCAAGACCCCAGGATCCTCCATGGATAGAGTTTTTTTTTCCCCTATAGCCATCACTAGCGTCATCTGGGGGAAACGATAAACTTGACAAAAGGTAGTCCCTACTTTGTCTCAGTATATCTTTTGACTGGGTTGGAATTTTAGTGAAAATATAATGGAGTATTGCAGTTTCTTGTAAAACCTTTTTAATAAAAAAAAAAAAGTAAATAAGAAATTTGCAGTGACAAGCTTTTAGGAGTTCCTACCTTTATTAAATCTAAAACATTTTTGCCCACATTGAAACAAGCCAAGATCGCTGTAATTCAGAGGTTATAGCAGCAAATAATTATATAAATAAATCCAGAGTCTCGTAAATCTGTCCTGTGATGGGAGAATTGGGAAAAGAAAATGAGTTTAAGTGAGGAACAGCAAGTTAGGGAGGAAGAGAGGTAGCTGGTAGATATGTGCATTCATATAGAGACAAATTGAATTTCAGAATTAAGAAACTTTTGAATTTGGAAGCCTTCAAAAATACATAAAACTAAAATAATCAGAACATTTTCAGATCCATTCATTTTAATAAGGATAGTATATTGGCAACGTATCTAGTAACCAACTAAAACAGCAAAATTAAGTAAATGGCTCTTTTTCCTTCTTAAAGGACCACTATATTGCCAGGAAAACAAACTAGTTTTCCTGGCACTATAGGGTCTTTAGGTCCCCCCCACCCTCAGGGTCCCACTCCTGCTGAGCTGAAGAGGGCTGAAGGGGTTAAACACTTACCTTTCTCCAGCGCCTTGGCGCTGGGGAACTCTCCTCCTTCTGCCGACACCAGTGACTAATGCGCATTAGCGGCAAGAGCCGCGTGCGCATTCAAACAGTCCATAGGAAAGCATTTCTCAATTCTTTCCTATGGACGTCCAGTGTCTTCTCACTGTGATTTTCACAGTGAAAAGTGCGGAAGCACCTCTAGCGGTTGTCAGTGAGACAGCCACTAGAGGCTGGATTAACCCTAGTTTAAACATAGCAGTTTCTCTGAAACTGCTATGTTTACAGCTGCAGGGTTAACACTAGATGGACTTGGCACCCAGACCACTTCATTGAGCTGAAGTGGTCTGGGTGCCTATAGTGGTCCTTTAATTTTGACCTTCAAGCTGTTTACTAGATAGCTCACTAATTTTGAATCCTTACGTGGGATTTCCATATTAAGGGTTTATAAGCAGGGACTTATCTACAAAGCTACTGAAAGGACAAATAAAAAAAAAGGCTTTTCTTATATTTGCCATTTCAGCTGTTTAGTATATAGCTCCCTACACCCTGTTCCAAATTATTATGCAAATTCTATTTAAGTGTCAATTTTGTTTTTCAGTTTAACTCATAGATGGCATTGTGTCTCAGGGCTCTTTTGATCACTGAAAACAATCTCGGACACCTGTGATAATTAGATTGCCAGGTGAGCCCAATTTAAGGAAAAACTACTAAAGGAGGGTGTTCCACATTATTAAGCAGAGCACCATTTTCATGCAATATGGGGAAGAAAAAGGATCGCTCTGCTGCTGAAAAGAGTGATATAGTTCAATGCCTTGGACGAGGTATGAAAACATTAGATATTTCACAAAAACTTAAGCGTGATCATCGCACTATTAAGAGATTTGTGGCTGTTTCAGAGCACAGATGGGTTTGTGCAGATAAAGGCACATTGAGGAAGATTTCTGCCAGATCCATGCATCGGATCAAGAGAGCAGCTGCTAAAATACCATTACATAGCAGCAAACAGATATTTGAAGCTGCTGGTGCCTCTGGAGTCCCACGGACATCAAGGTGTAGAGTCCTCCAGAGTCTTGCAACTGTGCATAAACCTTCTATTCAGCCACCACTAACCAATGCTCACAAGCAGAAACAGCTGCATTGGGCAGAAAAATACATGAAGACTAATTTTCAAATAGTCCTGTTCACTGATGAGTGCCATGCAACCCAGGATGGTCCAGATGGATGGAGTAGTGGATGGTTGGTGGACGGCCACCCTGTTCCAACAAGGCTGCGATGTCAGCAAGGCGGTGGTGGAGTCATGTTTTGGGTCGGAATCATGGGAAGAGAGCTGGTCGACCCCTTTAGGGTTCCTGAAGGTGTAAAGATGACCTCTGCAAAGTATGTGGAATTTCTGACTGACCACTTTCTTCCCTGGTACAGACGGAAGAACTATGCTTGCCGTAATAAAATCATCTTCATGCATGACAATGCACCATCTCATGCTGCAAAGAATACCTCTGCATCATGGGCTGCTATGGGGATAAAAGGAGAGAAAGTCATGGTGTGGCCTCCATCCTCCCCTGACCTCAATTCTATTGAGAACCTTTGGAGCATCCTCAAGCAAAAGATCTATGAGGGGGGAAGGCAGTTTACATCCAAAAAGCAGCTCTGGGAGGCTATACATCTTGCAAACAAATTCAAGCAGAAACTGTCCAAACACTCACAAGTTCAATGGATGCAAGACTTGTGAAGCTGCTATCAAATAAGAGGTCCTATGTTAAAATGTAATGTGACCTGTTAAAATGTTTAAAAAGTTAAAATGTTGTTATAAGCTTGATTTAAATAGCTTTTGATTTCAGTAAATATGCTGCAAACACAACAAATGACAATTTTCAGTTCTTTACAACCTATAAAGTGCTTTGAAACTTACTGTGCGTAATAATTTGGAACAGTGCATTGTAAGTTTTTTATGTTTAAAAAAATACTGTTATCATTAGGAGGTTTGTTCAATAATTGTACTCTTAATAGTTGATAACATGAGAATTATGCTGACTGTTATTTACATCAATTATTTAGGTAAATTAGAAAAATATAATTTGCATAATAATTTGGAACAGGGTATAATTTGTTAGCATACCCTTACGTGGGATTGCCATCATTAAGGGTTCCAAATTAGGGACTTATCTACAAAGCTACTGAAATAGCAAACATAAGAAAAGAGCTTTTCTTGTTTTTTCACGTTCAGATGTTTAGTAGATAGTTTCCTATTAAGTACCGTTCTGTGGGATTGTCTATTTAACAGAGGCGCTCTTTAGTAGATTTAAAAAAAAAAAAAAATATTGATATGAGTCATGGAGAAGTAGTAAGCATGACAGTCACAGATGTCATATTTTAAAATAGCAGAATGTAGAATAGTGACCTATCTTAAGACATATCTTAAATTACATTTTTGTTTAGAACACAGAAAAAAAAGAATGTAACATAAAATCAAAACCAAACTAAATACTGTATGCTCTCTTTAACAAATCATGGGTATGAAGGCACAATAAATGAGGTCTGCAGTTTTGCTGTAATAAAGTTGATGCAACATCGGCTGGCAGCAAATTTGAAGTGATCTGAAGCTAAAATTAGGGTTAGGGTGAGGGTTTAAATCAGGGTTAGTTATGGAGTATTTTTTTTATTTACAGATTACTGACACCTAGGGAAAATAATACATTTAGAATTATGCCAGGGTTAATTTTAAGGTAATGTGTCCCTTAATTTTAAAACTTTGGCCTGTCACTGTACTATTAAAATTCAGAGTCTTCTTCAAGACCTTTTCTTCGAGACCTTTTGTAAGAGTTGTGAAATGGTCTCGAAGACAACACAAGCAATACAGTTTATCTTTTGAAATGTGGATGTGGAGCCCAATATGTGGGCAGAACCACTAGACCTGTGAAAATACGATTTTTAGAACATAGGAATAATATAAGAAAGAAAATTACCACCCACTCAGTTCCCTTACATTGCAATAGGTGCCCTAGTTTTAGTTTCCACAATTTTATTTGCACTCCGATTGAAAAAGTTACTTTAGACCAAAGAGGTGGCGATTTATTACTTAAACTTAGACAAAGAGAAGGGTTTTGGATTCATACCCTCAGTACCATGCAACCTGAGGGTATGAATATTGATTTTGATATGGTCTGTTTTCTATGATTTTTACGATATTTTTTCAGAGATATGTAGGAAGTTTTATTATGATGGCATTGTATATTAATTTGTTTTTATGATTCCCTTTTTTTATATATTATTTACAGCATCTTTTATTTATTCATTTATTTCGTACGGTAAATATGTTCCGTTTGTATTAATTTTATGTTTTGTTCCATTTTTCCGAATGAACTTTCGTGCTATTCATTTCCTCTGCGAGGCCACTCCCACCCGAGCGCTGGAACGCATTTGCGTTTCAGCAGAGCGAGAGGTGAGGAGTTTTCTAGCGAGAGGTTGGATACACTACGGTTCTGAGCAGTCTATTGGCCATACAGATGCACCTTTTGATAGGTGGCCGCGAAATACGAGATTGCCTGTCATTGGCTGACGGAAAGGACTTTTTTCTGGCGGGACATTTAAAAGACCGGAAGATCATGGAGTGTACCTCACAAGCCGGATTCCCCTGACGAAGTCTGAGGACGAAACGCGTAGGGCGGCAGGAATACTTTATATTACGGACTTTTGATTTTGTATTTTAATAGTTTTATTTTTGTTCGTGTTTCTTCAACCTGGGTTCCTGTATTTCTACCTTGGGATCCACCGAGAAGTTCGCAACAATATTTGATGGGCTTTTAACCTTCTTGCATTTTGTAAGTGCAGACAATAAAGTGTTTCCTATATCCTTAAAGTGGTACACTATGTTCTTTTATCTTTTCCCTTAAAGTAAACCCTTGGGAGAAAGAAGATTCTATTGATCCTCCTGTCTACATTCAAAAAGATTATATTGGGAGATATTTTATTATATATTGTGTTTTTCCTGAAGATATTGAGGAATCTTCATACTCCCATATAACATTTGGGTAATTGATTTTATTGTATATATACCCACTTGTGTTTTATCCACTGGTATATTGTGTATAGGGTGTATAAATTTTTCTGCTTATACAGATTTGGGTTAACATGCAGAGAGACACAGATGGGGGTTAAAATATTGAGAGACACAGAAGGGGGGTAACTTTTGGACTTACACAGATGGGGTTAAAATGTGGAGAGACACAGACAGGGGTTAACATTTGAAAAGACACAGATGGGTTTAAATGTAAAGAGACACAGAATGGGGTTAAAATGTGGAGAGACACCGAATGGGGTTAAAATGTGGAGAGACACAGATAAGGGCTAAAATGTGGTGAGACACAGATAGGGGCTAAAATGTGGAGAGACACAGATAGGGGTTAACAAGAGGAGAGACACAGATGGGTGTTAAAATGTGGAGAGATTGAGGTTAACATGTAGAGAGACACAGATGGAGTTAACATGTGGAGAAACACAGATAGGGGTTAAAATGTGGAGAGACACATATGGAGGTAAACATTTGGAGAGACACAGATGGGGTTTAGAATATTGAGAGACACAGAAGGGGGTTAACGTTTCGACTTACACAGATGGGGTTAAAATGTGGAGAGACACAGATTGGGGTTAAAACGTGGAGAGACACAGATGTGGTTAACATTTGGAGATACACGACGGATGGGGTTTTACAGGAGGAGAGACACAGATGGGGGTTTACAAGAGAAGAGAAACAGATGCTGGTTAAGAGGAGAGAGAAAGATGGGGGTTTAGAAGAGGAAAGACACAGATGACGATTACCAGGAGGAGAGATACAGATAGAGATTAAGAGGAGGAGATGGGGGTTTACAGCAGGAGTGACCAAGATGGGGTTTTACAGGAGGAGAGACTAAGACAAGGTTAACATGTGGAGAGACATAGATAGGGGTTTGTACAAGAGGAGAGACACAGATGGGGGTTTGGACAGGTGGAGAGTGACAGACGGGGGTTTGGACAGGTGGAGAGTGACAGACGGGGGTTTGGACAGGTGGAAAGAGACAGGTGGAGGTTTGGCCAGGTGGACAGAAACAAATGGGGCATCAGATTGTAAGAGAGAGACAGACTGGGGTTGCCAGAGGGAGAGAGGCCTATTTGGGTTGTCAAAAGAGGAGAGATGGAGCTTGATAAAGGAGGAGACAAATCCAGACATATAGAGCACTTTGGTAAGCTGACGTGCTTCATGTGTCTGTAGTGTATAATATACATTATAATAGTCACCCCCTACATGCTTAAATACAGAAATTCATTAACACAAAACATCAAAAACAAATTGCAAAAGCCATATATAGCCATACTGGGACTGTAGCAGAACTGGAGAATTTTTCAAACTCCACTACTTTAACCTTAACTTGTTATTTGGTTTTCTAATCACTGCACTAAATTCTTCAGTTTGGGGAATAAACTACAGAGGTTTATTCATTAAACTGTAAATTGTAGTGAATTAAAATATTCGTTATAAATTATAGACTTACATAATTAAATTGATAAAATTCTCCAATTTAGCCTAGGCTCAACTTAGCTATTTGACACTACAGTTTTCCATTCAGATTGTAATTCATTACAATTTGTTATTCAGTGAATAAACCCCCTGTGTATTTGTATATATTGTCTATTATGCAGTCAGGGATGTGATGCAGACAGTCTGCTGCTGGGTCCATTGACTGAGCACTCAGAACAGCAGTTCAATCTCCCAAAACTGCAGAGCAATCCCTATATATAGCAAAATCAAACTCTAAGTAGGGTTTTTTTTTTTTGTGATTTACATAATTTACCCTTTATGCCATATCGTTTGATGCTGTGCATTTACAATTAAAGGGTCACTATAGTCCTATAGCTTAATGAAGCCGTCTTGGTGTATA
Organism: Pelobates fuscus; assembly: GCF_036172605.1. Taxonomy (NCBI): domain Eukaryota; kingdom Metazoa; phylum Chordata; class Amphibia; order Anura; family Pelobatidae; genus Pelobates; species Pelobates fuscus. The sequence continues at coordinate 107,195,001 of NC_086319.1, read as the reverse complement.
GATCATTCCCGTGCAATCTCACTGCTCAGTTCTCTGCAATTGGACGTTAAATCACTTTGTTTATGCAGCTGTAGTCATACCTCCCGGCATGTGACTTACACAGACATTCTAAACACTTCCTGTAAAGAATCGTCTAATGTTTACACTTCCTTTATTGCAAATTCTGTTTAATTTGCAATTTCTTATCTCCTGCTATGTTAATAGCTTACTAGACTCTGCAGGAACCTCCTGTATGTAACCAAAGTTATATTTACAAAGCAGGAGATTAGTACTTTTAACGTAAGCTGATACATCTGATTGAATTTGAAACCATTATTTTTTCATGCAGTCTGTGTCAGTCACAGTCAAAAGATGTGGGGCTAGAGCTGTGTTAACAGAAACAGAAGGGATTTTACTCCTAAATGGATGTGAAATTGAGCAGTGAGACTGCAGGAGCAAGATCTACACCACAAAACTGCTTCATTAAACTCAAGTTGTTTTGGTGACTACAGTGTCCCTTTAATTATGCAAATTAGCATTTTATTTTTCTGACTTCCAGGTTCTGGGGTCAAAGTTTATAACAATGTTTGATAAGGAGCTTAGATAGAGACGTCCAGTTGCAGGATAAAGAGGTGTGTCCTTCTACATTTAATTGAATTTTTCATACCTTACAAATACATATTTGTTAAATACAGGGAAGAGTAAACATAATATTCAAAGTCCTGGGATGTGACAGTTCCCCCTTTTCCTGCCTCTCACTACATTCTCTCTGTCTCCGTTTTTCTCATACGAGAGATCTGGACTGCTTTATCTGCAGTTCTCTCCCTTCTCAGACAGCCAGTTCTCTTGTTCCGGTTTCCGGTCTCCCTCCCTCCTTTACTTACTCAATCTTCATACACTTCTAGTATCATATAAATTATAAATAAATAGATTGTAAATAATTACAGCCTCTTTAAGTAAAACTAAAACATCCAGATCCATGGGAGCATATCAAGAGAGAGTGAGTGAGAGGAGGGGGGCAGGGGGATGACACAGTAATAAATAACAAACACTCTGAGAAGGAAGAGAAACAGATTCACTCATATGACAGAGAGCAGGTGTCATATGGCGAGCAGGAACAATGCATCCACAGGAACAGAAAATGTAGTGACAGGTAGGAGGAATGTAGTGACAGGTAGGAAGAATGTAGTGACAGCTAGGAGAAATGTAGTGACAGCTAGGAGGAATGTAGTGACAGCTAGGAAGAATGTAGTGACAGCTAGGAGAAATGTAGTGACAGCTAGGAGGAATGTAGTGACAGCTAGGAAGAATGTAGTGACAGCTAGGAGAAATGTAGTGACAGCTAGGAGGAATGTAGTGACAGCTAGGAAGAATGTAGTGACAGCTAGGAGAAATGTAGTGACAGCTTGGAAGAATGTAGTGACAGCTAGGAGAAATGTAGTGACAGCTAGGAGGAATGTAGTGACAGCTAGGAAGAATGTAGTGACAGCTAGGAGGAATGTAGTGACAGCTAGGAAGAATGTAGTGACAGCTAGGAGAAATGTAGTGACAGCTAGGAGAAATGTAGTGACAGCTAGGAGGAATGTAGTGACAGCTAGGAGGAATGTAGTGACAGCTAGGAGGAATGTAGTGACAGGTAGGAAGAATGTAGTGACAGCTAGGAGGAATGTAGTGACAGCTAGGAGGAATGTAGTGACAGCTAGGAAGAATGTAGTGACAGCTAGGAGAAATGTAGTGACAGCTAGGAAGAATGTAGTGACAGGTAGGAGGAATGTAGTGACAGGTAGGAAGAATGTAGTGACAGCTAGGAGGAATGTAGTGACAGGTAGGGAGACAGGTCACAGAGTAGTCCCAGCTGCCCACATGGTGATGACTGATTTCCTCATTGCTCTGCAAATGTAGAACTAGAAATTTAGAGTGATAAGTAATTCTGACTGAAAGACAAAACATGGCACATCAATAAAGTGAAGGAAAAAGGATCATTTACAAAAAAAACAAATATACATGATTAAAGAAAGGCCTAACTGAATGAAAGAAAATACAATGTCCTACAGAAAAAAAAGTAATGCTGAAAAACAATGGCAGGTATCCATTACGTACAGGAGAAAGGTGCCATCTTCCACTCACCTGGAGATAGCAAATGTCATATCGGATTCTGTTGCTCCTTCACCAAACAATCACACAGAGCAAAGTTAGAAAAGGGCTGCACCCACATTCCGGTAAGCACAGCTTCGAGAGTCTGCCACTAGCAGGCGGGGAGGATAAATGGTTACATGTATCTTGCTGAAAGATTCATTTAGGCTTGTGTGTGGTGAAAACAATTAGATTCAACCGAATTGATAAAAAATGTATTTGCCCATCCAAATTTTGTTTGGTTCGCCTCGTCTGCATATTGTACATACAATCAATTTTAAAACCGTATTCAGATGAACCAAAAGAGTTGCAAAAATGAGCCTACACTGTACTAAAATATCTATATTTATATGCATATATACATATATACTTTACAGTACGGGGATAGGCTCATTTCCACATGAAGCCAGTTTAAATCAGAATAGAATGGTGTTTTATCATTCATATTTGGACCACACTCATTCAATATTTGCAAGTTTAAACATTTGGCACATTTTGAGTATTCGGTTGCGGGGTTCAGGAAATTCCTGGTAGTCTGTTTTGACCAACCGCACGCTTGGTTTCATGCCCAAAACAGATTGAATTAGGCTGTGCGGCCAGTCTATTTAAAATAGTCAAAGTACCGTTCGACTAAATAAAAAGGCCGCTTCCATGAATACGAATTGCAGGGGTTTTAGGTGAACAAACAGACAAACTAGAAAGTGAATGGCAGGAGTTTTAGGTGAACAAACAGACGAACCAGTTGATAGATTTATACCCCAGGGACAGAGAATCTGTCACATATAATAATAATAATACTATATAATATTATAACCATATTATTTGTTTTGAATATGTTTATTAGAGTCGCAGAGAAGCGTAGGCAGACATTTTACGAATTGGTAAATTTAACATATGGTTGCCTGCGCAGAGGCATATAAGGCAGAGTAAACATGCAGTAAGGTAAATCTGATGCACTTAGGTTTTGCGAGATTCAATAATACATGTGCATTCGACAGGTATATTAACGCTCCCTTTAGGCTTTTTAGTCATTTAAGCAATACCTATGTTTAACTATGCGCGCGATGGTGCTTTCAGCATGGGTAGCCTTATACGTATTCATATAAACTTGCAATTGAGTAAATTGAGTATACATATACTTTGCGAGAGAAGCTCACGCGGTTAGAATGGGATATAATTATCAGGCCGTGTATGGCAGCGATTAATCTGAGCTATTGGCCTTTTAACAGCGTCCCATAAGGTCCGGGCACGTAAGTCCGTAACATGTTTGGTTCTGCCCTGGCTATGCCTCTTTAAACTCAGTAAACCAAAATGAACTAGAAGAGAAATTAAATAAAAGTATGCCTTAATATGCATCCGAAACTGTTTGTATAGCAAGTATCAACTATATGCTCACTATATGAGCTCAGATAACCACTGAAACGTGTGATACGATAGTCGCATATAACAGAGGCATTATATTAGTATGGCATCTTGAGGCATCGATAAGTCCTATTAACTTTTTTTGCAGCAGCACTTTGCGAGATAAGCTCACGGTTAGAATGGGATACTGTGATCAGGCTGTGTATAGCAGTGATAAATCTGCGCTATTGGCCTTTTAACAGCGCCTAATTTAACAGCGCTCGTTTGTCGGAATCGTATCGCATGTTCGGTACTGCCCTGGCTAAGCCTCATTGAAAACTCATTAAACAAAAATAAACTAGAGAAGTAATTAAATTAAAGTAATTAAGTAGAAGTAAGCCTTAATATGCATCCGAAAGTTATTCCATAGCAAGTATCAACCATATTCTCTCTATATAAGCTCAAAAAACCACTTAAACGTGTGATATAGTAATCATATATAACAGAACCATTATATTAGTCTGGCGTCTTGAGGCATGTCTATTGAAATTTTTGAAAAAAAAACTATTGAAAAAAAAAAAGTCCCTTCTTTAAGCAGCTGATGATTGGTGTAGTGTCCAATTGCTGGATCAATATAGTGTATCCTGGTCTAGTTCTGTGGAACAATGACTGGTGAGTCTCTCCACTGTATGTGGCTTTGTAGTGCCTGATGGGAAGCAGTGTCTAATGTGGGGTAATGGCCCCCTCTGGTATAGCTGTGCGGGCTTCTCTCTGCCGTGGCCTCTTGCAGGCTTGTGCCCGGGGTGCATATTTTTGCCAAGCTGGTGATTCAGTGCAGGGTCCCTCCAGCTCCCCCAGTGCTACCAACCCCATCTGTGTTCCGCTCCGGGCCTGCTCTGGCCGGTCGGCCGAGAGTTCTGCAGTGCTGTGGGCACTCAAGGACTTCAGCGGTCCGGCAGACTCCCACCCCTGAAAAGTCCCCGGGCCCCCGTCCCCTGCACCTCCCCAACATCTGCAGTACCCTGCTGGAGCTCCAGCTCCATTGTGCCTCACCCTTCTCCGGTCACATACATGTCGCCGGTGTTCGCTTCCCCGGCCACCGGTCCGCCGGGGGTCCAGCTCGCCCCGGCTCCACAGGGCTCACAGAGTTGGGGGCAGGTCTCCCTGGACCACCATAAAATCCAGGGGTTAGAGCCGGCTCCACGCCGACCATTCTGCTGCCCGGAGTGGTCCATATGTGGGATCCGTCTTCCCGGAGGGCCAGGGTGACCCCGCATGACTACAAGTAGTGTGCGCGTATAGCAGCCATCTTGGCTCCACGTGGGAGAGGGCTCCCCAATGTGCGGGCCTTCTGCCTCCAGTCTCCCGAGATTTGACTTGCGGGCCGGGATCACCCCCGCCGGCCCAAGGGGGGGGAGCGGGGCCGGGTCTGGTCCCCCCTCTCTCTCTCAGCCATCTGGTCTCGTGGCTCCTGCCGTCGCCGAGTGCGCGTAGGCCTCATGGGCTCATCTTGCTCCGGTTGTGCGGCGGTGGCTTAGTAGGTGTCCCTGCGGTTTGCTCCTGTGCCTCTCCCCTGCTCCAGGTGGGCTTTTGGTGCTTAATTTTGGTGTGTTGAGGTGAGTTTTAGCATCTCATAGCCGGAGCTGGCATGGATGACTGCCGCTCGGCTCGGCGGCCCGGCCCCGCCCCCTAACCATATTATTTGTACTGCAATTTTTTAAATGGGATATAAAGCAATAAGTAATTGATAAACCTTCTGTCTGCTATAAGAGAATTTTTTTAAATATGACAGAGCTACTTTGTTAAAAAACAAACAAAGCAAAAAGACACTGATTTCATGGCTGTGGTGACATATTTTGTACCCATTGCAAAGTTGCTAATAGAGTGTTTAAAAAATATTGATACATTTTATGTAAATCACTTGCCAGAATTTCCAAATCTTCCCCTGATGGCATATAAACCAGGGAGACCATGAAAAGATTAGCTAGCAAAAACTATTTTTTACTAAGAATTTTACAAGTTTTTATTTTTTTTTATTTAATTCTTTATTTATTGGTTTTTAATATCCAAGAAATATGATGACAATAATCAAACATCAAACAACAAAATATCAGTAACACAATATCAGTATCATGCAGTGTTAACATATTGCAGCATTTGATTTAGTTTCTAAAAAAAAATCTCCACTTTCCCTTCCCTCGCTGGCCAGAAGCTTGCTTACTCTCTAAGCTGACGATATATCTTTTTTCATATTTAATTTATGATTTTTGTATGTAGTTCTATTTCTGTAAGTATGGTATATGTTTTAATACAGCAAAAAAAGTTACTTTTATTTTTTACCAACCTTTCTGTAATAGTATTCTCCTTTTTTGTTCCTACTTTTATTTAAAAATTTAAGGAACACTATAGGGTAAGGAATACATATATGTACTCCTGACCCTTTAGTGTTGAAACCACAATGTAGCCCCCCTGTGCCTCTTTGCACCTCAAAAAATATAGTCAGATCTTTTGTTCATGTCTGCAGCTCGCTGCTCTACCCCTGATCTGCCTGTTTGGCTGACATCATCAGAAGTGTTGTTCTGAGCCAGTCACAATGCTTTCTCATAGGATTGGGTGAGACTGTCAAGGAGGCAGATCAGCTGTAGAGCCAGCACAAGCCAAACACAGCCCTGGCCGATCAGCATCTCCTCATAGAAATGGATCAAATCAATGCATCTCTATGAGGAAAGTTTAGTGTATTTATTTTATAATAGGCATTCCTTCTAACACTCTTCTTCCTTTTTTTCCCTTTCAACTGATAAAGGATTATTTATGTGGTCATTTATCGTATTTTTAATGCTATTTTTATTATTTTTAGTGATATGCTAGCAATTATTTTTATATTAGAGGATTTATATGTTTTCAAGAAAGAGTCTCCCATTTTTCCTTTTTTTCTTTTTTTAGTAATAAGTCTCTTTTTAGTAATGTTTCACATTTCTTAATAATAACAACGTTTAGTAATACATTCTCCATGTGTACATATGTATTTTTTTTTTCCCTTACATCTCCTGTAATTTTGTGTATGGACTCATTGTTTTGTGATCAAGGCAAAGTCCGATATGTAAATATAGTTTCGGACTTAAACCAATAACAAGAATGGTATCATATAGTGGACTTATAAGTGAAATGGGGGCAATAAGAAGGTAGATCTGAGGAAGCCGTCAATAATGGCGAAACCCATCATTACGCTACCAACATCACTACGCATGCAAGTGCTCCACGATCCCGCCTCCCAGAAGGAACAAGCTACCTCCGAAGTTGGGATCTGATATTGTGACCAAATTGAAGGGACTGGATAGGAGCCTAAAGGGAGGAACAAAGGGGATGAGTTGTCTGTGTTTGGAATAAAGATTGTGTCTACATCTACTACAGCCTGATGTTTGCCTGCATTCCTTTGGGAATATTTTAGAGCCAGTACAGTTAGACTCATCTGGTCTATATTTGTGAGTGGATACTCTTCAATATATATATTATTATTATTTTATTATTTATATTCATTTTTTCTACAACACTATATATATTCTTCTTTCTTGTAACGGATCACCTGGCCCCCCGACTGGGTACCTCCGTCGAAGGATGCTCCTAGCGCTTACAGAGGGCTCCAAGCGCTCTGCAGACACCACAACCACCGCAGACCCCACGAACCGCCGCAGCTTGGTTGGGGTCTCGCCATCTCCTACCCACCCTGGACCTACAACAAAGCTCCAGGTTCCAGTGGGTGAACCTCTCCTCCAAGAGAGTGAAGCAGGAACAAGCTCTTAAAAGAGCTTAGTAGTGATTAGCTAAGGGAGTATGCAGAGCATAGCAATCCCTTGTAGTGATATAGCAATTCCGCCAATAAGAGACAAGACTCTAGATTGAGGGTGAAGAAGAACTCACTTTACTTGGCACCAAAGGGCCTACTTTTATGCAGGTTTTACACATACAGGACCGCCCACAGGGTTTTGCAGAACAACCAATAAACACGTAGTATACAGTACAAACACTCCCATCAATTACACACAAACCCTCCCCTCTGCCTGTGATATAATTACTGAACACAATGGGTTAAAGTAATTATCACAGGCAGGAAAAATATACTTTTTACACAAATACTATAACCACATTTTCAGAATCAGCATACTTTAAATATAAACATAACCAGAATTCAGCCAAATCCGTCCAGTACTTAAAAAGTTAGCTGGAAGTCCTTTATGACCGACCGCAAGCACATTTTCATGCCCAAAACAGTTCCATGGATTTGAGCTGTGCGGTCGGTCTATTTTAAATGACTAAGTCTGATTCGAACGAGCGTTCGAATCTTCGAATGGGACTTAGTCTCCAGCCGCAGTGTCGAAGTGCAGGACAAGGTATGGGTCAGCGGTGTTCGTTAAAATGTGAAGCCGATTTCAGTTCCATGGATTTGGCTACACATACCGCTGACCTCGTTCGAATGAACAGAGATGGCCGCCGCCACGTGTTGTTTGCACGAACGGCAGTCACCCAGCGGTTGGCAATTTACCTACAGCAGGCTCCCAGCCTTGGAGGTAAATTGCCTGCTCACTTCCACTTCTGTGTGGTCCGTCTGTGTGGTACTTGGTTCAGTAAGCCCCATTTACTGAACCAAGTGTAAAGAAGCAATGAATAAAGTACTTTAACCAAGTCTGGGGACACTGGGGACACAGGCTTAAAGCGGCAGTGTCCCAAACATGTCTGGGGACACAGTCTTAAAGGGGCATTGTCCCAATTTTCCCCATGTCCCAAAAATGTGCTTAAAGGGCCAGCACCAGTCCAGTGAAAGTCCATAAGCCCCCATAATGTTCTTAAAGGGCCACACACCCCCGGGCCATAGTCACAGGCCCCTCCAAAAACCAGTGGCGAGGTCACTTTCGCCACATTTCTCTCCCTCTCTATTTTATCTTAATGTATGGATAGCCAACTACATTTTGTGGAATCCCTCTGAGTGGGTTTAAGTAAAGGTACCTGCTTTGTAAGTTTTGAAGTGTGTTTACAACTACTGTTACACATCTTCCCACTGCACTTTGCACTATACATTTTATTAATGCAGCACAAGCACTAAGATGATGCTATAAAAGAGCCTTTTTTTGCACTTTATGTATAAATGCATTTTTGCACATGATAAGTGTATTTGCACTATATATTGTGGTCGTAAAGACACAGCGCACCTTTTTTCTTGTTTGTATTGTTCTTAATGATTGCTTGATTTACAGCAGTTTGCTTTGTATACTCGGGGATGGCAGACTGTAAATGATGTGCTTTATTTTGTTTTTTATGAACTGCGTTGTAAAATTTAATAGCAGACAGAAGGCATGGGCACCAAAACCTACGGGATGGATATGATTAATGCTAACTTATTGTGGATCCAAACTGAAGAAGGATAGATTGAGGGTAAAATTAAATATGTAGCACTTCTTCACCTCTTAATGCTGTTTATATTTATTTGGTTGCTCAAAAACCTGCTGCTCTATATCCCATTTGTAAAACAGTAAAGCTCTGTGGAATAGATCTATGCTAAATGAAGATAAGAATAACAAGATACCGTAAGAATAACAATAATAATTATTATTGCCAGATGCACTATTCATGCTCTCTCAGCTATTATGTAACATGTAGTCCCCCTTTCCCGCCTGCAGGTGGCAGCCTCTTTTGGCAATGTTTATCACTCTCTTATTCTGGTTGCCGCCCCTTTCTATTCTGGTCGGCTCACAGAGCTGGGGAGGAAGAGAATGTGACGTCATTGGCTGTCCCCCCCAGGTGAGTGGAGGATAGGAGCTTTCTCCTGAACTTATAGAATAAACTCAATACAAACAGTGTACCCGGGTAACAAACAGACAGAGAATACAATATCCTAATAGAAGGAATGTTACAGTTTGGTTACAGTCTGTACATTAATTTGTAACATTTTATTAGGATATTGTATTTTCTATCATGCAGTTAGCTGGTCGTTAGCCATGTTGTACATTATGTGTATTGTTATGTTTTCACTCAGTCTTTTTCCTTCAGCTCATTCAGGAGCCATGTCATGGCTCTCGGTCACAAGGATCACTCTCAGTTATAGCTGCACTTTCATAGAGCAAGGACATAATAACATGATTAGTCATCACCCTGGGTGCAGCTCAACACAAGGACTGCTCTGTGTCCTGTCTCCCTCACTGTCACTACATTCTCTCTCACTGTCACTACATTCTCTCTCACTGTCACTACATTCTCTCTCACTGTCACTATATTCTCTCTCACTGTCACTACATTCTCCCTCACTGTCACTACATTCTCCCTCACTGTCACTACATTCTCCCTCACTGTCACTACATTCCCCCTTACTGTCACTACATTCTCCCTCACTGTCACTATATTCTCTCTCACTGTCACTACATTCTCTCTCACTGTCACTACATTCTCTCTCACTGTCACTACATTCTCTCTCACTGTCACTACATTCTCCCTCACTGTCACTATATTATCCCTCACTGTCACTATATTATTCCAAACTGTCACTGCATTCTCCCTCACTGTCACTACATTCTCCCTCACTGTCACTACATTCCCCCTTACTGTCACTATATTCTCTCTCACTGTCACTACATTCTCTTTCACTGTTGCTATATTATCCCTCACTGTCATTACATTCTCTCTCACTGTCACTACATTCTCCCTCACTGTCACTATATTATCCCTCACTGTCACTATATTATTCCAAACTGTCACTGCATTCTCCCTCACTGTCACTACATTCTCCCTCACTGTCACTACATTCCCCCTTACTGTCACTATATTCTCTCTCACTGTCACTACATTCTCCCTCACTGTCACTACATTCCCCCTTACTGTCACTACATTCTCCCTCACTGTCACTATATTCTCTCTCACTGTCACTACATTCTCTTTCACTGTTGCTATATTATCCCTCACTGTCATTACATTCTCCCTCACCGACACTATATTATTCTGCCTTTCACTATATTATCCCTCACTGTCACTACATTCTCCCTCACTGTCACTACATTCTCCCTCACTGTCACTATATTATCCTGCCTGTCACTACATTCTCACTCACTGGCACTTCATTCTCCCTCACTGTCACTATATTCTCCCTCACTGTCACTATTGTATCTCTCACTGTCCCTATAGTATCCATCACTGTCATTTCATTCTCTCTCACTGCCACTATATTCTCCCTCACTGTCACTATATTCTCCCTCACTGTCACTACATTCTCTCTCACTGCCACTATATAATCCCTCACTGTCACTATATTCTCCCTCACTGTCACTATATTCTCCCTCACTGTCACTTAATTCTCCCTCACTGTCACTACATTCTCTCTCCCTGTCACTATATTCTCCCTCACTGTCACTTCATTCTCCCTCACTGTCACTACATTCTCTCTCACTGTCACTTCATTCTCCCTCACTGTCACTACATTCTCTCTCACTGTCACTTCATTCTCCCTCACTGTCACTACATTCTCCCTCACTGTCACTATATTCTCCCTCACTGTCACTTCATTCTCTCTCACTGTCACTACATTCTCTCTCACTGTCACTACATTCTCCCTCACTGTCACTACATTCTCTCTCACTGTCACTATATTATCCCTCACTGTCACTGCATTATCTCTCAATGTCACTACATTCTCCCTCACTGTCACTATATTATCCCTCACTGTCACTACATTCTCTCTCACTGTCACTACATTCTCCCTCACTGTCACTATATTCTCCCTCACTGTCACTACATTCTCTCTCACTGTCACTACTATCCCTCACTGTCACTTCATTCTCTCTCACTGTCACTATATTATCCCTCACTGTCACTGCATTCTCTCTCAATGTCACTACATTCTCCCTCACTGTCACTATATTATCCCTCACTGTCACTACATTCTCTCTCACTGTCACTACATTCTCCCTCACTGTCACTATATTCTCCCTCACTGTCACTACATTCTCTCTTACTGTCACTACATTCTCTCTTACTGTCACTACATTCTCCCTCACTGTCACTATATTCTCTCTCACTGTCACTACATTCTCTCTCACTGTCACTACATTCTCTTTCACTGTTACTATATTATCCCTCACTGTCATTACATTCTCACTCACTGTCACTATATTATCCCTCACTGTCACTACATTCTCTCTCACTGTCACAATATTATCCCTCACTGTCACTACATTCTTCCTCACTGTCACTACATTCTCTCTCACTGTCACTATACTATCCCTCACTGTCACTACATTCTCCCTCACTGTCACTATATTATCCTGCCTGTCACTACATTCTCACTCACTGGCACTTCATTCTCCCTCACTGACACTATATTATTCTGCCTTTCACTATATTATCCCTCACTGTCACTACATTCTCTCTCACTATCACTATATTATCCCTCACTGTCACTATATTATCTCTCACTGTCATTTAATTCTCTCTCACTGCCACTATATTCTCCCTCATTGTCACTATTTTATCCTGCCTGTCACTACATTCTCCCTCACTGTCACTTAATTCTCCCTCACTGTCACTACATTCTCCTTCACTGTCACTATATTCTCCCTCACTGTCACTATATTCTCCCTCACTGTCACGTCATTCTCCCTCACTGTCACTACATTCTCTCTCACTGTCACTACATTCTCTCTCACTGCCACTATATTATCCCTCCCTGTCACTATATTCTCCCTCACTGTCACTTAATTCTCCCTCACTGTCACTACATTCTCCTTCACTGTCACTATATTCTCCCTCACTGTCACTATATTCTCCCTCACTGTCACTATTTCATCCTGCCTGTCACTACATTCTCCCTCAGTGTCACTTAATTCTCCCTCACTGTCACTACATTCTCCTTCACTGTCACTATATTCTCCCTCACTGTCACTATATTCTCCCTCACTGTCACGTCATTCTCCTTCACTGTCACTACATTCTCTCTCACTGTCACTACATTCTCTCTCACTGTTACTATATTATCCCTCCCTGTCACTATATTCTCCCTCACTGTCACTACATTCTCTCTCACTGTCACTACATTCTCCCTCACTGTCACTACATTCTCTCTCACTGTCACTTCATTCTCCCTCACTGTCACTACATTCTCCGTCACTGTCACTATATTCTCCCTCACTGTCACTTTATTCTCCCTCACTGTCACTACATTCTCTCTCACTGTCACTAAATTCTCCCTCACTGTCACTACATTCTCCCTCCCTGTCACTATATTATCCTGCCTGTCACTACATTCTCCCTCACTGTCACTACATTCTCTCTCACTGTCACTACATTCTCCCTCACTGTCACTACATTCTCTCTCACTGTCACTTCATTCTCCCTCACTGTCACTATATTCTCCCTCACTGTCACTATATTCTCCCTCACTGTCACTTCATTCTCCCTCACTGTCACTACATTCTCTCTCACTGTCACTACATTCTCTCTCACTGTCACTATATTCTCCCTCACTGTCACTATATTATCCCTCACTGTCACTATATTATTCCAAACTGTCACTGCATTCTCCCTCACTGTCACTACATTCTCTCTCACTGTCACTACATTCTCCCTCACTGTCACTACATTCTCCCTCACTGTCACTACATTCCCCCTTACTGTCACTACATTCTCCCTCACTGTCACTATATTCTCTCTCACTGTCACTACATTCTCCCTCCCTGTCACTATATTCTCTCTCACTGTCACTACATTCTCTTTCACTGTTGCTATATTATCCCTCACTGTCATTACATTCTCCCTCACCGACACTATATTATTCTGCCTTTCACTATATTATCCCTCACTGTCACTACATTCTCCCTCACTGTCACTATATTATCCTGCCTGTCACTACATTCTCACTCACTGGCACTTCATTCTCCCTCACTGTCACTACATTCTCTCTCACTGTCACTACATTCTCCCTCACTGTCACTACATTCTCTCTCACTGTCACTTCATTCTCCCTCACTGTCACTACATTCTCCGTCACTGTCACTATATTCTCCCTCACTGTCACTTTATTCTCCCTCACTGTCACTACATTCTCTCTCACTGTCACTAAATTCTCCCTCACTGTCACTACATTCTCCCTCCCTGTCACTATATTATCCTGCCTGTCACTATATTATCCCTCACTGTCACTATTGTATCTCTCACTGTCCCTATAGTATCCATCACTGTCATTTCATTCTCTCTCACTGCCACTATATTCTCCCTCACTGTCACTATATTCTCCCTCACTGTCACTACATTCTCTCTCACTGCCACTATATTATCCCTCACTGTCACTATATTCTCCCTCACTGTCACTATATTCTCCCTCACTGTCACTTAATTCTCCCTCACTGTCACTACATTCTCTCTCACTGTCACTATATTCTCCCTCACTGTCACTTCATTCTCCCTCACTGTCACTACATTCTCTCTCACTGTCACTTCATTCTCCCTCACTGTCACTACATTCTCTCTCACTGTCACTTCATTCTCCCTCACTGTCACTACATTCTCCCTCACTGTCACTATATTCTCCCTCACTGTCACTTCATTCTCTCTCACTGTCACTACATTCTCTCTCACTGTCACTACATTCTCCCTCACTGTCACTACATTCTCTCTCACTGTCACTGCATTCTCTCTCAATGTCACTACATTCTCCCTCACTGTCACTATATTATCCCTCACTGTCACTACATTCTCTCTCACTGTCACTACATTCTCCCTCACTGTCACTATATTCTCCCTCACTGTCACTACATTCTCTCTCACTGTCACTACTATCCCTCACTGTCACTACATTCTCTCTCACTGTCACTATATTATCCCTCACTGTCACTGCATTCTCTCTCAATGTCACTACATTCTCCCTCACTGTCACTATATTATCCCTCACTGTCACTACATTCTCTCTCACTGTCACTACATTCTCCCTCACTGTCACTATATTCTCCCTCACTGTCACTACATTCTCTCTTACTGTCACTACATTCTCCCTCACTGTCACTATATTCTCTCTCACTGTCACTACATTCTCTCTCACTGTCACTACATTCTCTTTCACTGTTACTATATTATCCCTCACTGTCATTACATTCTCACTCACTGTCACTACATTCTCTCTCACTGTCACTATATTCTCTCATACTATTATTATATTATCCTGCCTGTCACTACATTCTCTCTCACTGTCACTATATTATCCCTCACTGTCACTACATTCTCTCTCACTTTCACAATATTATCCCTCACTGTCACTACATTCTTCCTCACTGTCACTACATTCTCTCTCACTGTCACTATACTATCCCTCACTGTCACTACATTCTCCCTCACTGTCACTATATTATCCTGCTTGTCACTACATTCTCACTCACTGGCACTTCATTCTCCCTCACTGACACTATATTATTCTGCCTTTCACTATATTATCCCTCACTGTCACTACATTCTCTCTCACTGCCACTATATTCTCCCTCACTGTCACTATTTTATCCTGCCTGTCACTACATTCTCCCTCACTGTCACTTAATTCTCCCTCACTGTCACTACATTCTCCTTCACTGTCACTATATTCTCCCTCACTGTCACGTCATTCTCCCTCACTGTCACTACATTCTCTCTCACTGTCACTACATTCTCTCTCACTGCCACTATATTATCCCTCCCTGTCACTATATTCTCCCTCACTGTCACTTAATTCTCCCTCACTGTCACTACATTCTCCTTCACTGTCACTATATTCTCCCTCACTGTCACTATATTCTCCCTCACTGTCACTATTTTATCCTGCCTGTCACTACATTCTCCCTCAGTGTCACTTAATTCTCCCTCACTGTCACTACATTCTCCTTCACTGTCACTATATTCTCCCTCACTGTCACTATATTCTCCCTCACTGTCACGTCATTCTCCCTCACTGTCACTACATTCTCTCTCACTGTCACTACATTCTCTCTCACTGCCACTATATTATCCCTCCCTGTCACTATATTCTCCCTCACTGTCACTACATTCTCTCTCACTGTCACTACATTCTCCCTCACTGTCACTACATTCTCTCTCACTGTCACTTCATTCTCCCTCACTGTCACTACATTCTTCCTCACTGTCACTACATTCTCTCTCACTGTCACTATACTATCCCTCACTGTCACTACATTCTCCCTCACTGTCACTATATTATCCTGCCTGTCACTACATTCTCACTCACTGGCACTTCATTCTCCCTCACTGACACTATATTATTCTGCCTTTCACTATATTATCCCTCACTGTCACTACATTCTCTCTCACTATCACTATATTATCCCTCACTGTCACTATATTATCTCTCACTGTCATTTAATTCTCTCTCACTGCCACTATATTCTCCCTCACTGTCACTATTTTATCCTGCCTGTCACTACATTCTCCCTCACTGTCACTTAATTCTCCCTCACTGTCACTACATTCTCCTTCACTGTCACTATATTCTCCCTCACTGTCACGTCATTCTCCCTCACTGTCACTACATTCTCTCTCACTGTCACTACATTCTCTCTCACTGCCACTATATTATCCCTCCCTGTCACTATATTCTCCCTCACTGTCACTTAATTCTCCCTCACTGTCACTACATTCTCCTTCACTGTCACTATATTCTCCCTCACTGTCACTATATTCTCCCTCACTGTCACTATTTTATCCTGCCTGTCACTACATTCTCCCTCAGTGTCACTTAATTCTCCCTCACTGTCACTACATTCTCCTTCACGGTCACTATATTCTCCCTCACTGTCACTATATTCTCCCTCACTGTCACGTCATTCTCCCTCACTGTCACTACATTCTCTCTCACTGTCACTACATTCTCTCTCACTGCCACTATATTATCCCTCCCTGTCACTATATTCTCCCTCACTGTCACTACATTCTCTCTCACTGTCACTACATTCTCCCTCACTGTCACTACATTCTCTCTCACTGTCACTTCATTCTCCCTCACTGTCACTACATTCTCCGTCACTGTCACTATATTCTCCCTCACTGTCACTTTATTCTCCCTCACTGTCACTACATTCTCTCTCACTGTCACTAAATTCTCCCTCACTGTCACTACATTCTCCCTCCCTGTCACTATATTATCCTGCCTGTCACTACATTCTCCCTCACTGTCACTACATTCTCTGTCACTGTCACTACATTCTTCCTCACTGTCACTACATTCTCTCTCACTGTCACTTCATTCTCCCTCACTGTCACTATATTCTCCCTCACTGTCCCTATATTCTCCCTCACTGTCACTTCATTCTCCCTCACTGTCACTACATTCTCTCTCACTGTCACTACATTCTCCCTCACTGTCACTACATTCTCTCTCACTGTCACTACTATCCCTCACTGTCACTACATTCTCTCTCACTGTCACTATATTATCCCTCACTGTCACTACATTCTCTCTCAATGTCACTACATTCTCCCTCACTGTCACTATATTATCCATCACTGTCACTACATTCTCTCTCACTGTCACTACTATCCCTCACTGTCACTACATTCTCCCTCACTGTCACTACATTCTCTCTCACTGTCACTACATTCTCCCTCACTGTCACTACATTCTCTCTCACTGTCACTACATTCTCCCTCACTGTCACTACATTCTCTCTCACTGTCACTTCATTCTCACTCACTGTCACTACATCCTCCCTCACTGTCACTATATTCTCCCTCACTGTCACTTCATTCTCCCTCACTGTCACTACATTCTCCCTCACTGTCACTACATTCTCTCTCACTGTCACTACTATCCCTCACTGTCACTACATTCTCTCTCACTGTCACTATATTATCCCTCACTGTCACTACATTCTCTCTCAATGTCACTACATTCTCCCTCACTGTCACTATATTATCCCTCACTGTCACTATATTATCCTGAAGTACTAAACGTGGGTAGAAAACCCTCACTGACACTATATTATTCTGCCTTTCACTATATTATCCCTCACTGTCACTACATTCTCTCTCACTGTCACTACATTCTCTCTCACTATCACTATATTATCCCTCACTGTCACTATATTATCTCTCACTGTCATTTAATTCTCTCTCACTGCCACTATATTCTCCCTCACTGTCACTATTTTATCCTGCCTGTCACTACATTCTCACTCACTGTCACTACATTCTCTCTCACTGCCACTATATTATCCCTCACTGTCACTATATTCTCCCTCACTGTCACTTAATTCTCCCTCACTGTCACTACATTCTCCTTCACTGTCACTACATTATCTCTCACTGTCACTATATTATCCTGAAGTACTAAACGTGGGTAGAAAACTCTAGCCCTAGTGAGTGGAGAAAATGGTAAGGGTAAATATTGTAAAATAGACAGATAGAAGATCTCAACTAGTAAAATAAGCCCCCTATAAAGGCTTGAAAAAGTAAATACATGGATTTAGGTGCTAAGCCTTAAGCGTACCAGGAGATCTGCTAACAAATCTAAGGTGGAAAGCAGTAAAACAGCACAAAGAATAATGAGTGCAGAGAGAAAAAATATATAAATATAACAAAAGAGGAATATTAGAAGGTGGAGGAGTGAACAATCTATGTGAGGGAAATATAAAAATAAATCAATAGGTATAAAATGGTAAAAGAATGTAGAAATGTGACTATGGAATGCAGATGAAGTAAAAATATGTACTAAAAAACAAGTGAATCAAATGAGTCTAGTATTAAGGCAGAAAAAGAGTTAAAATTGATAAAACGACAAAGGGAGATAGAAAAAAAAAAGTGCAGCCATAAATAAATAAAGAGGGGATGTTATACTTAATGGTGAATAAATATGCACTAGCAGCAGTATCAGGAACATTGAAACAGATGTCCTGACCTTTAATATGCAGTAAAAGTCGGTAGAATACACAAGAAAAAAGTAACGTTCTTTGCAGTGGAACACTATAAATATTGATAGGTCCAATATGTAATTAGCATCAAAAATATAAAACAAAGTCCAGTTTAAAAATGATATATTCAAAGTTCAGAATAAAACAGCAGCAAATGTGGATCAGTCCAAATAGATAGGAATCCTTGTGTTCAGGAATAAGATAAGATCTATGCATACAATGTAACAGCTGATACAGATTGCTAGTAACAGAAAAAAAATTATGCACCAGCCACACAGTATCAATAGCTGTAAAAATGTAACCGTAATGGTAAATAGCAAGTACAGTCCTTCGTCATGCAGCAGAAGCTAGAAACCACTAACTAGATCACTGGCATAGAGCTAGAGTGTTTAAATTATCCCCTCAGGGATCTGTTAGATATAGAAAACAAGTAAAAACAGAAAGTTTAGGCGCTCACTAAAAAAACAAAAGGTGTATAAGGCAGCAGTGAACCAGCATGACTTCCCAATGCCTGCTATATGGTGAACAGAAATGTGAAAATAGGAAAAGTGGTAAACTGCGCCATCTCTATCTCTTTTGAGGTTTTTACATGCTGTACCACCCGAGATCTGTATGTATGTATGATATGATCATTTTAAGTTTTTTGGCGCGGTTTACCACTTTTCCTATTTTCAGATAACACCCATCGTGTAAATAAAAATTCAAAATGTATTACGTAACGACTAAAATACACTCACAAAATACGTGAAGTATGGACAAAAATACTGAGTCCTTAGGGATGAGCAGAATCAGGTTAAGCTGGTAGAGGATAGACATTCTTGTTACATTCTGTTCATTATTAGTAAGCTGTAGTGCTAGTAATGCTACCAGGATCCTTATCAATAACTTACTGTACTTGAGAAAAATGTTGTTTTTATACCACCATTTCAGACCAAGTCTGAAATATTGCAAAAATCTGCCTTATGTTAAAATATTCCTCTGTGACATGGACAGTAATAAAGCCATTTTGAAGGGCCTTGGAATCAATGAAGGCAGTATAGATGATGGACTGTATACAACTAACGTTTGCGCAAACCCCCTTTCCCCGCCACTAGCTCCTCCTAGCAATAAATTCCTTGTCTTATCTTTGTTTCTGTTCTTTAGGCCTCTGTCTTCAAACCCAGATAACAAAACATACAGAGAAACTTCATTTCTACCTTTTCCTGCAACTTAAAGGTACTGACTGAAGCTTGGAAGAAACTCCACCAGATGTATTCTACCTTTGTTACCATATTATACATTTTTGCTATAACAAACATACCATTTTTACCTGTAGTTTACCACTGTACGTTTCTGCACATGCAGTTTTTCATTGTTATTTTCATTGAATGTATTTCACCAATATTTAATGCAATATAGTCATTAATATGTTTGCTGGTTGGCAAGTACAATTAAGATGCTCCCATCCCTTGCCCCTCCTAGCAGGCAATGTGTTCTCTTAACTGTGTCTTATCTCCATTTACGTTCCTTAAAGGAATTTTATAGTTTTAGAAATCTAAACAATTCCCAACACTTTAGAGCCATATGCCCTCCCCAAACAGTATGGCGACCCCCTCTGGTATATAAAGAGTTAAACTCTGCTCTGGGAAGGAGCCCCACCTTCTCCATTGTAATCCGATGGGGGGAACCTCATGAGCTTGCGCAGCTAGCACCACATGCACATTAGGCACTACCCATAGGAAAGCATTGCCTCAAGCATTGCTGGATGTCCTGACAGTGTCAGTTAGGAGACATAGAGTCCGCTAAACTTCCAGAAGCACCTCCAGGGCTGTCTGATAGCCAACCACAAGAGGCTGTCTTAAAGGGACTCTATAGTCACCATATAAAAGCAAGAAAGACAGGTCCCCCAGCCTTCCTTCTTGCTTTTATATGAACTTTCATTCATTAAAAAAAAAAAAATCGGTGGTTTTATATTAAAAACTTACCTCCGTTCCAGCGCCGAGCTCCCCGCTAGGCCGCGCCCCCTTTTTCGTCAAAATGACGAAATCGCGGGGCCCAATGGGACGGCTTCGCGCTGGACCAATCGCGTTCTTCATAGAGCGGCATTGAATGCCGCCCTATGAAGAACCTGAGCGCTTTACCGCGCATGTGCGCGGAATGCGCGTTCGCGAGCTGAGCTGTCTGACTGACAGCTCAGCTCGCTTTCTAAAATTATCAATAATAATTTAGGGCCCCCACCCGCCCTGTGCGGCGGGTGGGGGCCCTAAAATTATCAATGAGGGGGGGACCTACTGTCCCCCCCCGGCCCCCACCCCTGTGCGGCGGGTGGGGGCCCTAAAATTATCAATGAGGGGGGGGACCTACTGTCCCCCCCCGGCCCCCACCCCTGTGCGGCGGGTGGGGGCCCTAAAATTATCAATGAGGGGGGGGACCTACTGCCCCCCCCCGGCCCCCACCCCTGAGCGGCGGGTGGGGGCCCTAAAATGATCAGTAAGGGGGGGGGACCTACTGTCCCCCCCCGGCCCCCACCCCTGTGCGGCGGGTGGGGGCCCTAAAATGATCAATAAGGGGGGGGACCTACTGTCCCCCCCCCCCGGCCCCCACCCCTGAGCGGCGGGTGGGGGCCCTAAAATGATCAATAAGGGGGGGACCTACTGTCCCCCCCCCCGGCCCCCACCCCTGAGCGGCGGGTGGGGGCCCTAAAATTATCAATAAGGGGGGGGACCTATTGTCCCCCCCCGCCCCCACCCCTGAGCGGTGGGTGGGGGCCCTAAATACAAAGGGGGGGGGGACCCTAGTTAACCCTCCCCCCCCCCAAAAAAAATATCTCCCTACCTACCCCCCTCACCCTAAAAATAATGAGGGGGGACCATTAACTAAAAACCTGTAAAAAAATGAGATAAAATCAACTTACCATTCGATGTTTTCTTTCTTCTAAAATCTTCTTTCTTCAGCCCCAAAAAAGGCCAAATAAAAATCCATAATAACCGACGCAATTAAAAAAAAAAAAAAAAAAAAACGAGCGCAAAAAAAAATAATCCATCTTCACCCATGGAGGGCTCCGCGCAGACTGAGCTCCGCAGGGCGGGGGAAGGCTTATAAAGCCTTGCCCCGCCCTGCAATTAGGCTAAGAACACTCTGATTGGTGGGTTTAAGCCAATCAGAGTGCTCTTTGTCATTTTACAAGCGTGGGAAAGTTCTTTGGAATTTTCCCACGCTTGTAAAATGACAAAGAGCACTGTGATTGGATGGATTTCAAGCCATCCAATCACAGTGCTCTTTGTCATTTTACAAGCGTGGGAAAGTTCTTTGGAATTTTCCCACGCTTGTAAAATGACACAGAGCAATGTGATTGGATGGCTTGAAATCCATCCAATCACAGTGCTCTGTGTCATTTTACAAGCGTGGGAAAATTCCAAAGAACTTTCCCACGCTTGTAAAATGACAAAGAGCACTGTGATTGGATGGATTTCAAGCCATCCAATCACATTGCTCTGTGTCATTTTACAAGCGTGGGAAAATTCCAAAGAACTTTCCCACGCTTGTAAAATGACAAAGAGCACTCTGATTGGCTTAAACCCACCAATCAGAGTGTTCTTAGCCTAATTGCAGGGCGGGGCAAGGCTTTATAAGCCTTCCCCCGCCCTGCGGAGCTCAGTCTGCGCGGAGCCCTCCATGGGTGAAGATGGATTATTTTTTTTGCGCTCGGGTTTTTTTTTTTTTTTTTTTATTGCGTCGGTTATTATGGATTTTTATTTGGCCTTTTTTGGGGCTGAAGAAAGAAGATTTTAGAAGAAAGAAAACATCGAATGGTAAGTTGTTTTTATCTTATTTTTTTTTTCTTTACAGGTTTTTAGTTAAAGGGTCCCCCCTCATTATTTTTAGGGTGAGGGGGGTAGGTAGGGAGATAAGTTTTTTTTTTTTGGGGGGGGGGGGGGGGAGAGGGTTAACTAGGGTCCCCACCCCCTTTGTATTTAGGGCCCCCACCCACCGCTCAGGGGTGGGGGCTGGGGGGGGACAATAGGTCCCCCCCTATTGATAATTTTAGGGCCCCCACCCACCGCTCAGGGGTGGGGGCCGGGGGGGGCAGTAGGTCCCCCCCCTTATTGTGAATTTTAGGGCCCCCACCCGCCGCACAGGGGTGGGGGCCGGGGGGGGACAGTAGGTCCCCCCCCTATTGTGAATTATAGGGCCCCCACCCACCGCTCAGGGGTGGGGGCCGGGGGGGGCAGTAGGTCCCCCCCCTATTGTGAATTTTAGGGCCCCCACCCACCGCTCAGGGGTGGGGGCCGGGGGGGGGGGGGCAGTAGGCCCCCCCCCCCTTATTGTGAATTTTAGGGCCCCCACCCGCCGCACAGGGGTGGGGGCCGGGTGGGGGGCAGTATGTCCCCCCCTTATTTTTTATTTTAAGGCCCCCACCCACCGCACAGGGGTGGGGGCCGGGGGGGGACAATAGGTCCCCCCTTATTGATAATTTTAGTGCCCCCACCCGCCGCACAGGGGTGGGGGCCGGGGGGGCAGTATGTGCCACCCTTATTTTTAGGGCCCCCACTCACCGCTCAGGGGTGGGGGCCGGGGGGGGGGGGGGGAGGAGAGTAGGTCCGTCCCCCCCCCCCCCCCTTCAACCACTATTGTGGCCGGACAGCATCCCTGTGGGTTCGGGCTTCAGCTGTCAGCTGAAGCCACGCCCACAGCAGTGCTGACAGGCTGTCAGCACACAAAGCGCGTTCACAGTGCTTTGTGTGCTGATAGCCCGTCTGATGCATTCACCCAGAATGCATCGGACGAGAGGCCTTTTTAGGGCCTCTGAACTCGGAAGTCCCTCTGGTGGCCGTCTGATTGACTGCAACAAGAGGTGTTCCAAGCTTCCAATGTAAACACTGCATTTTCTCAGAAAATACAGTGCTTACAAGAAAAAGGCTCCGGGTAGCTGTAGCACTCACCTAAACAACCTCATTAAGCTGAAGTTGTTCAGGTGACTATAGTGTCCCTTTAATACTGCCCATAGTTTCCCTTTAAGTCTCTTGCCACAAACTCAGCTAACAGAAAGTGCAGGACTACCCTCATGCCTACGCTGATTATTTCTACATTCTAGCATGCATTCCAGGTGCTTACTTTCTCATTCATTTTACTTGTTACCAGTAAGTGCAATTATCATTGACTGACTTATCTTACCATTAACTATAAATCCCTCTTATTATTATTATTATTATTATTGGTATTTATATAGCACCAGCTTATTCTGCAGCGCTTTACAATAAGTGGGGGATTTACCAAATGAGACAATAACAAAATGTAACAGGAACAACAGGTAGTTGAAGACCCTGCTCAAATGAGCTTACAGTCTGGCTACCTCTTGTCAAAAATCCCCTATTTTTGAAGCTGAAGGGTTAACTTTAAAGTAGCTAAGTACTTTGTATAAAAGAGCTTCCATGGCTATATCTCAGCTCATGGGCAACCTCCTCTTTACCTTTTTTACTTGTATATTACACTGACTTCTTCATTAAATGTGCAGCGCTGCAGAATATGTTGGCACCTTATAAAACATGCTAGTCATAATAATAATAATATTATTATTTTAAAATCAATTATGTATTTTACTTGTCTGCTCTGATTGATTATCTCGAAGTGGACTACTGGAAATGTCCAAGCCTGTGCTGGGGTGTGTGGAAGCAACAACATTCACATACCTCCCAAGTTTTCCTGTTTAGGATGGGCAGTCTCTATTTTGTGTCCAAATCCCTCTATCCCTCTTTTCTGTCCTAAAGTCCCTTTTCTGCTCTTCTCTGGTCCTTCCGCCCCACCACCTGTTCCCTTGATCCTATTCCCTTGTATTTCAATCTCTCCCTCTCTTACATGTTTCCTCTACCCTTCAAACATGCAATCATAACACAGATTCTAAAAAAGCCCAACCTTGACCTCGTCCAACTACCGCCCTGTCTTGCAACTATCATTTGCCTCCAAGATCCTTGAGAGTTGTGTATGTGAGATTGACAGACTTCTTAAAATCAAACTCTCTGCTTGACCCGCTTCAATCTGGATTCTGCTCTTTTGAAGCAGCTGTGACCAAAGTATCTAATGATCTTATCAATGCAAAATCCCATGGCCACGACTCTATCCTAATTCTCCTTGACCTTTCTGCTGCTTTTGACGCTGTTGATCATCAACAGCTTCCTCCCATCCTCCGTAATCTTGGTCTATGAGATACCATTCTCCTGGTGCTCTTTCAGCACTCTTTCAGTGCTCTTCCTACCTCTCACAGTTCTCTTTCAGTGTTTCTTTCAGACTCTGCTTCTTCTCACCAAGAGTCTGTCCTTGGTCCCCTATTGTTCTCAATCTATACTGCCTCCCTTCGTAAACTCATCATCTCCTTTGGCTTCCAGTATAATTTCTATGCAGATGACATGCAAATTTACCTGTTCTCCCATGATTGATGTTCTCTTTGACTCCGACCTCGCCTTCACCCCTTATGTTCAATCAATCGCCAAATCCTGCCGCTTCCATCTCAAAAACATAGCACACATCCGTGCCTGTCCATGCCGCTGTCATCTCTTGCCTTGATTACTGTAATCCGCTTCTCAGTGGTCTTACGTGTTTCCAACTTGCCCCGTTACAGTCTATATTAAATGCGGCGAGGCTCGTCTTCCTGTCCGCCCGCACCTCCCAAGCCCCCCTTTCCCCCTTTGTCAGTCACTACTTTGGCTTCCCTTAAAATATAGGGCTCAATTTAATATTCTGGTACTTGCTTACAAATCTCTACACAATGCTGCTCTGACCTACCTATCCTCAGTAATACACAAATATGTCCCGAAGACCTGCGTCTAACCTCTGTTACTGTGTACTCCTACCTCTGATGCTCACATTAAAGACTTCTCTAGGGCTGCACCATTTCTTTGGAACACCATTCCCCTCTCTATTAGACTTTCACCCAGTCTCCACTCCTTCAGAAAATCTTTGTATACTTACTTCTTCAGGAGAGCACATTAATTAAACTGTCACAAGCTTTCCCTCCCTGCATCCTGAGTCCACTCCTGCAACTGTCATCAAAATAAAACACGAAGCCCTCAGTGACTACTATTCTATCAAACTACTTTTATACCCTACCCTTACCTTTTGTTTCACTTTACCTCACTCCCTCTACTTTACTTTTACTATACAAGCAGTATATTTTCAGTGTTTGATCTGACCATTTACATCAAAACCATTTGTGTGCTTACTGTTTGTGTGCAACAGTACTTTATTGAAATGTGTAAGCATTCTTTCTGCTACTCATTACTGTTTGAAGAATAGGACTAGCTTCAACTCTTACTGGGTTATTCACTAAAGTGAGAATTCAAAGTGAATTTGAAGTGAATTTCACATTTAAGGCCAGAGAACCTGAATGGAAAGCATTGCTGGCTTGAGAGAATTTTTCCAATTTTGACCTTGAATTCACATATTTGACCTTGAATTCACATATTTTACTATTAATGTAAAGTCATTATTTCATTAATGGCATGGAGGCACATATTATGCTATTCTTTTTCTTTAAAAGTGAAGAATGAGAGAAAAACACATGAAAGTGTTAACTAAATCTGCTTAAAGGGACACTATAGTATTAGGAATATAACCTTATTGCAGCGCTGAGATCACTTGGCCCTGGCTCCGTCTCTGCTTACTCCGATGACATCTGGAGGGGTAACCTAAAGCATGTTAGGCTTTCTCCATAAGAAAGCATTGAATCAGTGCTTTTTCTATGGGGATTTAGAAACCGCTGGACGTCCTCATGCAAAGCGTGAGGACTTCCAGCCTTGTTTTGAAGAGTTAAACTCTGTGAAACAGCAGGAAATGCCAATGAGATGAAGTGGTTTTGGTGCCAATAATGCCCCTTTAAAAACACATCAACCAATCACAAACAAGCATGCTCTATACAAAGCACAACACAATCCTAGCAACCACTCTTTATTGCACAACCTGAAGACCATGCAAAGGCATCAAAAAAGTAACCAGCAGAGTTCAGCGAAGATACTGCTCCAACAATTACGAACAAAATCAGATAAAATATAAAAATATGGTAATAGTATAATAATTAATAGTTTTACAAGCAAATATAGTCTACCATCAAACAATGTTAGTCATGTGAGAATAAAGTTATGACACATTAATAGGAAAATTCAGTATTACATCAAAATTAAAATGCTGCAGAAAAACACATATAATGATCAAAAGTATGCCCAAACAGTTAAAGTGAAGTAAACTTACCAGCCCATGAATGCCACAAACCAAACAATTAACCCCTTTACTTCAGAACACTTTTTGATTGAAAAAAATATTAGCATATTATTTTTTAGAAACAATGGTTGCTTATACGTATTTGTAAGAACCTTGACAGTATTGCTAGCAGTACAACTTATTGAAAATGGCAGGAGAATACAAAAAAAAGTCTGCAGGAGGCAGTAATGCCAAAATCTTTAGCAAGCACCACCATTGTCCTTGATCTCATTCCTCCAGGTGATTTATATATCGAACTGCCAACACATTGTTAATTTTGAGTACGATGGAGCAGGAGGCATTTGTTTGGAGATACTGTGAATGGCAAACTCTGCCAATAATTCGAGGAAATTAATGTGGAGGAAAGACTTCTCATCTTACCATCTATCATCTGTAGAAATGGTCCAATTGTGTAAGCTGGCGCCGGCCTGTATTATCACATCTAATGTAGAATCACATATGGCTCTCCTGTTTCACACATCCATTCACACATCCATCATATCAACACTTCCTTGGCTTCTCATACAGTCACATTCAAATGTCAGGACCAGAGGTAAGAAGCTTTATAGCCCCAGGAAAAGCATTTGTATGGACGAGGTCAGATCATGCGAGTAAGATGCCTGAGTGACAGACAGTCTCATAGAAGGTGGCATCTTATTTCTTTCTTGATCGATTTGGCTTTGCAAGGTTTGTTGAAAGGCATCTACCAGAAATTCCAGAAACTCGATGGTCTGTGGTGGTTCCAGAATGGCTTTTTCCCAATGTATAAGGAAACCAAGATTCTGTAGAAGCCATTGCATCCAAGACAGGTTTCTACGTAGTAGGGGCATGGATTGTAAAAGGATCAGGATATCGTCAATATAAATAATAAAAGCGGACCCATGAACTCCTTAGGAACGCAACCACCGATTTCATGACCTTGGTGAATAAAGACCTAAAGGTAGCCAGTGAATCTTTACTTTGTATACTCTGGAGCAAATTTCTTCGATTGTGCACAATGGGAATCATCCAATAAGCATCCATGAGGTCCAGTCTGACCATCCAATCTGACTGTTAAAAAAAGATCCCCTAGGCCATGAATGCCCTCAATCTTGAACTGTTGTTAGTGAAAGAATGAAATCAAAGAGTTCAAATTGCTCTCAGGATGAACTAGGCTGCCTTTTTTCAGAACCATAAAAAGGTTGCTAATGAATTCTGGGTTGTCCCAAGGGATTTCCTGGATGGAAATCCATACCTCGGTAATTTCAGTGAAAATCTACTTCTGATCGTGCTGGGAAACCATGAACTCTTGAGGAGGAGAGACCAGCAATGGGCAGCAAGCTATATTCTCGAACCATCTGCAAAACCCACAGATCTGGTGGGTACTGGTTTCTAGTCTGTGTTTGGGGCACCTGTGGAGAAGGAGCCTCCATTCTGTCAATAGGAAATGCTGGAACCATGGCAGGACAGATGGCTTGTTACTCTTCCTGCCCCTACAAAAACCTTGTCTGTAAACTCCCATTTCATAAAACTGTGACCCTGGTCCAAAGCCGTAAAGGTTGTAACAAAGGCACCCAAATCTGCACAAAGGACTCACTTTGTTTAAGGCCATACTGAACAAATATGTTTCTATTTTAAGCAAAATTTCTTTTTTTTTTTTATGTGGCCAAGGCCGTATTACCATTGCATACATACGATACACTGCATCCAAAATGTGGTGATATTAAAATAACATTTTTGCGCCCCTAATTGAGTTGCCTCAATAAGCTTATACAGTTTAGTTACAGGACCCAGAGAAACCATGAGTTTATCCTGGTAATTCTTGAGGAAAAACTCATTTTCTGCCTGTTTTGCTGAAGAATTGGGTGATTTTGGGTTCCGCCTCTGGCGTCTTGCAAACTTGGTGTGGGACAATAGGCAAGGTACGCTCAGCTCTCAAATTATTTTTTTTTTTTTTGATAACTTGCGAAAATCTAGATAATGCACAGTATGCTCCCGAGGCTACATCCCCGCGGAACATGGATGGAGTAGGTCGTCAGAATTAAAATGGTGTAGCACCCTGTGGGTCCACCAAACCACCACCCACATCACCAGGAGAAACCACCAAAACAGGGTCAGACTTACCAAAAGGATGAGAGACATACTTAGTGGTCGTATCTGACTCCTCAGAATCTGCCACTCCATATGAGTCTAAATAAGACTCTCCAGGCACATTATCCTCACTGATGTCTGACAACTCTCCAAGGGCATGTACTCAATTCCAAGATCTGTTTCGTTTTGGTGGTAGTGCACTATCTTTGACATTATTAGACCTGTTCATCTACACAGAGGTCTGCCTTTCATTATTAGTGAGGCAGAAGTATGCTTAGGTTTAGCTTGCCCTGCAGTCTGAAGGTTCAGATTCAGACACAGTCACAACAAGAGAATGGTAGGGGGTGGAGCCACCTGATAGGCGTGCATGAACACCTGAGCAATTGAGTAGTAGATGGAAAAGGACATAGTCCCCATAAAAGAGACTAAGTCTTAATGATGGTCAATAAAACCTGGAACTCCTCAGATGCCAGAGGAGTAACTTCATCCTCAGACCCAGTTGTAGGGGAACCCACCAAAGCAAAAACAAGTCAGGTGGAAGAGGCCGCCGTCACCACCAGCCTTTATGCACGGATTCCAAATCTCGCAAGGCCCAGAAAATGCACCGAAATGCAGCCACCAAAATTATGACTGCAAGCATACATGTAGGGCAGAACAAAAATAGAAATGTCTGCCACATTCGCACCTGTGTGCTGGCTTGAGCTGACCTCCAGGCATCTGAGAATAGGAGGGAGAGCGGCAGATCCACAAGAGCCTCCACTTCAGCCAATCCGCTGCGGACCCAACTAAATGAAAGGGGAAAAAAGGGAGAAACAAGGCGCAGAGGTATGAAACCTGAAAACAAACACTGCCACAACTAGAATTGTAGAAACCAAGACAAGAGGAGAGAAAACTAAAACATAAGGATATCAATCCAACAATAAAGGTTAAAGAGGAAAAGGAATGATACTTAGCTGGTCTGAGGGAGCACCAGAAGATATAGGGGTTGCTGCAATTGTGTTATGCCTTTTATAGACCATGTTTGTTTGTGATTGGTTGATGTGTTTTTAAGCACATTTAGTTAACACTTGTATGTGTTTTGGTTTCTTTACTGCTGAAGGAAATAATGAAAGAAAATAGCATAATTGGAGCCCTCAGTGTTTTAATAAAATTTGAAATTCACTTTGAATTCACCTAGAATTCTTACTTTAGTGAATAACCCGGTTAGACACTCCTTTAATGTTGACATCTGCAAGGGATAACAGAATTTTCTGTTGTTTTATTTTTCTAATCTGTAAAGCTAACCAATGTCAAGAGAAGACCGGGAAGCACAGGAGGATGAATTGCTAGCTCTCGCTAATATTTTCCCCAAAGATGAATTTAGGAGAGCAGAAACTTCGAAGGGAGGGGAAATCCAAGTGTGCCTCGAGTTACCATCTAACTTTGAAATATCGATAAAAAGTGAGTGAGTGTTTGTCTTGGCGTTTTCTTACTAATGAGCAGAGCAGAGCCTCTTGTAGTTTAAGACATTTGTAGGTCATCCAATTCATATAGACTGGTTAAAGATGAAGATAGTTTAAAGTCACTTGATATACATAGCTTCATGGTAGTTAAAATATATGGTGTGTGTGGCTGGGTATGTGTATATATATATATGTGTGTATATATATATAATATTATTTACTTTACCTGTCAGTTTTAATGTTGTGGCTGATCAGTGTATGTGTGTGTGTATATATATATATATATATAGTATGTATATAGTATGTATTGGGCAGCAAGTGAACAGTCAGTTCTTGAATTATATAAAAAAAATGGGATGGGAGTGCAGGCAAAATGGGCATGCGAGATCTAGGCCAAATAGTGATGGCTAGACCACTAGATTAGAGCATCTCCAAAACGGCAATGTTGCGGGGTGTTCCTGGTATGAAGTGGTTAGTTCTTACCAATGTGCTGAAAGGAAGGAAAACCGGTGAACTGGTATCAGAGTCATGAGTGCTTAAGGCCAGTGCCGGATTAACATAGGGGCTGATGGAGCTGCAGCTCCAGGCCCAGGCCCATGGAATAGGCCCATAAAAAAAAATATTTTTTTTTTACACACTACTCTTAGGTTTAATAGAGAGTTGGCCCTATAATAATAGATAAGACATTAAAGGAACAGCACAGGGGGTAACCCTAAATAGATAAATGCAAAAGGAGAGAAAGGAGGCTGTCCCTAAATAATGTGTAAGAAACTAAATAAGTAAATGAAAAGTATTAGGTAAGACTAAAACCACACACAATTACTGACAAAGTTGCTAGTCACTACTGTCCCAATAATGGATACCTGGGGCAGACACGGTGGCTGCAACTAGACAAACTACATAAAAAATAAATACAAACGGGAAGACAGTAAACAAAACGTAAATAGACAATGACAGGGCAAGAACCACACAAAAGTTTAGTAGATAAGTCCCCACCCCAAGGATGGTACAGTGCACACGATACTATGGCCCCGGATTAGCTAACTGGCAAGATCGTAAGGTATAAGTGCAGTGTAACAAAAGTATCAAACGAAGTTCACAGAATGGCTACAAAGTGCCAAAAGTGCCCCTTCTGAATAAGGGATTTTTGTAATTGACTAGAGGATCGTTGAAAGGTGGAAGGTGGAAGCTTAGATGTGAGTAAGTGCCCTGAAAGACATAAAAGTAGTGACTAGTATCCCCCCAGGGAGAGTCCCGCTTTGAAATGTAAAGTACGCCGGGGTCCCAATTGTATTAGTGGAGGATATAGCCGTAAGTCAGCACCCTATTAGTGACGTTAAGAAATTGATTAAAGTTAAAATAATATCCAGCCTAGGTACTAGAAACCACAATCTAGTCTGTACTAATATCCTGATCTGTGCCTTCATGGGCACCTAGCTTATAATAGAGCTATGATAGTACTAGATATACTGTGCCTTCATGGGCACCTACGTGGTTAACAAAGTTATGCTATTGCTAACGGCTGTTCTAATCTGTGCCTTTGTGGGCACCTATCTATACCCGTAGTGGTTAGCAAACTAGGATGCTGAATCAGATCTAATAGTCTAAGTCCAGCGGTCCTCTGTGTAACAGAGATGGCTGTAAGGCTGTAAAGTTAGCGTGTAAAGTAGCACGAAAATTCAAATGAGGTAAGTAACACCGGACCAGATGTCGAGCCCCGACGCGCGTTTCACCAAGGCTGGTAAGTGAGGGATGGGGGGAAAGGCAGCAGGGACACATGGGGACACTGAGACACTAGGGGACACATGTGGACACTGAGACACTAGGGGACACTGAGAAACTAGGGGACATATGGGGACACTGAGACACTAGGGGACACAGACACTAGGGGATACTGAGACACTAGGACACATGGGGACACAGACACTGGGAGACCTGGAAACACTGAGACACTTTGGGACACTGGAACACATAGGGACACTGGAAAACATAGGGACACTGAGACACTAGGGGACACTGGGACACATGGGGATGCTGAGACACATAGCGACATTAGGAGACAGTTCTGCATGCAGAGATTACTCTGCAATACCAGCACCGGCCAGTAGGGGTCACTGTGTGTGTGGAGAGAGGCAGGGATAGTTACAGCATATCCCTGCCTCTCTCTACTACTCACTGATCAGTGATGGAGCAACAACACAGCACAGAATCCAGACAGCAGCTTTACAGCTGGAGACACTGAATGACAGTGCTGCACACTAGGCAGTACTGCCCCAGGAAGCACCTCTAGCAGCCATCTAAGGAGTGGCCAGTGGAGTTATTTTCTCTGAAAAGACAGTTTTTACTGCAATAGGCCTGAATGGAATGATTCTACTTACTAAAACAAATACAATAAGCTGTAGTTGTACTGGTGACTATAGTGTCCCTTTAAGTTTTGAAGCTTAAGAGGGATGTATGGGAACAAAACTTGTGTGGACTGGCTGACAATAAAATTAGTTTAGGTAATGCAGAAGTTGGTCTCTCTAACACTGTGGCATGTCTCCTTTCTTTTACACTTACTACATACACCTTTTCTCTTTCTCAGACTATATACCAGGAACTTCTGCCTGCTAGTAAGATGGTAAGGAGACAAGTGGACCAGCGAGTGCTAGGGGACAGTCCTTAGAAAGCATGGAGTGAGCGCATCATTAGATGCATTTATGTCAAGCTCAGGGTGCTGCCCTTAGTTGGACAGCCTGCAGGATTGGCGGGCAGCCTGACATGCATTCATGCCAGGCTGTCCTTCAAATTATTTGGACAGACATGCCCCCTTTTTGGGCATGTTCTCCCCTTTTGGCAGGTCTGGTCCCATGATTCGCACCAGTGGCCCACCCTTTTACCCCGCCCATTGACTTCCTGCTTCACTGGACACTGCTGTTAGGGGTTATGGATTTACTTGAAAGATGAAAGCATACAGTAGAGAGATATTAGCATAGAGTATGTGTTTTCTTATAGCTGCATCCTATAAGTTTCCCTCCAGCACCATCTCCATCAGATACATGACGCTTGGGAGGTATGACTGTTTTAGTGTTTTTGGTCGATAAGATTCCGTAATTAGGCCCATCATAATTGTCAGCACCAGGCCCAGTGTGCTCTTAATCCGGCCCTGCCTAAGGCTCATGGATGCCGTCTGGTCCGATTGCACAGAAGAGCTAATATAGCTCAAATTACTGGAAAGCATAATGATGGCCAAGACAGAAAGATGTCAGAACATACAGTGCATTGCAGTTTCCTGCATATGGGGCTGCAGACTAGTCAGAGTGCCCATGATGACCCCTGTCCACCTCTTAACGTGACTATAATGGGGACATGAGCATCAGAACTGGACTATCGACCAATGGAAGAAGGTTGTCTGGTCTGATAAATCACATTTTCTTTTAGTTCAGTTGGATAGATGGGTGTGTGCATTGTTTACTTTGGGAAGAGGTGGCAGCACATTATGCAGCACTAACCCAAGAAGCACCTCTAGTGGCCGCCCGAGTGACTCCCACAAGAGGTGTCCCTAGGCAGCAATGTCTGAAAAGACAGTGTTTACATTAAAATGCCCGGAGGACAGGCTATAGACACCAGAATAACTACATTAAGCTGCAGTTGTTCTGGTGACTATAGTGTCTCTTTAACACCATGAGGCCTTTTTGATGGTCAGACGTGTTTTGAACATATTAATGATCTTACACTGTGAAATCTGATCTATTCACAACTAGTTATATATACACATAGTCGCCATCACTGGGAACATAAGATGGGAACTTCCAGTAGATCCCCGGATTGTCTTTATCCAAGTTTATTTTCTGTCCTTTTTCCAGGTAACACCGCAGAAAATATTTTCATTGAGAACTTTGAGGACACACTTTCTTACCTACCACCAGTTGTGCTGAATTTTGAATTTCCTTCAGATTATCCATCAACCTCGCCTCCCAACTTCACACTTAGCTGCAAGTGGCTCACACCCAAGCAGGTTAGAGATTTACTTGCAATTTGCAGCAGTGTTATAGAATGTAATATTTATTTACTCTCCCCCATAAATTATTATTCAGTGGCACCACAAAAAATGTTTTAATCTGAAGAAGAATCTCAGTAGGTTGTCAGTGTAGATCCATGAAATAAAATTTCAATTCATAACCCTTTTAGAAACATATTTCCATATATGCATCAGAAATACTATTTTTAAGTTGTTTAATAAATCTATATGCTAGCTTGCATCAGACTCTCAGACATTTTCTGTTTGATTGTTTTTTCTTTGTTTCAGCTTGTAAGACTTTGTCAGCACTTAGATGAACTCTGGAAGGAGAATGCAGGATGTGTTGTTCTGTTTGCCTGGACACACTTTCTAAAGAAGGAGACTTTTAAGTACTTAAGTATCCAATCACCTTATGAGATTGAAGTGTGTCCCAATGTGTCACAGAACTGTAATAAAACTCCTGTGGAAACCGATCTCTGCAGCAATGCAGAATCACAAGAGGATGGGGTCTATGACAAGAGGGCCGTACAGGATGTGGTGTCTGTTTCTGCCCTGATAAATTGCATCTTGGAGTTCAATGAGTCTCAGCAAAAGAAATGCTTTGATAGCAAATTGTACATGTGCAATATCTGTTTCTCAGAAAAGCTGGGCAGCGAGTGCACAAATTTTAAACTCTGCAATCATATCTACTGCAACGTTTGCCTCAAGGATTACTTCGAAATTCAAATCAAAGATGGCCAAGTCCACTCTCTTAACTGTCCAGAACCAGAGTGCTCCTCCACAGCAACACCTGCTCAGGTAAACCCAAAGTTTTTTATTTTATTTACCATGCACCAGTTATTTTCCTTTGTGCTGTTTGTGAATTTGCTAGTTGACCTGTGTTATATCATTCTTAGAATGTATTGGATATGTAAACTTCTTCTGTGATAAAAAAAATTTGGGAGACAGAAACAGAATGTTGTTTTGGTATCATGATTATATAAGGCCTCATTTATCATCTCAAAACACAGGTAAATGTGTAACTGTGGATCTCTATGGAGACTCAGTCTTGGTTGAGAGGTCAACTTTAAAAGTAAGATCAGGGACTAATGAAAGTAGTTAGAAAATTGGGCAGACTAGATGGGACGAATGGTTCTTATCTGCCGTCACATTCTATGTTTCTATATTTCAGCATACAGTCTATTTTTACCAAGTAATTTATATTCCATGTGGATTATAATGTAATATAGTGTACTTACCATGCTCATTTTTCTCTGCCTGTAAATGTAGAATTGTAGTCCTAGGGTCTGTGAGCTACAGTTGAATCATGAAAATTAAGCTTTTATCATATTGGTGCCATTTTATACACAGATACTCACACTGGCACATACACACACACATAGATACCCACTGGCAGATAGGCACCATGACACACAGGTACACACACTGGCACATACACACACTGACACAGAGGTACACACACTTAGATACATACACTGTCACTCATATACACACACTGGCACATTCACACAGACACACACACACACTCAGTTACACTGACACATAGATACACACACAGATACACACAGTGGCACATACATACACACACAGATACACACATTGGCACATACAGATATACACATTGTCACAAAAATACGCACACTGACACAAATATACACACACATTTCTCAATGTTTATATTTGCAGCCACCCTCCTGTTAGGTTACCTTTTCTCTGCAGGATGGTGGCTTGCTTGGAGCGCTGCTATCTGGTGTGCTGCTGCTCAGACCTCGCTGCTGCCTCTCTCTGTCCCACAAGGAAACTTCCTCCCAGCATCTGATACCCCTGTTTAGCAATTCTGATTGGGTGGCCCTAAGTACTTGGACTATTCGATGGGCAAATTGAGGTGGAACCTCAATTTTGTTCTCGCAGAACCTTAGTGTTCTGTGGAACACCAATTGGGAAATGCTGGTTTAGACTGTTTGTTTTCTATTAGTGAAGGTTTAGAGTATTTGTTTTCTGTTAGAGTTGGTATTTGTATATCATTTTAGCATTTGAATGCAGAGGTGTGTTTGTATGTTATGCTTGCATTCACATGCAGTGATGTATTTGGATGCAGTTTGTGTTTGTGTCCTTTGTGTTGATAGAATAATGAAAATAATCACCATTGCCTCTTTGCGTGTAGGTTAAGGAACTGGTAGAAGAAGAGCTGTTCAGCCGTTATGATCGTCTCCTCCTGCAGTCCAGCTTGGATCTCATGCCAGATGTTGTGTACTGTCCTCGTACATGTTGTCGGACACCAGTCATGCAGGAGCTGGACGACACTATGGGTATTTGCTCCTGTTGCCATTATGCCTTCTGCACTGTCTGTAAATTGGCCTACCATGGAATTTCACCATGTAGACTAACAACAGGTAAGTTTTTTATGATTATGCATTTTTGCTCTTAGATTTGCACCCCATGTGCTGATGCTGATGGTTACCTGGGTCTCATATACACTCATTGAGGAATTCATCAACTAAACTTTTAAACCGTTTTTGAAATCCTAGACAATGTCAGAGTACCAGGCGAACTTGTAACGTATAATCTTGACTTCACTTATTAGTCAAGACAAATTATGAATCTCCTAAATTTTAACTGATGGCTCACAGCCAATGATTTGTGTTCAAACTTGGTATGATTTGCTGTGATAATGCAGTATTAACTTTCATTTTAGCATATCAGTGCAGACCAGAAGCATTATGGACACCTGTTAAAGCCATTTTAGTGTCAAACCATTTGTAAACAGTTATGACAATTTTCAGGGCCATCTTTAATACGGGGCAAAAGTGGCAGCTGCCCCAGGCCCAGTCAGTCTTCGGGGCCCAAAGCAGCTGCCCCTTTAGGCCTCTGGCCACCGTGGTGCGTGCGGCCCAGGTGGAACTACCACCATGGGCTGCGCGATGTGGAGGCTCATCGGGTGGCAATGCTCTAAGGGCCACCCAATGGCGATGGATTTTCAGGGGCCTGGCTGCTTTGATAGCGTGACTGGGCCCCCTGTGATGATGTCAGGATGCTGGGAGGAAGTGACGCCTGGTCACTTCCTCCTAGCATTCATCGAGCGCCACGTGGGAGTAGGAGAAGAAAAGGAGGGAGTCAGAGTGGGAGCTCTGACTCCCATCAGCCTGAACCAGCCTCATGCACTCCAAAGGTAGGAAACACATACAAAATGTGCATGTATGTATTACATAGTTTCATAGTTACATAGCTGAAAAGAGACTTGCGTCCATCAAGTTCAGCCTTCCTCACAAATGATTATATATATATATATTTTTGCTGTTGATCCTAAAGAAGGCAAAAAACCTAGTCTGAAGCGCTTCCAATTTTGCCACAAACTAGGAAAAAATTCCTTCTTGACCCCAAAATAGCAGTCAGATGTCTCCTTGGATCAAGCAGCTATTACCCCACTAATTATAAATTATATCCCTGTATGTTATGTTTTTGCAAGTATTTATCCAATTGCAGTTTAAACATCTGTATAGACTCTGACAAAATCACCTCTTCAGGCAGAGAATTACATATCCTTAATGCTCTTACTGTAAAAAAAAACTTTTCTTTGCCTTAGATGAAATCTCCTTTCTTCCAGCCTAAATGTGTGACCTTGTGTTCTATGTATAGCCCTGTTTATGAATAGATTTCCAGATAAAGGTTTGTACTGGCCCCGAATATATTTGTATAATGTTATTATATCCTCTCTCAGGCGCCTTTTTTCCAAACTAAACAGATTTACATTTTTTAACCTTTCTTCGTAACTAAAATGCTCCATTCCTTATATCAATTTTGTAGCTCGTCTCTGGACTTTTTTTAGTGCCATGATATCTTTCTTTAGAACAGGTTTGCACAGCATATTCAAGGTGTGGTCTCACCAGCGATTTTTTGTATCTGTTTGTATGTGTATGTCTGTATTTATGTGTCTGTCTGTATGTATCTGTATGTATGTATGTGTCTGTCTGTATGTATGTGTCTGTTTGTATGTATGTATGCGTCTGTATGTATGTATCTGTCTGTATGTATGTGTATGTATGTATGTATGTATGTATGTATCTGTATGTATGTATGTATGTGTCTGTCTGTATGTATGTATGTGTTTGTTTGCATGTATGTATGTGTGTATCTGTTTGTAAGTAAGTGTCTGTATGAATGTGTCTGTATGTATGCATGTGTGTATCTGTTTGTATGTGTGTGTGTGTTTCTGTATCTGCATGTGTCTCTATGTGACCCTGTGTATCAGTATGTGTTTCTGTGTGTCCGTATGTGTGTCTTTGTATATATGTGTATCTGTTTGTATATGTTTGTATGTGTATCTGTGTGTATGTTTCTATGTGTGTCTGCATGTCTTTGTGTCTGCATGTGTGTCAGTGTGCATCTGTATGTGTGTCTGTGTATCTACATGTGTGTCTGTGTTTGTATCTGTGTGAGTGTCATTCTGTGTATTTGAATGTGTATTATTCTGTGTGTATGTGTAGCTGTATGTGTGTCTGTATATGTGTCAGTGTCGGTATCTGTGTATCTGCATGTGGGTCCGTGTATGTATCTGTATGTTATTGTGTGTATGTCAGTGTGTTTGTTTGTGTGTTAGTGTTTCTGTTTCTGTTTATCTGCATGTCAGTGAGTGTATCTGTGCATCAGTGTATGTAGGTGTATCTGTGTGTATCTGAATGTGTGTCTGTGTATCTCTCTATGTATATCTGTACCTGTGTATGTGTGCATCTCTATGTATGTCAGTGTTTGCATCTGTATGTGTGTTAGTGTGTGTATTTTGTCTCAGTAAGAAATGGGAGGGCTAAGTGTGTGTTTTTTTTCCATTTTTGTGTGGGCGTTGTGTGGGCGTTGATGGCATTATTGCATGCTTGGAAGGGGAAGGGCTAGGTCAAGGGGCCCCAATTAAATACCTGCCCAGAGTCCAATCAGTATTAAAGACGGCCCTGACAATTTTCATTGAACAGGGGATTCCTGGCTCCATAACCAGTAGTATGCACTGTAGTAGTTGTGATACTTAGATTGTCTTGTGAATTATTAGACTGTCTAGTACATGTATCTTAAAGCACATTCTGATACATATTGGTACATATCTGCAGCAGTGGTGGCTGAGGACGTTTAACGATGGTGTGATGCTTAAGTCTATTCCTTGAATTTGACTCTGCCCCTGATCTGTTGGTTTCCTACCCACTAAACCACATGTACAGTACCCTTGACCAAGGCTTATGGTAGCACCGCTGAAAACAATATTAATAATTTAATTTATTAATTATATGAGTTTATTCACTATACTCAGAACATAGGCGTGCGCAACCTATTGTATAAGGGTGTGCACCCTAAAGCACAAACACACACGCCGTATATATATATATATTTATATATATATATATATATATATATATATACAGGGAGTGCAGAATTATTAGGCAAATGAGTATTTTGACCACATCATCCTCTTTATGCATGTTGTCTTACTCCAAGCTCTATAGGCTCGAAAGCCTACTACCAATTAAGCATATTAGGTGATGTGCATCTCTGTAATGAGAAGGGGTGTGGTCTAATGACATCAACACCCTATATCAGGTGTGCATAATTATTAGGCAACTTTCTTTCCTTTGGCAAAATGGGTCAAAAGAAGGACTTGACAGGCTCAGAAAAGTCAAAAATAGTGAGATATCTTGCAGAGGGATGCAGCACTCTTAAAATTGCAAAGCTTCTGAAGCGTGATCATCGAACAATCAAGCGTTTCATTCAAAATAGTCAACAGGGTCGCAAGAAGCGTGTGGAAAAACCAAGGCGCAAAATAACTGCCCATGAACTGAGAAAAGTCAAAGATGCCACTTGCCACCAGTTTGGCCATATTTCAGAGCTGCAACATCACTGGAGTGCCCAAAAGCACAAGGTGTGCAATACTCAGAGACATGGCCAAGGTAAGAAAGGCTGAAAGACGACCACCACTGAACAAGACACACAAGCTGAAACGTCAAGACTGGGCCAAGAAATATCTCAAGACTGATTTTTCTAAGGTTTTATGGACTGATGAAATGAGAGTGAGTCTTGATGGGCCAGATGGATGGGCCCGTGGCTGGATTGGTAAAGGGCAGAGAGCTCCAGTCCGACTCAGACGCCAGCAAGGTGGAGGTGGAGTACTGGTTTGGGCTGGTATCATCAAAGATGAGCTTGTGGGGCCTTTTCGGGTTGAGGATGGAGTCAAGCTCAACTCCCAGTCCTACTGCCAGTTTCTGGAAGACACCTTCTTCAAGCAGTGGTACAGGAAGAAGTCTGCATCCTTCAAGAAAAACATGATTTTCATGCAGGACAATGCTCCATCACACGCGTCCAAGTACTCCACAGCGTGGCTGGCAAGAAAGGGTATAAAAGAAGAAAATCTAATGGCCTCCTTGTTCACCTGATCTGAACCCCATTGAGAACCTGTGGTCCATCATCAAATGTGAGATTTACAAGGAGGGAAAACAGTACACCTCTCTGAACAGTGTCTGGGAGGCTGTGGTTGCTTCTGCACGCAATGTTGATGGTGAACAGATCAAAACACTGACAGAATCCATGGATGGCAGGCTTTTGAGTGTCCTTGCAAAGAAAGGTGGCTATATTGGTCACTGATTTGTTTTTGTTTTGTTTTTGAATGTCAGAAATGTATATTTGTGAATGTTGAGATGTTATATTGGTTTCACTGGTAAAAATAAATAATTGAAATGGGTATATATTTGTTTTTTGTTAAGTTGCCTAATAATTATGCACAGTAATAGTCACCTGCACACACAGATATCCCCCTAAAATAGGTAAAACTAAAAACAAACTAAAAACTACTTCCAAAAATATTCAGCTTTGATATTAATGAGTTTTTTGGGTTCATTGAGAACATGGTTGTTGTTCAATAATAAAATTAATCCTCAAAAATACAACTTGCCTAATAATTCTGCACTCCCTGTATATATATATATATATATACACACACACACACATATACCGCTGTGTGTGTGTAAGGGTGCTGTGTGTAGGTGCTGTGTGTGTGTGAGGGCGATGTGTGTGTGTGCGGGCGATGTGTGTGAGTGTGGGTGCTGTGTGTGTGTGAGGGCGCTGTGTGTGTGAGGGCGCTGTGTGTGAGGGCGCTGTTTGTGTAAGGGCGCTGTGTGTGAGGGTGCTGTGTATTTAAGAGTGCTGTGTATGTAAGAGTGCTGTATGTGTGTGTAAGGGTGATGTATGTGTGTATAAGGGTGATGTATGTGTGTGTGTGATGTTAGTGTGTGTGTGTGTATGTGTAAGGGTGCTGTGTGTAAGGGTGCTGTTAGTGTATGTGTAAGGGTGCTGTGTGTGAGGGTGCTGTTAGTGTGTGTGTGAGGGTGCTGTGTGTAAGGATTATGTATGTGTGTGTGTATGTGTGTGTGTGTGTCTGCTGTTAGTGTGTATGTATGTGTAAGGGTGCTGTTAGTGTGTGTGTGAGGGTGCTGTGTGTGTAAGGGTGCTGTTAGTGTGTGTGAGGGTGCGGTTAGTGTGTGTTTGTGAGGGTGCTGTGTGTGTGAGGGTGCTGTGTGTGTGAGGGTGCTGTGTGTGTGAGGGTGCTGTTAGTGTGTGTGAGGGTGCTGTTAGTGTGTGTGAGGGTGCTGTGTGTATGAGGGTGCTGTTAGGTTGTGTGTGTGAGGGTGCTGTTAGGGTGTGTGAGGGTGCTGTGTGTGTAAGGGTGCTGTTAGTGTGTGTGTGAGGGTGCTGTTTGTGTGTGTATGAGGGTGCTGTGTGTGTAGGGTGCTGTTAGTGTGTGTGTGAGGGTGCTGTTAGTGTGAGTGCGATGTATGTGTGTGTGTGAGGGTGATGTTTGTGTGAGGGTGATGTATGTGTGTGTGTGAGGGTGATGTATGTGTGTGTGTGAGGGTGCTGTGTGTGTAAGGGTGCTGTTAGTGTGTGTGTGAGGGTGCTGTTAGTGTGAGTGCTGTGTGTGTGAGGGTTATGTATGTGTGTGTGTGAGGGTGATGTTTGTGTGAGGGTGATGTATGTGTGTGTGTGAGGGTTCTGTGTGTGTAAGGGTGCTGTTAGTGTGTGTGTGAGGGTGATGTATGTGTGTGTGTGAGGGTGATGTATGTGCGTGTGTGAGGGTGCTGTTAGTGTGTGTGTAAGGGTGCTGTTAGTGTGTGTGTGAGGGTGATGTATGTGTGAGTGCTGTGTGTGTAAGGGTGATGTGTGTGTGCTGTATGTTTGTGTGTAATGTGTGGGGTGTGAGGGCCGTTTAGTTAATATCCCCCCTCTATTCTTACCTTATGTAGGTAGGGGGGACCGTGCTGCTGCCTTCCATGGTGGTCCAGTGGTGAGTGAACTCTAGCCCCGCATCCTGCTATAGTTCACTCTTGCGAGATCTGAGCGTTGCTGCGGTAACCGCGGCAACGCTTCGACCTCGCGAGAGGAACCCGGCGGAGCTGCTGGCAAGAGCTCCCCGGGTCCTCTCCTGCCTCCCTCACTTGCTGTGGGTCGGTGAGGGAGATCACAGGCCCATGGAGGGAGGCACATAGCGCGGGCCACGGGGATTAGGGTGTGCCCAGGCACACCTGGCACACCCCGTGCGCACGCCTATGACTCAGAATTGTATTTAATTTAAAGATGCTAAATTGAAACTAAAACTGGAAAGGTCAGTCTTAACTGAAGAATTGCCTCATTATCGGAGATGCCTAGTTGCAGATATCCTGCCCCCGAACCTCGCTAGTAAGCTATAATTTGATGGGACATATTGCCTTCTGAAGTCCCCCAGGGCTCTATCTACTGTCACTAGGGATATCATAGTCTGCTGTTCTCCTTTCCAGGATAAGGGACATATCATATCAGCAATAAAGGGCAAGACATCATATCCCTTTGAGGACTATCACTTTACTTTTACCAAGGCCTCACAAGGTCCACGCTTCAGTGGCACAGGTTGCTCCATTCTGTAACACATCAGCTGAGGGAATCCAGAGTGACCTATAGATTGGGGTGTACTAGATCTCTGGTGACCCAACACAGGACTGCCCACAAGTTCTCCTCTACTACAGAGGCCTCATCATTCCTACAGGCAATGAGACTTCCTTTACCCACCACTGGAATGTCTAGACACCATACTTCCTTTGC
The DNA here is from genome assembly GCF_036172605.1 of Pelobates fuscus. NCBI lineage: Eukaryota > Metazoa > Chordata > Amphibia > Anura > Pelobatidae > Pelobates > Pelobates fuscus. Next base: position 107,151,784 of record NC_086319.1, on the reverse strand, counting down.
TTGGAAATCCAACCTTGTGGTTCCTTTAATTCCAAGATGAAGAGTGGAAACCAACCCTGGAGATGGGAATGGTGTTGTTCGGGGAATCGCATGGTGGTGTATTTGTTGTCTTCCTATTTTTCACACCTTTCTTTTTGCCAATATATACTTACATGACACAGGTTTGCTAGGTCTCAATGCACCATGGTGCAATGTTTCAGTCTGATATCCTTACTGTAACTGATGAGATTGTCTCTCCCGCATCCTGCAGCACTGTCAGTTAGGGGTGCTCCTCATGGTGACTTTTGGATGAGCTATAATAGATAATGTATTTTTTTTTATATACTAGCGATTAAGATCAACATATATTACTTTTATTACTGTTAGCCTCATAAATATTACAGTTAGTTACTCATGTTATGACATAATCTACAAAAGGGATATAAAACTCAGGGCATGTGTAGCCATGTCTAATTGGCGGGTACAACATAAGCCTATCAGTTACCATGTTTATTACATTTATCCTTGTGTCTTATTTCTTTTATTCCATTTATATTTTATTGGGCACGTCTCATAAGATTGTTTTATCTTACATGACTCAAAGTTCTGTATTTTAGTCATATCCATATCACTCAATTGCCTCTTTTCCTATTATAAAACCAAAAAAATAAATATGGTTTATCAGTATGCCAATCAGTTGTTTGCAACAGTTTTATGTCAATTCATGTACTATTCCATCTTCTTGTCATCCCTAAACCTCAATAAAAAAAAAATTATTGAAAAAAACAAATAATTCTGGAAAGGTTTCAGAAACAGCATGAACGTTAACCCTTAGATTTAAATTTCACATTTAGCAATACAGAAAAAACACAGTCAATACAGGTAGTCAAAGGGGAAAAAGAAAAGTACACTATGAATGACAGGCTCTACTCGGACCCCATACTTGCTGCTGTCTAAGGAGATCACAGCCCTCTGCAGCCTGGTCAAGTTGTCCTGGAACACAGTCTGGTCAAGCTGTCTGTGCATGAGACAAGCATGATCGATATATGGATTTGTAGTAATTCATTGTACCAATCCGTTCCAGAGCTAAGATGGATGCTGCTGCTGGGCACCAGGCGAAGTGGAGAACTGTATACAAAACCTCTTGGTGCAATCTGTCTATAGCAGCATGGGCAGACAAGCTAGTACTTGGACCCATTCTCTTTAATATTTTTATTAATGGTATTGCAGAAAGTCTTGATGGTAAGGTGTGTCTTTTTGCTGATGATACTAAGATATGTAACAGGGTTGACAGGGGCGGACTGAGAACCCTCAGGGCCCCCGGGCAAAATAAATCAAGGCCCCCCTTACAGGCCCCACCCATACTCCGCAGCAAGCACCACCCATGTCCCGCCTCCATGCACCGCCTCCAGCCACACCCTACACAATCTTTAGACACAAGGAACAAAAGTGCAATAATCCCTTCGAGGCCCCAGTAGAGACTACAATTGAGGGCTAATGGACCATGGAGGGGGGTCTTTCTAGCAGAGGCTACCTCAGTGTCCTTTAGAGAGTGTGTTAGAAAGAATCCCCTCCAGGCCCTATTAGAGACTACAATGGAGTCTAATAGGCTTGGAAGGGGGTCTTTCTAACAGAGGCCATCTCAGTGTCCCTGCTGGAAACAGTCGCCTCCAGGCCCCAGTAGAGACTACAATTGAGGGCTAATGGACCATGGAGGGGGGGAGCATTCTAGCAGAGGTTATCTTAGTGTCCTTTAGAGAGTGTGTTAGAAAGAATTTCCTCCAGGTCCCATTAGAGACTACAATGGAGTCTAATGGGGCCTGGATGGGGGTCTCTCCAACACTCTGGTTCCTATTCACAATATAGCAACACAACATAGCTCGCTGATACCTAGGCCAAGTTGGCTCCTCTTACCTTAATTACTGTTGCTGGCAGTCTGTGGGCTTGCTGGAAGGCTGTGGGCTTACTGGCTGCGGCTGGCAGGCTGTGGGCTTGCTGGCTACTGCCGGCAGGCTGTGGGCTTGCTGGCTGCGGCTGGCAGGCTGTTGGCTGGCAGGCTGTGGCTTGCTGGCTGCGGTTGGCAGGCTGTGGGCTTGCTGGCTGTAAGCCTAACTGGTGGCCTGTGGGCTGGCTGGCTACTGGCCAGCCTGTGGGCTGGCTGGCCGGCCTGTGGGCTGGCTGGCCGGCCTGTGGGCTGGCTGGCTGGCCGGCCTGTGGGCTGGCTGGCTACTGGGGCACTTGTAGATTATTTAAAGAAATTATCCATGCACAATAACCACTACTGCTCTGTGTAGTCGTTATGGTGCCAGGAGGGCCGCCCCCCCCCCTTTCAGAGTAATTAGTCAAACCGTTTAAGAACAGTTTGACAACTTACCTGGGGTCTGCTGGGATATGATTCTGTAGTAGGGTATAGGAGCAGTGGTGCAATGTGTAAGGGGTGCAGTGTGTGTGAAAGGTTCAGTGTGTGTGAGGGGGTGTAGTGTGTGAATGTGTAGGGTGTGTGGGGCAACGAGTGTATGAGGGGGCTGTGTATGTGTGTGGCAATGTTAGTATGGGGGGCTGTGTGTGTATGGGTGGGCAGTGTATGTGTGTGTGTGTGAGGCAATGTGTGTAAATGTGTATGGTGTGTGTGGGTGTATGGGGGGCAGTGTGTGAATGTGTATGGTGTGTGTGGGCAGTGTGTTTATGGGGCTACAGTTCACTCTCACCACTGCGACCACCAGGAATCCCTGGTGGTCACAGTGTTGAGAGTGAACTCTAGCCCGTAGCTCCAGGGCTAGAGTTTACTCTTGCAAGAGCCGTAACGTTGCCGTGGTAACCGCGGCAACGATCTGTGCTCGCGCAAGAAGGACCCAGAGGAGCTGAAGGCTAAGCTCCCGGGTCCTCTCTTCCTCCCTCCCCTGCCGGCTGCCCGCACGGTGCCTGCGGACAGGGAAGGGGGCAATTGCCCTCCTCTTACTCCCCCCTCCCCCTCTTCTTACCCCCCTTCTTACTCCCCCATCTTCTTACTCCCCCCTCACTCTCTTCTTACTCTCCCCCTCTTCTTACTCCCCCCTCCCCCTCTTCTTACTCCTCCCTCTTCTTACTCCTCCCTCTTCTTACTCCCCCCTCTTCTTACCCCCCTCCCCCTCTTCTTACCCCCCTTCTTACCCCCCCTCCCTCTTTCTTCTTACCCCCTCCCTCTTTCTTCTTACCCCCTCCCTCTTTCTTCTTACCCCCTCCCTCCTTCTTCTTACCCCCTTCCTCCCTCCCTCTTCTTACCCCCTCCCTCCCTCTTTCTTCTTACCCCCTCACTCCCTCTTTCTTCTTACCCCCTCCCTCCCTCTTTCTTCTTACCCCCTCCCTCTTTCTTCTTACCCCCCTCCCTCCTTCTTCTTACCCCCCTCCCTCCCTCCTTCTTACCCCCTTCCTCACTTCCTCTTTCTTCTTACCCCCTCCCTCCCTCTTTCTTCTTACCCCATCCCTCTTTCTTCTTACCCCCTCCCTCCCTCTTTCTTCTTACCCCCTCCCTCCCTCCCTCCCTCTTTCTTCTTACCCCCTCCCTCCCTCTTTCTTCTTACCCCCTCCCTCCCTCTTTCTTCTTACCCCCTCCCTCCCTCTTTCTTCTTACCCCCTCCCTCCCTCCCTCTTTCTTCTTACCCACTCCCTCCCTCCCTCCCTCTTTCTTCTTACCCACTCCCTCCCTCTTTCTTCTTACCCCCTCCCTCCCTCTCTCTTTCTTCTTACCCCCTCCCCTGTAGCGTGGCCGAGCTGCTGTGCGGTCCGCGCGCACGGCCGGAGTGATAGGAAGGTGCACACTGAGTGTGCACCTTCCTGTCAGTCCGGCCGGGTACAGGAAACAGAAACTCCTGTTCCGCGCGGAACAGGAGTTTCTGTTTCCTGTACCCGGTCGGACTGACAGGAAGGTGCACACTGAATGTGCACCTTCCTATCACTCCGGCCGGGCGTGCGGACCGCACAGCAGCTCGGCCACGCTACAGAGGAGGGGAGGTGAGAAGCTGCAGCCGCCTGAGCGCTCTTAAGAGAGCGCTCAGGCGGCTGCAGCATTTAAAGGGGCGGCCGGGCCCCCTGATGGCGGGCCCCCCTCCCGGCCGGGCCCTCGGACCATGTCCGAAGTGCCCGACCGGTCAGTCCGCCCCTGAGAATTGATGTTCCAGGAGGGATAAGCCAGATGGCAAATGGTTTAGGTAAACTAGAAAAATGGTCAGAGTTGTGGCAACTGGCATTTAATGTGGATAAGTGCAAGATAATGCATCTTGGACTTAAAAACCCAAGGGCAGAGTACAGAATATTTGATAGAGTCCATAGGCGTGCGCAGCCTATTGCATTAGGGTGTGCACCCTAAAGTACAAAAACACGCCGCATGTATATGTGTGTGTGTGTATATATATATATTTATACATATATATATATATATACACACACACACACACACATACATACACTGCTGTGTGTGTGCTGTTAGTGTACTGTGTGAGAGTGCTGTGTGTGTGTGCTGTTAGTGTGATGTGTGTGTGAGGGTGCTGTTAGTGTGATGTGTGGGTGAGGGTGTTTGTGTGTGTGTTTGTGAGGGTGCTGTTTGTGTGTGAGGGTGCTGGTAGTGTGCTGTGTGTGAGGGTGTTTGTGTGTGTGTGTTTGTTCTGTGAGGGTGCTGTGTGTGTGAGGGTGCTGTTTGTGTGAGTGTTGTGTATTTGTGAGGGTGCTGTTTGTGTGTGTGTGTTTGTGAGGGTGTTGTTAGTGTGCTGTGTGTGAGGGTTTTGTGGGTTTGTAAAGGTGCTGTGTGTGTTTGTGAGGGTGCGGTTAGTGTACTGTGTGTGTGAGGGTGCTGTATGTGTACTGTATGTGTGAGTGTGCTGTATGTGTGCTGTATGTGTGTAGGTGCTGTGTGTGTGTGGGTGCTGTATGTTTGTGTGTGCTGTATGTTTGGAGAGATTGTGGAGGTGAGGGGAAGATTAGTAAATATCCTTGCTGCCATGTGCCATCCCTGGTGGTCCAGTGGAGAGTGAACTCTAGCCTGCGGGGCTAGAGTTAACTCTCGCGAGATCTGAGCGTTGCGAGAGGAACATGGCGGAGCTGCTGTCTAGAGCTCCCTGGGTACTCTCCTGCCTCCCTCCATGCTGCTGTGGGCCGGTGAGGTAGATCTTTAATATCCCCGCCGGCCCATGGAGGCTTAGAGCAGAGCCGGCACTCAGATAGCGCCGGGTCTGCGTGAGACGACAGGGGAGATCTCCAGTGCCGGCAGGGTACAAGTCCTGTGGAATAATGTGTGGTAACTCTCCCAAGATTCTCACCCCCCAAAATAAATAATACACACTCGTGTGTGTATGTGTGTATATATATATGCGTACACAGACACATTCACAGACACACACTCATACATTCACAGACACACACTCATACATTCACAGACACACACACTGACACCATACACTCACAGACACACACTCATACATTCACAGACACACACTCATACATTCACAGACACACATACACTTACAGACACACACATTCACAGACACACACACACATTCACAGACACACATACAGACACACACACACACATTCACAGACACAAACAGACACACACACACTCACAGACACACACATTCACAGACACACACACACACTCACAGACACACACATACTCAGACACACATACACTCACAAATAATTTTTTTTTAAATAAAAAAATGTCCACCCAGCCTCCCTACCTGGAGTGCTGGCGTAGACTTGTTCCTGGGGTCCAGTGGGTCGGGCGCCTCTCTCCATCTCAGCCGCGGCGAGGTAGCTGTGTCCTCTCTGCTTCCTCTCGCCGCGCGGGCGGTCTACAGTAGCTGGGAGCCGGAATATGACGTATTAGGGTGTGCCCAGGCACACCTGGCACACCCCGTGCGCACGCCTATGATAGAGTCCTAACCTCAACATCTGAGGAAAGAGATTTAGGGGTTATTATTTCTGATGACTTAAAGGTAGGCAGACAATGTAATAGAGCAGCAGGAAATGCTAGCAGAATGCTTGGTTGTAGTTGGAGGTATTAGCAGTAGAAAGAGGGAAGTGCTTATGCCATTGTACAGAACGCTGGTGAGACCTCACTTGGAGTATTGTACGCAGTGCTGGAGACCGTATCTCCAGAAGGATGATGATACTTTAGAGAGAGTTCAGAGAAGGGCTACAAAACTGGTTCATGGATTGCAGGATAAAACTTACAAGGAAAGGTTAAATGAACTTAACATGTATAGCTTGGAGGAAAGACGAGGCAGGGAGTATATGATAGAAACATTTAAATACATAAAGTGAATCAACACAGTAAAGGAGGAGACTATATTTAAAAGATAAAAACTACCACAACAATAGGACATAGTCTTAAATTAGAGGGGCAAAGGTTTAAAAATAATATCAGGAAGTATTACATTACTGAGAGGGTAGTGGATGCATGGAATAGCCTTCCAGCTGAAGTAGTAGAGGTTAACACAGTAAAGGAGTTTAACCCCTTAAGGACCAAACTTCTGGAATAAAAGGGAATCATGACATGTCACACATGTCATGTGTCCTTAAGGGGTTAAGCATGCATGGGATAGGCATAAGGCTATCCTAACTGTAAGGTAAGGCCAGGGAGTAATGAAAGTATTTTAAAAATTGGGCAGCCTAGATGGGCCAAATGGTTCTCATCTGCCATCACATTCTATGTTTCTATGCAGGCCTGTCTTCCCCATGTTGAATAAGGAGCTGGACAATAGGTGGCTTCTGGGGGCTGGTAGGGCTAAGGCATGTTTATTTTAGCTCAGCCAAGCAGCTTGTCACACTGTGGAAGGTGTAATAAAACCAGACTTTCAAAACTCTGGGTGAGGGGCACTGTGCCAACACACCTACTGACGAGCCCCCACTGATCTACAGGCTTAAACATATTTAAATTATTATTTAATGATTTAATTTAGAATTGAATTATTTTTTTATAAGATAATTAACTTGTGTTTTTTTTTAATTCTCTTTACTTTTTTTCAGAAAAACTACTTGAGGTGTGTGAACAATATCGGAAAGCAGATGATGCCACAAAGAATTTTCTAGAAAAGCACTATGGGAAGAAATTGTTGCGGAAAACAGTGGCTGAGTTGGAGAGCAAGGATTGGGTGGTTAAAAATTCTAGGCCTTGTCCTCAGTGTGCATCTCCTATACAGGAAAGTTATACACCTGCTTTTGTCAAAGCACAAATTATTTTTAATTTTTTTATAATTTTTATTTGTTTTTTCAAAAAACATGCAATCGTAGTTATGTAACATTGAGTCCAGTAGTTCAATCTTTTTACATAGTTTTCTGATTAGTATTCAGCAATGTAACAGACAACAAGTTAACATTCAATAAAAGAGGTTGGTTGTGATCGTTGAAGCTGGGTGTAGGTGTTACGTCTTGTCATTGGTGTATTACTACATATTTACAGTAAGGACCGGCATTAGATATAAATAACAATGTTGATTGTGTTATCATAGTAGCGGTTACAGTTTTGCATCTTGTCATGGTAATGTCGTGTACAAAATCTTACAGAGTCAGAACATAAAATGTTAGTGATTACTCCAGTAGGGGGTAGTTAGGGTTACTGAGGTTTAGGTTTATTTATGTTTTTGGTTTCAGTGGATTTACTCTTTGTCCTTTCTCTTTTTTATGTTATTGGTAATTCTTTCATAAAGTTGTTTCAGCTATTCCAAGTGGTTCGAAAAAACTGGTTGTTTTTCAGGAGGGCATGGGAGATTTCCTCCATTTGTTTTATCTGTTCTACTCTATGGATCCATTCCATAATCGAGGGGGGGGGGGGGGGGGGGGGGGTTTGCTTGTTTCCAAGATTTAGGAATCAATTGGTTGGCTGCCGTGAGAAGATGGGTTAAAAGAGTCTGGGTATGTTTATTTGTGTTTGGTACAGGTAGTAGAAAGATTATATACTTTGGAGAGATTGGGACCGTTACCTTTGTGATAAGTTTCAATAGTGTAGTTATTCTATGCCAGAAAGATTGTATTTGTGGGCATTCCCACCATATGTGTGAGGAATGGGCGTTGCCTTGATGACAGGCGTGATGCGTGTTGGGAAAAAATGTGACAATTTTTTTTTTATGTGGCAGCTAGTATACATAAAACTTAGAACATGCATACAGATGTGCCAGCCACTGAGTTAGTATCTTCAAGCTACTCACACATTTAAAATGGATACCAGAAGCACCATATCAACTTATATTGTTTGCAAAAGCATTGATGCAAGAAGTTCACTGCTTATGCCTCCAATTATAATTGTTGCAGCTGTGCACATATTGCTGCTGCTATATACTCATCCTGCACTCTAGAACTGCGTAAGCAAGATTTTGGAAGTGCTGTGCCATAGTAATACTATAAAGTCCATTGGAGTGCCAGCACTTTTTTTTTGCCAAGTTGAAGTGCCAATGTCACTTTGAAGTGTCTTTGCATGTTTAACCAAGTCAGCAAGGTGATGTGTCCGTTTGTATGATGGTGGCCAGAGGTGAGAGTAATACTCACCTGATATTCTCCTTCCTCAGCACTGCTACATTTGTGTCATCATTGTTCTTCAGCTCCTAATGCTGCACCTGTCTGGAGCTATTGGCACTATTGTACTTTCATGCAAAATTGGGTCTACAGATGATCCTTCAAGACACAGGATCTTCCATAGTAATTTAATTTTAGGGGTATGACTGGGCATGTAGCCAGAGGCGGGGCTGTTAAGAGAGGTTTTACATAACTTACAAATCACAATGTATGCAACTAAAATGTAATTCAGTACAGTGTACTTAGATGATGACTGCACAATGATGGAGCCTGTGGTCTCCACCTCTGTGTCTGCTTTAGCTCTTCTCAGTGAGTCAAAGCATTGCCATGGTAACCGCTCAGAAGCATAAAATTGTGTGAAAATGGTCTGCATCAACTGGACGTCACGTGCTGACCACAAGCTCCCTTGCTCAAGCAAGTGGGGAGTTTTATGCCTGCTTGGGAGGTCATCTAATCTCCTCATTGGGCTTATTTGCAGGCCATAACTATATAGAACTTCATTGTATTTAGTTATGTTTGTAGTTTGACAGTTGGTGAGAACTGTTTTGATATTTAAGTGTTTACAATTTTATTACGTTGTTTTTTTTTTGCTTTTAAAGTATAATTTTGTTTTTTTGTTGGAGCTACTGAGTCAGTCCCTTCATACTGCTCACTAGGCATGTGCATGGGGAAAATTTTCGGTTCGGTTCGGCATTCCGAAATTCTAGATTTTCGCAATTCGGGACTTCAGCAGTTCGGCACTTCAACACTTCGGAACTTCGGCAACTTTGGCACTTCAGCACTTCGACACTTCGGAACTTCGGAATTTTGGCACTTCTATTGCAGCCGCTTAGTAGATAACTCCCTAATTCCCACGGTATTAGGGAGTTATCTACCAAAATGCTGAAAGACCTAAATTGGTCTTTCAGCCAAATTTACGAATACTAAGTAAAAATTACTTAGTATTAGTAAATTTTGCCCCTACTCGCTATACCGCGAGTAGGGGCATGTCTAGTAAACAGTGAGCAGTCTGTGGCTGCTCACTGTTAAAAGAAAAAAAAGAAATAGGGTCCCCCCTCTCGAGCCACCACCCGCGATGTGCGAGTGGGGGCTTTTAAACTAAAGGGACCTATTGCCCCCCCCCCCGGCCCCCACCCCGGAGCGGCGGGTGGGGGCTCTAAAGTAAAAAGATGGAGGGGGACCTATTGTCCTCCCCCCGGCCCCCACCCCTGAGCGGTGGGTGGGGGCCCTAAATACTAATAAGGGGGGACCTAATGTCCTCCCCCCTGGCCCCCACCCCTGAGTCGCGGCCCTAAATTGGAATAAGGGTAAAAAGATGGAGGGGGACCTAATGTCCTCCCCCCTGGCTGCCACCCCTGAGCGGCGGGTGGGGGCCCTAAATACTAATAAGGGGGAGGACCTAATTTCCTCCCCCCCAGCCCCTACCCCTGAGCGGCGGGTGGGGGCCCTAAATTGGAATAAAGGGGGGGAACCTAATGTCCTCCCCCCTGGCCCCCACCCCTGAGCGGTGGGTGGGGGCCCTAAATACTAATAAGGGGGGGACCTAATGCCCTAAAAAAAATGTCCCCACCCCAGGTTACTAGGGGTCCCCAAACCCCTAGTCACCCCCTCCCCCAAAATATTATCCCCCTACCTACCCCCCTCACCCTAAAAATAATGAGGGGGGACCTTTAACTAAGTACCTGTAAAAAATAATTAAACTTACCATTTGATGTTTTCTTTCTTCTAAAATCTTATTTGTTTCAGCCCCAAAAAAGGCCAAATGAAAAACCATAATAACCGACTCAATTAAAAAAAAAAAAAAAAAACGAGCGCAAAAAAAAAGAATCCATCTTCACTCGGCGAGGGCTCCACACAGACTGAGCTCTGCAGGGCGGGGGAAGGCTTATAAAGCCTTGCAATTAGGCTCAGAACACTCTGGTGGGTTTAAGTCATCCAATCAGAGTGCTCTGACAGGTAAATGAAGGGACTGACAGGTAAGTCTCTACATTTACCTGTCACAGCACTCTGGTTGGTTGGTTTGAAATCCACCAATCAGAGTGCTCTGTGTCATTTTCCCACAGAAATCTCACTTTAGCAGTGCTCTCACTACTACAAGAGATTCTGGGTAGGTGTATGCAAATTAACTCAACAAAGAACCACATTTTTTCATCCACACTTTTTTACCCACCACAACTCTTTTAGTATGTACTTTAAAAGTAATGCCAAGCATCCATAGCAAGCCAGTAACCAACCTCATGCTGATGAGTTGCATTAACAACGAAACAGCTATCCACGAGTGGTTCACTGGCTTTGCATCTTTTCCTAAGTTGTGTTTCAAAGCTGTTGTATACAGCAAACACCGACTCAAAGGAATCCATGTTTAAAATGGAATGAGGCAAAATGTGATGCTTTGTCAAAGTAATTTGCATATGCCCACCCAGAATTCTTTGCGGTAGTAACATCAATGCAGATTTGTGATTTCTATGGGTAAAGCAAGTCTTATGGCTTGACTGGTGTGCAGATTTTTGTTTAACATTGCATTAACTATCCACAGACTTCAGGTGGAAGGGGTTTTCAATCACAGATTTTCCCACTATATCCTTTTTGTTTTTTTATATATACAAAGTATATTTACCGCGAGGCTGGCAAGGCATTTGCCTTGGGCAGCACTTTCAGGGGGGCGGCAAAAAAAGCCACACCCCAAACGCCCTGGCAAATGCCTTGCCAGCCTCTTGTCGTGGGGGGCTCAGGAGCTGGCTGGGTGGCCACCTCTGCCCCCCCGCCGAGGCTGGAATGGGCTGATGTGGGAGGTGGGTGGCGAGGGAGCACTTTGAGCTCTTCCCTGCTCAGCTCCCTCGCGCGCACCGCAGTGATGTCGGAGCAGGAATATGCATTGACTCTGGCATCACTAAGAGTTGAACAGGAGGATCACTGCTCCCCCGCTGCCTCCACTATGAGCCTGCCTGCCTGTGTGCCTACCAGCCCAACCAGCAGCAGCCCCACTGGACCCCAGGGAAGAAGCCACGAAAATGTAAGCAAATAATAAAAATGAAATTGTGAGTGTGTTAGTGTGTGTGTTTGTTAGTGTGTCTGTTAGTGAGAGTGTTAGTGTGTGTCTAATAGTGAGAGTGTGTGTGTGTTAGTAAGAGTGTGTGTGTCTGTGTCTGTTAGTGAGTGTGTCCGTGAGAGTGTGTGTGTGTCTGTTGGTGAGTGTTAGTATGTCTGTTAGTGAGTTTGTGTCTGTTAGTAAGAGTGTGTGTATCTATCAAAGAGTATGTGTCAGTGAGAGTGTGTATCTGTCAGTCAATGTGTATGTCTGTTAGCAAATGTGTGTCTGTGACACTGAGTGTGTATGTGTGTGTCTGACACTGAGTGAGTGTGCGTCTGTCAGTGAGTGTGTATGTGTATCTGTCAGTTAATGCGTGTGTCAGTGTGTCTGTTGGTGAGTGTGCGTGTCTGTTTGTCAGTGAAAGTGTGTGTGACAATGTCAGTGTATGCATCAGTGAAGGCGTGTGTCTTTTAGTAGGCCCGGTGCAAGGATTTTTGCCGCCCTAGGCAAAAGAAAAATTTGCCGCGCCCCTCTATGTGACATCACAATGCCCCATCCATATGATCTGCCATATGAATTGTAACAGATCGACGGGCACCCCGACTGGGTACCTCCTTTGAAGGATGCTCCTAGCGCTTCCTGAGGACTCCAAGCACTGCAGCAGACACCACAACCACCGAACCGGAGAAGCATTTGAATGCTCTCAAGCATATGAATGCTGTAAACAGCTGAACAGGAAAAGCATACAATCAGCTTACACTCCTGGCGATCAGCATACAATCCAATTCGCCCAATAACGAGACAACACTTTGTTTTGAGGTCAAACAGAACTGACTGTACTGGCACATACAGCCTCTTTTATTCCCAATCCACAAACCTAGTACTGCCCACAGGGTTTTAAAATACAACCAATCAATCCGTACAATACACACAGACACTCCCACACAAAATCCTCCGACCAGGGGATCTAGGTGAACCACATATCCAAAATTCACCCAGATCTGTTCAGTAGTTTGGAAGATACGGTTTAATGCAGATTCCGCAGAACATATACAGGCTATGTAAAAAATAATTACTGTTAAATGTGTCCCCTGTTCTGTGGTTTAAAACTACTGAACGATGTCTTTGTGCAACAAATACCGACGAGATGGCACCGTGTAGAAAAGTCAAAACAGTGTTTGTGAGTTAAAATGGCCGCCATCCATTGTTCTCACCATGTGCTTCATCCATTGTTCTCATGTGCCTCTGATACATGAAATGGTGGCCACACAGTAACTCCACAGTATGTTCTTAAAGGGCCAGTAGCAGCATAATAAAATACAACATGCCCGAATCAGTTCCTAGAAGGGCAATACATCCCAGGGCCATAGTCGCAGGGCAAGAGGCTGGCAAGCAGTCCTCTCCAGGCACAAGTGGCGGGGCTGGTTCCGCCAAATGAACTAACGCCAGTGCTGCACACAGTGTTTGTTTACATTAAAAATCCTGCAGTGACAGGCTACAGACACCAGAACCACTACATTAGGCTGCAGTGGTTCTGGGGACTATAGCGTCCCTTTAATGTGAGGTAAATCAGAAATTAGTGCCTCGAATAATATACTAGATTGCCTACTTACAACCAGATAAGGATGATGATGGGCTCTGGTTGCAGTCTGGCTCCACTGGTCTGGTGTAGAACAGGATCTCTGGCGGCTGTTTGTAACTGTGGTCACAAAAGTCAGTGTTCTGGGGGAACATGAAGCAGCTCCATTTTTTTGGCTCCTTGCACAGCGCAAGGTCTGGGCCTCCAGCAGGGGTGGAGTGTGTAGGGGATGTGTTACATGTTAGTGTAGAGGATCTAAAGTGTGTGCTTATGGAATGTAGTGTATAGGGATACCAGTTTGTGTGTGCCTTTAGTGGTCTCTGCTCTCCTCTGCCCCCCCCTAGTGGTCTCTCCTCCCCCCTTTCCATTAGTGGTCTCCCCTCCACCCCCCACCCTTCCCTAGTGGTCTCTCCTCCACCCCCCCTCCCTCGCTTACTGGTCTCTCCTCACCCCCCCTCCCTCCTTTAGTGGTCTCTCCTGACCCCTTCTCCCTCCCTTAGTGGTCTCTCCTCACCCGCCCTCCCAACCCTCCCTTAGTGATCTTTCCTTACCCCCCTCCCTCCCTTAGTGGTCTCTCCTCACCCCCCCCCCCCCCATAGAGGTTTCTCCTCCTCCCTCCCCCTTCCCAATTTAATACACTGGCCCCCTGACTTCCCCAATTGAATACACTGCCCCCCTCCCTCCTATCAATACACTGTCACCCCTCCCCAATTTAATTCATAGGCCCCTCTCTCCCCCAAGTTAATACACTGTCCCTTCCCTCTCTTAAATTAATACACTGCTCACCCCCCGCTCACCCCAATTTAACACACTGCACCCCCCAACCACCACTCTAATACACTGGCCCCCTCCCTCCCTCAAATTAATATACTGCCCCCCTCCCCAAATTAATATACTGGCCCCTCCCTCAAATTAATATACTGCCCTCCCTCCCTCAAATGAATACAGTGCTCCTCTCGAATTAATGCACTGCCCCCCACCCCCAAACCCCTCTTCTCCTACCTTACAATTTGCTCATGCAGGCCAGACACTCCTCTGGCACTGCGATCAGGAGGGAAGAGGGAGTGGCTGCTCTGGTCTTCTCAGAAGACACACAGTCACACTGCCCTCTTGAGGCCGGGTGATCAAGAATCAGAAAATATTTTTCCTGTCTTGCGGCTGGTCGCAGTCACAGCTGGAAGCGGCCAGAGGGCAGGCAGGCCGCATGTTTGACATTCTTGCTTTAGAATGAAGTTTAGGCAAATTCCCTTTCCATGCCTGTCTTGGTATTGGTACTAAATCAACAACATGAAATATGTTGTCAGTTCATTTTGAGACCTATGGATTCTAATAGGGATTATATATTAATTATTTTGACACTTAATAATAACAATATCCTGTGCTGTCCTACCTGGCAGCCTGAGTAACCTAAAAACTCCCTTACCCGAGAGACAGCCAAAAACTGGGGGAATCGGAAGTTCTTTATAGTAGGAGGGGGAAGTTCAGAGGAGGGACAGAATCTTTAATACTTTTTTTTTTTTTTTTTATACTTTATTGTATGTAAAAAGGACCAGCTTGACCAACCCATGAGAATTTGTGTGGGCTGTCCAATACTTTCTAGTGAATACAACTTGTTTTTGTGCTACTTTTGCATGTATTCTTTTCCCCCTTATACTTCTTGTTTACTTTTACAGAAAATAGAGGGCTGCAATAAGATGGTATGCAGTAAGTGTAACCAAGCGTTCTGCTGGCTCTGTATGAGCAGATTGAATATGGATGACCCATACAAGCATTTCAAAGATCGAACATTACCCTGCTACAATCGGTATGTGTAGTGTTTATTTTTATCCAAAGTACAATAAACCCATGTAATACACCATGATACACCAAGGTTTTATGACAGGAGTTAGATATTTGTGACCTTGTTTGAAGATGTCAGCTGGTCGGCCATTAAATGTATATGTACAGGGCCGGACGGGCCCACTGGGATACCGGGAAATTTCCCAGTGGGCCGTAGGCACCTGGGGCCGGACAGACAGCTGGCTGTGCTGGCGGCCGCAGGGGGGAGCTGGCTGTGCTGAAGGCCGCAGGGGAGAGCTGGCTCTTCTGGCGGCCGCAGGGGGGAGCTGGCTGTGCTGACTCTGCTCCCCCGCCATTGGGCACTCCTTAATGAGACCGGGGCCGGAATATGACGTCATATTCGGGCCCCGATCTTATTAAGCTGCATGCTGGGGAGCAGAGCCAGCACAGCCAGCTCCCCCTGCGGCCGCCAGAACAGCCAGGAGCCAGCACAGCCAGCTCCCTCTCCAGCCGTCAGAACAGGCAGGAGCCAGCACAGCCAGTTCCCCCCTGCGGCCACCAGGCTGGTCGCCCACAGGTAAGCTATATTATCTGTCAGTGTGAGTGAGTGAGTGGGTGTCTGTCTGTCATGGTGTGTGTGTGTCTGTTATGGTGTGTGTCTGTGTCATGGTGTGTGTCTGTGTCATGGTGTGTGTCTGTCATGGTGTGTGTGTGTGTGTCTGTCTGTGTCATGGTGTGTGTGTGTGTCTGTCATGATGTGTGTGTGTGTCTGTGTCATGGTGTGTGTGTGTGTGTGTGTGTCTGTCTGTCTGTGTCATGGTGTGTGTCTGTGTCATGGTCTGTCTGTGTTATGGTGTGTGTCTGTCATGGTGTGTGTGTGTCTGGCATGGTGTGCGTGTGTCTGTCATCTGTCATGGTGTATGTGTGTGTCTGTGTGTGTTTAAAAATAGTGTTTTTACTCACCTCTTTTTCCCACGCTGTACTGCGGGGCTGGCATAGATTTTTTTTGTCCAGGGCTGCTTTGTATCCCCAGTCCAGCCCTGTATATGTATTGCATGCTATATCAGAAAAGCACAACGACAATGACACAAATATATTTAATTTGTCTCCCAATTTGGAAATAGTGTAGGACCCACTGCTATTGGGGTACTGTGAAGTAGTGGTAGACTTAAAACAATATAGCCATGTGGTGGGACTGAATCCCCATATTTGTTTGTGGAGATAGGTGATTTTAAGCAGCCTCATAAGATTTACAACTGTATTTTTATGTGTGTGCTGTAACTTAATCTGTACAATATAAAATAATAACACACAGTTACCACAGTATGTCATGGCTAGGTTTCGTGAGGATTTTTTATTTTTATTTGTATTTTTTGCAAAAGCAAAAACAACATAAAAGAGCTAGACTGCCGAACCCTTATCTAAAGCCACATTAATTTATGGACTATTGGAGCTGAAACTTCAGGCCCACACATTGCAATAGGTGAAAACGACTTGACTTTTTTTATTACTTGTTACTTTGATAATTGTTATCTGCTGTTTAGATACATAGTGCTATTTTCATGGTGTGTGACAGAGTCTCTCCCTGGCCTGGCAGAGTAACATGGGAAACTCATCAGAGTGCCAAAGCTGTGCTCCATTACAAATAGTCAGTGACCCCTTGTATCCATTGCTATTTTAGCAGATTATTCTCTGTGGCAAACCTAGCCACTTCAGATTATATGGCTGTGACTTTAAAGGTTGTCCAGAAAACTGCTGTAATACTATGTTTAAATGTATTCTGCTTACTATGTTGAAATGTATGCCGAAAGCCGCTAGCATTCACATGGTCGTTTCACGAACAGCAACTTTACCGGATGTTCGTGAAACGACCAAAGTACCGAAAAAGAGCCCACACACAGAGGGTCGTGTGGCTCCAATTAACGGATTGCAACATTGTTGCAATTGGTAGTTAAGTGCTTTCCTGGGTGGCCGTCGTTCGACTACCGACCACGTGGTGGGGGGCCATCTTGGATCCTTTGATAGCCCAGCGGTGTTTGGTCATCGAGCGCCTGGATCTAAAATCGGCTACTCGATGGCGCGAACAACGCTGGACTTCCAGGCCGTTCAGGAGCTCCGGTCCTTTAGTGTTGGGTTCCCCAATCGGTGTTCGGTACTTTTAGGTGAATGCAATATAAAATATGTTTTCGTGTGCCGTTTGGTTATTTAAGCTGGGATCTGAGCGGTACTCGCACAAAGTATGCGCTACGACCCCAGCTATATACCGAACGGTCATTCATATTAATCACACGAATATAACAAAAGTTACATATTTTTATGTTAAAAACCGGTTCTGCTGTACGGAGGAAAAACCCAATTAACAGGATATTCTAGTGGGAGTATCCCTCTCGTACAGCAGTGCATGGTGCGAGAAATGCTCTGTAATTTAAGTTTCCCATGTAGTCCACTCCTGTAATACCCCTGTGATGTGTCTCAGGACACCCCTTGCATGGGGAATTGCATAAATACTGGAGCATGTGAATAAAGACCTTGGTTGACTCCTGAAAAGCGTGGTTCGTGCAATTGAAACTGCCGAACAGGAAAGGGAATGGCAATTGGAATGCAACAAAAGAACCAAACACAGAAGTGAATGGAGACGGATTATACTACATTAAAACGGCAGATGTTAAAAGAACTGCTAGAAGCCAGGGGTAAGATAGCCAGCAACAAATCAAAAGCTGTGCTTATTCCCGGAGGGAGACCGAGCTCGCAACATTACAGCCCCACCAGCCATGGAAGAGACCCTCTACCAGACTGTACTGATGGCGGATGTGCAGGAGTATGTGATGGCACACAGACCGCAGAATTCACCCTCCAGAGCAGAATCTATTACTGCTTCGGTCAGCAACCAGGTAAAGCCTAAAATCCCATACCATGCTTTTAAAATGTTCTGTGAAGAGAAAGACGAGATTGATGGGTATCTACAAGACTTTGAGAGGCTATGTGACTTGCATGATTTGGAGCAGGCAGTGTGGGTACCTTTACTGGCAGGCAAACTGTCAGGTCGGGCAGCAGAAGCCTATCGGGCTGTACCCAGGGAGGACAGCAAATATTATGCCAGGGTAAAACAGGCGATACTGGAACGATACGCCATTACCCCGGAGGCATACCGGCGCAAGTTTCGCGGATTGCACAAACCCGAGAAAGACTCCCATGCTGAGTGGGCACACAAACTGGACCAAGTCTCCCAGGGGTGGATAGAGGCCAGTCAAGCGACCACTATGGAGGAGTTGCGACAATTGATGCTGCTTGAACAATTTTTTAATGGTCTGTCCCCAGAGGCACAAGAATGGGTGAGAGACCAAAAAACCCTCACCCTAACAAAAGGCACGACTAGCTGACCAACATTATGACGCCAGAAGGCATCACGGTAACCTGAACCGGGGATACCCTCGACCCACCGCTTCACCTCATACAACTACCCCTACTGCACACACAGCGACCCCATTCCGACCAAACCCGGTGGCTCACACGCCATCATCCAGATGTAATGGCAGGGCTAATATCCAGTGCCGTACGTGCAAGCAATGTTGAGAGAGTGCACCCAGAATCGGAGCCGACAAGCATGGAACCAAGTACGGCCGAACCCAGCACCCAGAGCAGCCGCCCACCACTATCAAGCGGAACCAGCCACCCAGGAGATGCTCTGTAATAAGACAGAAGAGCCCCTGGGAATACTACACGAGGTGATGTCAGTACAAGCCGCAGACAACAGGCAACATCACCATCAGCTGGTAACTCTGGAAGGGAAAGAGGGACACTCTGACTTTGGTAGCCCCTCATTTAGTTCCAGGCGCTCGATGACCAAACACCGCTGGGCTAACAAAGGATCCAAGATGGCCCCCCGCCACGTGGTCGGTAGTCGAACGACGGCCACCCAGGAAAGCACTTAACTACCGATTGCAACAATGTTGCAATCCGTTAATTAGAGCCACACGACCCTCTGTGTGTGGGCTCTTGTTTGGTACTTTGTTAGTTTCACGAACAGCCGGTAAAGTTGCTGTTCGTGAAACGACCATGTGAATGCTAGTGGCTTTCGTCATACATTTCAACATAGTAAGCAAAATACATTTAAACATAGTATTACAGCAGTTTTCTGGACAACCTTTAAAGTCACAGCCATATAATCTGAAGTGGCTAGGTTTGCCACAGAGAATAATCTGCTAAAATAGCAATGGATACAAGGGGTCACTGACTATTTGTAATGGAGCACAGCTTTGGCACTCTGATGAGTTTCCCATGTTACTCTGCCAGGCCAGGGAGAGACTCTGTCACACACCATGAAAACAATATTAATCCAATGAAACAAAACACCTTTAACACTTGCAAAAGTAGTAGTAAAATCATCTTTATTATATCATAGCAAAAAATTCAAAAGCCTAATGCACAATGGGTACAAAATCAAATTAAAAAAAAACACAAGCAGTACTTGCACTCAAACACAATAGGTGCAGGTATCAGGGTCACCTCCAAAGACCCTCAATAATATTATTCAAAAAAATATACCAAATGATACCGCACTCAATAGAATAGATATAACTGAATATAAATGTGTTAGCAAAAATGCACTAAGGACAAATTTAAGCGATCTAATATAAAGACAAGAGAACACCATATGTTTATAAATGAAAAATATCTTATCCACTATACTATAAAGTGCAAAAAAGTGCTAAAGTGCAAAATATCACATCCCCATGTTTCCTAAATGAACATATATAAAATACAAACATTAATGCCTGTTTCAAAATCCTCTGCACAGAATAAACCACATGGTCCAGCAAAACAACAGACTGTACAAAAGGGTATCGAGTTGTGTAAGAAAAATTCCTGGTAATGTACATCAAAGTAAAAAAATAGGGATCCCAGAACAAAACTCAATGTTGGGAAAAAAAAAAAAGGTCATGGACTGATCTCACCCATGGGTTTGGCTGGGAGTCCCAAATCCAGATGGATATAATCTTCTGTAATGTGTCCCAAGTGTTATCTTTAGAAACTCCCACTGGAGAACAGAGAGACTGGAGATTAATGTGTGCAAAGATGTGGATTCCTCCTAGTGACAGCAGGATGCAGGCTGGAGAATTCGGGGCAAAGTTATTGCAGCTTGATTTTTTCGATATAATGCAGCACATTAGGTAATTTAACATACACATGTTAAAATAATCCAAAACCTGGGGCGTGGCCGAACTGCAGAGGAAAGCAGTCGCAAGCACCTAGAGCTCCGAGCGCCAAACGTCGGAAAAGCCGATTAAATTAAACACAATAACATTCACAGACCTCCAAACACCTGCAGAGACCCACCTTGAGCATGGGGAAGAAAAATAAAAAAACGGGTCCGGACAAGACAGCCTCTGAGCGGACGATCGGCGAAATGTGGAGGCAAGCACGGGACACAATGGAGCCTAATATGACGGCCCTCCACGGCGGCTGTTCCGATTTCTCGGATGATCTCTCTGGAGACGCTGAGGACGACTACCTGACAGCCCCAGCCATAACACAGAAGGCCAAACCTAAAAAAAACGGGAGCCGACGGTGAGCTGGTAACCACGGGGGTTATGAAAGCTCTACTGGCAGAGCTTCAAAAGAATATATTGACGGATGTATCTGCCCTCAGGGGAGAACTGCAGGGCCTGACAGGCCGCATCAGCACACTAGAGACAACATCACAAGGACACCAGCAGGACCTATCGTCCCTGCAACGAGCGGTACAGGACTTACAGAGGCAGACCCAGATACACGAGCGCCGCTATGCAGCCCAAGAGGATAGCAGAAGAAGACAAAATCTAAAGGTCAGAGGGCTCCCAGATGAGATACCTGAGGCCGACCTGCCGCACGTTATACGGCGCATGATAGCGGCCATATTACCACACGGACAGACCAAAGCCATCACCCCTGTGGACCAATTTCGAATCCTTAAACCCCCTAGAGCGCCACCTTCAGCTACAAGGGACACTATAATCACTTTCCAAAATGGGAAAGAGAAAGCAACGATTCTCACGGCCCTCTGAGGCAAAACCCCCATGCAGTTCGAAAACAGGGGACTGACCTTCTTTGCTGACCTGTTGGGTAGCACCCTAGCCTGGCGCAGATCGCTCCAACCGCTCACCTCTTTGCTCCAACGGCATGACATCAGCTACCGCTGGCGGAACCCCAGAACCCTCAGTGTTCAGCAAGGAACAGTCTCTCACCTGATTAACGACATCCAGGAAGCCCCTGACCTCCTGCGGACTCTGGGCATTCCGCAGACCTCGCTCACCCAGGAAAGACTCCTTCACCCGACCACCGCAGCGCAGACTTGGGACCCGGCAAAAATCAACCCGTTTATCCCAAGAGGCTCGACCCCTGAATCCTACACTGTGGTCACCTCATAATACACACAACACCCCAGAGACTATATCATCTTTGGACGCTGAATGAAACCCACCCCAGCAGACATCTCTGAGATACTTGGACGCCTCACAAAGCCACCCATCACCGAAAGGGACTGTACTCAAGCCTGCACATTTTCCGCACCATAGTCCACACGACCTGAGAATACCCCTTGGAATGACGCCATGGACTGTGATACAACCTGGGGATGGCGGAACTCCGCTGAACGGGACTTGGGCCATTGCTACTACAGGGGCAGTGCCCACCGTATGAGAGGAATTGGCTGACGGTTAAGCTTTGTTTTGTTGCCTTGGTGGTCGCTGTCCCCCACCTACTCACCAGCAATACCTTTCCAAGTTTTCCTACATTATCCCTCAGATGATATTGATGCCCAGCGACACCACCTGTTATTTCGCCAGAGCTGATCTGGCATAAGGCAGCGCATGTCTATCACTAACGCATCTTCCGCGCCTACGTCCCACATCACTTGAGTGACTTCAGAAACCATAAAATGTTATGAGCTGTGGGTCTTGCCCACCATGTTTGAATTAATAGTATTATGCTACTAACCTAAATGCCTAGAAAACCCTGTAACATTGTTATAATAAGCTGCACCTACTCGCCCTAGACGTAGGTCCCCAATTCTATTTGCATGCACACCTTGACCCTGCCGTTAAAGCTATTACTCTGCTTGGCTTACACAGGGTATAATGTAGGCATGTTAAACACCCATGAGGAATATATGCCAACTACATAAACCCTGAGGTTGGCGATATCGTCTTGTTTAATCATCATAGCGAAGCCCCATTAGATATGTTCTGCTTGTTATAATTGAATGTGTTTATATCTGAAAAATAATGTGAGCACGCCTTCTCGTTAAGGTTAAACCTGTCTGACATTTACATACGCTGCTGTGGCGTTTGACAACGTAACGTAACTACCTTCTTGACCTAACTGCACGCTATGGTGGACATTCCTGCTGAAAGTGTTACCTTCCTGCTGCCCCTACAGCATTTGTCCCCAATACTTAAAACACTAGCACCTGCCACTACAGCCACCAAGGGTGGCATGCTTCACTTGTATATTATATTATATTGTATGTTTGCATAACCCATTTTATTCACCTATTACTAGTTACCTTAGTCTGATGCACTTATAAAAAGTGATACTGGCTTATGTCTACACTACCTTGTTTTGACTAACTCTTGTATGGATGTCCCGTAGACTTCTATGGTAAGCTAGTTTGAGATCAAGCGACCACACATTAAGCACACATTAAGCACACGTTAAGCATGAATGTGTATAGATCAACTTAAACCCACGCAGGTCTCCTCGATTAAAACACAACTGTTTGCATTCGCATTTGAAATGTGTAGTGACGCCACCTTATGGTATAGGAAAGTCCTAGTATTGTTATTGTTACGTGTTTTCTTTTAAAAAAAAAAATGCTTATTTCCTACAGTACAGCATATATAAGAGTAGTGCAACCTGCAAAAGCTTTTACGACACTACAACTACACTAGCAAAATTGAACTAGCTCTGTTAAACGTGGATCACCCTACCTTATGCTGACGTTTCCGCTGTTTAGCCTAACTTGTTCTAATTATATAAAAATGTGCATTCTCTCATGCCACTGTCAAACCTCAATACATCTCCATACACGCTGTTGTGGCGTATGTTGATAACATGTAATAACCTGCACAATAAAAATAAAGAATTAAAAAAAAAATAATAATAATCCAAAACCTAGGCTTTTATATCAAAAAATAGAATACAAATGAAAATATGGTGGACAGAAAATGTTTACACTCAATTACTACTGCAGATCAGTTTGGGTAAATTATACAAAAGCTATGGCAGACTGGGTAAACAAATCTTAGAACATGAAAACAAGGATCTTTATTTAAAAAATGAATGAATGTACTGCAAAAAATAAAAATGACATAATGAAATCAAAAGAGAATACTTAATGCTTACCCACCACGAAATTGAAATGCACCCTAATTCCAATATGGGAAGACCTTGAAGAATCTTCAAGTAGCGGACCAGAAATTGGTCATATCCGTCGCATGTCCCTGAACTGAACAAGTGGAGCGGACCAGAAGTGGTCGGTGGCATACAAACTGTAGAAGGGATAGTATAAAAGACAAAGTGACCAAAAGTATTGACCAAAAGCAATTAGTCACAAATTATAGGACAAAATAACATAAGTCTAACTCAGAGAACCCCTACTTTTATAAAAAAGTGGTTTAAGTCATAATCTTCGTTAAGACCCATTGGGTGTAGGGTCTCAAGAGTGCAAATCCATTTGGATTCTCTTTGCATTAGGAGTCTCTGCCTATTGCCTCCCCTTCTAAGTGGGGGGACCCCATCGATCACCTGGTACCTTAGTTGATTCACGTTATGCCCACATTGTTTGAAATGCCGGGGTACTGGTGCCGTACAATTCCCTGTTTGTAGTGCCACCCTAATGCTCCTCTTGTGTTCGGCTATGCAGACTTTCACCAGTCTGGTAGTCTCTCCCACATATATGAGCCCGCATGAGCATTTAAGTATTTACACTACATGATCTGAGTTACATGTGTAATAGTTATTAATCTGATATTTTTTACCTGTGTGTGGGTGCAGAAAGCATTCCCCCTTGATGACACAATTACAGCTTGAACAGCCCAGGTATGGGAATGTGCCCTTTTTGGGTTCAGAAAAAAATCTAACTTGTTTCCTAGAGCTTCCTATATCCGATTTAACTAAAACATCTCTTAAATTATTTGCTCTTTGATAAGAGAAGAGAGGAGGATTACTGAACTCTATGGGTAGATTCACATCCCTTTGGAAAATGCTCCAGTGTCTACGTACTATTTTCTGTACATCTGTACTAAGGGGAGTGTATGGGAGAATAAACGGTATACGATCCATCTCCTTCTGTTGTCTAGTATTATATAAGATTTGTTCTCTCGTGAGGCCCTGTATCCTCCCTTTATGATCTTCTAATAATGAGGATGGATATCCTCTCTCCAAGAATTTTCTGCTCATATAGTCCAAACCAGCATTTATGTATATCTCCTGGGAGACTATCCTCTTTACACAAAGGAATTGACTATATGGCAGACCTTTTTTAAGGTGGTCGGGATGAAAACTCTCGTAATGAAGTAAGTTGTTCCTATCTGTCGGCTTAGAGTAAATATTACTACCGAGTCTGTTACCAACCCTAGTGACCTGAATGTCCAAAAAGGGGATTATGTCCCTATCTTGTTGTGAATGTGAATTTGATGTTTGAATCCAAGGTATTCAATTGATCAAAAAACTGTCTAGTTGGGCCCTTGTGCCAACCCAACACACGAAAACATCATCAATGAACCGCTTCCACAATAAGCACTTAGAGAATAATTCCAATGTATATATGCTGGTAACTTCCAAGCGGTTCATGTAGATGTTTGCGTATGTTGGGGCTACATTCAAGCCCATCGCTGTACCCTTAACCTGTTTGTAAAATTGGTCTGCAAATAAAAAATTATTTTCAGTCAAAATAAATCTTCTAAAGTTCTAAAACATAATCTCTGGTCTTGTCTGCATATTCTAATGTCATGTCTCTTAATAATGTCCACTTGATGGCTTCTATACCAGCCTCATGGTCTATTGAAGTATATAGAGATTAAACATCTAGGGCAGTGATGGCGAACCTTTTTGAACCCGAGTGCCCAAACCGCAATACATGCCAACTTTTGTTTCCTCAAAGTGCCAACATGGCAATTAAACCTGAATACTGATGTTTAAATTTAGAAAACAAAAAAACCTCTTACAGTTGTCCGAACTAATTAACAACTTTTGTTTTAAAAGACGAACACAACAGAGAGTTCAATTATACAAATTTTAAATAAGGATATTAATAGATAAATTTAAGATTTTAGACAAATTCCTAATTAAATATGTTCCTAATTAAATATGTATATTTTGTATTATTTTAATTTATTTATATATACATATGTATAATTTCATTCTAAGCGTATTTTAATATAAATATATATATTAATATCAAAACAGTTAGAAAAACATTATATATATATATATTTATTTTTTATTATATTTACATTATTTTATTTAATTTTAATGAATTATTTATTTTTATAATATATATATATATATATATAATAAACAATACACAAGATATATATATATATATATACACGTGTGGAATTTTACTCTAAGTGTCTTTTTATATTAATATATGTACAGCAAAAAGAGAAAGTAGGGCTGGGCCAAGCTAAAAAATATAGTCCAGTAAAATCTCACTAGGATACCAGTGGATAATCAGGAATACTTGATAGGGTATGGTTTCTTGGTAGAGGTAGGTACGTCTGATGTTGACCAATCAGTATATGAAAACAGAAGAGAGGTAGAGACAACCAATGGTGCAGTATGTCTAAAATTCAAGGTGCAGTAGATAATATAAGTAGAGAACTCACATTTGGGAGAGCTATGGCCAGCTCTGGTGTGAATAGCGTACAGCGGTATAATCCCCGCTTATGGGATATGTAGGGAAGGGGTCTCCGTCAGCACCATCTGGTAATCCAAAACTCGGAAAAAGGATAAAAAGCAACAATAGTGCTCTCAATTGTGATAGGGTTCAATATGCAATAGGTAGAGAAAGGTAGAGAACTCACATTTAAGAGAGCTATGGCCAGCTCTGGTGTGGATAGCGTACAGCGGTATAATCCCCGCTTATAGGATATTCAGCGGAAGTGCGTCCGTCAACATTGTTTGGTAGTCCAAAGCTCCAAGAGAAGAAAGTAAAAAGCAACAATAGTGCTCTCAATTGTGATGGAGTAAGAAAGTAAAATAGGAGATAAAATAATACTCACAAAGATAGAGCAGAGATACTGCTCAATGGATAAGCGTTGGTGGTATGATCCCCACCTAGGGTTTCTTGGAGTACTGGAACAGTAAAAATGCCAGTGGAAGTAAAAGTAACCAGGAACGATAAAATGCCAGGAATTAGTAAAAAAAAAGTTTAAAGTGCATAGAGAGTGCAATAAAAAGAGGATTGGTACACTAAAAACTTGTATTGTTCTAAGATATGGGATAAGCTTATCCCATTCTGAAGAAGCCACTTATGGTGAAACGCGTTTATGGTTATTTATTCTTGTATTTTGTGTGTATCTTAGAACAATAAAAGTTTTTGGGCTACTTTATTAACTGGAGTCTCGCCGTCTTCCTTCCACCCTGGATCAGCTTCTGTCCTCCAGGACCGTGTGGGAAAGACCTCTTCCTTCCACCCTGTATGAACTTCTAGCATCCAGAACTGTGTGGGGAAGACCTCTCCTCCAAGGAGAGCGTAACAGGAACAGCTCTTAAAAGAGCTAAGTAAGTAAGGCTCAAGGGAGTATGCAGAGCATAGCACTCCCCAGTATGAGTATAGCTGTCCCCTCCAATCACAAGACAAGACTACGTGTTGAGGGTTAAGAAGAACTGTCTAAAACTTTAATTTCCTTGGGACTAGCTCATATGGTCATTACATTACCATTGCTGTGAAAACTCAATAAAATGACAAACAGTCAAATCATAGCAGGCAACATACAGTGACTTATTATAACACAATGGCATATTTTTAAAGAGGTGGGGTAGGCAACAATTAACAGAAAATATCTCACGTGCCTGCAGAATTAGCAATATGCAAATCTACCCGAATATGCAAATGAACCAGTCTTGCTATTCAGGTAGTGCATATAGCTGTTGCTACTAACAGAGGGCACTAGACAAGCTCCATAGCCAAATCCACCTAGTTCGTAGTAAACCTCAGCAGTACAGGAGAGCAGGCAATACATCCCAGGGGCCATAGTCACATGGCAGGAGGCTGGCAATCAGTCTTCTCCAATGCCCAGTGGTGAGGCTGGTTCCGCCACATATATAATATACATATAATATATGTTCTCCAAAGTCCGTGAGTGCTAGTCACCTTTCTGCTATGGATATAATATATATATATATATATATATATATATATATATATGTACAAACAGAAAAGGTAGCACTCACGGTCTTCGGTTAAAACATCTTCTTTATTGTGCAAGAGTTAAAACATAGTTCCAGGATCAACGTTTCAGTCCTCTCTCAGGACTTTCATCAGGATCAATGAATTACACATAAAAAGTGCCCCAATATATAAAACAATTATTAATAATTAAGGATATAAGCATCAAAACATAAGGAAATAAACTCACCCCAGGTGATGTGTCTAGCTGACGGCATCTAGCCGGTCTTAGTGCGCATGTGCAGAGTGTGAACATTTTTTTTCGCCTACTATACAGAAGCCGTGTGTGTCCAAATCTCATTGTATGCCCGAGCGCAATGTGCGCATGTGCGGGCATTTGTAAACATCATGGGAAGCCGGCTAAAACTCTTTGCTGCGTGCCGGGAACTAAAGTTGTTTGCACACAGTATTGGTTGTCATGGCGATCTCGCCATGGTAACCCGTCATATAAAAGTCGAGAGTGCCGAGCCTGTATTTAAATAAAGTGCTTAGTGATAAGGACTATTGTACATACATAATGTTATATAAATAAATATTGATAAAGATAGACATTAATCGAAAGGGTGAAAAAGATTGAATTCAAGAAGAATATGAATGTAATAGTGCAACCTATTAAATTAGGTGATTATGTCAGAAATCTCAGTGCAGACTAATAATAAATATACAATATAAAAAAGTGACCAGTGCAGTAAATAAGTGCTAATGACAAATAAAGTGCTAAATAAAGTGCTAGTAGTGCTTCTTAAAGTGCCAACATGACAAGGTGACAATATATATTGTATTAGTCTATAATTTATAGTACACTATATGTGTACTAAACACTGAAACTGGACTAAGAAACAGGTATAAAAATATTACCGTCGGGGCGGGGCCTGACCTTGAAGCAGAGCAGTCGCACGATACCAAAGCTCCTGCTCCTGGCGGCGACATTTATCGATTTAAAACTCACACCAAGCGACTACTGACTCGATGCCAGCTGCTGGAGGCAGAGGGAAAGCAAGCCCTACTTACTGATACCATACATGCAGTCCCTCGAGCCGAAATCACCCAAGCGACCTCTGCGGCCTACAAGCATGGCCGGGGTGGGGGAGACGGGCGCTCTCCTGCCGCGGCATAGAGAGAAGCTTTCCAGCAGGGATACCCGCCCCCCCCCCCCCCCCCCCCGTGGACCGGCGGGGGTTATCCCGGTCCCCACCGACAAGCAACAAGTTCTCGTCTACACTTTCACTTTGTGTGAAGAATCGGGCTCGACGCAAGACGGGCCTCGTACACAGGCCACAACACAAATGGCGCCTACACACGCAGACCCCGGCGAAGACATGATTGAGCGCTCCCTCCAACGTATAGATGAGGCCTTCCAGCACTTCTGGGAGAGACTGGAGCAGCGCATTGGACTACAGTCGCCAGGGTATGTGTGGGAGGCCAAGGAGAAAGGGCCGAGCGCGCCCCGCTCGGGCAGATTCCGACCTGGAGCACACGCCACCCAGGCTCCCTGCCTACCTGGGCCGAAGGCCAAATGGGGTATATCCCCGCAGCATCGCCCACGACGCCGGAGGACCACCCGCCGCTGGCGGCGCTTAACTATCGGGGGCCCTCCGCAGCGCCCATAAAAGGGAAGACCCGGCTGCACTGGATACCCGAGTCTGTGGCACACAGATGCGGACCTTCCAAAAGGCCTGGGGCTGGAGCGGGGTCCACCACGGCCCACGCAACACCGCCACCATCAGCAGAGCCGCAGGGGCCTCTGGGCTCCTCTCTGACTGGAGCACACAGCTACAACTTTCCTCAAGCCTGAGCGGACTACAGGATTACCAAGCGACTGCATCACAGCTGCCAACCATGGGAATCGGATGATACCGAAACTACTCCTGTGCCCTGGGGTCAGCTCAGGAGGCGACAGCGGACACACACCCGCACCCCATCGAACATTCAATTAAGAACTTGCCTCAAGTTCCTGTTGGACTATAACCCCCGGTTTCCGAGCATCGGAGTGGAGTGACAGGTTTACGCTGAATCCGAGACTGCTCAATCTGCCAGCCGTAAATATAAAACTGCCGCTGCAACCCTTATATTCTATATTTTTCTTAGCAACCGACCTTTCCTGCTGTGTTTGCTGAAGGGGGAGCAGGACTTAACAAGACTATGCAGCGTAACGAGGGTTCTGCCAGTGGGCATCAATGTGGTAGACCAATGTCCTCGTTATATTTATGCTTAGATAACCAGCTAGGTTTATTAACCATTGCTCTCATGTATGTTTTCTAGCTTTACTTTTGTTTTGCGCCCTAATCCTACCACAGCGCACACAGTATTTCTTGGCTCAGCCTGTGGTCAACTTGGCATGTTTCTGCCGTGTGAGAGTATCGCATGTGTTAGACAGAGGCTTGTGTACCGTATTTACTCTCTAATACTACAGATCCTAACCACATTAGCCTGTTTAACTACCTAGCATAGTATACCCTCGGTACCTGTAGTGCTACCAGACCAGCTTAGGTCATAATGCGACAATTGTACCTAACAGCTATGAATGTGTTAAAAATGTACTTAATCTACTGTATAAGCGAGCCCTCAGACCCGTTCATGAGCAGCAGACCCGATTGAGCCTTGATTTTTCTATGTTATAAAAATAAAGTTCCAGCAGACAACACAAAACCGTTTAGACATACTTACCCAGGTTACCACTCTTGCTAGCAACCGCATGTTTAGACCACACACCCATAAGCAGCAACGGTGTTCTCCATATCAGGAAGCCTGGTAAACGACTACCCACAATGCAGGCTCGGTTTCACCACCCATTTGTATGTTTAACCTGGGGTAATCTACTTTTGATGTAATAGCTTGATCCCAACTGGGTCTGAGGACCCAATGCTTGTAATCTCACTATTCACCATTGTATAGGTATACATACTTACCGACAGTCTACTCTGGGTGCAATAGATGGTTAATTGTTTAAATGTTCAATATAGATCTTGCCTACCCTAGATTTCACATCTTTACATTGCCTTAATACAGACAGGGGGCTGGCAGAGAGTTTACTTACCTCTCCTGCAGCTCCTGTCAGCTCTCTCCTCCTCCGCGCCGGTCCGTTCACCACCTCGGTCAGCTCCCAGTGTAAGTCTTGCGAGAGCCGCGAGGTCATAGTTTGGCTCTCGTGAGACTTACAGTGTGAGCTGGCAGAAGAGCTGCACGGACCGGCGCGGAGGAGAAGGGAGCTGACAGGAGCTGCAGGAGAGGTAAGTAAACTCTCTGCCAGCCCCCCTCCTCCCTCCACTGAACTACCAATGCCACTGGACCACCAGGGAAGGAGAGCCCCCCTACCTGCCATGTATCAAGCAGGGAGGGGGGACGAAAAAAAATAATAATAATAAAATAAAATAAAAATAATAATAAAATAAAATAAAAATAATAATAATAAAAAAAATTATAAAAAAATTAAAATAATATTAAAAAATAATAAAAATGCCCACCCCCCACCAAGACTCTGCAACACAAACACACACTGCATCACACACACTGCATTCATACACACACACTGCATTCATACACACACTGCACTCATATACACACACTGCACTCATACACACACACTGCATTCATACACACACACTGCACTCATACACACACTGCGCACTCATACACACACTGCATTCATACACACACACTGCACTCATACACACTGCACACTCATACACACACTGCACACTCATACACACACTACATTTATACACACACACTGCACTAATACACACACTGCACTCATACACACACTGCATTCATACACACACTGCATTCATACACACACACTGCACTCATACACACACTGCACTCATACACACACTGCACTCATACACACACTGCACACTCATACACACACTGCGCACTCATACACACACTGCACTCATACACACACACTGCACTCATACACACACACTGCATTCATATACACACACACTGCATTCATTATATACACACACTGTAAATAAATATTCAATTAATATAATTATTTGGGGATCTAATTTTATTTAGAAATTTACCAGTAGCTGCTGCATTTCCCACCCTGCATTAGGGGCCTCGGCTTATATTCGGGTCGGCTTATACTCGAGTATATACGGTAAATATAGTAATTAAACATTATAATTAATATTACCATTTAGTTGCATACTAATTTAAAATAGCAAAGATTCATAGCATAATGTAATAATGTAATATAGCAAGGTTATAGAAAAGAGTGCAAGGGTAATGTCTCGTTAAGACCTTTAGGGGAAACTGTTTCCAATTCATATATCCAAAAGGCTTCCCTTTGTAGCAACAATTTGCCACGGTCACCTCCTCTCCTAGATACAGGGACTTGATCAATCCCTACGAATTTCAAAGCCATCAATGGGTGCTGGTATTCCAAGAAGTGTTTAGCCACAGGCTTGTCAGATGTCAAGTCTCTATATGCTAATCGTATACTGGACCGATGTCCTCTGATACGTTCGCACAATGCCGTCTCCGTCTTCCCTATGTATGCTAAACCACATGGACATGACAATTTATACACTACGAATGTGGTTTTACATGTAATAGTGTATTTGATCTGGTATTTCTTATTAGTATGGGGATGATTGAATGATCGGGCTGGCATCATATGGCCACACGTCACACACCCCAAGCATCGGACCGATCCTTGGTTCTGGATTGTCGTTGTTGTTGTATAACTCTTGATAGGGTCCGTATGTACCAATAAGTCCTTCAGGTTTCGGTTTCTTTTATAGCATATTAGGGGGGATTCCTTAAAGACTTTTTCCCACCACATTATCCCACCACAACCAGTAACCTGTGTGTATTATACATTATCCCCCCACAACCAGTAACCTGTGTTTATTATACATTATCCCCCCATAGCCAGTAACCTGTGTTTATTATACATTATCCCCCCATAGCCAGTAACCTGTGTTTATTATACATTATCCTCCCCATAGCCAGTAACCTGTGTTTATTATACATTATCCCCCCCATAGCCAGTAACCTGTGTTTATTATACATTATCCCTCCCATAGCCGGTAACCTGTGTTTATTATACATTATCCTCCCATAGCCAGTAACCTGTGCTTATTATACATTATCCCCCCCATAGGCAGTAATCTGTGTTTATTATACATTAATCCCCCATAGCCTGTAACCTGTGTTTATTATACATTATCCTCCCATAGCCAGTAACCTGTGATTATTATACATTATCCCCCCCATAGCCAGTAACCTGTGTTTATTATACATTATCCCTCCATAGCCAGTAACCTGTGTTTATTATACATTATCCCCCCATAGCCAGTAACCTGTGTTTATTATACATTATCCCCCCCATAGCCAGTAACCTGTGTTTATTATACATTATCCTCCCCATAGCCAGTAACCTGTGTTTATTATACATTATCCTCCCATAGACAGTAACCTGTGTTTATTATACATTATCCTCCCATAGCCAGTAACCTGTGTTTAATATACATTACCCCCCCCCCATAGCCAGTAACCTGTGCTTATTATACATTATCTCCCCCATAGCCAGTAACCTGTGTTTATTATACATTATCACCCCACAACCAGTAACCTGTGTTTATTATACATTATCCTCCCATAGCCAGTAACCTGTGTTTATTATACATTATCCTCCCATAGCCAGTAACCTGTGTTTATTATACATTATCCTCCCATAGCCAGTAACCTGTGTTTATTATGCATTACCCCCCCCCCCTCCCCCCTCCCCCATAGCCAGTAACCTGTGCTTATTATACATTATCTGGTGTAACAGTAGTGTACATTTAAAAAAAAAAATACAGGGGGCTTGTTGTCACCTTTCGGGGACCCTTGGTGTTGTACGTGGCTGGGTGGAGGAAGAGACCTTCAATGACATCAGTGAGGACAAGGAACGGGACATGGCTAGCTTGGTATCCAACCTTGTGCAAATGGGGAGTTTGCAGTTGTGCAAATGGACTGTTTGCGTTTGTTTGCGGTGCGTTAAACGGGGAGTTTGGTCTGTCACTGTGAAGCGGGTGTAACCCTTACACTACCTGATCGATACAACATCATACCTGATGTTTTAAAGCACGTTATTCCAAACAATTTAGGAATGTTAGGTGATTTATGCCCTTTATGGATTAAAACCAGACTCTGCATCAACTATGTAATTTTCCATGGGAGTTTTGCCATGGATCCCCCTCCGGCATGCCACAGTCCAGGTGTTAGTCCCCTTGAAACAACTTTTCCATCACGATTGTGGCCAGAAAGAGTCCCTGTGGGTTTTAAAATTCACCTGCCTATTGAAGTCTATGGCGGTTCGCCAGGTTCGCCCAGTCGCGAACATTTGCGGAAGTTCGCGTTTGCCGTTTGCGAACGGAAAATTTCGTGTTCGCGACATTACTACTCACATACTACACTTATATGTTTTCTTATGTGTTTGTGGGAACATGTTAATTTTCAAGTGATAACTTTTCTCTCCAAGTTTGTGTTTTAAGTTTTTGTTTGAAAACCAAACTATGTTAAGATTTACTTAATACAATGTATTTCTTGATAAGTAATACATTTGGATGTTAGTTACTTTACAGATATGAATATACTTCACCTTATTTGTAACAATTTTGAGTGATTAGTGGGATCATATATGGAGTAAATTGTTTGAAATTAATATTTTTAAAGGGACACCTACATAAATTGGTTTTGATGCATTGATCTTGCCCCCTTTTTTGGCAATGTAAAGCATTGCAGTTTTCAGAGAAACAGCAATGTTTCCCTATCCCATAGTATGACAGCCACTGACAGCATCAAATACAAGACTCAGAGAACAACACTGACGCTGCTCTTGGTGGACAAAGTGCCAGGAGCTAAAGAAAGGAACTAATGGCATGTGCAGGGAGACAGCTTCAGATAAACATACTGACCTTCTGCTACATACCAAAGTCACTGCACCCCAAGCAAACATTTCCCTTTGTGTGAGGCCTAGGATAATATCCACAGTCAACTGGAGGTGACAGAGCTGCTTTACAATAGATGCAAGAATGGTATGCCTTAATACTTTTGTTACTTTTTTTGCAGGCTTCATGTTCGCGTAGTTATGGACAATTGAGATGGGGAAAACTGAGCGCTACTCTTTACACTGCTTGTTTTCTTCTTGCACAAGGACTTAATCCTCAGAATACACAGTGGATCACTGTGCAACCTCTTGGATCGAAAATTCAAATGTTCTGACCTATAATATGTTCTTATGCATCAGCTGTTATTTTATCTGAAAATGACAATTTCTTTTTGCATGTTTTTTGTTAATTTGATATAGTAAAAATATGAGTGTATTAAGTTTTTTTTAATTTTCATTTATCTGTTTATTCACAATTTTTTTTATTTATACATTAACAAGAAAATACATTAACACACAATAACAACAATTGTATTTATTAATTAATATATCCTTAATTGTACTTATAAATTAATATATCTTAATACAATATATATTCCAACATTTAAGACATAACCATACGATAAGGGCATAAACAAAGTATGTACTACAGTTTAGAGAGCTAGAATCCTTCCACGGGGGCATCGTTTCTTTAAATACTTCCTTGTGTCAATTAGGGTATTTTACTTTTGTTTTATAATCTATCCAAGGTTTCCATAAAGCCTGTTGTGTGATATATTTCCCCGGAGGTGATCTCAAATTCCATTCCATTTTGTATTGATAATCAAATTGATTTATTAACTCCACGATGTTGATTGAGTCGTTTTCCACTTTAGCGCTATCTTAAGTGCATATAGTATATGAGTAATTAGGTATTTGGATTTCTATTCCAATTAAGGAAAATCAAGATTGAATAAAAAAAAGATTGGAAGTAATAGATTTAATATCCAAAAAGTCAGAGAGAATGTCTGCTCCTTAATTTCCTTTAGGATGTCAAAAGTATACCAGATATAGAGCGTTACATTTGTAATTAAACAGGCTTCATTTAGCTATACCCGGGAATGCAATGCCACCTTTATTATATTTATGCTAAAGAATCTCATGTGATATTCTGGGAAATAAAATTTGAAAAAAGTTTTTGAAATTGGAAAATCGTATCTTTACCTAGTCTAAAAGGTAGTGAGCGGAATAAATATTGAAGCCTAGGAATAGGATATGCGTTAACTATATTCAAGCAGCCCAACCGGGATATTTAAATTTTACTCTATATATTCAGTTGTTTTTGTAGTAAAGTATATAACGCATCTTAATTATGCTGAATCATTTCTGTTATTTTAAAAGAAAGTTTGATACCCAAATAATCAATATATTCTTGGTTCCATTCAAAGTGGTAATGTGTTTTAAGGGAATGTAATTTATTACCAGGTACATTAGATGTTAAGATTTTAGTTTTTCTAAAGTTCATTTTATAATTAGAATATTTTTCCTATAATTCCACAGTTTTCAAAACTTCTCACACTGAGGTCATGGGTTTTATCAAGGTCAGAAGCAGTTCATATGCAAATAAAGATATTTAAAATTCTTGACCAGCTCATTGTATTCCTTGTATTAATTTATTTTTTCTAATCATAATAGCTAGCAGTTCAATGGTAAGAATGTAAAGTAAGGGTGACACAGGACACCCTTGTCTGGTACCATTTTCTGAGTATAATTTCATAACCCTAACTTTAACCCCTTAAGGACACATGACATGTGTGACATGTCATGATTCCCTTTTATTCCAGAAGTTTGGTCCTTAAAGGGTTAAAGGATCCTAATAGTCCAAATTTACTTAGTACTAGTAAAAAAAAAAGAGAGTGTTACCTTCGCTCTGGCCTAAATCCCCATGTACATTTAAACAAAATGGAGGCTCTTTAGTTTTATTCCAATGGCCATTTGAATATATAAGCTCACCTGCCACGTCAAGGCAAGTCTCAATAGGTGAGTTCCTACACTAGCCATTAGATATGCTGATATCAGCCAAGAATCTCCAGTGAGACAGGAAGGGGTATTTTATAAACCCTTTCAAATTTAACCCTTTATAGGGCTTCTACACATACAATAAATGTTACTGGTATCAGACAAAGTGTAAACATCTCTAATGAGACAGGAAGGGGTATTTTATAAACCCTTTCACATTTAACCCTTTATAGGGCTTCTACACATACAATAAACTTTGCTGGTATCAGACAAAGTGTAAACATCTCAAATGAGACATGAAGGGGTGTTTTATAAACCTCTACATACTTAACCCTGAATAGGGCTATAACACATACAAATCACCTTGCTGGTATCAGCTAAAAGGCAAATTTCTCTGAGACAGGAAGGGGCGGAGGGATTTGGTGAGACCATTTAGCGCAAGGTACTTGGTGGTGGTGGGGGGGACTATAATGCTACTCCTTGTGCGGCGGCTGACAGGAGTGTGGCTCCAGGGACCCTGCGCTCTCATGGGATGGGGACCAATGATAAACTTTTGTGTGGTTTCATGGATGACTGTGAATTAGTAGATATATGGAGGGTGCAACAATTACACGTTCTATTCGGCCCCTCGTGGGACGTATTCTTGCATCGACTTGTATTTGGTATCTAGAAATACTGAGGATTTCTGACTCTAAGTGAACGTGGCACCTGAATAATTCACTGTTGAAAGATAATGAGGTTGTGGTGGAAGTGAACGCAGCCTAGGAAGAGTTATTTCTCCTCAATGAAACGCCAGAAGTTGCGGCAGCCAATGTGTGGTCTGCACATAAGGTGGTCATTCGAGGCCTGCTAATTAAAATAGCAACACACAAAAATTATCTTAAAACCACGAAGACGGGTGGAGGTGTTGCGACGGGCGGAAAAGCGTCATAAGGCTACCCCGGGCGCTGCGGGAGGTCCGCACGGAGCTCAAGACGACCCTTCTAGACTACGTGGCCTGGGATATGTCTTGGTCCCGCAAATTTTATTTTGAGAACGCAAATAGGATGGACACCTTCCTGGTTAGGACACTCCGACTGAGGACTCTGCATCCGGAGAGGGGGATAGTTACCTCCTCGGGAGACATAGAATCGCTGTTCATTAGTTATTACAGCTTGCTATATAACCACTGTCCGTCCCACACACTAGCGAATGCTGCTTACGGAGCAAACATACAACAGTTTTTGCATTCGGTGTCACTACCCACTCTACCGATAAAGGACAAACTGCTACTCGGACGAGAGATTACTCTCGAGGAGGTATCGGATGCAATTTTGTCTACCCCAGGTCACAGGACTCCTGCCTCGGATGACCTATCTGGAGCATTTTATAAGAGATTTAGTGAAATACTAGTGCCAAGATTGACCACCCTGTTTAACTTGGCAATTACAGGAGAGCAGTTGCCCCAGAAGATAAAGTTAGCCAATGTCGGGCTACTACCAAAGGAGGGGAAGGACCCACTGGATGTGTGTTGTTATTGGCCAATATCGCTGATCAACACGTACGCTAAGATTTTGGCTAAGGTGCTAGCGACCAGATTAAAACCCATGTTGCAGCGTCTGGTCCACCCAAATCAAGTTGGGTTCATCCTGGGTCTCTTTAATTATACGAAAATACGAGAAGAGTGGTGGATCTGGTGTGGTACATGGAGAAGTCTGGGACGCCTTCTCTGCTTTTTTCTCTTGACGCAGAGAAGGCGTTCGATAGGGTCGAATGGATGTATTTGATGGCTCTCTTGAATCACTGGGGATTCCCGGCATCATTTGTGAGTGCCGTGGGGGCACTTTACAGAGATCTCTGAGCGACAGTGATGCTTCCGGGTGAGAGCGGTGCCACCTTTCCCATCTGCAATGGCACCAGGAAGGGGTTTGCCCTCGCACTGGAGACTTTGATGCTTTGATGCAGATCAGGGAGGTTCCAGGAATTTCGAGGGTCGGGTCGGAGCAGTACAAGGTGGCGGCCTATGTCGATGATGTTATGTTTACACTTGCGGAACCGCTGAGCTCCCTCCCACCTCTGGTAGAGCTCTCCGAGAACTACAGGTGGATTTTGGGATATAAGGTTAATATGACTAAATCCAGTGCTATGTCGATACACATGTCAGCTGCTGATTAGGGCACAGTTAGCTCTACATCACAATTCCGCCTAACTGATTCCATAAAATACCTGGGGGTGGTGATTACCATAGAGAGGAACGCATTATATAAAGCTAACTACAACAGGCCATTCAGAGGGATCTGGAGTCGTGGGGGTCCCGACCAATCTCATGTATAGGACATATCCGTAGTATAAAAATGAATGTTCTCCCTTGGCTGCTCTTCCTCTTTCAGGTGCTTCCTCTATGGGTACCTAAGCCTGACCTAGACGTAACCCAGAGGCATATAGATGTCTCTATTTGGGATGGCAAATTACATAGGTTGGTAAGGAATATGTTGTATAGACCTAAGACGTGGGAGGAACTGCGTCTCCCGAGTCTCCTTGTGTACTATTACACGGCACAGTTGGCACAGGTGGTGATGTGGCATGTACCTCCGGGAGACAGGAGATGGATTGACCTAGATTCAGCACTTATGGGCTCTGACCTTCCCATGTTCTATATGTTGCTGAAAAGTCCCAACGGGCTCTGCTCCGAACTGAGTGTCCGGGAATACTTACTTCCCTTACTATCTGGGATAAGGTCAGGTATAAATTTGGTCTCTGCGCTAAACCCTCCCCGTTGGTGTCTCTTTTACAGAATAGGGGCTTTCCTCTGGGAATGGTTCCTCAGGGATATGGGAACTTAGAAGACGCGGGATTATAGAGGCTTTTCGACCTCTGGGAAGACGATGAACTGGTGACTTTCTCCACCCTAAAAACAGAGAGCACAACTTACCAACCATGACTGTTTTAGATACTTGCAAATTAGGGATTAGGCCCAAAGAGAGGACTAAAGGAACTAAACCCACTTTCTTCAAGTTGCTATGCCATTAGGGAAAGCATCGTAAGGACCTTATTACTAAGATACATGCAGCAATCTGTTCACACGCTGATGTGTGGGGTCCCCTGCGGTATGTCGATCAGTGGGAGAGAGACTTGGGGGGGATGGGACATTGATGGTGATGAATGGCAGGATATGTGGGAAACTGCAGCGAAGGTCTCAGTGTGTGTCACCTCAGAAGAACAAATGTATAAGATCCTCTTCAGGTGGCATAACCCTGTTAAGCTGCTTAAAATGGATGTAGGTCCATCCGACTACTCTTGGAGGATGTGCGGGCTGAGCGGGACATACTCACATATGTGATTTCCTTGCTTTGGCACGCTACTGGGGGAAAGTTCAGACCCTTCAGTAGACCATTCGAGCTGGACCCATGCTTGTTTTTTGCTTTCTAAGGCCCTAGAGGGAGCCACTGTGAACAAAAATTATGCAACAAAATTACTTTAGCAGCGAGACCCCTCTCCCCCCCATCCTTGGGAGAGGTTAAACCCCCTCCCCCCCCATGCTTGGGAGAGGTGATGGCCAAAATAGAATATAACAACCTGACGGACCAACTAACAGCGACCCTACATAATTTCCTTGATGCATTCCACAAAATCTGGGAACCCTGGCAATTATAAAGACAGGCTGTAGATTGTACGACACACAGACAATTTGTCTAGAGTTGGCCCTGGCATTCACCAGTGCAGGGTGTTGGAGGCCCCTGTGGGTGGACGATTGGAGGGGTGGGGCAGGTGAAAGCTGGGATGGGGGAGACTTTCCTAAATCCAGTAATCAGATTACCGAACCCTGTCCCCGGTACAACACGCATAGGGAGGAAGAGGCGCAATAGGGCCCTGTGCTGGATGTTTCCGCATGTTCCTGATGGGTTCCACTTGATTGCATTCATACCCCTTTCCTCCCCTCTTCCTCATCACCTTCCCCTTCCCTCGTCCGTTCCCTTTCCTCGCACAAGCCCTCCCTCTTTTAGTCGGAGAGCATCAGATTTCTATACACTAGGGGCAGAAGACAGGTAACGGCCTAGAAGGCATCTTCATCATAGGTAAAGAGGCCCACTATCATGCACCAGAGGCAGGGGGGAATCAGAAGCTTGGTTCAATGTTCTTGCTACCCTTTACACTCTTTCTTTTACTTATTCTTCATTTTCTGTTATACTTTA
The DNA here is from genome assembly GCF_036172605.1 of Pelobates fuscus. Classification (NCBI taxonomy): domain Eukaryota; kingdom Metazoa; phylum Chordata; class Amphibia; order Anura; family Pelobatidae; genus Pelobates; species Pelobates fuscus. Next base: position 107,111,383 of record NC_086319.1, on the reverse strand, counting down.
CAAAAATATAAAATCGTGCTGTGGACATGCATAGTGCTTATGATAACAGTCTGGAGATTTCGTGTTAAATGCTGTGGTTCTTTGTATGCTCATCAACCTTTTGTACAAGTGTGTCGTGGCCTTATTGTAAACGCACTGTTTTTGTTTGGCTTTTGATCACTGTCTGCTGGAATGCAAAAATAAAGAATTATAAAAAATTAAAAAATGTCTAAATAATGAGAGGTTGTCCTCAATTTTGTGTCCAGATCCTTTTTATTATTATTATGACTTTTATCTAATTTGAGACCCAATTGAAATCACCAATGATTAAATTACCACAGACCAAATTTTACATTTTAGAAAAGCAAGCATCCAAGAAATCCATAGAAAATTCATTGGGGGCATAAATATTAAAGCTTATTATATTTGTTCTGGTGAGTATAATCATTCCCTTCAGGCGTCTTGCAGTAAACACTGTTTTTACAGCCATGGGGTACATCCATTGGCCACTCCTCAGTTGGTTACTAGAGGTGCTTCGTGGGGCAGTGCTGCACACTGTGCAGTACTGCCATTCAGTGTCTCCACCCTCTACTTCATAAGTTCCAAGCTTTTGGCTTCCCAGGGCCACATTGAGCGCAGAGGAATTATCTTGGGCCCCACATCATATTTATAATATAGATAATGTATATAAGAAATATAACTTTAAAAGCCCTTTTCTTCGTTTTGATATTTCAATTATTTAGTAGATAACTCCCTTTTTTGTTATGGGATTGGCATATTTAAAGATATGAAATTAGGGAGCTATCTACTTTACACATACACATGTATATACATATTCACAGATACACACACACACAATCACAGACCTATCTGCACAATCACAAATACACACACCACACATTTACAGACCTATACACAATCACAGACCTACCCACACAATCACATGCATACATATACACAGGGCCGTCGCGTCCATAAGGCGGCACAATCGGCCGCCTTAGGGCGCACCAGCCCAGGGGTGCGCTAGATTGGAGTGACCGGCAGGAGGTGGACTTATGTTTCCTGTACCCGGCCTGACTGAAAGGAAGTGCTAACTGAGAGAGCACTTCCTGTCAGTCCGACCAGGTACAGGAGACTGAAGCTCCTGTACCGTGTTCCACTCGGCCACGCTACAATAAAGGTAGGAGACACGCCGGGGCACTAAGGGGAGAAGGGTGTGGGGGGGAAGAAAACTATAGGAGGGGGGGGCAGGAAAACTATGGGAGGGGGGAGGGAAACTATGGGAGGGGGGAAAGAATGCTATGGGACAGGGGATGGGGAAATAATGCTATGGGACAGGGAAGAGGGAAAAAGAAGGACAGAGAAGGGGAAAATAATTCTATGGGACAGGGGAGGGGGGGAAAGAATGCTATGAGATAGGGGAAGAGGGAAAATAATACTATGGGACAGGGGAGAGGGAAAATAATGCTATGGAATGGGAGGGGGGAGAACACTATGGGGGGAGATAAACATTGGGGGGGACACTAAGGTACAGGGTAGGGGAAGGATAATGAACACTGGGCTAGTGGGGGGACCACTAAAAGAGAACACTAAGATGGGGGGTGGGAGGGACATTAAGGGGGATGGGGGGCTGTAAGGAAACCTAGTATATTTAATCCTCATTCGGTAGTTTCCTCCCGAACCGCCAGAGCATCTATGAACATAGCTCTCCGTTCGGTAGATGAAATAGACGAAATCCAACGAATACAAATAGCTTTATGAGATAATTCCCTTAATAAAGCATACGAATCACCAAACATCAGCCGAAGTCAAGAAGAAGGGTACAACAGAACTGGCTTTAATGACCACACACAGGCTTTTATGCAAGTACCCATGCAAGGGGACATCCCACAGGGAGGGACACAGTATAACCAATCAGTTACAGTAAAATCGTAAAACACACCCAGCACAAACATACAATTCCCTCCCCTAGTCCTGGAGATAATCAAGTCTGATAAAGTAATAACTTGATTATCTCCAGGCAGAAAAATCAAAATTTTCCCCAATATTAATAACACCCCTTTATACATGGGGTATCCCCACAAATAATATGTCCCCTGATAGCCCCAGTCTGGGTGACCAACATATTCAAATTTTACCCAGATCGGTTCAGGGGTTCTCAAAAAGTGTGGAAGACCTTTGTGACTGGCTAACCACTAGCTGACTGCCCAAAATAGTTCTAGGAGTTTGGGTGGTTTTGCTGGTCTATTCAGTAAAAGGGTACAAACCGAATAATTCCATGGATGGATTCCCCTTTCTCTTAGCAGCGATTGTTCCCCTCATTCGAATGCACAAAAGTACCGAATAGCGCTCTTCTAGCTATTCAGGAAATAGAGATCCAGCGTTCGCTTGTTTGAGACCGGTGTTCAGGAAGTCGAGTGTCTGATTTTAGTTCCAGACACTCGACGACCAAGTCCCGCTGCCTTTGTTCGCCTGAAAAAAGATGGCCGCCGTTTTCTCAGCCACGTGGTGTTCGGTAGTACGAACGCTGGCCGCACAGATAGAGGGTTCAATTGCAGCATTGGGAGGGTGGGAGGGACATTAAGGGGGATGGGGGGCTGTAAGGAAACCTAGTATATTTAATCCTCATTCGGTAGTTTCCTCCCGAACCGCCAGAGCATCTATGAACATAGCTCTCCGTTCGGTAGATGAAATAGACGAAATCCAACGAATACAAATAGCTTTATAAGATAATTCCCTTAATAAAGCATACGAATCACCAAACATCAGCCGAAGTCAAGAAGAAGGGTACAACAGAACTGGCTTTAATGACCACACACAGGCTTTTATGCAAGTACCCATGCAAGGGGACATCCCACAGGGAGGGACACAGTATAACCAATCAGTTACAGTAAAATCGTAAAACACACCCAGCACAAACATACAATTCCCTCCCCTAGTCCTGGAGATAATCAAGTCTGATAAAGTAATAACTTGATTATCTCCAGGCAGAAAAATCAAAATTTTCCCCAATATTAATAACACCCCTTTATACATGGGGTATCCCCACAAATAATATGTCCCCTGATAGCCCCAGTCTAGATAGAGGGTTCAATTGCAGCATTTTTTTAAGTTTAACGAGCCAGGGGGGTGGGCTTTGTTCGGTAGTTAGATCTACCGAATGGATATGGAAGAAATATTATACATAGAGGGTGATTTCTTCACAGGGGCACTATGAGACAGGTAAGGGGGAAGGAAGATGAACACTAAGAAACAGGGGAGGGAGGGGAAAGTAAAACTAAGGGACAGGGAAGGGAGGGGGAGGAACACTCAGGGAAGGGAGGGGTGGGGAACACTAAGGGACAGGAAAGGGAGGGGAGAGGGACACTAAGGGACAGGGGAGGGAAGGGAGAGGAACACTAAGGCACATGGAGGGGAGTGGAACACTAATGGATATGGAGAGAAACACTAAGGGACATAGAGGAGGGGTCTGAGTGGGGAGAAAGACACACAGTAAACATGTGCAATTCATTTGGATCCGAATATGAATTCGGCCGAATTTCGGGAAATTCGGACATTTGGGTTCTTCCGAATGTCCGAATTGCTGAAGTGCCGAAGTACCGAATTACTGAAGTTCCGAAATTATTGAATTTCCGAAGTGTCGAAGTGCCGAAGTGCTGAAGTGCCGAAGTATCGAAGCACAGTATTGCCTAAGTACTAATATACTTTCCCAGTGAAAGAAGAAGAATGTTACATTGTATACAATTTTAAATAAAAGTATACAAACATAGCCAGAATTCAGCTGTAAGGATTTGCAACACTTACAACAATCAAGTGACATACATTCATATAAAATGTAAGTTACTTAGCCAACCAATCAGAGTGCTGTGACAGGTAAGTATAGAGACTTACCTGTCAGTCTCTTCATTTACCTGTCAGAGCACTCTGATTGGATGGCTTAAACCCACCAATCAGAGTGCTCTGAACCTAATTTCAGGGCGGGACAAGGCTTTATAAGCCTTCCTCACCCTGCAGAGCTCAGTCTGTGCGGATCCCTCCATGGGTGAAGATGGATTAATATATTTTTGCGCTCGTTTTTTATTTTTTATTTTTTTATTGCGTCGGTTATTATGGATTTTTATTTGGCCTTTTTTGGGGCTGAAAAAAGAAGATTTTAGAAGAAAGAAAACATTGAATGGTAAGTTTTTTTTTTTTTTTACAGGTACTTAGTTAAAGGTCCCCCCTCATTATTTTTAGGGTGAGGGGGGTAGGTAGCGGGTTAATTGTTTTTGGGGGGAGGGGGTGACTAGGGGTTTGGGGACCCCTAGTCACCTGGGGGGTATTTTTTTACATTTTTTATTGCTCAGGGGTGGGGGCCAGGGGGGAGGACATTAGGTCCCCCCCTTTTTAGTATTTAGGGCCCCCATCTGCCGCTCAGGGGTGGGGGCCAGGGGGGTGGACATTAGGTCCCTTCCTTATTGGTATTTAGGGCCCCCACCCACTGCTATGGGGTGGGGGCTAGGTGGGAGAACCTTAGGTCCCCCCTTATTAGTATTCAGGGCCCCCACCCACCGCTCAGGGTGGGGGCCAGTGGGGAAGACATTAGGTCCCCCCCTTATTAGTATTTAGGGCCCCCACCCACCACTCAGGGGTGGGGGTGAGTGGGGGAGGACATTAGGTCCCCCCTCCTTATTCCAATTTAGGGCCCCCACAGGCCGCTCAGGGGTGGGGGCTAGTGGGGAAGACATTAGGTCTCCCCCCTTATTAGTATTTAGGGCCCCCACCCACCACTCAGGGGTGGAGGCCAGGGGGGAGGACATTAGTTCCCCCCTTATTATAATTTAGGGCCCCCACCCACCACTCAGGGGAGGGAGCCAGGAGGAGGACATTAGGTCCCCCCTTATTCTGATTTAGGGCCCCCACCCGCCGCTCAGGTGTGGGGGCCCGTGGAGAGGACAATAGGTCCCCCCATTATTTTACATTAGGACCCCCACCCACCGCTCAGAGGTGGGGGCTGGGGAGGGCAATAGTTTAAAAGCCCTCACTCTCGCGTCGCGGGTGGGGGCTCGGGAGGGGGTCCCTATTTTTTTTTTAACAGTGAGCAGTCACAGGCTGCTAACTGTTTACTAGACATGCCCCTACTCGCGGTATAGCGAGTAGGGGCAAAATTTACTAATACTAAGTAATTTTTACTTAGTATTAGTAAATTTGGCTGAAAGACTAATTTAGGTCTTTCGGCCTTTTGGTAGATAACTCCCTAATATCGTGGGAATTAGGGAGTTATCTACTAAGCGGCTGCAAGAGAAGTCCCGAAGTGCCGAAGTCCCGAAATTCCGAAATGCCGAAGTTCCAAAATCCTGAAGTTCTGAAGTGTCGAAGTGCCGAAGTGCCGAAGTGCCGAAGTTCCGAAGTGTTGAAGTTCCGAAGTTGCAGAAGTTCCGAAGTGTTGAAGTGCCGAATTGCAAAAGTCCCGAATTTCGGAATGCCGAACTGAACCGAAAATTTTCCCCATACACATGCCTAACAAACAGAGGGACATGAGGGGGGAGAAATACACACAGATGGGCCTGGGGGTGAGAAAGTCCACAGAGTGGCTGGGGATGAAAGGAGCTGGTAAGGGTAAGACATCTGGGAGAGAAGGAGACACAGAGGCTGGGGGAATAAGAAACAAAGGGGGGGTAGTAAGAGATACATACGGTGGTGTAAGACACAATGGGGAAAAAATAGGGGGTAAGACATTTCAAAAAGGGGATAAGAAACAAAAGGTTAAGGGTTAAGAGGCACACAGGTGAAGATGCTTGGATGGGAGGGGCTCCAAAATCATCTTTGCCTGTGTACAAACACAATCAAACACACACACAATCAAATACCTGTACACACAGAATCACACACACACACAAAATCACACACCTATCCACACATAAACACAAACACACACACACACAATTACAGTCCCACACACACATAACATCAGAACATGTAAACTCAATCACATACTGTGGCAGGGTCAGAGAGGCTTTCTATGTAAGTAACAGATTGGAGCGCTCTCTAATCCCAGCATGATAGGGTTAATTGGTGGAAGTCATCCCTTTCAGGTGAATGTAATGAACTAGTGGTTTAGAAGGTCAGCCTCTGAAGGTAGAGTCTAACAGCTGGGAGAAAGGAGGCAGTTAAGCCTGTTAAGGTGCTGTGGTTAAACTGTATACAACTGGGAACTAGATTAGCTGGCCAGTTGGATAGTTAGGAATACTATTGTTTAGTAAGTCTCTAAGTTGGAGTAGGATTTCTTTTCATTTTGTTTTATTTATTTATGTGAAACACAGCATTGTAATCCCTGTGGAAAGTGTAAATTAACTGCAATACTATTTTATCCTGACGCTTGCATTTGAAGTTTATGGTCAAGAGTCTGGCCATCCTGCCACAATACATACACACATACAATCAGATCCACACACGTAAAATCACAGACCTATACATACAATCACATACATACAAATACATAATCACAGACCCACACACACAATCACAAACTTAAACACACACGTAATAACAGATATACACAGACTTACACACATAATCAGAAACCTATACACACAATCACAAACTTATACACACAATCCCAGACATATCCCCAGACCACACACATACACACAGTCACTGACAAAACATACACAACAATCACATACACACACATTTAGTACTAAAGAGGTGCACCTAGCCTCCTGGTCTACCTAACCTAACCTTTCTATGGGAGGGCTGAAATGGATCCTCTGTCCCTTGTGGCCAGTGGTTGCTGCTGGGCTGGGACCTTTGTGCTCTTCCTACACTGGTCACCTGCGTGAACAGCTGTGATGCCAGTGCCGGGAGGAAGTCATATCCCGGTGGCCAGTTCACTGCAGGGTGTAGGAGGGAGCTGTCCAGGAGGAGCACAAAATGTTGTGGGCTCCCTGCCTCCCTCTCCTCCCAGTGTACCATCAGCGCAGACGGCAATCAGCACTGCACTCACACAAGAGCGGGCAGCCGACACAGCTCGGAGCAATCCCTGTCAGCGCCCGTCCCAGAAGAACAAAGGACTTGAACCTCAATAAAACTGCAACCCGCAGAATGGCCAAGCACACCCAAGCAGAAACCAGGGGCTAGAATAGAGCACAGATCTGGTGCAACGCCACAGTCACACATCTGGACATTTTTGCCCATATACCTCTGAAGCCATACACAGGGCAAGGAGAACTAACGCATCACCGGGTCGCTGACCCTCCACTCAGTGGCATCGGCTGAAGGAGCCTATGACACCACAAGAGCCTTCCCCCAGCCATGCCTATTTTGTTGAACTGCCTGATTTATATCTTTCTTTGGTTTGCTTCCCCCTATGTTTTGTATGCAGCTCGACCAGCGATCAGCTAGGTCCATGTAGGACGGTACCTAGACACAAACAATAGCTCAGCATAGCCAGCGACACTTTAGAATCTGCCCTCACCGCTCATACTTTAGCAACATATCAATACCTGTATAGTTTCATCACATCCACACAGTGGTTCTTGCCCCCCTTGTAACACAAGCAGTTGTATTACATAGCATTATACCTTTTCCAGCTACACCCGCTGATAAAATTTGGAAGTGTCAGTTAAGCATTATACTTGTTTTAATAACAAAGTCAGTTGATAAGCCTCACAACCGCGCTAGCTCGCATACTGACTCTCAACATACTCCACTACCATTTATCGTCTCTTATTATAAAAATGTGCACAGTTATTCATTCCATGCAAATGTAATTCTATGTCTCTCAAAACTTTGGCAACAGCTGTTGTTACATTGCTAGCCTAACTGTCATATGTATCATCTGTGAATAAAGCAAATTTGTAAAGAAAACTTATTGTGGAGACATACTTGTTACTTTAACAGGTAGCAGAAGGTGGAATTAAAATAAAGAACAGTATGTTAAATATGATACTAACTAGAAAAGCTACAGTTTCTGGGGAAATTGTGTGAAGTGTTCTTGCCTCCACTAGTAGTCTACAACTGGAGTGGGCGGAGTAACTGGGTGGAGTGGCTTGAGTAACTGTTGTGTGGTTGGAGTGGCTGGAGTAACTGTGGAAAGGTTGGACTGGGCAGAGTTACTTTATGAAACATTGATTAGCTGTATTGTTTTGCGGTTGAAAACAAACTGCTCCAAATTGCTAAATTCACTGGCGGTTGCCATCTTCAAACGGTTTGACCGTTTAAAAACTATAAACCCTACAGCGAAGATCTTTATATTGTGAGAATCACAAGACCCAGACCTACATTTTGATGCATAGTAAGTCTCTGAAATATTAGTAATGAAGGCACAGTCACAGTTTAGAAATTGCCCTTCAAATTTGAGGTGGCTAGAGTTGAGTTTCAATGAATGTCAATAGATGGCGTGAGTTACAAACAAATGGTCATATTGTGAAAAGTATCAGGACTATGGCTTAGCCGTGGACATTTTTAGTGGCAGCAGGGATAGCTGAACATTTTGATATACGATTTGTGTAGGTGGGCTTGAAAATGAGGGAGTGGTGGCAGTTTAGAAATCATGTCCTGCTTTTTCAGCTCACACTCTAGTTTTGAACATTCCGCCATTCATTCCTATGGGATCAATTTCGCCACAAAAATGACTATATTTCGTGAACCATTCGGCAAAACGTTCCACAAAGTAATATCACACCGATTGGGAACAATCCACACGTTTCTGTATATTACAGTCTATATAGTGTAAAAACTGTGGAAGGAGTTAGGGTGGTAAATGTGGCTATAATAACAATAATAATATGTAGTGATGTCGCGAACACAAAATTTTCGGTTCGCGAACGGCGAACGGGAACTTCCGCAAACGTTCGCGAACCGGCGAACCGGGCGAACCGCCATTGACTTCAATGGGCAGGCGAATTTTAAAACCCACAGGGACTCTTTCTGGCCACAAAAGAGATGGAAAAGTTGTTCCAAGGGGACTAACACCTGGACTGTGGCATGCCAGAGGGGGATCCATGGCAAAACTCCCATGGAAAATTACACAGTTGATGCAGAGTCTGGTTTTAATCCATAAAGGGCAGAAATCACCTAACATTCCTAAATCACAATGGATATGGATTGACACCTGACATATGACATATTGACACCTTGACATATGGATTGACACCTGTCCTCAGAGACCCTGATACACACTGACACAGAGCAGAATAGGGACTGTTCCCCCTACATAGGATCACTTGGCAGATATGGATTGACACCTATCCTAAGGATCACTGATACACACTGACACAGAGCAGAATAGGGACTGTTCCCCCTACATAGGGTCACTTGGCAGATATGGATTGACACCTATCCTAAGGATCCCTGATACACACTGACACAGAGCAGAATAGGGACTGTTCCCCCTACATAGGGTCACTTGGCAGATATGGATTGACACCTATCCTAAGGATCCCTGATACACACTGACACAGAGCAGTATAGGGACTGTTCCCCCTACATAGGGTCACTTGGCAGATATCGATTGACACCTATCCTAAGGATCCCTGATACACACTGACACAGAGCAGAATAGAGACTATTCCCCCTACATAGGGTCACTTGGCAGATATGGATTGACACCTATCCTAAGGATCCCTGATACACACTGACACAGAGCAGAATAGGGACTGTTCCCCCTACATAGGGTCACTTGGCAGATATGGATTGACACCTATCCTAAGGATCCCTGATACACACTGACACAGAGCAGAATAGGGACTGTTCCCCCTACATAGGGTCTCTTGGCAGATATGGATTGACACCTATCCTAAGGATCCCTGATACACACCGACACAGAGCAGAATAGAGACTGTTCCCCCTACATAGGGTCACTTGGCAGATATGGATTGACACCTGTTCTCAGAGACCATGATACACACTGACACAGAGCAGAATAGAGGCTGTTCCCCCTACATAGGGTCACTTGGCAGATATGGATTGACACCTATCCTAATGATCCCTGATACACACTGACAGAGCAGATTAGGGACTGTTCCCCCTACATAGGGTCACTTGGCAGATATGGATTGACACCTGTCCTCAGAGACCTAATTGTGTAATAATGGTAATACTATTACCTATTATATAATATTGGCAGGGGCAAAGGAATTCCCTCTAAATAGATGGGTATAGGCAGAGAGTATGGAGACCGGAGTGATAAAGTGTCAATAAGGTGATATAAAGTTAAATGTATCACAGACACAAAGCCACCCTTTCTCTTGGCTAGTTTCCAGAAATGCTGGATAGGTAGAAGGGCTATAAAGACCCAGAGAGGTCTAAGAAGAATCCTCTAAACTAGCCCTAATCTCCTTAAACACCTTCAAGGGTGTTCTAAGCTAAAGCTCAATCTAAACGTTTAGATGACTGCCTGATTTCCCATCACAGATGCTGGCTAGGAATAACAGTGTGCAAGACAAAGAGTGGGTCTAAGTGCCCATAGTGCAGTAAAGTGTCCCTAGTGAAGTGAAAAAGAGAATAACGAGCTGGCGCCCAAGAGAATAATGAGCTGGCGCCCTATCAGGGGATGTGTATATGGCATCGATTTTAGGAACCGGTAGATGGAAAAAGATGCTTGGTCGGTCCTCCTACTTCAAATTTGGGGCACTGCGCGTGCAATCTAATGTGCCACCAGATAGGAGTGGTGTGTTAAGTAGTACTATTATAACTATCAGTTTAATCCCTGTTATGTGCCTTTTTTTTGGTTTGGTTTTTAAAGCCACAGTGCAGCACCAGAGGGACGAAAAATTAGGCATGTACACATGCCTAAAAAATTAGGTATTGTTGCAGCCGCTGCTGTAGCAGCGGCCATAAAAATTGATGTTTGTTTCCCAGGCAGAAAGTGCCCTAAAACATTGCGGCTTGAACCCTAGTTGGTGGCGGATAAGTCACGCAAGTCAACCGGCATTCAGAGCTAAAATACAGCAGCGTGTGGACCATTTTTAGCCCAAGGCAGCTCATCTCATCAGGCCTTTTTTAGTCGAATGTATCGCCCAGTGTCAGTCCCTTCGGGATCCATCCCTCATTCATCTTAATAAAGGTGAGGTAATCTAGACTTTTTTGACCTAGGCGACTTCTCTTCTCAGTGACAATACCTCCTGCTGCACTGAAGGTCCTTTCTGACAGGACACTTGAAGCGGGGCAGGCCAGAAGTTCTATCGCAAATTGGGATAGCTCAGGCCACACGTCAAGCCTGCACACCCAGTAGTCAAGGGGTTCATCGCTCATCAGAGTGTCGATATCTGCAGTTAAGGCGAGGTAGTCTGCTACCTGTCGGTCGAGTCGTTCTCTGAGGGTGGATCCCGAAGGGCTGTGGCGATGCGTAGGACTTAAAAAGCTCTGCATGTCCTCCATCAACAACACGTCTTTAAAGCGTCCTGTCCTTGCCGGCGTGGTCGTGGGAGGAGGAGGATGACTTTCACCTATTCCCCTGTTAGATTCCCGTTGTGCTGTGACATTACCCTTATACGCTGTGTAAAGCATACTTTTTAATTTATTTTGCAAATGCTGCATCCTTTCCGACTTGTTGTAATTCGGTCACAACATTTCCGCCACTTTCTGCTTATACCGGGGGTCTAGTAGTGTGGACACCCAGTACAGGTCGTTCTCCTTCAGCCTTTTTATACGAGGGTCCCTCAACAGGCACGACAGCATGAAAGACCCCATTTGCACAAGGTTGGATGCCGAGCTACTCATGTCCTGTTCCTCGTCCTCAGTGATCTCTCTGAAGGTATATTCTTACGCCAGCCACGTACAACACCACGGGTACCAGATAGGTGACAACGAGCACCCTGGGATGCCTGTTGTGGTTGGTCTTCCTCCTCCTCGTCAAAGCCACATTCCTCCTCTGACTCTTCTTCCTCACAATCCTCATCCAGTGTTGCCGCAGGTCCAGCAAGCGATGCTGATAAGGCTCTTTCTGGTGGTGATGGTGACCACAACTCTTCCTCTTCCTCTTCACGCTCATCTATGGCCTGATCCAGCACTCTTCACAGGGCACGCTCCAGGAAGAAAACAAATGGTATGATGTCGCTGATGGCGCCTTCGGTGCGACTGACTAGGTTTGTCACCTCCTCAAAAGGACGCATGAGCCTACAGGCATTGCGCATGAGCGTCCAGTAATGTGGCAAAAAAAATCCCAGCTCCCCAGAGGCTGTCCTAGCACCCCGGTCATACAAATATTCATTAACGGCTTTTTCTTGTTGGAGCAGGCGGTCGAACATTAGGAGTGTTGAATTCCAACGTGTCGGGCTGTCGCAAATCAAGCACCTCACTGGCATGTTGTTTCGCCGCTGGGTATCTGCAAAGTGCGCCATGGCCGTGTAGGAACGCCTGAAATGGCCACACACCTTCCTGGCCTGCTTCAGTACATCCTGTAAGCCTGTGTACTTATGCACAAAGCGTTGTACGATCAGATTACACACATGTGCCATGCACGGCACATGTGTCAACTTGCCCAACTTCAATGCCGCCAACAAATTTTTTACGTTGTCACAAACCACTTTGCCGATATCCAGTTGCTGCGGAGTCAGACACTTTTCCACCTGTGCGTTCAGGGCGGACAGGAGTGCTTGTCCGGTGTGACTCTGCTTTCAAGCAAGTCAAAACCAAGACGGCGTGACACTGCCGTATCCAGGATGTGGAATAGTACCTGGGGAGCTGGGTGGGTGCCGTTGATGTGGAGCAAGGCGCAGCAGCAGAAGAGGACTCAGCCGAGGAGGTTATGGAAGAGGATGGAGTAGGAGGAGTAGAGGAGGTGGCAGCAGGCCTGCCTGCAAGTCGTGGTGTCACCAACTCCTCTGCAGAGCCACGCATTCCATGCTTGGCAGCCGTCAGCAGGTTTACCCAATGCGCAGTGTAGGTGACATACCTGCCCTGACCATGCCCTGTATCAGTGGTCAGATGGACCCTTGCCCCAACACTGTGTGCCAGGCATGCCATTACTTCCTTTTTCACAATCGAGTACAGGTTGGGGATTGCCTTTTGTGAAAAGAAATTTTGTCCGGGTAGCCAGTCAACGATGTCGTCAGAACTTTTCAAGTTCAGGGTACGTGGCCTCTGAAAACTGGGCATTATTCTAGGGCCAAAGGGAATCACAGCACCACAACCACGATGGCCCCTGCGGGGTGGCCTGCTTCTGTCTTTCATTTTTTTTTGGATTAGTGGTACTATGTGTGCAAGCTACTGTGAGACCAGATATGAGTGGCACTGTGCAGTGGCAGAGGTTGGCAGAGTACACGCTGTAGGCCTGACACACCCGCTTGAAGACAAGTAACTGCTATTCAATCTATAACAGTGAAAAAAGTTTTTTGTTTTTAAATGCACGCTATTGTGACACCAGATATGAGTGGCAATGTGCACTGGCAGAGGATGGCAGAGTACACGCTGTTGGCCTGACACAGCCGCTTGAAGACAAGTAACTGCTATTCAATCTATAACAATGAAAAAAGGTTTTTGTTTTTAAATGCACGCTATTGTGACACCAGATATGAGTGGCAATGTGCACTGGCAGAGATTGGCAGAGTACACGCTGTTGGCCTGACACACCCGCTTGAAGAAAACTAACTGTTATTCAATCTATAACAGTGAAAAAAGTTTTTTGTTTTTAAATGCACGCTATTGTGACACCAGATATGAATGGCAAAGTGCACTTGCAGAGGTTGGCAGAGTACACACTGAAGGCCTGACACCCGCTTGAAGACAACTAACTGCTATTCAATCTATAACAGTGAAAACAGTTTTTTGTTTCTAAATGCACGCTATTGTGACACCAGATATGAGTGGCAAAGTGGACTGGCAGAGGTTGGCAGAGTACACGCTGAAGGTCTGAAACCCGCTTTAAGGACACTGACTGCTATTAGCTTACAGTGAAAAACTTTTTTTCTTTTTAAAGGCACGCTATAGTCACACCAGATATGAGTGGCAAAGTGCACTTGCTGAGGTTGGCAGAGTACCCGCTGAAGGCCTGACACCCGCTTGAAGACAACTAACTGCTATTCAATCTATAACAGTGAAAAAAGTTTTTTTGTTTTTAAATGCACGCTATTGTGACACCAGATATGAGTGGCAATGTGCACTGGCAGAGGTTGGCAGAGTGCACGCTGTTGGCCTGACACACCCGCTTGAAGACAAGTAACTGCTATTCAATCTATAATAGTGAAAAAAGTTTTTTGTTTTTAAATGCACACTATTGTGACACCAGATATGAGTGGCAAAGTGGACTGGCAGAGGTTGGCAGAGTACACGCTGAAGGTCTGAAACCCGCTTTAAGGACACTGACTGCTATTAGCTTACAGTGAAAAACTTTTTTCTTTTTAACCCCTTAAGGACCAAACTTCTAGAATAAAAGGGAATCATGACGTGTCACACATGTCATGTGTCCTTAAGGGGTTAAAGGCACGCTATAGTCACACCAGATATGAGTGGCAAAGTGCACTTGCTGAGGTTGGCAGAGTACCCGCTGAAGGCCTGACACCCGCTTGAAGACAACTAACTGCTATTTAATCTATAACAGTGAAAAAAAGTTTTTTGTTTTTAAATGCACGCTATTGTGACACCAGATATGAGTGGCAATGTGCAGTGGCAGAGGTTGGCAGAGTACACGCTGTTGGCCTGACACACCCGCTTGAAGACAAGTAACTGCTATTCAATCTATAACAGTGAAAATGTTTTTTGTTTTTAAATGCACGCTATTGTGACACCAGATATGAGTGGCAATGTGCACTGGCAGAGGTTGGCAGAGTACACGCTGTTGGCCTGACACACCCGCTTGAAAACAACTAACTGCTATTCAATCTATAACAGTGAAAAACTTTTTTGTTTTTAAATGCACGCTATTGTGACACCAGATATGAGTGGCAATGTGCACTGGCAGAGGTTGGCAGAGTACACGCTGTTGGCCTGACACACCCGCTTGAAGACAAGTAACTGCTATTCAATCTATAACAGTGAAAAAAGTTTTTTGTTTTTAAATGCACGCTAGTGTGACACCAGATATGAGTGGCAATGTGCACTGGCAGAGGTTGGCAGAGTACACGCTGTTGGCCTGACACACCCGCTTGAAGACAAGTAACTGCTATTCAATCTATAACAGTGAAAAACGTTTTTTGTTTTTAAATGCACACTATTGTGACACCAGATATGAGTGGCAAAGTGGACTGGCAGAGGTTGGCAGAGTACACGCTGAAGGTCTGAAACCCGCTTTAAGGACACTGACTGCTATTAGCTTACAGTGAAAAACTTTTTTTCTTTTTAAAGGCACGCTATAGTCACACCAGATATGAGTGGCAAAGTGCACTTGCTGAGGTTGGCAGAGTACCCGCTGAAGGCCTGACACCCGCTTGAAGACAACTAACTGCTATTCAATCTATAACAGTGAAAAAAGTTTTTTGTTTTTAAATGCACGCTATTGTGACACCAGATATGAGTGGCAATGTGCACTGGCAGAGGTTGGCAGAGTGCACGCTGTTGGCCTGACACACCCGCTTGAAGACAAGTAACTGCTATTCAATCTATAACAGTAAAAAAAGTTTTTTGTTTTAAATGCACGCTATTGTGACACCAGATATGAGTGGCAATGTGCACTGGCAGAGGTTGGCAGAGTACACGCTGTTGGCCTGACACACCCGCTTGAAGACAAGTAACTGCTATTCAATCTATAACAGTGAAAAAAGTTTTTTGTTTTTAAATGCACGCTATTGTGACACCAGATATGAGTGGCAAAGTGGACTGGCAGAGGTTGGCAGAGTACACGCTGAAGGTCTGAAACCCGCTTTAAGGACACTGACTGCTATTAGCTTACAGTGAAAAACTTTTTTTCTTTTTAAAGGCACGCTATAGTCACACCAGATATGAGTGGCAAAGTGCACTTGCTGAGGTTGGCAGAGTACCCGCTGAAGGCCTGACACCCGCTTGAAGACAACTAACTGCTATTCAATCTATAACAGTGAAAAAAGTTTTTTTGTTTTTAAATGCACGCTATTGTGACACCAGATATGAGTGGCAATGTGCACTGGCAGAGGTTGGCAGAGTGCACGCTGTTGGCCTGACACACCCGCTTGAAGACAAGTAACTGCTATTCAATCTATAACAGTGAAAAAAGTTTTTTGTTTTTAAATGCACGCTATTGTGACACCAGATATGAGTGGCAATGTGCACTGGCAGAGGTTGGCAGAGTACACGCTGTTGGCCTGACACACCCGCTTGAAGACAAGTAACTGCTATTCAATCTATAACAGTGAAAAAAGTTTTTTGTTTTTAAATGCACGCTATTGTGACACCAGATATGAGTGGCAATGTGCACTGGCAGAGGTTGGCAGAGTACACGCTGTTGGCCTGACACACCCGCTTGAAGACAAGTAACTGCTATTCAATCTATAACAGTGAAAAAAGTTTTTTGTTTTTAAATGCACGCTATTGTGACACCAGATATGAGTGGCAATGTGCACTGGCAGAGGTTGGCAGAGTACACGCTGTTGGCCTGACACACCCGCTTGAAGACAAGTAACTGCTATTCAATCTATAACAGTGAAAAAAGTTTTTTGTTTTTAAATGCACGCTATTGTGACACCAGATATGAGTGGCAATGTGCACTGGCAGAGGTTGGCAGAGTACACGCTGTTGGCCTGACACACCCGCTTGAAGACAAGTAACTGCTATTCAATCTATAACAGTGAAAAAAGTTTTTTGTTTTTAAATGCACGCTATTGTGACACCAGATATGAGTGGCAAAGTGGACTGGCAGAGGTTGGTAGAGAGTTTTCCCCTCTAAATTTGAGGCAAATACCCAAGGATATTTCTTAAATTTCCACAATCTGTCTGACGGGTTAATCCAGTGAGTCTCTTGGAGAAAGACAATATCTATTTGATTCTCATTTCAAAATTTATATACGGCCCCCCTCTTTTGGGGTGAGTTCAGCCCCTGAACATTCCATGAAGCAACATTAAGTGCCATCATAAGACAAAATAATCTCTAATGTTCTCTGTTCTCTTCTCCATCGGCCAGAAAATAAAAAGAAAGAAAAAAATAGGTCACACAAGAAAAACAAACATTTTATGCCAATAGGGGAAACATTTTCCCTATTGGTACTCCAATAGAGTAACATAATAGTAGCCCTTTGGATAAGCCTGCCTATATTTGCAGCAATGAGGTCACAAGGGAGGCAAAGGAGGTCACAACATAATATATAAACCCAGCCTGATTTTAAGCTAGGTCATTAATATAAATTTCAATTAATACAATAAATCAAGAATAAGATATTTACAATAATACGAGATAAAAAAAAATAACTAAACTAAATATAAACCACTCTAGTTGAGATATTAATTACAGAATCCCCATATGACAGTTCTTAGGATTAATCTTACATTTTTATTATATAGGAAATAAGGTATTTCCCTAAACTAAATTTAGACCAATGTGTACTAATCAGTAACTTCATTCAAATATATTAAAAAGTTAATTATGTGAACAATGTGGATCTTATTGTAAGTACATATAGATATAAAATATTTAATATGTATCAATTGTTAAGTTTACCAAAAAAAAAATAAGGTCTAAAAGGGAGGATATAAATATATATTATCCATCTATCCGGTACCAATAATAATATCAGTCACAACAGTGTCTCGTCTTTGAAATTCCAATCTCATTTACAACAGTAAATTGATTAATCATCCTAACCCCAGATTAAAAATTAATTCTGATCAATTCTAATGTCATACTAATAGAATATATAAATGAGTAGAAGGGGAACCAAGTAAAATAATAGTTTACAATTACCTTTACCATTATTCCATCAATTCACAATACAATTCAGCCATACAGGGGTTGATATTACTCCCCATGAAAACTAATCCATTATAAATGTATTCACATCAATATGTCTCTTGTTAAGTCAAAATAAAAGTGAATTGTGCATATATCGTTGTAATTAAATATGGGTATTATCCCAAATATCAATATATATCATGTATAAAATTTAACTCAAAAAAAAAAAATATAACGATGTGAATACTTTCTTAAAACTTACAAATACGTATCAGAATAACCCCTATGTGTAAAAAAAATAAAAAAAATAATAATAATTCCCTTTCTCTTTTCTCTTTTTTTTTTCCCTTCCCTTCCTCTCTATTTCCCATTCAAACTTAACTCATTATGTCTATTATAAGATCAGGCAGGAGTATTTAACATTGATAATGAACAATTTTAGATTAATTTAGATCCCAGGAATCGATGGTTTCTTGAGCTTCCGTAGCATCTTTGAAGAAAAATCTTTGATCTTGATATAATACTAGTAAAGTCGTTGGAAAGTTCCATTTATATTTAATTCCTTTTTGTCTCAGTATTGCAGTCTGATTAATACATTTTTCCTGTTCTGTCGAGTAAATATAGATAAGTCTGCAAATATTTTGATATCCTTGAAATCAGAGTCAGTGATCCCATTTTTCTGTACTGTCCGCATGATCTGATTCTTGATAAGATTATTAGAAAAGCAAACAATAATATCTCTAGGTAAAGTAGATGGAAGGTTCTTCGGTCTATTTAGCCTATGGAACCTTTGGAATGGGAGATCACCTAAAGGTGTTTCCGGAATAATATTCTGAAAAAAAGATCTAAGGAATTGATCTAGTTGATCATATTTAATGGTTTCCGAAATACCACGTATTTTAAGATTATTACTCCTAGATCTATCCTCCAAGTCACCAACTTTTATTTCTAGAGATTGTAATTTTCCTTCCAGTTGTTTATATTTTAGATTCATATCTTCAAGATTTCTTTGCAGTTTCTGAATAGTACAAACTTGTTCTTGTATAATTTTAGATAGTTCCATAATTTCTGACCTAAGTAACCTTGAATGTTCATCAAAATCTTGTTTTATTTCTGAGATATAAAGTTTCCAAAGCTTCATTAAGTGTCTGTTGCGTCACACGATGAGGCGCTAATTGTGAATGGTCATGAGTAGAGGCGGTAGAATCTCTTCTGCCTCCCTGTGATAATCTATTCATAGTAAAGTTGTCTTGTGCTTTAGGTGAGCAGAAAATATTGGTATTTCTGGGTCTCTCCGTATTAGTTGCGCTGGCTGAAGTCAGCTTGTCTTTTCCCTTCTTTGGAGGCATATTTTATTATTCCCTCTTAATTTCCTTCCTGTCCTTCTTTTATCACCTTTATCAAAAATAGGAGTTAGGTTTTAATAATATGGATTGATACCGTCTCTAGCTGTAAGAAAAGAGAAAAAAAAAAGTTTGAAAGCTTTTGTCTGGTTAAGAGAAAGAATATTTCAAATGCTGCGGTCCACTTTCTTCTATTATCTCCCTCTTCCTTTCCCTTTCTTCTCTCTTTCTCTTTCTCTTTATCCGGTTTAAGTAAATGTGTTGAAAATCACTCCATATATTTGCTTATGTCCGCTTAAGTTGGTTACTTATCTCTTTAATTTAAGTAGAGATTTTACAGGCATCAATCAAGCAGTTATTAGTCCCCTTTAAAGGAGAGAATACAGCTTTCATTAAGCTTAAGTCAACAAGTATTCACACTCCAAATTTCCTTTTGCATTTATATATATGTGAATTTACAATTAGTAATTAGATGGTAATTTAACAATAGCCTTAATGACTTAGAGCAAGTTTAGGTCATCAAGTTAGAGATTAATTCACTTATCTGCCTGCACCCGCTTTAAATTGATGCCTTTTCTCACTAGTTTGAATAAAGGTGTTGTAAACACTAGTTAGGTGGTTAGGCGGTTAGGCAATATGCACTATTCAAACTGTTATACCATATCAGGCAAATTAAAGTCGTTGCTTATTACTTGCCAATCTTTAACGATAATTCTTTTCTTACTTCGTTGTACCTGTAATCAGTTCCTATCAGGTTCAAATTTTCTTCTTTGGTGAAGATAGTAAGCAAGCTTAGGTCAGCGATTTCACAATAGTTGATTAATCCATTATGCCCGCTCCAACAATTCGGTATTCCGACAAAAAATAGTTATAAAGTTGCAAACATATCAAATATATGGAGTTGAATAGCCACTTCACTAGTCCTGGCATCTGTAGAGGCTTTTCCAACACACCGCATCTCGGACCTCGCTCACCTCCCCCATTCGTACCCCGTATCCACGGAGGCGTACGTGCGTGTGTGCGTCACGTCATCACGTCATCCCCGCAAGCTCAAGTCTAAAGTAGATAGTTTTCTAAATTGGTAGCCTAATGTGGGCTTTCCATTTTTAAGGATACCAAAATAGGGCAAATAGTTCCCTTATTTGATATCCTTAAATATGACAATTCCACATAAATATAGCAAGTAGGGGAGTTATCTGCTAAACATTTGTTAGATAAAAGGTAAGAGGTGTCATTAGCTAGCCCAGAACATTGCTGCACGTTACTCTACTCCCCAGTGGAAATTAGCTGTCACCCCTCAGTTCTGACTGTGGTATCTTAAGTGCTCCCCTCCTCACCTATATATTGTTCATAGCGTCGCCACTAGTATAGTTAGACCGTGGGGGTCCAGTATACCCAGTATATCTAAACCCCCACTGTGCTAAAATGAACTCGGTCTATGCAGAATTCAAAAGGTCAAACCAATGATATATTCATGTTTAATATTCTCTTTGGGTCCTTACACTGTGTTTACCAAACGTGTAAAACATCCTACTTAAACCTGCTCACACAGGTTAATTAAAGGGACACTATAGTCACCTGAGCAACGTTAGCTTAATGAAGCCGTTTTGGTGTATAGAACATGCCCCTGCAGCCTCACTGCTCAATCCTCTGCCATTTTGGAGTTAAATCCCTTTGTTTATGAACCCTAGTCACACCTCCCTGCATGTGACTTGCACAGCCGTCCATAAACACTTCCTGTAAACAGAGTCCTATTTAGGCTTTCTTTATTGCAAGTTCTGTTTAATTAAGATTTTCTCATCCCCTGCTATGTTAATAGCTTGCTAGACCCTGCAAGAGTCTCCTGTATGTGATTAAAGTTCAATTTAGAGATTGAGATACAATTATTTAAGGTAAATTACATCTGTTTGAAAGTGAAACCAGTTTTCTTTTCATGCAGGCTCTGTCAATCATAGCCAGGGGAGGTGTGGCTAGGGCTGCATAAACAGAAACAAAGTGATTTAACTCCTAAATGAGTGAATTGAGCACTGAAATTGCAGGGGAATGATCTATACACTAAAACTGCTTTATTTAGCTAAAGTAATTTAGGTGACTATAGTGTTCCTTTAACTTGTAGTTTGGTTTTCTAATCACTGCACTAAATTCTTCAGTTTGGGGAATAAACTACAGAGGTTTATTCATTAAACTGTAAATTGTAGTGAATTGAAATATTAGTTAGAGATCTTTCAAATATACTTAAAAACTATAATAAAGATGAATCTATAAAAAAAAATAATTTTAGGAGATTCCCACTTAACTTCACCAAATGATATTGCTAAGGCATTTGTGGATTATTATAGATCTTTGTATAATTTGGATAAAGTAAAAGCTACCGATTTGGAAATTGACAGCTTAATGGGTAGTCTTAAACTCCCTAAAATAAAAAAACTCAAATCTAGAAAAACTTAATGCTCCAATTCTATTAACAGAGATTACTGAGGCAATAAACAACTTAAAACCTAATAAAGCGCCTGGCCCTGATGGATTCCCGGCAATATTTTACAAA
Organism: Pelobates fuscus; assembly: GCF_036172605.1. Lineage (NCBI taxonomy): Eukaryota > Metazoa > Chordata > Amphibia > Anura > Pelobatidae > Pelobates > Pelobates fuscus. The sequence goes on along the minus strand of NC_086319.1, from coordinate 107,089,740 downwards.
ACTTTCCTTGATCCTCTCTCTTCTATTTTGTTAGAAATGTTAACAAAGGTATCTATAGATTCTCCCTTCCCCAAAGAGATGATGATAGCATCAATTATACCTATTCCAAAGCCCGACAAGGACCCTACCCTAATTACAAATTATAGACCGATCTCATTGATTAATACGGATATAAAAAATGTTTCCAGTATCAAAATGATTTGATCGGAGTGGACCAGTCGGGTTTTGTAAAGAGAACAAGTACTACTGACAATACTCGTAGGATTTTCTACTTAATACATAGAATTAATGAAAATAGATTGGGTTCGGTGGTTATGGCCCTCGATGCCGAAAAGTCCTTTGACAGAGTCAATTGGAGATTCCTTGACTCTGTCATGGGCCGGTTCGGCATCGTGGCCCAATTTAGGAGCAAGACTATGACACTATATAAGAATGTTGCAGCAAAAATTAGTAATCCTTTTTTTGATTCAGATATCTTCGAAATCAATAATGGTACTAGGCAAGGCTGTCCTTTGGCCCCTCTATTATATATATTGTCAATTGAACCACTGGCTGCCTTGATTAGGCAAAACATTAATATAAAAGGAGTAGAAATGCGAGATAGTGAGGTGAAAATAAACTTATTCGCAGATGATATTATTCTTACTTTAGTTAATCCACAGGTATCAATTGCTTATTTGTTAGGAGATATAGCCACATACAGTTTTTTTTCTAATTATAAAATTAATATGAAAAAAACTCAAATTTATCTCATACGTTGAGTGATGCTGAAAAACAAATAATATCTAAACAGTTCCATTTAGTTTGGGCTAAGGACGAGATTGATTACCTGGGGATAAAGATTTCTCTTGACATCACCAGTGTGATTCAATTGAATTACGACAATTTATTTAGAAATCTACAACATCAAATTACAAAATGGAAACGACTAGAACCCTCTTGGATTGGAAGAATAAACATGGTTAATGCATTCTTGATACCGAAACTCCTATATTTATTCAGGGCAATTCCATTTAGAACTAAGATAGAAATGTTTAACCGGTTTCAACGTTTATTTTCCAGCTATATGGGCCAATAAACCTCCTAGGATTACATTTGAAGTTCTGCGTTCTACATGAAGCCATGGTGAGTTCTACATGAAGCCTGTAAAGCTTCCCAGCTTATAATGTGGATGAATACAGATCATGATATCTCACCATGGTTTAATATAGAACAAGAAAATAGTCCCAGGTATAAATTGCCTATTCTTGTATGGATAGGCCTATTAAACTTAGTGACACTGGAGAAAAATTATTTTTCTAATAATATTTTAAATGATATAGTTACAACTTCAAAAATACTTATGAGGAAACTAAACTTGAAAGATAAAATATTTTACGATACTCCATTAGAAGTTTTACGTTATATATTGATAGATTTAGATATTAAACCCTGGTTCCAACTAGGGATAAGTAAGATTTCAGATATATGTGAAGGACATAAATTGACTACATTCAATGAATTACAATCAAAGTATAACATACCTATAAGCGATATATTTAAATATTTAAGACTAAAGAACTTCTTAATGTCTAAATTAATATGTAAAGAACATTATATAAGCTTTCAAATTGCCAATAGCCAAAAAAAAGGGAGCATCGCGAGATTTTCTAGACTACTCGACTTAATGGATCAGGATTTTCAAATCCCTTCCTTTAATAAATGGGAAATCGATATTGGCAAAGCTCTACCTTTCATAGAGTGGACTAGAGGTACCCAATTAGTCAAGCAATCTATTCATAATGTATCATTAATAGAAACTCATTTCAAACTAATTTATAGATGGTATCTAGTCCCAGTTAGATTATATAAAATCGATCCTATCCATAGTAAAATATGTTGGAGATGTGGACTAGAAGATGGTACTATATACCATATTTGGTGGGAATGCTCTAGACTAAACAATTTAAAACTACAGATGTCGGGGGCGGGGCCTGACCTGCAAACGGAGCAGTCGCATGCTGGAGAAGCTCCCGCCAAACAAACTGCTTCAAAGGGAAAAACTCACCGTTTACAAGCCTGCAATGACACCGGGATACGCTACCGACGTCGGGGGCTACCCGGTGAATCACCCGATACCAAACCCGAGTGCATCCCACAACCGTGTATCCAAGGCGGCAGGCGGTAACCTGCGGTGGATGGAGCTGAGGAGAGACGGCCGCTCTCCTCGCCCCTACCCTGCAGACTCCAAACCACCAGCTACCCGTCCCCCCCCCTCAGGACCGGTGGGGGTAATCCCGGTCCAAACTCTCCAGGCAGCGGGGCTGAGACGAGCGCTGATAACGGGACCGCACAGGCAGCCCTCTGCCACACAGGCCCTAAAGATGGCTGACGCCGCATGTAACCACAACCGCCACACAGACAGGCACCAAACCTTAGCCAAGCTCGATGCCCTACTCGACGCCTTCTGGGCGAAATTGGCCAGCAGAGAGCGACAAGCCAAGGCACCAGTGCACATACCCGCCGAAGAACTCGCAAGTCCCCACTGCAGACACACAGGCCCCCGCCTGAGGGGACCCACAAAATGGCGCCGGAGAAGGAGAGCCCTCCCGCTCACACAGGCAAGACCGCACCGCATACAGATCTCAGCCAGAGGCGGCCCACAAGCCTCTCAAAGCACCGGCTTGAAGCAGGGGCCCATAAAGCAACCACACACTAGCAAGCTACCCTCACAGCTCCGTACTAACCTGACACCGCAGAAAGCCCCAGAGAGCCAAAGAGGGACTCCACCTACCTGCGCCATCAAAGCGGACCTCCACAACAACGGACTGGTGATCCGACCGCTGGAACCAGTGATGCTGTACCCAACAATCCCCCAGCAGGATCTCCAAACACCTCTGACACCTCTCCCTGCGCTGGGCATAGGTTAAAAGTGAACTCACAAGTTGGGACTAACAGAAGTCCGTACTCAAAACCTCAGCTGCAACGGACGCACTGCAACCTCCTCAACAAAAAAATCACAGGCAATGCAGAACTTTACAAAGAAACCCACTGTTATGAACGTTTTTATTTAGTTAACAATCTCATTATATGCGTTTCCCACATGTGCAATGCCTTACTACTCACACTACTAACGCTCTCAATCACCCACTCACTTACCAAGGCAAAGTCCGCCTGCCTGGATACCCTCATGTTTAAACCTCTTTACACACACACGCAACTCCAAAGCATGTAACATAGCAATGCCCCATCACACCTCTTGCTATTATGCCACTTAACCCCATGATAACCTCACCTGCTACACTAAGGGCACAGGGCAACAGGCAGACACCATACCTACGCTCAAACACTCAATCAGCCCCAGAAGCTCAGCTAACCTCATAGGCTTAAACCAGGATTAGTCTTGGAATGTTTCAGATCTTTCTTAACCTGTCTATCTTACTCTTCAAAACTATAAGGTTATAGCCAGTTCTTCCTAACCTGACCTATAAAATTTGTGCTGTTAACGCTTAAAAAAAAAAAAAAAAAAAAAAAAAAAAAACTACAGATGTCTGAATTGGTAAAATCTATATGTTATGGATCCCGAAGAGCGTGATGACGGAGGACACGTGAGGAGGACGTGCACGCGCACGCTGTGAGGGGAGGAGACAATGCCCGTGGGGGAGATTTGGCGGGGTGTTTGGCGGGAGAGGAAAGCAGCGAGAGAGAGCCGTTAGCTACGTCGGCTGTCTGAGAACAGACGGAGGACGAGGACAAAGTACTCTGGTATACTGGCTGCTCCAAAGCATATTCGAGGGGGTGAGGATAAGAACTCGAAGCAAATGCAAATGCAAATCCGGGACAGACCTTGAAGCAAGCGCTGGCAGCTAACGAGACAGGGATACATTGAATATATCGCTGAATATTCCGCCCAGGAAAGACCGGACCAGATCAGATCGAAAAAAAAAAAGGCAACAGAAATCAGGTACAGGCACAAATGTTTTATAAGCTTTATAAGTTATATAAGCCTCCTCAAAGCTAAACTAAAGACCTGATATTCTGATGTGTTAAATATCTTACCTGGCTATTTCATCTGGCGATCAAGCATATAGTCATAAAGCATAAAGTGTCCCTGTCTAATTGCTATTTACTTATTAGCTGCTACCTTCCGGTTTAAAATACTATGCATTAATTTTGGGCTAAAAATCCACAAGCTAAAAAAAAAAAGGGGAAGAAAAAGGCTGCAATTGATACTGACATTGAAGATACTGTTAGTGTCAGTGGTAGTGTTAGTGTGCAGCCTTGCAACTAGAACGGCAACCCGATTGAATAAGTTGCCTCATGCATGGACCGTCAGAGGAGGAAGTGTAAAGATATGACAAAAGGCTACACAGGTATGCCGGTGGGAATTTAACCGGCGGCTTTATAGTGGAATTATAGCAGCAATACCAAAATAGGACACGATTAATAGTTTTATAGCCGGAAGCCTAAAGGGTAAACAGAAAAGAATAGAAAAAACAAAGAAAGAGGAAGACTAATTGTGGCAAACCTAGCCACTTCTGAACTATATTCATTGCAGGTTGTCCGTAGGCTGAATGTATAACGTGTTCCGTTGACTGTATGTGTATTGTATTGTGACCGTTCGCATGCTGGCAGCCGTATGCCGCCAGCATACAAAGCATTCGTACGACGAAACACGGCTATCCTGGCCGTTCGCCGTACGAATGTGGACTCCCCAGGTAGACCACACATTCACAGGTCGTGTGGCACCAATTAACCGGTTGCAACATTGTTGCAATCGGTAATTAAGGGCTCTCCTAGGTGGCCGTCGATCCACTACCGACCATGCGGCGGTCGGCCATCTTGGATCCTTTGTCTCTGCAGCGGTGTTCGGTCGTCGAGAGCCTGGAACTGGAAACGGCTACTCAGTGATCCGAACACCGCTGGACTTCCAGAGCGTTCGGGAGTACCGCGTTCGGTACATTATGTGTCCCGTACTTATTCGGTACTTTTAAACTCACCTTGATGTTTAAATGTATTATGTGCGGCGTTCGGTCAATTCAGCTGGGATCGGAGCGGTATTCTCACAAAGTGTGCGCCCCGACCCCAGCTATCTACCGAACGTTCGGTTATTCTAAAGTGCCGAATATTACGGGAATTATGTATTTTAATGTCAATTGTCGGTTTTGCTGCACGAGGGGATAATCCACTTAATCGTCCATTTTAGTGGGAGTATCCTTCTCGTGCAGCGATGCCTGTTGGGAAAGTCACAATGCATGTTGGGAGAAATCCCCTGGAATATCTGTATGGAAACCCCTTGCATGGGGAACTGCATAAATACGCTGCCTGTGAATAAACAGAGTTAGTTGACTCCCAAACTGTGTTTCGTCCGGTTATTGGGAGGATTGGGGATATTGCCTTGCTTTCTACTCTGACTGTGGATTTCCTAGATGTACCAACGGATATCGTATGCTGATACATTGCATTCCGTTACAATTGGTGGCAAGCGACGGGATCCGAACCTTACAGCCGAAAAGCAGCGTTCGTGTAAACTGGAACTACCGAACAAGGAAAGCAAGGGCAATTCGTATGGAGATTGACTATACCATACTGAAACGACAGACTTTAAAAGAACTATTGGAAGCCAGGGGTAAGATAGCCAGCAACAAATCTAAGGCTGTGCTGATCGCAGAACTGATGGAGGGAGACCAAGCCCGCAGCGCTACACCCCCACCAGCCATGGAAGAGACCCCATTCCAAAAAGAGCTACGAACCAGGTTGGCGTTCCTACCACAACCATTACCGCTGGAAATAATGACCGTGATGATATCGGATGTACAGGATTATCTGATGGCAACCAGCACACCAGCAACACCGCCTAGGGCAGAGTCTGTTACTGCCTCCACCTACGGACAGGTAAAGCCCAAAGTCCCACATCACGCATTTAAAGCGTTTTGTGAAGAAAAGGACGAAATTGATGGGTATTTGCAGGACTTTGAGCGGCTGTGCGATTTGCACGATTTGGAACCCGCCACATGGGTGCCGCTGCTGGCAGGCAAATTATCCGGTAGGGCAGCTGAAGCCTACCGTGCTGTACCCCGAGAGGACAGCAAAGATTACCCTAAGGTAAAGAGGGCGATCTTAGAGAGGTATGCTATTACCCCAGAGGCGTACCGGCGGAAATTCCGGGGCTTGCGCAAGCCTGAGAAAGATTCACATGCAGAATGGGCGCACAAGCTGGACCAAGCATCACTAGGCTGGATACAGGCCAGCAACGCGACAAACATGGAGGAGTTGAGGCAGTTAATGCTGCTGGAACAGTTTTTTAATGGTTTGTCCCCGGAAGCACAAGAATGGGTGAGGGACCGTAAACCACTCACCCTACCCGAAGCCGCTAAATTGGCGGATCAGCATTTTGATGCCAGGAGGCATCACGGTGCCCAAAATAAGACTCTCACTCGGATTCCAGGGACACCCAATACTTTTATCCCTACCAGCCCCACCGTACCCCTGCACCGGCCAGCACTGAATACTCCACCACCCCCCTCCCGATACAACGGTCGGGCGAACATTCAGTGTCACACATGCAAACAGTGGGGGCACATTTCTCGAGAGTGCACCCAAAACAGGAGCAGGCAAGCTTGGAATCAAGTGCGACAAAATTTGGCACCCAGGGCTGCTGCGCACCATTACCAGGTAGCCCCCGCCACCCAAGAATTGCTGAGTGCTCAAATTGAGGAGCCTCTTGGGGTGCTGCATGAGGTAATGTCGGTCAGGGCCACCGACAACCGACAACATCACCGGCAGCTGGTAACCCTGGAGGGGAAGGAGGTACAAGGGCTCCGGGATTCAGGAGCCACTCTAACTTTGGTTGCGCCACATTTGGTACCAGGCACAACCCACACTGGCGGCTCAGTGGCAGTACGGGTGGCAGGGGGAGCAGTATACCGGCTACCTACTGCCAAGGTTCATTTGGATTGGGGTGTGGGAGAGGGAACTGTGGAAGTGGGGCTGATGCAGAATTTACCTGCAGATGTTGTGCTGGGGAATGACTTGGGCCAAATGACTTCCGCTTTTATTCCCCAGACTCCGTACCAGGAGGCACACCCCGTAACCACCCGACAACAGGCTCGCACCACGGCTACACCGTTACACTCTGAGGCTCAGGTAAGAGACCCTGTTTCCCAACTGACCCCCATGTCCTGGGATACCCCGACGACTTTTGCGACCGCAGTCCAGACCGATCCCACCCTCCAAGTATATAGGGACAGGGCCCAAACAGACCAAGCAGGGCTAGAGGGGGAGCGGTTCATCTGGGAGAAAGAGTTGCTATACCGGGTCACGGCAAAAGATGTGGGGGGGTCTGTCACCTTAACTAATAAACAGCTAGTGGTACCCCAGAAATATAGACAGGAGTTGCTGAGAATTGCGCATGACATTCCCTTGTCAGGACACCTAGGGATGACCCGTACCCGATACCGTTTGACCCATGCCTTCTTCTGGCCCGGGATCTCTCAGGATGTGCGCCAGTATTGCACCTCCTGCGACGTCTGCCAGCGTGTAGGTAAAAGAGGGGATCGCCACAAGGCCAGGCTATGTCCCCTACCCATCATTGCGGAACCCTTCAGCCGAGTAGCGGTGGATATCGTAGGGCCCTTGCCAAAACCCAGTCCCTCTGGCAAAAGATATATTCTGACTATAGTGGATTACGCCACCAGGTACCCCGAAGCTGTAGCTCTCTCTAATATCCACGCTGAGACCGTAGCGGAAGCCTTAATGAAGGTATTTTCCCGGGTAGGGTTTCCCCAAGAGATCATCTCAGACCGAGGTACCCAATTTACGGCCGAAGTTACCCAACATCTGTGGAAGGTGTGTGGCATTAAGCCAATAGTTAATTCCGCCTACCACCCCCAGTCCAATGGGCTATGTGAGCGGTTCAACGGGACGCTGAAGCAGATGCTTCGGACGTTCGGGGAGACCCACAAAGACTGGGAGAGGTTCCTGCCTCACCTACTTTTTGCTTATAGAGAGGTTCCCCAGGAGTCAACAGGATTCTCCCCGTTTGAGCTACTATTTGGGAGGAGGGTGCGAGGACCCTTGAATTTGATTAGGGAACACTGGGAGGGAGAGAGTCCCACTAACGAAACCCCTATCATATCATACGTCCTGGAGTTCAGGGACCGTCTGGAGGCGCTAACCCAGGCTGTACACACCAACCTCCAGGCGGCCCAGCAACGCCAGCGGCGCTGGTACGATAGAGGAGCCAGGGACCGCAGCTTTCAGGTGGGACAGAAGGTCTTGATCTTAAAGCCCGTCCGCACCGATAAGCTGCAGGCCATCTGGCAAGGCCCATACCAGGTAGTGGAGCAGCGATGCGACACTACCTATGTGATCGGCCCCTGCTCAGGGGTAGGGAAGAGACGCATGCTCCACGTGAACATGCTCAAACCCTACCATGAGAGGATCGAGGATGTGACGGCAATCTGTGCCTCCTCCTTGGAGGATCAGGAGAACCTACCCTTACCTGACCTACTAGAACCCGAGGAACAGATAGAGCCTTCCCGGGGAGTCCAGCTGGGGGAGCGGCTAAGCCCCCAGGAGCGTGCCCAGGTACAGGCGCTGATTGTAGCCAAAGGGACTACCTTCTCCAATTTACCTGGGTACACTCCTTTAGCCACTCACCGAGTAGAGACCCCGGGACAGCTACCTATGCGCCAAGCTCCATATAGGGTTCCGGAATCAGTCCGTACCCATATGAAAGCCGAACTAGACGAAATGCTGCAGCTAGGGGTTATCGAACCCTCCGATAGCCCCTGGGCATCGCCGGTAGTCCTGGTACCTAAAAAGGATGGCACCACCCGATTCTGTGTCGACTACCGGAGGCTAAATGACAAAACGGTGTCTGATGCCTACCCGATGCCCCGGATAGACGAACTGTTAGATAAGATGGCACGGGGCCAGTACCTCACTACCATTGATCTGTGTAAGGGGTACTGGCAGATATCTCTAGCCGATGACGCCATCCCCAAGTCGGCGTTTGTCACCCCGTTTGGCCTGTACCAATTCAAGGTCATGCCTTTCGGGATGAAAAACGCTCCGGCTACCTTTCAGCGGATGGTAGATCGGCTACTGGACGGTTTTCAGGAGTATGCCTGTGCTTATCTAGATGATATAGCCATCTTCAGCCAGACCTGGGAAGACCACCTACACCACATAGGGGCGATCCTAGATCGCATTGGGGAGGCTGGGTTAACCCTAAAACCTAGCAAGTGCCACATAGGTATGGCCGAGGTACAGTATCTGGGCCACCGTGTAGGATGTGGGCAGCAGAGGCCTGAGCCAGCCAAGATTGAGGCCGTAGCAAAGTGGCCTACCCCCAGGACTAAGACCCAGGTGCTGGCGTTCTTAGGGACGGCAGGCTATTACAGGAAGTTCGTCCCCGACTATAGCACCCTGGCCAAACCCCTAACGGACCTGACCAAAAAGAACCTTCCCCGACTGGTTGTCTGGGCCCCAGAGTGTGAGCAGGCATTCCAACAACTCAAAACAGCTCTCACCAATGCTCCTGTGTTAACTGCTCCTGATCCAACTAAAAGATTTCTTGTTCACACAGACGCTTCCATGTTTGGATTGGGGGCAGTACTGAGCCAAGTGGGAGCCGATGGCGGAGAACACCCCGTAGCCTATCTAAGCCGCAAGCTACTACCCCGGGAAGTGAGCTACGCCGCCATCGAGAAAGAATGCCTGGCCGTGGTGTGGGCCCTTAAAAAGTTGCAGCCATATCTGTACGGACAACCTTTTTCCTTACTCACAGATCACAACCCGTTAGTGTGGCTAAACCGTGTGTCCGGAGACAATGCCTGGCTGCTGCGCTGGAGTTTGGCGCTGCAGCCCTTTGACTTTACCATCCATTACCGGCCAGGAAAACAAAACGGTAACGCTGACGGGTTATCCAGACAGACTGAACTCGAGAAGTGATCTGTGAGTACTCTCCCGGACATCCCCAAGCCGATCCGTTGGGATCAGACTGTGTATGCCGGCTTGGTTCTGGGGGAGCATTGTGGCAAACCTAGCCACTTCTGAACTATATTCATTGCAGGTTGTCCGTAGGCTGAATGTATAACGTGTTCCGTTGACTGTATGTGTATTGTATTGTGACCGTTCGCATGCTGGCAGCCGTATGCCGCCAGCATACAAAGCATTCGTACGACGAAACACGGCTATCCTGGCCGTTCGCCGTACGAATGTGGACTCCCCAGGTAGACCACACATTCACAGGTCGTGTGGCACCAATTAACCGGTTGCAACATTGTTGCAATCGGTAATTAAGGGCTCTCCTAGGTGGCCGTCGATCCACTACCGACCATGCGGCGGTCGGCCATCTTGGATCCTTTGTCTCTGCAGCGGTGTTCGGTCGTCGAGAGCCTGGAACTGGAAACGGCTACTCAGTGATCCGAACACCGCTGGACTTCCAGAGCGTTCGGGAGTACCGCGTTCGGTACATTATGTGTCCCGTACTTATTCGGTACTTTTAAACTCACCTTGATATTTAAATGTATTATGTGCGGCGTTCGGTCAATTCAGCTGGGATCGGAGCGGTATTCTCACAAAGTGTGCGCCCCGACCCCAGCTATCTACCGAACGTTCGGTTATTCTAAAGTGCCGAATATTACGGGAATTATGTATTTTAATGTCAATTGTCGGTTTTGCTGCACGAGGGGATAATCCACTTAATCGTCCATTTTAGTGGGAGTATCCTTCTCGTGCAGCGATGCCTGTTGGGAAAGTCACAATGCATGTTGGGAGAAATCCCCTGGAATATCTGTATGGAAACCCCTTGCATGGGGAACTGCATAAATACGCTGCCTGTGAATAAACAGAGTTAGTTGACTCCCAAACTGTGTTTCGTCCGGTTATTGGGAGGATTGGGGATATTGCCTTGCTTTCTACTCTGACTGTGGATTTCCTAGATGTACCAACGGATATCGTATGCTGATACATTGCATTCCGTTACACTAATCAACAAATACAAAAGGGAAGGAAAACGAGAACCCCAAATAAAAAGGGGGAGAAAAGTCGCAAAGTAAAAATGGCAGCGAAAAAAAAGACACATGATCAAAAAATGTCAGCTAAATCTGAGAAAGTGCAAAAATCGGAAAAGAGGCTCTCAACGTTTTTTTCTCCACAGTCAACTCAAGAAATATCAGAGATTTCAACAATGGAACTTTCTCATTCATCCTTACCCTTCCCCCCCTCCCCAAAACCAACAAGAGAAAAAGAGTCTGTCTCACTGCAAGAATTAAAAGTTTGCCTGGAAGAAGCGGTATCGGACATTAAAAGAGAACTGAATGATAAATCCTCAGAAATAAAAACAGAGATTGCAACACTAAATGAAAGAATTCAAAATATAGAGAGTAGAGAAGAAACAAGAGATTTCCAGATAAAAGAACTGAAAGAATTATACAAAAAATCAATAATAAATTTAAAAGAAATGGAAGACAAGGTCTGTATAATGGAAGACAGATCAAGACGATGCAATCTAAGGATTAGAAACATACCAGAGGAAGTAACAGACAACAACTTAAAAGAATTTTTGAAGCCTTTATGGAGCATATAGGAATACAGAGGAGACAAACAGAGCTACAAGTTATAAGGATACACAGACTAATGCAAAGAAAACAAGATCATAACTACCCAAGAGATGTGATAGTTGCCTTATACTCACAAGAACTCAAACTACAGATATTCTACACTGCAAAAAAAACCTCAATTACTGATGAAAAATTCAAAAACTTAAGAATCCTGAATGATCTGTCAGCCACTACAAGAACTAGAAGAGCCGTCTTCACACCAATCTTTACTATTCTGAAAAAACATCATCTAAAATTCAAATGGAATCCCCAATCCAAACTTTCAATTTTATATAAAGAAGAATGGAGAGGATTTAACTCACTGGAACTGGCACTAGAATGGCTTGGCTCTAACGATCTGTTGTAAAGGAGGAAGAGAGAAAAACTGTGAAAGAAGGGAAGGAGAAGGAGTGAAATAAAAGAGAGATAAAGGGAACAAGATATGGAGCCGAAAGGACTCCTTTTTTTTTTTTTTTTCCCCCTCCCCATTTTTGACACGAATAGTATAAGTTATGTATACATATGACACATGTGAGTTGTGGTAAACATGATGATAATCAAAGGTATAGCACGAAAACTCGGAAAATTACAATGGTAAAAAGGGGGGCATAGAGGCCTAAAACGAAATAAGAAACGCACTGATTAGATAATAGTAAGCAAAAAACCGACACAAGAATGCGAATGTGGAAAAGCACAGGAGGTATACATGATATTTAGACAAAATTAGTGAACACACAGATAATATAGGCACTCAACTTAAATAATATTATTAATGGGAATAGATGTTAACACGAATTGAATTTGCACAATAACTTAGGGAAAAAATGGTAATTAAAAGGAAAATGGAATCCCAAATAGTTAAGTGGGTTGCATCGGTTATGGGAATAAGTTATGGTATATGTTAAAGTATGTATTAATTACTTAAAGGTAGCTCATTTTATTTATCAATTAATTTATCTATTTTTTTTTTTTTTTTTTTTCCCCCATTTGACACGAATAGTAAAAGTTATGTATATATATGACGCACGGGAGTTGTGGTAAACACGACGATAATCTAATGTATAGCACGAAAACTCGGAAAATTACAATGGTAAAAAGGGGGGCATAGAGGCCCAAAACGAAATAAGAAAAGCAGTGTTGGTTATAACATTTCATAATAGTAAGCAAAAAATCGACACAAGAATGTGAATGTGAAAAGGCACAGAAGGTATATATGATATTTAGATAAATTTAGTGAACACACAGATAATACAGGCACTTAACTTAAATAATATTATTAATGGGCATAGATGATAACACGAACTGAATTTGCACAATAACTTAGGGAAAATAGCAACTAAATGGAAAATGGAATCCCAAATAGTTAAGTGGGATGCATTGGTTATGGGAATAGGCTATGGTATATGTAAAAGTATGTATTAATTACTTAAAGGTACTTTTTTTTTTTTGTATAACAGACGCATAAGCATTGTATATATGAGGTCCTGTGGTAGTCACGACGATAAGTAACTGTACATATGGAAATTGGTTAAGTTTAAATCAATACGAAGTAGAGGGGGAAGGGGAAGAAAGAGAAAGCGAAAAGGGAAAGAAAGAAGGTGAAGACGAATAGTAGAGGAAATAATAACCCCTAGTAACTTCCTTCCCCCAACCCTTGGCTAGACATAGAAAAATTAATTAACTTAAAATAGAGACAGCGCAGCCTCTGCTATCTTTTCTTACCTTACTCTCCCCTTCCCTGCGGACAGAGCTGTCTCCCCCCACAGGGTACTGAAAGATAGTACCCAGACCTTGGATCACGCACGGTTATCCAAGAGATGGATGAATGAGTATGGGGTGATGAATGGAATAAATGTCTATGTATATCCAGCATATGTCTTAAAAAATGAGGTAAAATTTTCAGGTTGTTCCAAAACCTTAAAGGATTTATGGTTAGACTAATTTCAATAAATGCTCAAGGTCTAAACTCCCACGTTAAAAGAGGTTTTCTATACGACACACTGATTAGAGAGAAAGTTAATGTGGGATTTATTCAGGAGACGCACTGGCTAGCAAAAAACAAAGGCTTATGGCACTATAAAAAATTTCCAATATTGTATAATGCATCCCAACAAAGAAAAAAAAAAGTGGTGTTTCTATAATCTTTTCCAAAGACACAATATTTGAGCCCCAATACCAAAAGGCAGATTCAGAAGGGAGATTTATAATACTGATCGGTTTGCTTAATGGGGTGATGTATACACTCGTGAATGTATACTTGCCAAATAAACATCCAACTAGAAAATTAATTGAGATTTTGAGACTGGTGGAACAGGTAAAAAAAGGAAAAGTACTAGTGGCTGGGGATTTCAACTGCATACTTGACCCCTCCATGGACAAACAACTGAGGGGAAATCAAAAAATTAATCAAAATTTAGTAAAACAGGCTAAAGAAATGAACAAAACAGTAAAAAAATATGATTTAATTGATTGCTGGAGGTTGATGCATCCCAACGACAAAAACTATACTCACCGGTCTGCCCCCCATGGCTCAGTTGCAAGAATTGATTTAATACTTGGAAACCTAGATTTCTCTAAATCATTTACCTCAGTTAAGATACTAGGTAACACTTGGTCAGATCACGATTTAATAATAGCCGAAGTGGCGGAAAATATAAAAAGAAATCCCCCACTATGGAGATTAGACGATCGGCTTTTGGAAGAAAAGAAAAATATAGATTATATGAGTAATATGATGGAATTTTTTTTCAAAGAAAATACAAAGGTAGAGACCACCAAAGAATGTCTCTGGTGCACCTTTAAAGCGGTAATAAGAGGGTACTGGATTAAGTTGGCAAGCCAACAAAAAACAAAAAGAGAGGCAAATTTATCAGATTTGTACATTGAATACTACAACCTAGTAAATTTGAATAAAAATAAGTTTTCAACTGAAAGACAAAAAAGGATCAAAACCTGTGAATTAAACATAAACCAGCTAATCGAGGCCAGAATTCAACGAAACCTCAAAAATTTGAAAATAAAATTTTATTACAAAAACAATAAAGTAGATTCCATACTAACAAATAGATTAAAAAAACAAAATGTAGAAAGAAAAATCTATAAATTAAAAGTAGGAGATGAGAATATTATAAAACCGGAGAACATAGCCGAGGCTTTTGAGAAATTCTACGGCAAATTATATAATTTACATTTAAATCCCCCAATAAAAGATATGGAAAGATACCTAGCAAAGATAAAAATGCCAAAAATTACTATAGACCAAAAAAAGAAGTTAAATAAACCATTTACCATAGACGAACTAGAATGGGCAATAAAAAACTTAGCAAAAAATAAGGCCCCGGGCCCGGACGGATACACTAATCAATTTTATAAGAAATTTAAATCCCAAATCATTCCAGCGTTAACAGACACATTCAATGAAATATCAAACAAAGGTCAAGCTTCTATTGATTTCTTGAGAGCACATATTACTCCAATTCTAAAACCGGGCAAATCCCCGACAGAAATAACAAATTACCGCCCAATATCATTAATAAACGCCGACGTAAAACTCTACTCAGCAATATTGGCGAAGAGACTCCAACTAGTAATGCCAGAAATTATACACAAAGACCAGATAGGCTTTGTGGCCGGAAGACAATCTAATAATAACACTAGAAGAATGATAGAAATACTGGATTGGGCTCAGAAAAGTGGGACGCCCCAGCTGACCCTGTCTATTGACGCCGAAAAAGCGTTTGACAGGGTCAGCTGGGATTTCCTAAAACAAACTATGCAAAAAATGGGTTTTGAGGGCTGGTTTATGGGGGCAGTGGAGGCCCTGTACTCAGTGCCGTCTGCCAGGATTGTAGGTAGAGATTTAAGATCAGAATGGTTTACAATCCTAAACGGCACGAGACAGGGCTGTCCACTCTCTCCGCTGTTATACGTCATTTCTGTGGAACCCCTGGCATGCAGGATTAGACAAAACACAGGCATAATAGGAATTAAAATTCCCGATGAACAACTCAAAATCTGCCTTTACGCAGATGACATAATACTGACCATTACAGACCCAGAAAACTCGTTACCTCAGTTGCTATATGAGACAACGCAATACGGAGAGGTCTCTAATTTTAAAATGAATATTAATAAAACCTCAGTTCTAACCACAAACATAAATAAAATACAGTTACAAAGATTAAGACAAAACTATCAGTTTAACTGGGCAATTACAAAATTACCATATTTAGGTATTCTGTTAACATCAGATGTTGACAGTTTAATGGAAATTAATTTTATGAATCAATTAAAAGAAATGAACAGACTCTTGAGGGAATGGAGGCACTATGAAATCTCATGGTGGGGCCGGATAAACACGATTAGAGCCTATATAGTCCCAAAATGGATTTACCTGTTCCGCATGATACCCCTCAAGATCTCAATCCATTGGCTAAATATAATACAAAAATGTTTCACTGACTTCATTTGGAGGGGCAAGAAACCCAGAATTAATTCACTAACACTAGCGAACAAAACTCATCGGGGAGGCCTGGGGTACCCATTAATAACTAATATCTATCATGCAATTATGACAACACATGCCTTAAACTTACAAACTGCAGACTGCAAAGAACAAGCATGGTATAAAATAGAACGATATAGAGAAAAGGATACAAATTTAGAAACATTACTTTGGACCAATATAAACAAAAGGGTTTGCTTACCAGAAATCAAAAGTAAAATTATCTCACAAACAATAAATGAATGGTATATAACAAAAAAAAAATTGGGAATAGCGGATCAAATCCCAGACACTATACCCATAAAAATGGTAGAAAATATTATGGAGGATATAAATATGGAAAATTGGTATAAAAATTTCGACACATGTATTAAGGACTTATATAGAAATGATCAGATAGAAGATTACCCGACCATAAAAACAAGACTAGATCTACCATCTAGGGAAATTTTCAGCTATTTACGCATTAAAAGCTTCCTAAAGAAGCACCTGATAAAATATAATGGGGATACAGGAAAGTTAATTAGAAAGATCTTAACCAAAGACACCACGAATAAAAAATACTCCACAATAATAGAGCTACTTAATCTCACGAATCAACCAAATATTCCGGTGATCTTTAAAAAATGGGAAAGAAAAATGGATAGCAAAATCGACTTTACCTCATGGTGCCAAGCTTTCCAAAAAATTTAAAAAAACCTCCATTCCTTAAACATATTGGAAAACTTTATAAAAGTTAGCTATAGATGGTACATGGTCCCAAAGAGATTAAATAAAATCTGCCATACTAACCCTCCAAATTGTTGGAGATGTTTTAATTTAGACGGCTCTATGCTACATATATGGTGGAGCTGCCCAAGAATTCAACCAATATGGGAGCTTATATATAGCATAATAATACAGATAAGTAATATACAGTTAAACTTTACACCAGAAACTGCCTTACTACATATCTATTATACCGAATTAAACAAAAAAAATGAAATATTAGTCACTCACTGTTTTATGGCTCTAAAGCTGTTGATTGCAAGATTATGGAAAAATACTGATATCCCTGACTTACAGCATATAAAAGAACAAATTCTGAACCAGCTAGAGATGGAAATAGGAACAACCTGGTATAATGATAATAAAAAACAAAACCTACTAAGAGAAATATATAACTCTCTAATAATAGACATAAAACGAATAGAATAGATGCGGTCTACTGTCATAATGAAACAAAGATTACCCATTGTACACGAGAAATATTAATATCTAATTATATGCTGGTTGGTATGAATGTAGATAAACTAATCATAGTCAAGAGACAACAAATATAACTAATAATAAATGTGTTTTTTTTTTTTTGTTTTTTTTTTTTTTTTTCCCAATATTTTCTTTTATATTTCTGTCTTTTTGTGTGTATATATAGGATAAATATCTATGGTTAGGTTATAAATGTATGGGAATGTATAGCATGTTGGATTCATAACAGAATCATGTTTTATTGATTAAGTATAATTGTTAATACTTAATGTTTTGTAAAAATTAAAAAAAAAAAAAAAAAAATCTATATGTTATGATAGAAACAAAATCAGTGCACAAATGTTTTTATTTACCGTATATACTAGAGTATAAGCCGACCCGAATATAAGCCGAGGCCCCTAATTTTACCCCAAAAAACTGGGAAAACTTATTGACTTGAGTATAAGACTAGGGTGAGAAATGCAGCAGCTACTGGTAAATTTCTAAATAAAATTAGATCCTAAAAAAAATATATTAATTGAATATTTATTTACAGTGTGTGTATAATGAATGCAGTGTGAGTGTATGAGTGCAGCGTGTGTGTATGAGTGCAGCGTGTGTGTATGAGTGCAGCGTGTGTATGAGTGCAGCGTGTGTATGAGTGCAGTGTGTGTGTGTATGAATGCAGTGTGTGTGTATGAATGCAGTGTGTGTGTATGAATGCAGTGTGAGTGTATGAATGCAGTGTGAGTGCATGAGTGCAGTGTGTGTGTATGAGTGCAGCGTGTCTATGAGTGCAGCGAGTGTATGAGTGCAGCGAGTGTATGAGTGCAGCGTGAGTGTATCAGTGTGAGTGTATGAGTGCAGTGTATGAGTGCAGTGTGTGTGTATGAGTGCAGCGTTTGTATGAGTGCAGCGAGTGTATGAGTGCAGCGTGAGTGTATCAGTGTGAGGGTATGAGTGCAGTGTGTGTGTATGAGTGCAGCGTGTGTATGAGTGCAGCGAGTGTATGAGTGCAGCGAGTGTATCAGTGTGAGTATATGAGTGCAGTGTATGAGTGCAGTGTGTGTGTGTGAGTGCAGTGTGTGTGTATGAGTGGTGTGTGTGAGTGTGTGTGAGTGTGTGTGTGTGTTGCAGAGCCTTGGTGGGGGTTGGGTAGTTTTTTTTTATTATTTTAATTTGTATTATTATTTTTTTTATTATTATTCATTATTATTTGTATTTATTTAATTTAATTATTATTATTATTGTATTATTATTTATTATTTAATTATTATTATTTTTTATTATGACTAATTATTTTTTTTTCGGCCCCCCTCCCTGCTTGATACATGGCAGGGAGGGGGGCTCTCCTTCCCTGGTGGTCCAGCATTGGCAGTTCAGTGGGGGGAGAGGGGGCTGTCAGAGCTGTAACTTACCTGTCCTGCAGCTCCTGTCAGCTCTCTCCTCCTCCGCGCGGTCTGTGCAGCTCCCTCTGTCAGCTCACAGATTTACACTGGGAGCTGACCGAGGTGCTGAACGGACGGCGCGGAGGAGGAGAGAGCTGACAGGAGCTGCAGGACAGGTAAGTACAGCTCTGCCAGCCCCCACAGCCCCAGTCTGTATTATGGCAATGCAAATTGCCATAATACAGACTATTGACTCGAGTATAAGCCGAGTTGGGGGTTTTTAGCACAAAAAATGTGCTAAAAAACTCGGCTTATACTCGAGTATATACGGTAATATCGGCCTTCCTACACAGGATAACAACCTAAGCAGACTTTTGACCCACATTCTTTTTGCAGTCAAAATCAACATCGCTAAATGTTGGAAATCCCCTATACCTCCTGATTGGATAGAAATTTTGGCTCAAATTGAATTTCAGCATAAAATGGAGACAAGCTATTTTTTTTTAATTCACTCCCCAGGAAAAATGAAAAAATGTGGTCTCCCTGGACTTCCAAATATCCTAGTAGTACTTAATTATATCTCTGGAATGTTCTCCCCTCTCCTCAAAATCGTCCAGAATTTGAATTTTTGTATCTCTGTTTTGTAAATATGGGGGTTTTTTTTTGTTGCTTTTTTTTTTGTTGTTGTTGTGTTTATAAATAAATTAAATATTTGTACTTTCCAATATAATTATATGATAGGTATTAATTTATTGATCATTTCTTATGTACATATATATATGATGTCTATACCTATTGTACAATTTTTGATACATTTGGAATGATATGGGACAAGCAAGAGTGTTTTTCTTATGTACTTGTTGAAAATTTTATTGAATAAATAAGATAAATATAAAAAAGGAATACATGCTAGTGTTCCTTTTATTATATTTTATCAGAACTGGCAAAAAAAGAAAAAAAAAGAAAACTATCTACTAAACAGCTGTATGTTTACTATAAAAAAAAGCCCTTTTTAAATGTTTGATCTTTTGGTTTAGTAGATAACTCCCTTATATGCAATTATCATGTGGAATTGCCATATTTAAAGTGGCACTGTCATGTTGAACTGACCTTTCCCCAATCACTTCCTCTTCTATTCCTCTCTCAGCAACTGTTCTTCTTTTCTTCCTATATGCTCTACTTTTCTTTAAAACATAAGACTGTTTAGGGGGAGGCAGTGGGGGGGACAATAGGTCTTTCCCCCACCCCCCTATTGTCACTAGGGCCCCCACACGCCACTCATCAGTGGGGGCTGGCGGGGAGGACAATAGATCCTCCCCCCTATTCTCACTTGGGGCCCCACCCACCACTCATGGATGGGGGCTGTGAGGGGAGGCAGTAGGTCCCTCCCCAGGGTATCTTAGGGCCCCCACTCACCGCTCACGGGTCCTCCCGTTTAGTGTAGTGGCCCCCACTCGTGGTGGCTTGGGGGGGACACTGGTTGCTCACTGTTTAGTAGATATGCCCCTACTCACAGTATAGCAAGTAGGGGCAGAAGGGAGATTTTAATCTCCCTTAATTACTAATACTAAGTAATCTTTACTTAGCATTAGTAAATTTGTCTGAAATACCGATTTTGGTCTTTTAGTAGATAGCTCCCTAATTCCCATGGTATTATGTAGCTATCTACTCGCTGCACGAATAGGATTGGAATTTCATTAATTTGAATGAAATTTCGAACCAAACAAAAAGTACCGGATTGCGTCCTAACACGAATGGACAAGCTGTTCTCATTCTGTTAGGACGAAATTCGGTATTTCAACGGCGTTCTAACAGCGAATGAAGCAATAGGAGGAGAGGTAAGTATTGTGGGAAGATTGCTTTGACCACAGGAAACGGAGTGGATTTAGCTCCTCCCCTGGGTCAAAGCTGGTCAAGAGTAGGAAAAATACATAAGACAAAATAGTCCCTACTTTGTCTTATGTTTTAAAGAAATCTAGAGCAGTTAGGAAGAATAGAAGAACAGAAGAGGAAGCGATTGAGAAAAGGTAAGTTCGGTATGACAGTGCTGCTTTAAGGACACCAAGAAGGGGAACAATCAGCCAAACCGTGCCCTAATTTGTATCCTTAAATATGGAAATCCCACATAAGGGAATCTAAGGATTGAAACAAAAACATAGAGTATAAGAACTCTGAGAACGGACTAATGCTTAACGGAACTCAGTAGCTTGCCCTTCAGTAAATCTCCACTCCAGGTCTCAAAATAGTTTTTGTTCACTTGTGCCATTACAGAGAGAATCATTTCCAAAGCACATCAGACTGATCCCACCTGTAATGGCAGTCTAGAACCGAAATGCTGGCTTGTTCTGTCTGCATGAGAGATACAGCAAGCCTAGACAATCGTTTAGGCCTTCTTTGGGTCTCGTAAGCGAGGTGTAGCTGATTCCCCCTCTAGGCACAGTGAGCACAGGGTCCACGTCTGGATTACCCTTTTAAAAAGTGGGGAGAGCTAAGTTAAGTTAAGGGCTCCATTACATGTAAATGTGCAAATATTATATATATATAGAAGGCGTATGCCTGAAGTTGTGGGAGGGATTTTAAGCCTATTTAAACCCAGCAAACCCCTTATTTACCTGTCTTCAAAGATTTCGGAAATTCCTCTTCCGGGTAGCGCAGACCTCTGACGTCATTTCCGCCTCGACACGAGTTACACGTTCGCCAGCGTTCAGCAAGTTTCCAATCGTGAGTACTTTCGGCAAACGCAGTTCGGTTTTCGCATAGACGTTTACTTTCACGCTTCGGGGAAAGTGATTTTAGAAGAGTTCAGCTGTAACCTGGTACATACTACTACGGTGGAAAATGGTGCCATATGTTGTATCTTACCCATTTACATTCCTTTTACATATACATTTCTGGTTTGAGCTGAAGTTAGGGTATCACCGAGACTTTGTTCTCCCCTTCATAGCTGTCAACACATACAAACCCACACCTCCGTATTTTCCGCAGCAAAGCCTTTTAGCCTATCAGTACTCACTTCTTTTTTATTTGTAGAAACAATTGAAGAATATTTCATGCATTGTTATGAAGCCCCGCAGGCTGGTTTGGCTTATATAATGCATTTTGCAGTGTCCGTTCCCGTCACTTTCCTATTGTTTGTTTTCTCTGAGCCAATTCCAGTCCCCCAAAGTCTTGGAATCCTTTCACAGCTGTCAGTTGGGGTTGTTGAATTCTTTAGTAAAGCGTTAGCTTGATTATTCTAAGTGCTTCTTTTAACTTCATTACTTTTGTGTGACTTATACTTACTCCTGCCCATGTTCGCATTGTGCTATTGACCTCTGTTGTAAAGCAGCTGTTTAGAGCAGTAAACATTTTTCTGATAAGTAGAACATACCGTACTTTTATTTTTTTTTTTTGGTTTTCCTTGCTGTTATATGCGCACAGTGTTGTAACAGAATAGACTTTGAGCGTGGCTATCTCATCTCATTCACACCGGAATGACTGCATCCAAACAAAATAACTCAATGATCCAGAACTGCTACAGTTTACAATAATGAAGTGTTTTTTTTTTTCTCTCTCTTGCCTACGTAATAAAACAATGTGTCACGCAGAACATGGAAATCAAGACTGTTTTATTTAAATTCTGCTCATTGCTCACATCTTATATCCTGAAGGGCGTTTATTTTGTTCCACATGTTTATACTTTACAATTTTCTTTCCCCCTTTTTCTTGATGGCAGAGGAATTTGTCAAGTGTACGGTCATTGTGTTTCTTAAAGCTACATAACTATTTTAGTGTTAGTCAGTCTAGTTCGTTTTTTTTTTTTAATTGTCAGACATAAATGGTCGTCGACATACGTTGCTACAATTACGTTGTGTTCCCGTTTCAATCTGGTTAGTAAATTTCTTTCTACAAAGGACGTGAGTTTAGATATTTCAGGCTAGGTCTCATTCTTTACCGCTGTTCAAGTACCAGGTTTTATGCATTACATGATAGGTACAACTAGCACTCGTACATGGTTGTTTGTCAAGTACGCTTTTTATTATTTCTTATAGCTTCATTAACCAGTTAATGTTCATTCTATTTCATTGTATGCTGTTTACAATGTTCCGTCCAATATAATTAAAACGGCTAGTAGATAGGTATACTGCATGATAAATAATGGCTAAATGGCCAGGGATTTCACTCGATACGTGTATCCGTTTCTCTCTCTCTCTCTCTCTCTCTCTCTCTCTCTCTCTCTCTCTCTCGTTATAACAATGTTTCACTTTATCCGAATGTACGGCGTTTTATATTAGTTGTGCGTCTCCTCTCCCTAAGCTGTTTCACAGAAACATCAGGTCATTACTATTCGCAAAAAAACAAAAAAAAACAAAAAACTCGTTTTACGTTACAAAATACGGCCACGATATGGCACCACGAGCCCCGAGGGCCATACACACATTCTAGTTCATATGTCCCGACCATCTGGACCCCGACATGCTCACAGGGCACTCCAGTTTCGGTCAAGCTGTATTATCCTAACTCATTACCACCCACGTTTCGTTCCGTGGTATGTCCTCTTTCACTAACTGACCTTCCCTCTTAGTTAGCAACAGCTGGCTGTCAGGTTCCTAGGTGTCCACTAGTTATTATTCCCCCTGGCTTCTTTGCCATAGGTTAGTGGTCCCGCGAGGCCAACACCCACCCTCATACTTGGAGGTACTACGCCCCTCGGGCCAAATCATAGCTAGCCGCCTCGCATTGTGGCATAGACAGGGCCTCATCTGTCACTCCCATTCTATCTTATGTTTAACTTTCACCGAGAGGCCGACACCCCGCCACAACGTTCAGTGGCCACGCTACCCCCTCGCGCCAACGCATAGATAGAGCCTCTCAAGCCGCTTGGCAAATAGCAGGGCCTCACCTGTCACCAACCTAGAGTAATCGTTTCGCCGCACTGCGCACTAGCTAGTCAGCCAGCGCACACACACACTCACACTCGCACTCCTAGTAAGCTGGGGGAGGGGCGGCATACTACAGACCCATCACGCATAATCACTATGTTTTAGATCCAATAACCGAATCAGGTATCCTAGCGCTTTATTTCCCGCTTTAGTTTCGATTGTGAGTTAAATACTCTTACAGTTATACAAACAGTATGGCAGACCTATCATACAGGGCTAATCCTAAGCTTTCAATACGTCATCATTTACGGGCTTAGGGTCTGCTAGATACTTAGATATAGCAGTACAAGATACCCAAATATATATTACCCCAACTTGTCACTCGCTGGTGATCCTATCATACCTCATACACTACGTGCCCAGTTCAAGCTAGTAGAAACCGAGGCCAGCGGTTCCTCCAACAATTTGTTTCAGGCATTTTGTCTTACATATATTCAGTTAAATACGTATGTTGGGTCTCACGTTACCTTTTTTACGTTTCGTGTTGTACAGGTTAGGCCTTGTTTTGGACCATCGTCAGGTCCGCAAGACACTTACGTACATACAATGACTGCTTCCAGATTCATGCATTACAGATATACTATTTGTTACATTGCAACCCATTGGGGGGCATTTAGTACGTGGAGTTCTAAATTACCATATGTTGACTCATACTATCACTTATTATCACGTCGACGTCAGTTATACAAGCAATGCAGGATAAGCATTAGCAATCTAATAAGTCCGGGTAAACAGAATTCCCACTGGTTTCATATCAAACATCGAGGCATCACTCTGCCTTCATTACGACCAAACGAATACCATTCAAATCCTTAAACAACTAATAGGGACTCGTCTGCACGCTTGACGTTCACAGGGTCCTCCATACGCATTCAATTCATTTATCACGCATTTGACGTTGCACTCGTTTCACTTTATTTAAGTTCAAGAAGTCCATCAGGACTTACTTTCGGTCATGCTACATGTTTCGGTTTACGAAGTAACACCATAAGCGTCATATAATACAAACATTTACGATTCCAAGCCTACCAAGTAACTATTATGGGGTACTTACTATTCAAACACATATCATCTTTAAATTCAAACTCCAATCAAAGCTCCTTTCAGGTTCCTCTCTTGTGCCCTCATTTCCCTACAGTGACTCACGGCTTTGCATTCTATTATTCGGTTCGCATCACAACAGTTAGTTTCATTTGGTGCCTGTTACAGTCCTTTTTCGCTGTGGCTCATTGCAGTTAATCACAAGTGTAGGGTTAACTCTCATCCACGAGAGGTTAACACCCTGCTGCGCGTAGTTAGTACAAGTCCACATGGCCCAAATCATAGGTATGGCCTCTCTCAAACACAGGGCTAATGGCACGGCCTCAACACTTATGGGATAGTCCTTATCTTCACTTATTAGTTCCCGTTGGCTAGCAGCTCTACCACACGAGATATTCAATGGGCATATGAGTTTGCATAATTAAAACATATTACGTTTCCTCCCTCCTCACAGCATGCTACAAGAAATGGCTCCAGGTAACGTACTATCTTTATTTAACAATAACCTGTCATCTCAAGTCTCCTGCAGTACCCCCCACCTTAGCCACTTCCGGAGTCCTGAAGTCGGACCTTGCTTACACATAACGTTTAAGCTAAAGGAACACGCAGTCCTGAAATCCTCTACAGGTCAGAAAAGGTCTAAATCATGCCTTGAGTAGGTGTTTTCCGCAGGTAAGATTTGTCTACTAATACTAAGCAAACGTACTCTACATGCTTACGATACGGGTAAGTATTGTATATGGTTCAAGTTAATATGTGCGTTCCAATGTAAATGGTTGCTTGTACAATTTTTGCCACATCTCTCAAACTATTCATGCTATACATTCGCTCCCTGTTAAGTAGTCTTGGCCTCAATCCAATTTCCTTCTCGGGACATTCATTCCGTATTGGGGCTGCCACTGCAGCCTCAAGTTGTCAAGTTCCAACTCATGTGATGCAGAGGATGGGACGCTGGAAATCCTCGGCATGCAACCGGTACATTCCAAATCCAGAGAAGGAAATCAGGCTCGCTTTCTATAATATGTCTAAATGATGTTGTTATGATAAATAAATGTTACATACTTTTTGGCCCTCTTTTGCAGGCCTAACCTCGCGTCGGTTTCGGCACACCTCAACCGACTCTTATTTATATAAAACTACACACACTTTAATGTGCGCCCCTTCCATAATCCCGTACACAAATATATATATATATCCCTACCCCTGCTCCACAGCTCAATTTACTACACTATATTACGTTTTGTATCGGTTTTTAATTCCTATGAGGATATGTTCCACAAGTAAGATTACACGAAAAAGCAGCACTGCACTATATACTTAGGCGGGGATTATAACGCCCAGGCGCATAAGTTGGACCTGAACTGAAACTCCATAAATGTGTGAATGCACATTTTTCTCTTTATTTATACTTTACAAAATAGTTTTAATATACTACACTAATAGTTTCTTCTGTTTTTTTCTTCTTGTTGTTACATACACCCTTATAAGGACTATCTAGGCGCTGCACCTACCTCCTGTTTTACCCAGCTTTTTATTGGATAAGAGAGACTCTGTACTTGGTGATTGAGCTGCCATTGGACTGGTATAACCTTATACAAGCCCTGAATTATGTTCTTGTTCTTTTCTAATTTAAGGAGTTATCTACTAAATAGCTGAAAGATCAAAGTTAAGACAAATTTGTGGAATAGCCATATTTTAGGATACCAAATTAGGAAGCTATGTACTAAACACTTGCAAGGCCTCATAAAAATGCATCTCTATGAGGAACTTTCAGCTTTTCCATGCAGAGCATGGAGACACTGAACGTCAGTGCTGCACATTGTGTGTTATTGCCCCTAGAAGTGTTCCTAGGCAGTAATGTAAACACTGCCTTTTCTCTGAAAAGGCAGTGCTTACATTAAAAAGCCTGCAGGGACTGACTATACACACCAGAACAACTACATTAAACTGTAGTTGTTCTGGTGATTATAGTGCATCTGCATGTGTGTTAGTGTATCTGTATCTGTTCGTCTTGCATGACCTCTTCAGTTGTCGGGAATTACTGGTTTGCAAAATCAACTTTAACATTGCATACTTATGTAGACAATTTATCTGATGAGGAAACTTTGTTGCATTAGTCCAGCTTGATACCACATATTGAAGTGAGGTAATCATTCCTGTGCTTCCAAATTGAGCTGCCTTCCACCAATGTCCCAATTCATGTATGCTGGATGTTTTTTATTTTAATGATTTTCATTTTCTTTGTGTGTATACAGTGATTTAATAAAATTATGAAAGAATTTTTTTATTATTATTACTGTATCCTCCCATGTTTTGGAACTACCTTTAAATGGTTGTTCCTTTTTGTGAATTTTCCATAGACTCATCAGATTCATGCCCTGAGGGGGATCCGCAAGTGTGTCCCTTTCGTCGTGACACTCCGGGCACTTAGCCAGGATTGCCTCCCTTTAACAACCAAGTGTTCTTTTTCTTTAGATGTCATACAAAATGGTTTTAGTTGTAGTAACCCTTTCTGTGGTGGTCCACACCACCAAGTCCAAAAAAATATAAAAAAAAAAAAAAACTCTGCTCAGTTGCAGTGTTTAAAAGGTTATGCACACGTTAAAGCCCTGCACAGAATGACCGCATAGACAACATGTGGTTTAACTCACACTCCGTGGATTTCTCTTTCAAGGTAGAGACCCAGTGGTGGATAACAACAAAGCTTTATATTTCTAATAAGTATACAATTTAAAATACAAAAAAAGTTATATTCCTCTCTGAAATGTGTCCTTATACATCCTTGAGTCTCTTTTGTGCCAATCCACCGTGCACAGTTTCATAGCACACACCGACTCCAGGCACCATGACCACTTTAAATCACTAAAGTTGTCATGGTGATTGGAGTAACCCTTTAATAGCAACCTTTCTTTTTACTTCATTAAATGTGTTTTTGTCAATCTGTTATATTTGTAATGTAAACATATGGTGAAAGATTATAGCTCACATAAAATATCAAAAGAAATGTATAAAACATGAAACTGTTTATTGATGGATTACAGCAGGAACTTCAAATGAAACATTTTTTTTTCAAGATAAGATGATGTATGAACTAAAACATATCATACTCTAAATATAATTATTTAAAGTTCTGCTCTGTTTTTGTCAAGTTCCATTGAGATAGTAAGTTAACCTGACACTGCCCTGTAAGCACACTAATAAAATGTGCAGGGCTCCTGTAGATTGTGGGTAGGCAATCTGCACTTCTAATTTGACTATATCTCAAGTCAAACTACAGTGCATGCATCATAGGAATTGTAGTCCACAGCAAATGTGACAGTAGACGGTCTATTCTTGTAGATCTAAGTACAATCCCCTTTTATCTCTCTGGGTACACAAAATATCACTGGCATGAGCTCCATCTATACATTCAGTATGGGAAGACTTGAGCAAAACAGTAAATGCTTCTGAATTACAAAATATAACTTCTGAAAAGTACAGCAATCTTTCCCAAAGGAACAAATCTCGCATTTAAACACATTATTAAATATATTTTTTTCCATATGATGATTCAGCAGTGAAGAGATACCAGTATAAGTCTTTAATACTATTTAAATCAGTTCAAAGTCTCATAGTGATATTTTATGCTTCACTTTGACAATAGTGTTTGCCAAAATGGCAAGTGATTGCATACTAGGATGATGTTACCTACTGATCTTGTTGTTTTAGCTTAGGGGTGCTCAAACGGTAGGTCCCCAGATGTTTTAAAACGACAACTTCCATGATGCTTTATCATTCTAAAGGCATAAAAAGCATCATGGGAGTTGTAGTTCTACAACATTGGGGATTTTTGCTGAAATTTTAAATTTTAAACAGAAAGGAGCATCAGTGCATTCCCTTTCTAAATGGTGTTTTTTTTTTATTAAGTATATTCTACAAACATAAAGGAAATGAATCAACCTGTACGTCCAGAAGTATAAAGTAACAACATGAAAGAGCCACTCGAGTTTGGACAAGTAATACACTATAAAAGATCCAATATTGATTTCCTCATACGGCTGCATACAGCTTTTGCTATTAAGGCAAATATAGACATCTAACAACCAAAGATTTATGTTATTACTCTTTTACTGCACAAACAAACTGCAATGGTTTTGTCAAAACAAAGAATAAATACACAACAGCAGTGAGGAGGTAATCCAGGAGATAAGAGATAACTAGCAGGTAGCTAGCCAACTTTCTCTTATTATCTGTGCTCAGTAAGTATTTGAAACGGTCTGACGATTGCTCTTACATTAGTTGAATTGTGTGCAATAACTGTTCTCCTATAAATCAGGGGTGCCTCAGATCTTGACAAACAACTCCCATGATAAACTGCCAGCTTCTAGAATGGCAAAGCATCATGGACGTTGTAATTCTAAAACATTTGCTATGAAAGCTAACCTTAACTGTTTGCAATAGTGTGTGGAGGAATTGTATTATGTTTCTAAAGAGGCACATGGTATATTGGGGAGGTATATTAATTCATCCTTCAGATATGTATTCAAGAACTGCACTGTTCCACAGGCACAACATGGGTGCATCCGGGCCAGGGGTCAGCAGCCAGCTTCTCAATGTATTTTGTGATCACAGGAAAAAAGCATCCAAGCACTCCAAGGTTAAATAAAGGCAATTTGATTGGACCCAAGTGTTAAGCAACGTTTCGACCTTTTCAAGGTCTTTTTCAAGCTTTTTAGGTCAAAACGTTCCTGGACACTTGGGTCCAATCAAATTGCCTTTATTAAACCTTGGAGTGCTTGGATCCGTTTTCCTGTGATTACAAATGTATTCAATTATTGACTGAATTTGTTATTACACTCTGCAATGTCATGAAACCAATCTGCTTCAGAACATCTATGTGACATTATAGATCAGTGGGAACTGTGTCCTATACAGTTGGCTTGGGTTTTGTGTTTTTTTTTATTTAAAAATTTTTTTTAGTATAATCCCTTACAACAATTTTGCTTTAACCTCTGTCAATATGCTATGCGTTTTCCCTAATTAGTTGTATTTTCAAGTTATTTTTGTGTAAATGTAAAGAATATTTAAGCTTATGGGCTTCACTTCCTAAGGCAAAAAAGTAATTTAACTTTATAGCGTCCTTCTTCTTACAAGTGATGACTGACAATCAGATTACAAAGTAGGGCAGATAATAAACATTTTGGTTATCAAATAAGAAAAGAAGGCAATCAGGTGAAATAGTCTCTACATTTACACAAAATAATAATATATTGCACACATTTTAAAACACCAACACCACATATAATAGTGCCAAAAAAAAAACCATTAGAATCCACATTAAAGTAAAAATAATCAGTGATTGTTAGAAAAAGAACTCTTGATTTGTTAACAAATTAAAGAAACATGTATCATAACTTACACGAAAACATGAATATTATATCTGGTGAATAGATGCCTGCTTTTTCAGTCTTTTCCATTATCGTATAATTATTTTGTGCAATATGTATCCATTCAGGTTTTCCACAGTATTTTTAAGACACAGCTGAAGTAGTGTATGCAAACTAGACAAAAAATGGTTTCACAAAATGAAATCAAGGAAAGTAAAGGGAAATAATTGTCATTTTCAGAGCAAATGACACACTGATTGATAAGAACACATTATAAGTCAGAAAGTTTCATTGTTCCATCCCGTTAGTTGAATAGTGGCCTACAGTGTACTTTGAGGATTAAGGCCTTGGGTGAAAGACGGCAATCGAGAGAACTACTTAGTCTGCTTCTTCTTCGTTCTCTTCACCTTCGACACCTTCAAATAGCCTGCAAACAAAGAAACAAAGATTTTAGGAAATGCTGATGACATCTGTTAAATGTGACCCACTTGAAATAAATCTCCCTTTACTATCTAAGCTGTGAAAGTCACCCACAGTTGAATACCATTAAAGCACGACTGCCACTGTCGCTTCTCGGTAATTGAAAGTTTATTACATTTAAAGAAATTGATGATTTTCCAAATTATACATTTATTGATTTTTTTTTTAGAGCTCATTTAAATTTGTATCTGGCTGAGCAGCCACGTTGGTTCAGATTCTACCGTTTTATCTGATTGAATGTTGCGCAACCTAACTTTCTTGTTGCTGCAGGTTTACACAAAACAATCACAGCATAAGGCAGCCCTGTCTGTGTGTATCTGCCTGCTCTTTCCCATGCAGCCCCACCTCATATATAATGATCTGTTATCATGCAGTCTGTTACATAACCCTCGGATACACTGGGAACAAATTGTGAGCGCAGACAGCCATCCTCTTACGCTCTGTGTAATCCAAACATTTTCACTGTCAGAGCCGTTATCATCTCTCTGCTCCTGTCATTTGTATAAAATCTATAACACTTACTTGCTCTGTCACCTTCTGTCACCTTGTGCGGTGGCGAAATTTACTTACCTGACTCGGCAGGAGCTCACGCTCTTGTGTTAGAGTACAGCAATGATGTCTATGGAGGATCCTGCAGGACTGTGGATGCCTCCACAGATATTGTCTGACGATGAGCAAGACAATACCCTTTTCCCCACAGTCATCACTCGGCTGAGGGAAGTGACAAAACCTGTCAAGAGGAGGAAAGTAGTCCCTACTTTGCCTTAGGGAACATTATAGTTCTAGGAATACAAATTTGGATTCCTCACTCTATAGTATCCTGTTGGCTGTTTTGGCCCATGACCCCACCAGTGGTGAATAAAAAAGGGAAGGTAATTTACTTACCTCGTCTTTTTCGCAGCGCCGGTCTCCACAGTTGATAATTTAAGCTAATCCAATTCTTTCCCATAGGAAAACATTGAAAGGCTATTGTGCACTCATACCAAAACGCCACTCTGAGGCCATTTAAATTTCATATGGCTATTTCATTGCGGCTCTAGTGATTGCCTGACAGACAGCTGATAGAGACACTTAAGCTCTGAAATGAGAACAATGCTGTTCTGCAAAAAGCGGCTCTAGTGACTGCCTGACAGATAGTCGATCGAGACATTTAAGTTCTGAAATAAGAACAATGCTGATCTGCAAAATGTGGGGGTGGTGGCATGGCACCTAGACCACTTCATTGAAATAAAATGGTCTGGGTACCTATTGTGCCTCTTTATGTATTTTAGAAGAAGAAGAGAAGAGATTAGGAGTGAAGAAAAATAAATAAATTGGAGAAAGATAAGTGACAAAGCCACTTTAAATGTAATAAACTTTGAGCAGAAGGAGAAGTGAAATTTTGATGACAGTTGTCCTTTGATGTTATATACTATATGAAAGGAAATGTGTGCTCTGAATAAGAGGTTATAATTCTGCAGCTTTTGCAAAAAGACAGCAGACACGAAAGAGGAAAGAGATATTTTGAAGGGATTATATAGTAATCAACTAATAACTCTGAATTCTCCAAAACTACAGTACAGTTTGAAAAGCAAACAGTATGGCATTTTATGCAGGAACATTTATGATAACCTCTATGGTAACAGGCTTGCTTTAAATAACCCATTTATACTAACCTTACCATACAATACATTAAAGAGACACTACAAGCCCCTAAAGCACTTTAGCTTGCTTTATGTTTGAAAAGTTTGTCCTATTTTTTTTATTTTGGAATAAGTGTAGTTTTCAGTAGAAATGTACACTTTTTTTAAATTTACCTGATTACAAGCAGACAACAGGTCCTGTTACTTCCTGGTTTGGTTAGCTTATTTGCACTGAACTGAAGAGGCAGCAATTGAACTACATTGGGAAATGTGTGATTGGACAGTCACAGAAAGTCAGGGCAGAGTTACAGTAGGAAGGCTTGCAAAGGCAGCAGACAAGATATCTGCAGTTTTAGATAGAACTCCAATGGAAAAAACGCATAATTAAATACATACACGTTTTCAGTCGGGGTATATCTACTAAACAGTAATTTTTATTTATTTTTTTATTTAGGCAGTGTCCCTTTATTATATTGAAGATCTCAGCCTATCACTGGACCCCATTACAGGAAAAGGTGCAACATTTTTTAACCTTTACTTGTGATGGGTAGCTAATGATAATTTGAGACTGTCAGCTGGCACTCTCAGGTTATTACCGCTCTTTGCTATTCAAGCGAATGTGTTTGTATTAGCCAGAGCAGCAAAGAGGAGGCAGTGGATGAGAGCCTAGTGGATGGGTGTCTGGGGACATTACTACTGTTTTACACTATACTGTACAGGGTACTCCAAGTACCATAATCACTTCATTGAGATGAAGTTTTTCTGGTGTCCAGAGTCCTTTAATGCATTAAAGGGACACTCTAGGCACCCAGACCACTTCTGCCCATTGGAGTGATCTGGGTGCCAACTCCCATCACCCTTAACCCTGCAAGTGTAATTATTGCAGTTTTATCCTTTGAGGATTCTCTTTTTCAGCTAGGGCCCATAGATAGAGGCCCCCGATTGACAAACACCCCGACTGATAAACAAGCTATGTGCAGCATTCAAAGTGAATGCAATCTCCCTCAGCCGTGGTATTTCTGCCTCTTCCCCCAAGCCAGCAGCTTTAAATAACAAACAAACAATAAATTAAAAAAAAGGCACCCCAGTCATCTTTCAACACCTGATGGTTCCGTCTGTCAGGTCAGTCAGTGGCCCCAGACTGATAGAAGAGCTATGTACTGCACTCAAAGTTAGCAAGGTGGAAAGCCCACCTTGAATTTATTTAAATACCAAGGCTGAGTGGTTAAATTTAAAAGTGACATTGTCCCGCCCCAGTGTCATGTTATTGCTTGGTATTATTGTCCTTTCTTGATATCACATGCAAAATATACATGCAATAACAAACGAGCTGTAGTCGTCAAACAAGCTCACAAATATTTGGCAAAATCAATTCTTATCATAAAAACATGGGTTTATTACATTTTGGCTAAAAATGAACGCTACACATACCGACTGAAGCAGCCTGATGAGGAATCATTGAAATGAGTGTACGGTCTATCTTTTGTCAATATGGTCATACATAGCCAGCAGAAATAATGTTTACAACCAGTGCACACCATCTTGTTGCAGCCGTACATTTTCTGTAAGAGCAAACAAGCACAAACAAGTTTAGAATCACAGGGAAAAACAAATAGATGGATAAACCAAAACAAAAATTGCATTAAAAGGAACACTCCAGACATCATAACCATGATAGCTTGCTGTACTGGTTATGGGGCCACGAGTGCCCCGGCGCCCTCCTTTGTACGGGTTCAAACTGTTTTTGACCGATTTGACTTTTTTACTTGAGGTCCACAGGGTACTATTCTTTGCCCCAAATAACATTTCCCAAAAAACAGAAGTTATGCGATCAGCGGACACTCTCGGCCAATAAGCTATGACCTGCAACATAACGTAGGTTCCTGTTGAGGAATCTCTGGCTTTTGGAACATGGTGGTGGAGGCAGGGTGCAGCACCCAACAAACCTCAGGTAAGCATTCAAACCGTTCAGGTAAGCATTCAAACCAGTTCAACTCCTTACGAGATGCCAGGGAACTCTTGGCAAGCTAACCACAACAGCAAGCTACAATTGTTATCGACCTGGTGTTTTCCTTTAATTAGAATATATGATCCTAGACAGCCAACTTTGTCTAAACACATGGGTTATCCTGGGTTAGCACAGGAGAGGGTGCAACGAACCTTGCATAGAATGCAATTGTTGTTTAGTACATTGCTATTGATGAACATTTTTTTCATATAATCCATATTAGAATCCATGGGACTCAAAAGTAAAACACAACCTATTTTTTGTTGTTGTTTTATCAACTTCAGGTCTGTGGTACAGGCATTAAAAAAGGGAATTTGCCTAAATGTCCTTCTAAAGGGGTTAGTGTAAAAGAATCACAATTTGATTTTCATACATTTCTCAATCCTTGGATCAGTGCCTTTTGCAGATAGCACTATCCAATCCAGTGATTGAGTTTAAATCTGTATCTAGGGGCTTGCACCCAACAACACTCTAGTTTTGTATTGCAGGGAATACCGGATGCTTCCAAGAATTACCTTGTAAGTACTGTCCCTTGCCTCTCCCTCCTCATCACATACATGTGAGTGTTTGTGTGTGGGGAATAATTAATGAAAAGAAATTCTCCCACAACCTTGCTGACATCATCAGAAGTGAATGACATCATCAGAAGGAATGCAATGGATTGGCTGAGATTGTCAATTCTGATGATCTCAGTCAAGGAGGCAGAGTGTGGTGGGGGCAGAGCCAAACACCGCCCTGGCCAATCAGCATCTCCTCATAGCGATGCATTGAATCAACGCGTCTCTATGAGTAAAGGTCAGTGTCATCATGCACAGGGTGGAAACATTAAACGACAGGAAGCACCTCTAGTAGCCATCTGAAGAGTGGCCCTAGGTTGTAATGTAAACACTGCTTTTGCTCTGAAAAGACAGTGTTTACTGCAAAAAGCCTACAGAGACTGACTACACTCACCAGAACATCTACAATACCCTGTAATTGTTCTGGTGACTACTATGGAATGAACACATAGCAAAAGTAGCAAAAAGGCCTTGTTAATGAACACAGAAGAACACAGAAAAACACTGGACATGAAGGTGTAAATCTAAATGCAAGTTTCCTTTTATGAATACTAATTGACAGCTAAAGATTATCCCACCCACCCTGCAAAAGGCAGGCATATATGACTTTCCTGTATAGGGGTTCCACAGCGGGGACAATACTTGGAATTTTTATCCAGCCAATCTTTGCTCTCCATCTCAGCCAATGCATTGTGCAACACTCTCTTCCCATACTGCAACTCCAGAAACTTCTTTGTGGCATCATCTGCTTCCTGATATTCTAAACACAACTCAAGGAGTTTTGCTGAAACAAGCAAAAATAATTCAAAACATACATTTAAATGTGTTTAAAACTGCATGCGTACCAACATGCAGATTATACTATCAGACTTTAATGTATCAGAATGTGTTTAAGATAGTATGTATTTGACCACTAAATAAATAATGAGAATATTATGGAGCCTGGAGTAGCCTACTGCTGTCCAGTGGAAAACAGGCAAGCTATATACAAAAGTACTAACACTTATCTGGCTCTGTTATAAGTTAAATGTTCAGCATTAGTATACATAGTTTGGAAATTATTCATTGGCTAAAAGCTAATCTCAAAATATAGATGATTCATTTGTTCTAATCAGTAATAAGTGAAGATTTTACATTTACAATGCCTTCAACACTTTGAGAACCAGTTAAAACTTTCTGACAGCACAATGGCATTAATAAGAACACAAAAGATCTGATTCATAATTTACTTACCTGCTGTTACCTTACATGGGGAGATTCCATGGTAGGTCATTTTACAGAGCGTGCAGAAGGCATAATGGCAACAGGGGCAAATACCCATATTGCTCTCTGGTTCCTGCATGACTGGTGCCCGACAACTTGGACGAGGACAGTACACAACATCTGGCATGAGATCCAAGCTGGACTGCAGGAGGAGACGGTCATAACGACTGAACAACTCTTCTTCTACCAGTTCCTTTACCTACACGCAAAGAGGCAGAGGTGATTACTTCCATTATTCTATCTACGTATAAAATGAATAATCTAAACAATGACAATTTTATATCACATTTTCAGAGCGCTCTAACAAAATGCATATAACATGAATGCATTAGGCTTTCTAGTATCTGTGGGCCAACACAGTCCAAATACCAAATTCAAGCATAGCACAAAGGAACATAACTGTGGTATTTGGTATATTAAGAAAACTTTGGGGTTACCTGAGCAGGTGTTGCTGTGGAGGAGCACTCTGGTTCTGGACAGTTCAGAGAGTGGACTTGGCCATCTTTGATTTGAATTTCGAAGTAATCTTTGAGGCAAATGTTGCAGTAGACATGATTGCAAAGTTTAAAATTTGTGCACTCGCTGCCCAGCTTTTCTGAGAAACAGATATTGCACATGTACAATTTGCCATCAAAGCATTTCTTTTGCTGAGACTCGTTGAATTCCAAGATGTATTTCATCAGGGCAGAAACAGACTTCGCATCCTGTATGGCCCTCTTGTCATAGACCCCATCCTCTTGTGATTCTGCATTGTTGCAGAGATCGGTTTCCCCAGGGGCAAGTCCATTCTGAGACAAATTGGGACACACTTCAATCTCATAGGGTGATTGGATGCTTAAGTATTCAAGTGTCTCCTCCTTTAGAAATTGAGTCCAAGCAAACAAGACAACACATCCTGCATTCTCCTTCCAGAGTTCATCTAAGTGCTGGCAAAGTTTAACAAGCTGAAACAAGTAAAACAATTAACCAATCAGAAAATCTCTGAGGCACGCTGGAAGATAAGTTCCAAAACAGCTGATAAGTAGCATTTCTGATGCATCTTGGGACATGTGCACTGACAGCTTATGATCTGAAACAAGTATTTCACAGATCTTCACTATGACCAACTACTTACGGGGTGATGAAATTAATATTATATTTAGAACTTGTAAATAAATCTAATTAACCTGCTTGGGTGTGAGCCACTTGCAGCTGAGTGTGAAGTTCGGAGGCGAGGTTGATGGGTAATCGGAAGGAAATTCAAAACTCAGCACAATTGGTGGTAGGTAGGAAAGTGTGTCCTTAAAGTCCTCAATGAAGATGTTTTCTGCAGCGTTACCTGGAGAAATGACAAAAGGTAAACTTGGACAGAGACTAAATACTTGTTCCTGCACCTCAAGGAGTCATATGTACTAATCTTGGGCTAGTACTAGTACTGAGATGGTTACCTAAAACTCTGGGGACCATTTGCAAAACACCATGTGTAATGATATGAAAACGAATCTGCATACATTACACCAAAATAGAAACATAGAATGTGACGGCAGATAAGAACCATTTGGCCCATCTAGTCTGCCCAATTTTCTAAATACTCTCATTAGTACCTGGCCTTACCTTAAGTCTCGGATAGCCTTATAGCTATCCCACACATGCTTAAACTCCTTCACTATGTTAACCTCTACCACTTCATCTGGAAGACTATTCCATGCATCCACTACCCTCTCAGTAAAGTAATACTTCCTGATATTATTTTTAAACCTTTGCCCCTCTAATTTAAGACTATGTCCTTGTTGGGTAATTTTTTGGGTAATTTTTCTTCTTTTAAATATAGGCAGGCTTAAATGTCAGTTGCCACATATCTGACCATTTTTCTAATTTACCTAAATAATTAGCTATTTGGCTTATCCCTCCTGGAACATCAACCTGTTACATATCTTGGTATCATCAGCAAAAATACATACCTTACCATCAAGACCTTCTGCAATATCATTAATACAAATATTAAAGAGAATGGGTCCAAGTACAGATCCCTGAGGTACCCCACTGGTGACAAGCCCAAGCTTCAAATATACTCCATTGACTACAACCCTCTGTTGCCTGTCACTCAGCCACTGCCTAACCCATTTAAAAATATTGCAATCCAAACTTAAAGATTGCAGTTTATTGATAAGCCGTATATGTGGACAGTGTCAAAAGCCTTACTGAAATCTAGGTAAGCAATGTCTACTCCACCACCCTGATCTATTATTTGAAATTACCCAATCAAAAAAAATCAATAAGATTAGTTTGGCATGATCTCCCTGAAGTAAACCCATGTTGTCTCTGATCTCGAAATCCATGTGTTTTTAGATGTTCAACAATCCTATCCTTTAACATGGTTTCCATTACTTTCCACACTACTGAAGTAAGGCTTACGGGCCTAAGGTTGCCTGACTCCTCCCTATTACCTTTCTTGTGAATGGGCACAACATTCGCTAACTTCCAATCTTCTGGGACTACTCCTGTTATCAATGATTGGTTAAATAAATCCGCTAATGGTTTTACTATTACACCACTAAGCTTGTTTAATAACTTTGGGTGTATTCTATCTGGCTCCATCAACTTATTTGTTTTTACTTTTGACAGTTGAAATAGAACATCTTCCTCTGTAAACTCACATGTAACAAATTACTTACGTGTCCTCTTTCCTAACTGTGGCCCCTTTCCTTCATTTTCATCTGTAAATACTAAACAAAAATATTAATCGAGGCACTCAGCTAGCTAGACCTTTATCTTCTTCTACACACCTCTTTTGCATATCTATTAACATAGATTAATATGTATGCCAAAATTCCCTGACTTGGCTAGAGTCACTAGCTATTTTATCCCAAATTTAGCAACATTGAATTTAAATAATATAACTTTTGTTAGGGGGAAAAAAACAAGCACTAATGTTCAAGTTTTACACAAAGAAATAATTTTTGTTATTTTTATTTCTAAAGCATACATAATACTGTGGTAGGTGAAGCCTTGTACATTGAGAAGAAAAGAGAACAATGTTGGCGTGCAAGCAAAGACAGATTAAGAGACCATTGTGCCTGGTGCTGACAACCTGATGGCCTCATTACAGAATCTTATTGACAAAAAAAAAACTGAATCAGTCATAACCCCCAAGTGTCATGCAGGAAACTCACAGTATGCATTTATAAAAATACATATATCCTATGCAAATCCATACTCCCCCAGCATCAGCGTCCTATGGAGCAGGACACCGGTGGGCGGCATAAAAGAAGGCTGGCCCATGATGCATTCACTAGCACTTCCCAAAGAGCCGGACCCACGCAGAAAAAGGGAGCAGTTCCGTCCGAAGAATTGTAAGGTCAGTCTGGTGTGAATGCATGCCAGGTTGCCGGCCAACTAAGGGTGGACTAGGCAGATAGCACTGTTTAAGAACCATGAGATTGCCGCAAACACATCCTATGAGGCGCTTGCTCTATGCTTTCGGGGGACAGTTGTCTGATGTTTCCCAGCACTCACTTGCCCACTCCTCTCCTTCCTTTCTTACTAGCAGGAAGAAGCTTCTGATAAATAGACAAAGAAAAAGGAAGGTGGATGAGTGTAGAAATAAGACATGCCACACCGTTAGAGACATTTGCACATTTAGCAAAGTCAGCTTTATCTTAAAGGACCACTCTAGGCACCCAGACCACTTCAGCTTAATGAAGTGGTCTGGGTGCCAGGTCCAGCTAGCTTTTACCCTTTTTTTTATAAACATAGCAGTTTCAGAGAAACTGCTATGTTTATTCTGAGGGTTAAGCCAGCCTCCAGAGCCTCTAGTGGCTGTCTCACTGACAGCCGCTAGAGGCGCTTGCGTGCTTCTCACTGTGAAAATCACAGTGAGAGCACGCAAGCGTCCATAGGAAAGCATTATGATGCGCATTCAGCCGATGACGTCGCGAGGAAGAAGAGGAGGAGGAGTAGAGCTCCCCGCCCGGCGCTGGAGAAAGAGGTAAGTTTAACCCCTTCCTCCCCCCAGAGCCCGGCGGGAGTGGGTCCCTGAGGGTGGGGGCACCCTCAGGGCACTCTAGTGCCAGGAAAACGAGTATGTTTTCCTGGCACTAGAGTGGTCCTTTAACTAATTCATGATCAGTCATTGCACACAAGTTTTATTTATTTTTTTTAATCAATGGGTCTACCCCATGGGCATGGGCATGGGCCTGAAGCTTCAGCTTCATTAGCTCCTACGTCAGTCCCTTGATAGCGAGCCTGAACAATCAAAATAGCAGTCTCAGTCAGGAAGTGCACAATATAAAGGCAATGTGGACAAAGTAATGCTTGATGGGGAGCAAAGCGAACGTATTAAACAACACAACAAAATAATAAATTACAAAACAAAAGCAGCCTACACAGATTACACACATGGGTCACAGGTAGGTAAGAAGAACCAAAGCTCAGTAATGTCAGAGCAGTGATGGGTGTCAACACATCTCAGATCATGTAAAAGCAGATGCCCCACTCAAATAGTATAATATGCATGGCCAGAAGATTCATGTATTTTCTCCATTCATGACTGCATTTCATAAGTGGGGGATATGGGAGTGTCTATATATTTTTTTTTATACAGAGTGGAAGTTGATGTAAAATAATATTGAGGTAGGTATGTGAATAATCATTCCCACTTTTCCTGGGAGATCTTGGCATCTAATTGTCTCAACCACAATTGTGTAAATACCAGTACAGCACAGGACAGTGTTGGCATTGTGAATCAAGTCGTAGATGTGACAACCCACTAATTTTGGAGAGGTACACAAGTTTTTAAATGTTGTTTCCTCTAAAAGCTCCACGGGCTTAGGAATTATGTAATCTTTATGAAAACCTCAAAAAGACTTCATTGGTATTTCAATGAAATTTCTCTTGCCATTTATGCTACCCTACCCACCAGTGGCGGCTCTAGACTTTGTGAGCCCTTAGGCGAAACTCAAACATGAGGCCCCCACTAACACCTAAAGTTAAAAATAGGGGTTGCATTGTGTGTATAAGGTGCTGTTGTTGTATTTAAGGACGAGCTTGCAGCGCTGGATACAGAGAGCTAGTCTCTGTAATCATCGTTCAGAGGCTTGCAGTGTAGCGGCTCCCTGTGCCGCCGCATTATGATCTCTCTGACTGTAGTTATGGCATAATATGCAAACTAACTTAATTTGCAATAAACAAATTTAATTAGCAATTATGCCAATCGTTTATACATGACTGAGGGGTATGGTTACATAGCCTTGCAGTCGTGTATACATAAGTGCCGGTGTATGTATATATGAGTGTATCTGGCATTGTCTACCTATGTGTGACAGGGTTTGGGGTGAGTGTTGCACAGTTGGAGTACAGGATTGTAAGGGTTTATGTAATAGGGTGAGTGTGGCAGGGTGAAGGGGGTGAGTGGGACAGACTGATAGAGGATGAGTGACAGAGTCGGGGGGGTGAGTGTGACAGTGCAAGAGAAGGTGAGTCTGACAGGTTGATGGGGGGGTTAATGCAATAGGGTAGGTGTGGCAAAGCAAGGAGTATTGTATGGTTGCAGTGGGTGAGAGTGACAGGATTAGGAGGGGTGGCGGGGGCAGTGGTGGTGGGGTGGCTGGGGCAGAGGGTGGTGGGGTGGCTGGGGCAGTGGGTGGCTGGGGCAGTGGTGGTGGGGTGGCTGGGGCAGAGGGTGGCTGGGGCAGTGGTGGTGGGGTGGCTGGGGCAGAGGGTGGTGGGGTGGCTGGGGCAGTGGGTGGCTGGGGCAGTGGTGGTAAGAGGGCAGAGGGTGGCTGGGGCGGTAGGTGGGGCTATGACAGGGCAGGGGGTGGTAGGAGGACAGTGACAGGGTAGTGGTGGGGTGGCTGGGGCATTGGTGGTAGGGTGGCTGGGGCAGAGGGTGGCTGGGGAAGTGATGGTGGGGTGGCTGGGGCAGAGGGTGACTGGAGCAGAGGGTGGTGGGGTGGCTGGGGCAGTGGGGTGGCTGGGGCAGAGGGTGGTGGGGTGGCTGGGGCAGTGGGTGGCTGGGGCAGTGGTGGTAAGAGGGCAGAGGGTGGCTGGGGCGGTAGGTGGGGCTATGACAGGGCAGGGGGTGGTAGGAGGACAGTGACAGGGTAGTAGGAGGGCAGAGGGTGGCTGGGGCAGAGGGTGGTGGGGTGGCTGTGGCAGTGGTGGTAGGGTGGCTGGGGCAGTGGTGGTGGGGTGGCTGGGGCAGAGGGTGGCTGGGGCAGTGGTGGTGGGGTGGCTGGGGCAGTGGTGGTGGGGTGGCTGGGGCAGTGGTGGTGGGGTGGCTGGGGCAGTGGTGGTGGGGTGGCTGGGGCAGAGGGTGGCTGGGGCAGTGGTGGTGGGGTGGCTGGGGCAGAGGGTGGCTGGGGCAGTGGTGGTGGGGTGGCTGGGGCAGGCATAAATACCTTAGGATCCCTGGTGGTCCAGTGACCGAGGACCCGACCTGTCACACAGCCCTAAGGCGATTTAGGCGGCCGCGGGGCCCCCATCAGCGCGAGGCCTTAGGCGGCCGCCTAAATCGCCTAATTAGAGAGCCGCCTCTGCTACCCACACATGCCTTGGAGACTCACACAGCCACCCTACACACTTCCTGAAATAAAAAAATAAAAAAAGAAACTAACTTTCGTTTTAGCTTTACCCTATTGCACAGTGTGTTTAATTTGGGATTTCTCATATCCAGCTCTGATAATAACATACTAGAGCCTGCAACAGTCATCAGTGTCCGATTAAAATCCAATTCACTGAGCAGTAGATAAGAATGTCTTCGTAAAAAAAAAATAATATTACCATTTAAAGGGTTCTATTTGGCCAGCTCGGTCTGCACAATACCCTTACAATATTTATTCTCTCTTTTTATTAAATGCAATTTGGCTCAGGCAATATAATGGTAAAATCAAGCATGGCTATATCTCAGTTGATGGATAACCTAAAAAAATAATCTTAAAATCTTATATATTTGAATATAGATCAGTGAAAGCATGCTTATATTGGTGCACACAATGCAAGATTCTTCACCCACTATGAGGGTGCATTTGTACACACAGCACTTTCACACTCTCCAATCAGAGGATGAAGATGTCACCCGCAATGGAACTGAGTAACTGAAACAGAGTAAAAAATGGGTCGCAAGAGAATACTGAGAACGGGCAGCAGCTGAAATAGCCTGCCCTTCGGTCGGTCCCCGCTCAGTTCTCAAGCTGTTTTTTGCTCATCTTGTGCCATAACAGAGAGAACTTCTCTGAAACATATCAGACTGGTCCCACCCATACGGGCAGTCCAGATCCGAAATGCCAGGCTATTTCAGCTGCTGCCCGTTCTCAGTATTCTCTTGCGACCCATTTTTTACTCACCACAAGTTTAAAGGGATAATCCAGACGTGGACCCCTTGCTCACGGTGCCTAGGGAGATATCAGCTATGCCTCACTGATGATGCCTAACAAGGCTGAAACGATCGTCTGGGGTTGCTGTGTCTCTCGTGCAGAGGGAACTTGATGGCATTTCGGATCTGGACTGCCCGTATGGATGGGACCAGTCTGATATGTTTCAGAGAAGTTCTCTCTGTAATGCACAAGATGAGCAAAAAACAGCTTGAGAACTGAGCGGGGACCGACCGAAGGGCAGGCTATTTCAGCTGCTGCCCGTTCTCAGTATTCTCTTGCGACCCATTTTTTACTCACCATGAGTAACTGAAACAGTTTTACCGAATGGGGCAAAACCATCCGGCTACGTACAGGGCCACTTGGAATGCAAAATCTGACATTTAAAAGGATAGGGGGAGTTGGTCTGTTCTTCCCCCATGCCCCACCTAATGGGCATAAATAATGGGTGTGTACAGATCAATGTCTACCCCTCCGAAAAATTGTCCTTAAGTCTCTTCCCTTCTGCGACTAGGGGACCACATGCCCCTGGCCACCTTCCATTTAAATAAAAGGTACCTTATTTATCACTCTCACCCATCAGACATCTTATTTCCTTTTCATGTTAAATACATAAAGGGAATCAACACAGTAAAGGAGGAGACTATATTTAAAAGAACAAAAACTACCACAACAAGAGGACATAGTCTTAAATTAAAGGGGCAAATGTTTAAAAATAATTTTGTCAAGTATTACTTTACAGAGAGGATAGTGGATGCACGGAATAGCCTTCCAGCTGAAGTGGTAGAGGTTAACACAGTGAGGAAGTTTAAGCATGTGTGGGATAGACATAAGGCTATCGTAGACTTAAGATAAGGCCAGGGACTAATGAAAGTATTTAGAAAATTGGGCAGACTAGATGGGCCAAATGGTTACCTGCCGTCACATTCTATGTTTAAATATTTGTTTCTTCAGTCCCCAAAAACAACAACAACAAAAATATAATATCCAGACATTATAAATAAAAATAAGAAAAAATTAAGCAAGATGCAATGCAACAAAAAAAATATACCATGACAGCCCCACAAGGAATAAGATTTCAAATATAGTAAAGGTTTTTAGATGATTTAAAATCTCAGTAGTGGTCTGACCACTGGCTTCTAAGCCAATCAGAGTGCTCTGGCAAGCAAATCTCATATTCCCTATGTTTTCTCCAAGCCGATGTATATAACCATTCAATTCAATTATATTTTTCCACTCTATATGTATAGGGTAACCCACACATCTTCATGTTCAAGAGGCTCTGTACATTAGTAAAGACAAACACTCACTTTTGATAGATATTTCAAAGTTAGATGGTAACTCGAGGCACACTTGGATTTTCCCTCCGTTTGAAGTTTCTGCTCTCCGGAATTCATCTTTAGGGAAAATACTAGCGAGAGCTAGTAATTCATCCTCCTGTGCTTCCTGGTCTTCGCTTGACATTGATTAGCTTTACAGATTAGGAGAATAAAACAACACAGTATTCTGTTAGTCTTCTAAATGTACATAATAGGTTTAGATTGAGGATAAGCTTAACATTTCTGAAAGTGGACAGGTTCACTCTGAGTAAAGTAGTGCAAGGGTAAATAATGTTATTCACTTAAGTAAATTAAGAGCACATTTATTTTCAAAAGGCACTCCAGGGTAATCAAAATCT
This sequence comes from Pelobates fuscus, assembly GCF_036172605.1. Taxonomy (NCBI): domain Eukaryota; kingdom Metazoa; phylum Chordata; class Amphibia; order Anura; family Pelobatidae; genus Pelobates; species Pelobates fuscus. The sequence continues at coordinate 107,044,747 of NC_086319.1, read as the reverse complement.
TAAAAAACATATCTTTAAAGGGACACTATAGTTACCAGAACAACTACATCTGGTGTCTATAGTCAGTGCCTTCAGGCAGTTTCATGGGAACAATGTCTTTTCAGAGAAAAGGCACTGTTTACAGTGCTCCGTAGGGACACTCAGACGGCCACTAGAGGTGCTTCCTCGGTCAGTGCTGCATAGTGTGTAGCACTAGCATTCAGTGACTCCACCTTCTGCATGGAGATACTGAACTTTCTTCATAGAGATGCACCTCTATGAGGAGATCCTGATTGGCCAGGGCGGCATTTGGCTCTGCTCCCTTCTCCCCCGGCTGAGACCGTCAGAATTGACAATCTCTGCCAATCCAATGCTTTCCTATGGGAAAGACTTGGATTGGCTGAGATACTCAATTCTGATGATGTCAGCCAAGGAGGCGCAACGGATGTGCATGTTTGTATTCCTATCACTGTAATCCCTTGATTTAAGTATAAATGTAAAAATAAAAGGAGTGTCTATGAGCTTCAAACAATCCTATTCTTCAAACAGTAATGAGAAGAAATGCAAGCATGCATGCGGAGGAATTGCTTACATATTTAAACAGGGGACTGTTACTACAGACTAGCAGTGAATTCACAACTGGTTTTGATGGACATGAAAGCGAGATCATTGAAAATTATCTAAAGTATCAAGAGTCACAATATGTGAGTATCATATAGGGCAAGTGAGTACTGCCCCCATAACCCATAATAGTGATAGACCTATTATCGATTCCGTCAATTATTAAAACCAATATTCAGCATATTTCTGATATAAAATCGGTATCATCCTTGTAATTTGCCGATAACTTACTCATCTCTCCCATTCACCGCACGCTGCCTTCAGCATCTGGAAACTCCAGCTGCCATCCAATGAGGCACCACATGGTAACCTCACTTCATTCCACCCCACGAGTCCCCGCATGTGGAGCTCAGCTAAAGGTAGGGAGGTGAGCCAATGAATATTCTACTCAGATGTGCTGGGGTAGCTTTCTAAAAGTGATTAAATGGTTCAAAATGGTCACAGCACCCAGGCCACTTCCATTAGCTGAAGTGGTCTGGGTGCCTACAGTGTCCCTTTAAGGGGATACTCAAATGAACACATGAGAAATAAAATAAATATCTCAAATCAAATAGTAGAAATAAGGGAGGAAAGAAAAGAACATTCACAGAACATCCAAATAAATTCAGTGTAGTTATGGGTCAATATAATTTTTCCAGCGCTGACGCCGATAATCTGTACATTTTACATTTGAAAAAGCAACACAATTTCCGGAATCCAAACATAATTTTGGTCCGTTATCTTTATCCTTATGGACCTCCAACATCAGATTTTCCCCATAGCAAAGCATTGAATAATGCTTTCCTATGGGGAGGTCTAATGTGCGCGTAGGCATTGCCGCGCATGTGCATTAGGTCTCCCCCACCATCTGACATCAGCGGAGGAGGAGCGTGGGACATCGGCGCTGGATTCAGGTAAGTGGCTAAAGGGTTTTAACCCCTTCAGCCCCGCGGGAGGGGGCACTCCGGGAGCCTATAGTGCTAGGAAAATGGGTTTGTTTTCCTGGCACTATAGGATCCCTTTAAATCTACTTGAACACTATGCTGCGAAGGGCTGAACAATTCCACTATTCCACAAGACAAGCCACCAGTCAAGAACAATTCTCCATTGTTTTTCAAATAAATATTTTTGTATATATTTCAAATAAACAACATTGGGTCCTTGCAGTGTATTAAATTAGAGTGCTGGGAGGAGGGGCAGTGTATTCAATTAGAGTGGAAGAAGGAGGGGCAGTGTATAAGATTAAGGGGCCGTGTATTAGAATGGGAGGTGCAGTGTATTGAATTTGGGTGCAATGTATTGGATTTGTGGGAAGTGAATTAGAATGGGGGGGGAGGGGCAGTGTATTAAAGCAGCACTGTCATGCCGAACTCACCTTTCTTTAATCGCTTCCTCTTCTCTCCCTCTCTTCCTATCTGATCTAGTTTTCTTTAAAACATAAGACAAAGTAGGGACCTCCTTTCACTATTCCCGAAGGTCCTATTATTTAGACAGAACGCCAGCGAAACTACCAAATTTCGTCCTAACAGAATTAGACTAAAACTTTGTTCATTCATGTTAAGACGGCATTCAGTACTTTAAGGCTTTATAAGCCTTTCAACGCCCTGCAGAGCTCAGTCTGCACGGTGCCCTTGCTGGGTGAAGATGGAATCTTTTTTTTAGCGTTGGGATTTTTTGGGGCGCTCTGTTTTTCTTTTATTTTATAAGTTCGACGGTTATTATGGATTTTTATTTGTCCTTTTTGGGGCTGAAAAAAGAAGGTTTTAGAAAAAAGAAGACATCAAATGGTAAGTTATTTTTCATAGTTTTACGGGTATTTCATTTTATTGTCTCCTCCCTCACTATTTTTAGGGTGAGGGGGTGGGTAGGTAGGGCTTATTTAAAATTTTTTTGGGTGGGGGGGTGACTAGGGGCTTGGGGACCATTAGTCACCCCTGGGGGGGAGGTATTTTTACATTTAGCCCCCACCTGTCACACATTAGGTCCCCCCTTTTGTCTTTTAGGGCCCCCACCCGACGCCCATGGGTGGGGGACAATAGGTCCCTCCCCTTTTTCATTTGGGGCCCCCACCCACCGCTCATGGATGGGTGGGGGACGGAAAGAGGACAATAGATTTGTTCCCCCCACCCATTTTCAATTAGGGCCTCCACCCGCCGCTAATGGGTGGAGTTCACCCCCCATTGTCTATCAGGGCCCCCATTGTCTTTTAGGGCCCCCACACGCCGCTCATGGGTGGGGGCCAGGGAGGAGGACAACATATCCCCCCCTCCCTTTTCATTTAGGCGTCCCACCCGCTGCTCATGGTTGGAAGCCAAGGGGGAGCCCTGTTTATTTGCATAGCCCCCACTTACGGGGCACAGGTGAGGATTGGGGGGGGCACTATGCCTTCCCCCCCCCCCCCCGCTGCTTGTTAATAGATGCCCCACCATGGGGTCACATGTTGTAAGGGGGTGTATCTTTTTTTTTACAAACTGTTTAGTAGACATGCCCCTAGCCAAAGCACAGTGAGTAGGGGCATTCGGGAGATTTAAATCTCCCTTATGCTAATGTGGGGGTCATATTGACCCCCATAGAGTGAGGAAGAACATGGGGGAGGGCTTAGGAAGTGGCGGGGAACACATCTCCCTGCTGCTTCTATTTTTACATTTTACAAGGATGGAGCTGCGTGCCGGTAGCTCTCTCCTTGTAATAAACCGAACGAACGAACGAACAAACGAACACTGCTATTCATCTGAAATTTTTATTCATTCCTTCGTCTTTCTGACAAATGAATGAATAGAATAATTTCTCGTGGCAAATGCCCAAGTGTTTAACCCCTTAAGGACACATGACATGTGTGACACGTCATGATTCCTTTTTATTCCAGAAGTTTGGTCCTTAAGGGGTTAACTGGGTATGCACAGGAATTTCACAGCGCTATCTAGTGTGGGCAGATGACGTGACCTACAGGAACTTCATCTACCCACACAAAGATGGCGGCGCTTAGGTCCGGGCACAAAATAAAGATTTAGAAATAGGTAATATGGGAGGATTAGGGTAATTTTGGGGTGACTATGGGGACAATTAGATGTAGTGAAGTTGTTATATAACAGCTGTGCAACAGCACATATTCACAATTTCAGTCCCATTACCCAGTTTTTCTTAATATGTCATGGTAGTTGGACTGAAACATTAGTTATTTACAAATGCACGTCTCCTTAAATAAAACATAAATTTGTTCTTTGTGTTTCCTTTGAAGCCCTGTGAGCGTGAGGACGTCCAGCGCCAGTTAGACAATATTTTTATACTGTACTTTTCGAAATAAACCTACGTTTAAAAAAAAAAAAAAAAAAAGTTTAGTTTTTTTTGCGGCCAACTTAAACCTTGTTTATTGGCCCGTGTTAGCCTTTAAATTTGACATGCTTGGGTTAAACAGTTAATGAATGATTTAACCCTAAAGTCTTCACTTCTACACCATTTAACAGTGCCATTGTTCAACTGATGGTCTTAGCAAATCAGAAGCTCTCCTTTTAAAAATGGCTTGAGGAGTGTATATTTCTAAAGCTGTTTTTATGAAAGAACTTCTAATTTTATAACATGACAGGAGGCTTCGTATTTTGCATTAACTTTCTTTACTAACTCCATAGCAGCAAAGAAAAACCAGTAAAAACAAAGAACCAATCAGAGTGAGTCAGAGTATATATAAGTCCAGGCATAGCCAATCATTTCCTCTTTCTTTGCTGCTCCATCACAAGTAACAGGTCAGAGTACTACTTCTGTAATTGTGTATATATATGCTACCGTATATTGTATATTGCTTTCACTAGGGGCTGTAGAGGATCCATTGCTAGGTCCCCAACTAGTGTACAGTACAATCCTGCATGTTTTTACCTCATAATTATCCCCCCAGGCTACTCTCATAATCGGAGGCAGCCTGTCAGGATATTCCCCCTCCCCGGTGGCTACGTTCGCCACTTTCCCTTATACTGCCCGTGCTATTCACACAACTCCTGTGTGAACGGAACAGGCGATTCATTTCCTTACCGTCATTCATCCACTTGTGCTGGCTACAGTGCTGGGCTGGCGTGGAACCTCGTTCCCTCCCCAGCTTCCTCCCCCCGGGCTGTCCGCAGTGAAGTCTGTGCGCACGGACCGGGCAATCCCTCCCCAGTTCTGGAGTTTATAACCATGAACAGAGCCTTGTCTGAATTGCCCCGAAGCCCATAGCTTCACCTTTCGCGTTTGGCTGTTTGTTTCAAGAACAAATTTGCCGAATGCTGTACCAATTACGTGCTTAAAAACTCACGAACGTCTCTTTAACACCCGTTCGTGTGGTTACACCACTCATTCACCTGATTGCGTTCAGCTGTTTGTTTGAAGAACAAATCTGCCGAACGCAATATTACTTACACAGTATCCCAAAAAGTTTTCGCAGGGATTTAAAGAGACAGTTATCCAAGACCTCGCGAGACCCGCGGCGGCCATCTTGTTGGTGTGTTGGATAATCCTGCAACAAGTGGAAGCTCTGGATTTTGAACAGTTATTTACTACAAACGTGAGTGTTATTTATATATTTTCTCACAGGGACCTGTTCAACTGGGTATATTAACCCTTAGGGAGTGGGACTGCCAGTCAGTTTTAAACGAGTATTCTGGCAAGGGGTGAGCCCCCGTACAACTGCTGCCTACTGGAATCTGCTATAGCAATTCCATCCCTCCTGGGTGAGCCAGAGTGACTGCAAAGTCTGCTTTTACACGCTAGTAAGCGTTATATAGTACACGGCCAACGACCTTTAACAAACCCTCCCTCACGGTCCCTACACCTCTCATACCTGTGCCTGTCAGACATCTCAAAATGGCTAAACCCATAACAATAATTCTGCTCCAAATGAGCTTGACAATGACTCTGCAGTTAAAACGCTGCTATGGGTGATGTCAGCAACAAAATATTTTTTTATTTTTTTTTTTTTAACTCTTTTTATTATTAATTTTCGATTTTTTTTTTTTTACAGAGAAAAAGTATATAAAAACATTTTATACAAACATGTAGACAGAACAACAAAAACATTCACCCCCCCCCCCCCTCAACATATTTCCAATTTCTTTTACTTTTTTTTTTCAAATGGTAATCATATTGCCTTTACATTTGTAGTAATTTTTTTTCCCAAGTTACCCATAGTCTCAAATTATCATCCAGGGCCCTGCAGTGGTCCTTCTCCATTTTGATTTGATAAATCAACTGAATTATTATCAATTTGATACTGAAGGCAGTGTTTCCCTTCCAGTTTCTTGCAATTATTATTTTACATGCTATTAAACATTGAATAATTAAAAATTGGTTTATTTTATTTAATTTTGGCCATTGATAGTGTAATAGCATTGTTTCTGGTTTTAGAGATATTTCAACACCGCAAAGCGTAACAACAAAATATTTTTAAACACATTGAGGACAAGTGCTGGACTACTTTTTGCTCACCAAAAACAAATTTACCAATTATGGGAAAAAGCAGAGGTAGAAAACTCCTAATTTTACATATACCCCACACCAAACCATGCATTTAATAATGGATTTTTTCATTTAGGTATATTTTATATATCTTGCAAAGGATGCATTTATCTTGTCTGCTGACTCTGCAAGCCCTCCACTTCTAACCCAGCCCAGACTTCCTGTGGCTGTTCAATCACAAACTTCCCAATGCAGCTCAATGAGAAGTCTTTGCAAGGCAGGTGCTCTGAGCTTTTGTCTACTTGACAGCATGGAGGGTGTAACAAGGTTAATTTATAAAAGTATCAATTTCTACTGAAATCTGCCGTTTTTGTAAAATGATTAAAAAAAAAAAAAAAACTCTTCAGACTAGGGATAGAGCGATTATCCATTCAGCCGATTATTAGAGGCGATATCCGTCATATATCCGATAATCGGTATCGGTCTTATAATTTACTGAGATCTTCTTTGCTCTTTGCAATAGAAAAGATTGCTACATCCATTGGCAGCGTGTGGCAACATACATTTTGCAGAGAATTGACATTTGGCAGTCCGAAACAGAGGTTTTCTGGGGGTGTAACTAGCACACAAGTGCAAATATCTCTGGAAGTGCAGTGTTTCAGATCCAGGCTCCTACCAAATCACTGAAGTGTTCATGGTGGCTGGGGCAACCTTTTAATGAATAACTGTAAATGTGTACGTGAGAGCATGTAATTATATCAGTAAGTGTAAATAACAAAAGTGGGTACAAAAAACAAAAACAAAACAAATGGGTTCAACATGGGGTGCCACAGGAGAAACAAATTGCCTTTTTTTTTTTCACCTCCGATGGTAAACACATTTCACGGTTTACAGAATATCCCCCTAAGACGTTGTATGAGATTACATTAGAGTGCAATCATTGATAGAGTATTGTTGAAAACATTTAATGTTGTGCTGCATTTTCATGGAATTATTTTTAGCAGCATTGTATTTGTCTTAATTGGCCAGTGCAGACCTCTCTTGGGCAGTATGTATACACACAGTTCAAGTGGCCATTGTATGAGTGCTGCTATAACCTGGTAACTTCCTATCAGGCCTGCATGACACCCCTCCTCCCCCTTTAAACACCTTAAATAATCAGTAATATTAATATTACTGCTCGGCTAATGGGACAGGACATGCTCGTCAAACCCCTTCCCTGTAAGTGACAGGTCTATACTTTAGCCATGTGTGCTGTGTCAGTGTTATCTACACACTAAGACTCGATAATGGTCAGAGTTCCCTTAGAGCAGGAGAAGAGTCCCATATAACTCTCACCTGGGGACAGACAGTCTGCAGGCAGCCTCACTTCCTCATTCACCCATAGAGCACACGTATACCGGCTAGAAAGGGGATACAACCACAATCTGGTAAGCACTGCTTAGAGATACTGCCACCTGCAGGCTGGTAGGATTAATGGCAAGATAAGATTTGCAGAAATACTGCAAGAATAATGGGAAATGGCCAATTATTAAAATAATAATAACTAGAAAAGCTGCAATTTCTGGGGAAATTGTGTGAAGTGTTCTTGCCTCCACCAGTAGTCTACAACTGGAGTGGGCAGAGTAACTGTTATTATTTATTTATATAGCACATTTAATTGCAACGTTGTTGCCCAAAGTGCTTCACAGTTACATTAACTCCTTAACCCCTTAAGGACAGAGCTTCCGAAGCTTGTCTTTCACTTAATGACAACAGCATTTTTTGCTATTTGCGTTCAACTGCAATTTGCATTTTACTAATTTATTGCACCGACACATATTATATACCGCTTTTTAAAGGACAGAAAGGGCTTTAATTTGATGTAACATATATATATATATATAAATGCTTATTTATTATAAAAAAAATACAGAAATATGCAAAAAAATGAATTTTTGTGTGTTTTTTTTTTACAGTTTTTGCAATAATAATGTGTACATAATTAGTGCAGGTTAAGGAAAGTAATTAAAAATAAATTCATTTAGTTGTTCTGAATTACAGAATATATAATGTGTCTGGGATTTTCATTTTTTTTGGTAGTTACAGGTCACAAAGCACAAGGAGTAAAATAAACTTTTAATGTGGAGCGATTTTAGAATTTGGTATGTTTGTCTTGTAAGCCTAATAGCCATAAAAGAAAACAAAATTGCCACACAAAAGTATATATTTATATAAAGTAGACACCACAGGCTATTTACCTAAGGTTGTTTTGACACTTTCTACGTAGCCATTTTACCGCCAACCTCTGCTAAATATTGGAGTAAAATTGTGTTTTTGGGGGGTTTTCGCACACAAACTTATAACAAAGAACTTCTCATGTGTATTTTGTAAAGTTGGTGTGTGCTATTCCTGCACAAAGTTTTATTATGTGTTCAGTTACTTCTGCTGAGTACAACGGTACCCCCATTGTATGTCTTTGGCACTATTTCGTGAAGCTACAGTGCCATATAGGAGACCTGTCCTTTTCAGTATTCACAGTAGAATTTTGAGAGACGGATTTAACGAGCCTATGCTTCCATTTGGGGTATTATAACAGTTTGACTGTTCAAAAACACCCCACAAAGGCCTACCATTTGTAAAAGAAGACACTCCAGGGTATCTCATAAGGTGCATATTGTGCCTTAACATGCCCCCATTTTTTTACCATTACATGCCAAAGTATGTGGTAAAAAATAATTTTGTGCATTTTTTACATACGGATTGCATTTTTGCTGGGCATTTTGTATATTTCATGTGTGCCACTAAGTTCAAACCCCCCAAATTATGCTCAGCTAAGTCTTTTGAGTAAAAGGACACCCCCATTGTATGTCTATGGCACTATTTTGTGAAGCTATAGTGCCATATAGGAGACCAAGCCATATCAGTTTTGACCGAACTTTGAATTTTGACGCCGGGCCTATGTGCAATTTCCAAGCATCTTTGCAGGTTTTAAATTCAAACTACCCCACAAAGGCCTACCATTTCTTAAAGTAGACACCCCAGGGTATTTCAAAAGGCATATTTTGAACCTTAGCGTGGGATCATTTTTCCGCTAGCGTGTACCAGGTGTAGTGGTAATAAGCGTTTTTTCTGCCTTTTTGACACACAAAGTGAGTTTGCACAGTATATTTTGCAAACCTTATGTGTACTACCACTGTATAATACTTCATATGTTGCTCAGCTATGTCTGCTAAGTACAAAAATACCCCCGTATGTACCTTTGCCAGGTATATGTGGACATCGGAGGGGCACATTTGGGACACAGCCATTCCATTTTTTTTCAAATTTTGAATTTTTACGCTGTGCCCATGTCCCATTTTAGAGTATTTTACCAGGCTATATAATCCAAATACCCCATAAAGCCATACCATTTCTTAAAGAAGACATCCCAGGGTATTTCAAAAGGCATATTTTGAACCTTAGCGTGGGATCATTTTTCCGCTAGCTTGTACCAGGTGTAGTGGTAATACGCGTTTTTTCTGCCTTTTTGACACACAAAGTGAGTTTGCACAGTATATTTTGCAAACCTTATGTGTACTACCACTGTATAATACTTCATATGTTGCTCAGCTATGTCTGCTGAGTACAAAAATACCCCCGTATGTACCTTTGCCAGGTATATGTGGACATCGGAGGGGCACATTTGGGACACAGCCATTCCATCTTTTGTTTCAAACTTTAAATTTTTACGCTGTGCCCATGTCCCATTTTAGAGTATTTTACCAGGCTATATAAACCAAATACCCCATAAAGCCATACCATTTCTTAAAGAAGACATCCCAGGGTATTTCAAAAGGCATATTTTGAACCTTAGCGTGGGATCATTTTTCCGCTAGCTTGTACCAGGTGTAGTGGTAATAAGCGTTTTTTTCTGCCTTTTTGACACACAAAGTGAGTTTGCACAGTATATTTTGCAAACCTTATGTGTACTACCACTGTATAATACTTCATATGTTGCTCAGCTATGTCTGCTGAGTACAAAAATACCCCCGTATGTACCTTTGCCAGGTATATGTGGACATCGGAGGGGCACATTTGGGACACAGCCATTCCATTTTTTTTCAAACTTTAAATTTTTACGCTGTGCCCATGTCCCATTTTAGAGTATTTTACCAGGCTATATAAACCAAATACCCCATAAAGCCATACCATTTCTTAAAGAAGACATCTCAGGGTATTTCAAAAGGCATATTTTGAACCTTAGCGTGGGATAATTTTTCCGCTAGCTTGTACCAGGTGTAGTGGTAATGAGCGTTATTAAATGTATTTTTTTACTTTTTAAAACTTTTTTTACTTTTTAAAACTATTTTTTAAACTTTTGTTTTGATTATTCATATTTTTAAAGTTTCCTAAACTTTCGTAAAACTTTTTTTTACAGATTTAACATTTTTCTAAGCTTTTTTTTTACGTTAACCCCTAACTAGCAGTAAGCAGCACTAACCGTAAATTCCCCATTTTCCCATAACTCCCACCCACCCCAGCTAGCAAAATATTTAATTATACAATATTTAAATTAGTTAATTAAATAAATTTAACCCCTGAGGGTTAAAAAATAAATAAAAGTTAATCGTCAGGGGTTAAAAAAAAAATTAGATCACAGTATAATACTGTGGTCTGTATTTTGATCACTGTAGGCAGTGATCGACTGGCAGGGAAGGGGTTAATTTTTATTTGGACTGGGTAAAGGGTTTATTTTTTAAAAATTTTTACTTAAACGTTATTTAAACTTTTTTTTACTTATTTTTTTAACTTTTTAAAGCTTATTTTTAAACTTTTTTTAACGTTAACCCCTAGTTAGCCTAATACTAAATCCCCCAATTCCCCACTAACTTCCACCCTCCCCAGCTAGCTAAATTTATAATTTAAAAATATTTAAATTAATTAATAAAATAAATTGAACCCCTGAGGGTTAAAAAAAAAAATAATTAACCCTCAGGGGTTAAAAAAAAATCAGATCATAGTAAAATGTAATCCCTGCCAATTGATCACTGTAGTCAGTGATCAATTGGCAGGGAAGGGGTTAATTTTTTATTAAAATGGGTAAAGGGGGGGTAAAGGGGGGTGGGATTTTAAATAAATTTTATTTTTTTGTCACCAGGGGGCAGGATCACACTGAACCCGGAAGTGCAGGGAGGCGGAGGTGAGTATACACAGCACATGTGCCCGCTCTGGCATGCTGTCAGAGCGGGCACATGTACTGGGGCAGCCGGATCCGGTGCTCCCAGTCTGCCTCTAATGCAGAGGCAGACCGGAGCACCATTAACCCCACGATCGCCGCGATTGCGGCGATCTGGGGTTAAGGACGGAGCCAAATGTACACGTTGTGAACGAAACAAAATGTAAACAAAACCTGGCATTTGCGCTATATGTCTGTCCAACCGTAATTCACCTCTTTCATATTAAATGCATCCCCCCTTATTATATATCATTTTATTCAGGGGAAACAGGGCTTTCGTTTAATATCAAATATTTAGCTATGAAACATAATTTAATATGAAAAAAATGGGAGAAAATAAGATTTTTTTTATTTTTTTTAGTTCTACATGACATTTTAACTGTCAATGTCATAATACTGTTTGCTTTTACTGCAATAAAATACACATATTTGTATTCAGCAAAGTCTCACGTGTAAAACAGTACCCCCTATGTACAGGTTTTATGGTGTTTTGGGCTACAGGGTCAAATATAGCGTGTTACATTTGAAATTGAAATTCGCCAGATTGGTTACGTTGCCTTTGAGACTGTATAGTAGCCCAGGAAATAAATTTACACCCATAATGGCATACCATTTGCCCAAGGTATTGCAAATGGGGGTATGTCCAGTCTTTTTTAGTAGCCATTTGGTCACAAACACTGGCCAAAGTTAGCGTTAGTATTTGTTTGTGTGTGAAAAATGCAAAAAACGCAAATTTTGGCCAGTGTTTGTGACTAAGTGGCTACTAAAAAAGACTGGACATACCCCATTTGCAATACCTTGGGTTGTCTACTATTGCAAATGGTATGCCATCATAGGGGTAATTTTCATTCTTGGGCTACCATAGGGTCATAAAGGCAACGTAAGCAATCTGGCGAATTTTATTGTGAAAACAATGAAACACAAGCCTTATATTTGACGCTGTAATTTTTGAAAACACCATAAAACCTGTACATGAGGGGTACTGTTGTACTCGGGAGACTTCGCTGAACACAAATATTTGTGTTTCAAAACAGTAAAAAGTATTGCAGCAATAATATCGTCCGTGTAAGTGCTGTTTGTACGTGAAAAATGCAAAAACGTCACTTTTACTGGCGATATCATCGTTGTAATACATTTTACTGTTTTGAAACACTAATATTTGTGTTCAGCGAAGTCTCACGAGTAAATCAGTACCCCCCATGTACAGGTTTTATGGTGTCTTGGAAAGTTATAGGGTTAAATATAGTGCTAGCAAATTCAATTCCCTATACTTTCGGCATGGGTTGTCAGGCAGGTCCCGCTAATTGTAATTAATTAGGATACCTAATTATGTAAAATTATTACATAAATATATGTGTAGAATAAATATATGTATATATATACATATGTGTATATATACGTATATATATATATATATATTTAATTTTTTTTAAATATTTTTATTTATATATAGGTGTATATATATAGTGATATATACGTATATATTTACGTATATAGATATATATATTATTTCGTTCTACGTGTATTTTGATATAAATATATATATATATATTAATATCACAATACAGTTAGAACGAAATAAAACACATCTATATATTTAATATTTTATTTTTAATTATTTATTTTATTTTATTTTTTACGTATTTACATATTAATTTATTTTATATTATATATAAATGTAAAATATAAATATAAAGGGCCCTGCAGTGGTCCTTCTCCATTTTGATTTGATAAATCAACTGAATTATTATCAATTTGATACTGAAGGCAGTGTTTCCCTTCCAGTTTCTTGCAATTATTATTTTACATGCTATTAAACATTGAATAATTAAAAATTGGTTTATTTTATTTAATTTTGGCCATTGATAGTGTAATAGCATTGTTTCTGGTTTTAGAGATATTTCAACACCGCAAAGCGTAACAACAAAATATTTTTAAACACATTGAGGACAAGTGCTGGACTACTTTTTGCTCACCAAAAACAAATTTACCAATTATGGGAAAAAGCAGAGGTAGAAAACTCCTAATTTTACATATACCCCACACCAAACCATGCATTTAATAATGGATTTTTTCATTTAGGTATATTTTATATATCTTGCAAAGGATGCATTTATCTTGTCTGCTGACTCTGCAAGCCCTCCACTTCTAACCCAGCCCAGACTTCCTGTGGCTGTTCAATCACAAACTTCCCAATGCAGCTCAATGAGAAGTCTTTGCAAGGCAGGTGCTCTGAGCTTTTGTCTACTTGACAGCATGGAGGGTGTAACAAGGTTAATTTATAAAAGTATCAATTTCTACTGAAATCTGCCGTTTTTGTAAAATGATTAAAAAAAAAAAAAAAACTCTTCAGACTAGGGATAGAGCGATTATCCATTCAGCCGATTATTAGAGGCGATATCCGTCATATATCCGATAATCGGTATCGGTCTTATAATTTACTGAGATCTTCTTTGCTCTTTGCAATAGAAAAGATTGCTACATCCATTGGCAGCGTGTGGCAACATACATTTTGCAGAGAATTGACATTTGGCAGTCCGAAACAGAGGTTTTCTGGGGGTGTAACTAGCACACAAGTGCAAATATCTCTGGAAGTGCAGTGTTTCAGATCCAGGCTCCTACCAAATCACTGAAGTGTTCATGGTGGCTGGGGCAACCTTTTAATGAATAACTGTAAATGTGTACGTGAGAGCATGTAATTATATCAGTAAGTGTAAATAACAAAAGTGGGTACAAAAAACAAAAACAAAACAAATGGGTTCAACATGGGGTGCCACAGGAGAAACAAATTGCCTTTTTTTTTTTCACCTCCGATGGTAAACACATTTCACGGTTTACAGAATATCCCCCTAAGACGTTGTATGAGATTACATTAGAGTGCAATCATTGATAGAGTATTGTTGAAAACATTTAATGTTGTGCTGCATTTTCATGGAATTATTTTTAGCAGCATTGTATTTGTCTTAATTGGCCAGTGCAGACCTCTCTTGGGCAGTATGTATACACACAGTTCAAGTGGCCATTGTATGAGTGCTGCTATAACCTGGTAACTTCCTATCAGGCCTGCATGACACCCCTCCTCCCCCTTTAAACACCTTAAATAATCAGTAATATTAATATTACTGCTCGGCTAATGGGACAGGACATGCTCGTCAAACCCCTTCCCTGTAAGTGACAGGTCTATACTTTAGCCATGTGTGCTGTGTCAGTGTTATCTACACACTAAGACTCGATAATGGTCAGAGTTCCCTTAGAGCAGGAGAAGAGTCCCATATAACTCTCACCTGGGGACAGACAGTCTGCAGGCAGCCTCACTTCCTCATTCACCCATAGAGCACACGTATACCGGCTAGAAAGGGGATACAACCACAATCTGGTAAGCACTGCTTAGAGATACTGCCACCTGCAGGCTGGTAGGATTAATGGCAAGATAAGATTTGCAGAAATACTGCAAGAATAATGGGAAATGGCCAATTATTAAAATAATAATAACTAGAAAAGCTGCAATTTCTGGGGAAATTGTGTGAAGTGTTCTTGCCTCCACCAGTAGTCTACAACTGGAGTGGGCAGAGTAACTGTTATTATTTATTTATATAGCACATTTAATTGCAACGTTGTTGCCCAAAGTGCTTCACAGTTACATTAACTCCTTAACCCCTTAAGGACAGAGCTTCCGAAGCTTGTCTTTCACTTAATGACAACAGCATTTTTTGCTATTTGCGTTCAACTGCAATTTGCATTTTACTAATTTATTGCACCGACACATATTATATACCGCTTTTTAAAGGACAGAAAGGGCTTTAATTTGATGTAACATATATATATATATATAAATGCTTATTTATTATAAAAAAAATACAGAAATATGCAAAAAAATGAATTTTTGTGTGTTTTTTTTTTACAGTTTTTGCAATAATAATGTGTACATAATTAGTGCAGGTTAAGGAAAGTAATTAAAAATAAATTCATTTAGTTGTTCTGAATTACAGAATATATAATGTGTCTGGGATTTTCATTTTTTTTGGTAGTTACAGGTCACAAAGCACAAGGAGTAAAATAAACTTTTAATGTGGAGCGATTTTAGAATTTGGTATGTTTGTCTTGTAAGCCTAATAGCCATAAAAGAAAACAAAATTGCCACACAAAAGTATATATTTATATAAAGTAGACACCACAGGCTATTTACCTAAGGTTGTTTTGACACTTTCTACGTAGCCATTTTACCGCCAACCTCTGCTAAATATTGGAGTAAAATTGTGTTTTTGGGGGGTTTTCGCACACAAACTTATAACAAAGAACTTCTCATGTGTATTTTGTAAAGTTGGTGTGTGCTATTCCTGCACAAAGTTTTATTATGTGTTCAGTTACTTCTGCTGAGTACAACGGTACCCCCATTGTATGTCTTTGGCACTATTTCGTGAAGCTACAGTGCCATATAGGAGACCTGTCCTTTTCAGTATTCACAGTAGAATTTTGAGAGACGGATTTAACGAGCCTATGCTTCCATTTGGGGTATTATAACAGTTTGACTGTTCAAAAACACCCCACAAAGGCCTACCATTTGTAAAAGAAGACACTCCAGGGTATCTCATAAGGTGCATATTGTGCCTTAACATGCCCCCATTTTTTTACCATTACATGCCAAAGTATGTGGTAAAAAATAATTTTGTGCATTTTTTACATACGGATTGCATTTTTGCTGGGCATTTTGTATATTTCATGTGTGCCACTAAGTTCAAACCCCCCAAATTATGCTCAGCTAAGTCTTTTGAGTAAAAGGACACCCCCATTGTATGTCTATGGCACTATTTTGTGAAGCTATAGTGCCATATAGGAGACCAAGCCATATCAGTTTTGACCGAACTTTGAATTTTGACGCCGGGCCTATGTGCAATTTCCAAGCATCTTTGCAGGTTTTAAATTCAAACTACCCCACAAAGGCCTACCATTTCTTAAAGTAGACACCCCAGGGTATTTCAAAAGGCATATTTTGAACCTTAGCGTGGGATCATTTTTCCGCTAGCGTGTACCAGGTGTAGTGGTAATAAGCGTTTTTTCTGCCTTTTTGACACACAAAGTGAGTTTGCACAGTATATTTTGCAAACCTTATGTGTACTACCACTGTATAATACTTCATATGTTGCTCAGCTATGTCTGCTAAGTACAAAAATACCCCCGTATGTACCTTTGCCAGGTATATGTGGACATCGGAGGGGCACATTTGGGACACAGCCATTCCATTTTTTTTCAAATTTTGAATTTTTACGCTGTGCCCATGTCCCATTTTAGAGTATTTTACCAGGCTATATAATCCAAATACCCCATAAAGCCATACCATTTCTTAAAGAAGACATCCCAGGGTATTTCAAAAGGCATATTTTGAACCTTAGCGTGGGATCATTTTTCCGCTAGCTTGTACCAGGTGTAGTGGTAATACGCGTTTTTTCTGCCTTTTTGACACACAAAGTGAGTTTGCACAGTATATTTTGCAAACCTTATGTGTACTACCACTGTATAATACTTCATATGTTGCTCAGCTATGTCTGCTGAGTACAAAAATACCCCCGTATGTACCTTTGCCAGGTATATGTGGACATCGGAGGGGCACATTTGGGACACAGCCATTCCATCTTTTGTTTCAAACTTTAAATTTTTACGCTGTGCCCATGTCCCATTTTAGAGTATTTTACCAGGCTATATAAACCAAATACCCCATAAAGCCATACCATTTCTTAAAGAAGACATCCCAGGGTATTTCAAAAGGCATATTTTGAACCTTAGCGTGGGATCATTTTTCCGCTAGCTTGTACCAGGTGTAGTGGTAATAAGCGTTTTTTTCTGCCTTTTTGACACACAAAGTGAGTTTGCACAGTATATTTTGCAAACCTTATGTGTACTACCACTGTATAATACTTCATATGTTGCTCAGCTATGTCTGCTGAGTACAAAAATACCCCCGTATGTACCTTTGCCAGGTATATGTGGACATCGGAGGGGCACATTTGGGACACAGCCATTCCATTTTTTTTCAAACTTTAAATTTTTACGCTGTGCCCATGTCCCATTTTAGAGTATTTTACCAGGCTATATAAACCAAATACCCCATAAAGCCATACCATTTCTTAAAGAAGACATCTCAGGGTATTTCAAAAGGCATATTTTGAACCTTAGCGTGGGATAATTTTTCCGCTAGCTTGTACCAGGTGTAGTGGTAATGAGCGTTATTAAATGTATTTTTTTACTTTTTAAAACTTTTTTTACTTTTTAAAACTATTTTTTAAACTTTTGTTTTGATTATTCATATTTTTAAAGTTTCCTAAACTTTCGTAAAACTTTTTTTTACAGATTTAACATTTTTCTAAGCTTTTTTTTTACGTTAACCCCTAACTAGCAGTAAGCAGCACTAACCGTAAATTCCCCATTTTCCCATAACTCCCACCCACCCCAGCTAGCAAAATATTTAATTATACAATATTTAAATTAGTTAATTAAATAAATTTAACCCCTGAGGGTTAAAAAATAAATAAAAGTTAATCGTCAGGGGTTAAAAAAAAAATTAGATCACAGTATAATACTGTGGTCTGTATTTTGATCACTGTAGGCAGTGATCGACTGGCAGGGAAGGGGTTAATTTTTATTTGGACTGGGTAAAGGGTTTATTTTTTAAAAATTTTTACTTAAACGTTATTTAAACTTTTTTTTACTTATTTTTTTAACTTTTTAAAGCTTATTTTTAAACTTTTTTTAACGTTAACCCCTAGTTAGCCTAATACTAAATCCCCCAATTCCCCACTAACTTCCACCCTCCCCAGCTAGCTAAATTTATAATTTAAAAATATTTAAATTAATTAATAAAATAAATTGAACCCCTGAGGGTTAAAAAAAAAAATAATTAACCCTCAGGGGTTAAAAAAAAATCAGATCATAGTAAAATGTAATCCCTGCCAATTGATCACTGTAGTCAGTGATCAATTGGCAGGGAAGGGGTTAATTTTTTATTAAAATGGGTAAAGGGGGGGTAAAGGGGGGTGGGATTTTAAATAAATTTTATTTTTTTGTCACCAGGGGGCAGGATCACACTGAACCCGGAAGTGCAGGGAGGCGGAGGTGAGTATACACAGCACATGTGCCCGCTCTGGCATGCTGTCAGAGCGGGCACATGTACTGGGGCAGCCGGATCCGGTGCTCCCAGTCTGCCTCTAATGCAGAGGCAGACCGGAGCACCATTAACCCCACGATCGCCGCGATTGCGGCGATCTGGGGTTAAGGACGGAGCCAAATGTACACGTTGTGAACGAAACAAAATGTAAACAAAACCTGGCATTTGCGCTATATGTCTGTCCAACCGTAATTCACCTCTTTCATATTAAATGCATCCCCCCTTATTATATATCATTTTATTCAGGGGAAACAGGGCTTTCGTTTAATATCAAATATTTAGCTATGAAACATAATTTAATATGAAAAAAATGGGAGAAAATAAGATTTTTTTTATTTTTTTTAGTTCTACATGACATTTTAACTGTCAATGTCATAATACTGTTTGCTTTTACTGCAATAAAATACACATATTTGTATTCAGCAAAGTCTCACGTGTAAAACAGTACCCCCTATGTACAGGTTTTATGGTGTTTTGGGCTACAGGGTCAAATATAGCGTGTTACATTTGAAATTGAAATTCGCCAGATTGGTTACGTTGCCTTTGAGACTGTATAGTAGCCCAGGAAATAAATTTACACCCATAATGGCATACCATTTGCCCAAGGTATTGCAAATGGGGGTATGTCCAGTCTTTTTTAGTAGCCATTTGGTCACAAACACTGGCCAAAGTTAGCGTTAGTATTTGTTTGTGTGTGAAAAATGCAAAAAACGCAAATTTTGGCCAGTGTTTGTGACTAAGTGGCTACTAAAAAAGACTGGACATACCCCATTTGCAATACCTTGGGTTGTCTACTATTGCAAATGGTATGCCATCATAGGGGTAATTTTCATTCTTGGGCTACCATAGGGTCATAAAGGCAACGTAAGCAATCTGGCGAATTTTATTGTGAAAACAATGAAACACAAGCCTTATATTTGACGCTGTAATTTTTGAAAACACCATAAAACCTGTACATGAGGGGTACTGTTGTACTCGGGAGACTTCGCTGAACACAAATATTTGTGTTTCAAAACAGTAAAAAGTATTGCAGCAATAATATCGTCCGTGTAAGTGCTGTTTGTACGTGAAAAATGCAAAAACGTCACTTTTACTGGCGATATCATCGTTGTAATACATTTTACTGTTTTGAAACACTAATATTTGTGTTCAGCGAAGTCTCACGAGTAAATCAGTACCCCCCATGTACAGGTTTTATGGTGTCTTGGAAAGTTATAGGGTTAAATATAGTGCTAGCAAATTCAATTCCCTATACTTTCGGCATGGGTTGTCAGGCAGGTCCCGCTAATTGTAATTAATTAGGATACCTAATTATGTAAAATTATTACATAAATATATGTGTAGAATAAATATATGTATATATATACATATGTGTATATATACGTATATATATATATATATATTTAATTTTTTTTAAATATTTTTATTTATATATAGGTGTATATATATAGTGATATATACGTATATATTTACGTATATAGATATATATATTATTTCGTTCTACGTGTATTTTGATATAAATATATATATATATATTAATATCACAATACAGTTAGAACGAAATAAAACACATCTATATATTTAATATTTTATTTTTAATTATTTATTTTATTTTATTTTTTACGTATTTACATATTAATTTATTTTATATTATATATAAATATATATATATATAACCATAATTATATATATATTTAATCAGCATCAGTCTACGTGTAATTTGATATTAATATATATATATATTAATATTAAAATACACCTAGACAGTGTATGTATGTGTGTGTGTGTATACGTGTATATATATACTTAGATCATATCATATATATAATAATATATATATAAATTATACATCCTACAGCGAAGAGCTTTATATTGTGAGAATCACAAGACCCAGACCTACATTTTGATGCATAGTATGTTTCTGAAGTATTAAAAATGAAGGCACAGTCGCAGTTTAGAAATTGCCCTTCCTGGGCCTTGTCCTATCTGGTGGGGATCGCGATTATCTAGAGATATTCTTAGGTATATGCAACTATATTGATCAGCGTCCCCCCTGGCGGGGCTGTAAAAGGGCCTTATGTAATCTGTAAGATATAGGATTATGTATGCATACCTAACAACAAGATGCCTCCTGTACTGCAGCCATTCATGTTCTTTTCGAATTTTATGTAAATGAAAAATTGGAGAGATACCGTGCACACATTTTGACATTTCGTGGCTAGTGTGCCTTAGATATTGACAAAGCTACGAATAACATACGCTTTACTTTGAACAAATTGTTCATTACTCACACTGGATCATGCTAATGTCTCTACAAATGTGATGTGTATCTATGCATATTGTGCAAACGGTGTTTCACCTTGTTATAAATAAAGAATTAAAAAAAAAAAAAAAGAAATTGCCCTTCAAGTTTGAGATGGCTAGAGTGAAGTTTCAATGAATGTCAATGGACGGCGTAAGTTTTAAACAAATGGTCATATTGTGAAAACTATCAGGACTATGGCTTAGCCGTTGACATTTCTAGTGGCAGCAGGGATAGCTGAACGTTTTGATATAAGATTTGTGTAGGTGGGCTTGGAAATGAGGGAGTGGTGGCAGTTTAGAAATCATGTCCTGATTTTTCAGCTTTTGCCAGCTCCCACTCTAGTTTTGAACATTTTGCCATTCATTCCTATGGGACCAATTTCGCCACAAGAACGACGATATTCCGTGAACCATTCAGCGAAACGTTCCACAAAGTAATAACAATCCGATCGGGAACAATCCGCACGTTTTGGTATACTTCTGTCTATGTAGTGTAAAAACTGTGGGAGGAGTTAGGGTGGCAAATTTGGCTATAATAAGAATAAGAATAATATATATGTGAGATAACTTTAAGTGGTCTTGCTATGCAAGGACACTTAATAATCATGTTCATTTGTATACTACACATGTGTTCCACAAAGCTTTGCAATTTTACAAATGGGATATGAAAGCAATGAGAATGGTACAACAGTCCCAGAGCTGCCTCATGACCACCAAAGTGAATTTTTACAAAAAGCTTTTGCTGAAATAGGCAAGGTTAAAGTAGGCCAACTCTACATGCACGGTGTATATTAGTCCCTGTCCTAGATATTAGTAACTAAAGCCTCAATTCTATCTACCACAGTAAAAAAAAGAGACTCCTATAGACTGTAAGCTTGTTTGAGCAGGGTCCTCTTCAACCTATCGTTCCTGTAAGTTTTCTTGTAATTGTAGTATTTATAGTTACATCCCCCCTCTCATGATATTGTAAAGCGCTACGGAATCTGTTGGTGCTATATAAATGGCAATAATAATAATAATAATAAAAAGTAATAAATTATCTAGTCCGTTGCAAAAACTCAGTCTGTTTGATACAAGGCGTTCCCTTTATACTTCTCCTAGGGACAACTCCTTTTAATCTAATGTACACTCTACATATACCACCAGACATATCTCTGCAAGACTGCTCCAATTTGGGTCACCTAGAGAAGATCTGTATTGGCCTCATTTCTTTTTACAGATCATGCTGCAGTACAGTCTATTTTCACCATATTATACCCGGTAAGAAGTTGAGGCAACTGGCACCTCAATGAATCATGGTTAAATAAACCAGATATGTCTGATTCCAATAAGACTACCATATCCAATTTCTTTAGTAAAAACATTTATATGAAGGATTCGCTTCTTAACACATGCTTGGCGCATAAGGCCATTTAAAACTCACATAAAATGGTTATTGTATTCAAAAATATGGTGTGGCTCCATCTTGGCTTGTCCAGTCCATGGCTTCTTTAAAAGGTCAACACAAAGTAAAACCTCTAGCGACCACAAGGCACTGATTTCTAACACTAAAGACACTTTAACAACATGGGTTTGATATGTTATTGTTCAAATTTTCACTGAAATATTGAGCCTTTGCCATTTTTGTTTGTTTTGTGCATGCATTTCGCCATTGTCTGTAGGCACAGTGATCGTTCATGTAGACAGTATGCTTGAAGTTTTACCACTTTGACCTATCCCTAGTAACATCCAGGGCCGTCTTTACCGCGGGGCAAACGGGGCAGCTGCCCCGGGCCCAGTTACTCCTGGGGGTCCCGAAGTAGCTGCACCATGGGCCCTACTGGCCCTCAAGCATTTCTCCCACCCGCCGGTGCAACCGCACACTAAGGAGGCCCACCGGGTGGCCCATGCATTAAGGGCCACCCAGTCAGCTTCTGTCAGAAGGGGCCCGGTCTTGCGCTCTGGCGATTTAAGAGCGCGACCAGACCCTCTTGTTTTTCAGCAGCCGGCTGGGAGGAAGTGACGGCCGCAAGTCACTTCCTCCCATAAAGAGAGGAGCGCGCGGGAGGAGGAAGAGGCAGAGTGGAGGGGGTCTGGGCCGAGCCGAGCTAGCCAGATCCCAACTCCTTCAACCACCAGTGGGAAAGCCAGCCTCCAAGGTAGGAGGTTTAATAGTGTAAATTGTGTGTTTGTGTGTGTGTATCTGTAAATGTCTCAGTATATGTCATTATGTCTGTCAGTGTGTGTGTCAGTATGCTTGCCTGTGTATGTCAGTATGTCTGTCAGTGTATGCGTCAGTATGTTTGCCTGTGTA
The DNA here is from genome assembly GCF_036172605.1 of Pelobates fuscus. NCBI lineage: Eukaryota > Metazoa > Chordata > Amphibia > Anura > Pelobatidae > Pelobates > Pelobates fuscus. The sequence goes on along the minus strand of NC_086319.1, from coordinate 107,021,791 downwards.
TGTCAGTATGTCTGTCAGTGTATGCGTCAGTATGTTTGCCTGTGTATGTCAGTATGTCTGTCAGTGTATGTGTCAGTATGTCTGCCTGTCTGTGTCAGTATGTTTGCCAGTGTGTCAGTTTGTTTGCCTGTGTGTGTCAGTATGTCTGTCAGTTTATGTGTCAGTATATCTGCCTGTGTGTGTCATTATGTCTGTCAGTATGTCTGCCTGTGTGTGTCAGTTTGTCTGTCAGTGTATGTCAGTATGTTTGCCTGTGTATGTCAGTATGTCTGTTAGTGTATGTGTCAGTATGTCTGTCAGTGTGTGTGTCAGTATGCCTGTCAGTGTGTCTGTGAATGTATGTCAGTATGTCTGTCAGTATATGTGTGTGTGTGTGTGTGTGTCAGCATGTCTGTTACACATAAATACATGCTTACATTCAAACGCCAACACCACATACAAACATATTCCATAGAAAAACCTGTTTACATTGAAACACACAAAAACTGCTTAGTACTAAATACAAACCTGCAAACATGGGTAAATGGTATAGCCCCAGCTGTCAAGGCATTGCTGGAGTTCCACGACAGATGGGGATCTACCTTTTAAACATCCTTGCAATAGGGAGTCCGAAAAAATATTCTTGCACCTCTCTACTTTAGGTTGCCACTGCGTTAAGGGTGATAACGTGCTTGCACGCCTGGGGAGGGTGTACAGGGTCCAGGGGGCCCAAGCAAATGCTTTGTCCAGGGTCCAATCAATATTAAAGACGGGCCTGGATGTTGGGCAAAAGTAACATCCCCAAGACGTACTTGGAAACTAGAGCAATCTGAATGTACCATTCCTGGTTAAATAATTTGTTATTATTATTATGTAACTGAATGGTGTTTATGCATGACAAAACATAGCTACTATTCTCAAGGGATAAAGTGGGGGATTATTAGCATCCTGGTTTAAAACCAAAAACGCCATATTCATAATCCATTACTTATACTCCAACGAAGGATCAAAACTTACAAACCCATGCTTATAATCGACTAACTTCTTTCTATATATTTTATATAATCTATCTCAAGACTCAGGAGACACGTCACTCACAATTAATTCAATTGACAGTTTTTTGTCTATTATTGCCCTTCCCACCCTATACCTAGAACAAATGCATAAGTTAGAAGAACCAATCACACTGCATGGAAATTTAGCTCTAATTAAGCTGGACCCAGCTGGTTTCTTAAATTTATATTATTTGCAGCATTCAGATATCTTAGTACCACATTTTACAATTCTCTTTATTCAAATAAAGAAATTTGGACCATTCATACGGAAATGTTGGAAGCCAGCATAATCATGCTTTCCAAACCTGGTAAACCACCAAATAAATGTTGAAATGTTAGACCCATTTCCCTACTACATTCAGACACATAGTTACACACCAAAGTTATTAACTGATTTAAGCATTTTCTTCCATTTTGGTATCTTGGGAACAAGTGGGGTTTGTAACTTGCCAATAGGCAACATCATGCAATAGGACCGAGCATAGGGGCTTCTATTAGCGCCTAATAAATGAAGCTGTAGTTGTTCTAGAAGTGACTAGAGTGTTCCTTTAATTTTTGCATTCGGCCGCTTCTATTTGACTTATATGGCATCTACATTTTAGACACCAAATTCTACACAAGAAATTCTACACAAAATTTCTACAGGGAATCTTTTTTTTTTTTTTTTTATTCTTTATTTTTGTTATGCAAAGAGGTTAACATACAAGCCTGCAGTGCCACAATAGCAGCAGCAGGCATAACAAGGCATTCAGTGTGATAACATAAAATTGAATTGCACATTTTGCTAGGTAATCAGAATAATACTAGTCCTGCTATCAGGTATGTAAGGTTAAGTAGTAATACATGTCTACTAATTTTGCAGTGACTGGCTTTTTCAGAGTTCAAACGGGGGAATGATATCTTACTAACCACAAGATAATATATGAAAATATAGTATAATAAAATAATATAGTAATATAATATAATGTAATGATGGTGTGTTGTTCAGGTAGTATCAATTTCTGGTATGCCTGTAAACTGACCTATGGTTGTGGATAGCCAGGTCATGTGACTTGTGTGGTGCACGTTGGGTTAACCCACTGTCGCTATAGCCATGTGAGGTTTAAGGGTGTGTGGCTGCTGGTCTCGGTAATTCCCCCCTGTGGGCTCAGTCAGTACGTCCCTCATGCTTCAGTGTAAGGGTCAAGGTCGTGATCGTAACGGGATCTGTTGCCTGCGAGTGTGACTGCGCGCAGGAAGGCAGGGTCTGTCCAAGCCTCAGCAACCACTGCCCTGAGGTGTTTAGATTACAGTGCTTCTCCCAGTGTAGCACTGGAGGCCATTGATAATAAAGGCAGTCGCCTGGGGGGCGATAAAGCATAGAGTTGTCTGGGGAGGGAAGAGTGGCACCTACTCTCCTCTATATAGGTTGGTGGGTCGGCTACCGTTCCCAGAGGCTTACATGTCTGGGCGTAGTTAAACCTCTTATTGTGTGTGCTCTCCCCCTCCACTCCCTGACCTCCATTCCGCTAGGTCAATGAGTGTGTTCCCTTCCCTCTGTGCCGCTACACCCCGCAACTAAGCTAACACAAAAACATCTCTTACAAGCGTTCAATAACTATCAACTGTTGTCAGGTAGAAACATTTAGAGCTCTCTGATCGGCGTTATAAGGGGTTCTTCAGCCTGGGAGCGTCTCCGCCTCCTCTCATCCCAGTGTCCCCATCTTCTGGCAGCTTGATCGCCATGGGTCTCTGGACTCTGACCCTCTGTTGTGTTAAGGGTTGAGTGGGTTGAGGGGGGAGCTGAAGTTGCTGCAGAAAGTCTGCTGGGTCCTCAGTGGCCGATAGGACGTGGATCTCCTCCCCCCGTGGCACCACCAGGGTTCCCAGGACTCCCCATCGGTACCTGACGCCGTGCTCCCTCAGGAGCCTGGTGATGGGCAGGAACATGCGTCTGGCCAAGAGCACTGAGAATGGTAAGTCCGCATATACCGTTATCTTGTTGGCATCTAGTTGTACACTGGGGCTCTTCCTGGAGCAGGCCATGATGGCCGATTTTACTGTTGTGTCCCGGGTTACTGCGATTATGTCCCTAGGTGCATCCGCTGGGGCGGTCGGAGCCTTCCTTATCCTAAAGGCCGCCACAAATAGCGGTGAGTCTCCTGCTCGTTTGACCCCCATTGCCTGTGTCACCTTGTGGGCGAAGTCCAGTAGGGTGTCTGGGTTCACTGTTTCTGGTGCTCCCTGGATCCGGACATTCCTCCTACGGTGTCTCGCCTCCAGTGATGCCACCGTACGTGATGGGTTTTGGACCTGTTGTGCGAGGGCTTCCATCTGGGATTGGGTGTTGGTCTGGCGCTGTTCCCGGGTTCTCTCTCTGGATTCCGCTGCTGTAATCCGCTGCCGCAGCCCGCCAACCTCCACCTGCACCCCTGCCAGGTCTGCCTTCCACACTGCTCTTAGATCTTGGAGGAGTTTCTTTATGTCTCCTTTCGTGGAGGAAGAGGCGTCCGAGTCCGAATCTGCCTGTAGGTGTACTCCACTGGTAGGTCAGGGCAAGTCCTCTTCATCTATGGAATTGCTGGAGTCGCTGGAGCCACATGGCCTGCTTGGCGCCATTTTGTTGCGGGCCTGTGACCGGTCAAAGGAGAGTCTTATATCGGGGTGAGTTGCGCTCTCTGGGCGGGCGTTTTTCTTATGTTTTCTCCCCATTGCACTTTGGAAGGCAGTGAGGCGATTTTGGGCTCTTTTCCGAGGTGGTCTATTTATTAAAAAGCTTCTTTTTTGGGGTTTGGAGCCGGAGCTATCCACATGCACGTCTGCTCTGTATCTCAGCTAGCCATGCCCCTCCTCTACAGGGAATCTTAGCACTATAACCATACGCTTCTGCCAAAATCATGAATACTGGTTTCTTATCCCAATCATTTCAAATTATGAACAGAACAAGACAGGGTTGCTCTCTCTTTGGATCATCATTATAGCCCTAAAGCCATTAGTGAAATATATAAAAAATATCCAGAAATAGCTGGCCTATGCACTCGTACTGGGGAAAAAAAACTGGCAGCGATTACTGATGATGTACTCCTCCTGCGGACAAATCTATCACAGTCACTACCAAAGCTAATGGAGACTCTTTTATGGGTAATGTAGCGGAGCTCCACTACCCGACTAGGTATCTCCGCTGAATTCTCTTCATGGTAAAAGAAGCGCTGGTCAGTGATTACAACCCTTCCCCCCAGTAACTAGACAGCACATAGTTTGGGAGTACAACTGTTTTTTATTAGGAAAGCACAGACGTTTAAACATGGACCACCAGCATGGGGTCCCTATTCTACTCAGAGTAAGCTCGCCTTGGTGTCTCTGTGTGGGAGATAATGGAGTTAGCCCTAATGTAAGCTAACTATCTCCTGGATACAGAGGGCATAACATAAAATACCCCGTAAACACACAAACATAGGCAGGAACCCCCAACACATCATATATCCCCAGTTAGCTCTGATCCGAGTGCCCAGGTTGGCAAAATAGCACCTGGATCCGTGAAGAATAGGAGAATCGCCACCGGGGTTAAGATTGGACCGGCCACTAACAAAGTTCAATGCCAAAATTAGTTCCAAAGCAAATACCCATTCGGACGGTCGATCAGCGGGAGTACCTGCAGATAAACAAAAGGGGACTCCCCCGGCTCTTAGGGAGCGATTGGTCCTTTTAGTCTATAGTACCTCCCCTACAAATAGCACTCTCCTGGCAGGTCGGAAAGTGGGGTAAAAAAATCAGAGTAAGTAAACTTTAACCTTCCAAGGTAACATTTTTCATACCCTAGCCTGATATTTTGCATAGGGAGTCAGTTCACAAGCTAGATATTTCAAAGATGAATGTTTTGGTCAAATGTGTATCGGGAACAAATGTAACTATAAACCTTTGTCACTGTGCTATACGTTGCAGACAGATTTCTTGAGACCCCTTTGGAATATATATATATGACTCAATGTGAACGAGAGCTATATGTACAATTTACCCCTGAACAATTGGCCAAGGCTGTCTCTCAAATCCATGGGACTACATATTGTTTAAACCATATTGAATCAAACAGAAAATTATTGATGAGATAGTATCTAACACCCAAACACCTAACACATTTTTACCCAAAGGCTTCCCCTATATGCTGGAGGTATCACATGGAAACAGGTTCTTTAAACAATATATTTTGGCACATTTGGCTCTGTGCTCCTACTGGTCCCATATTCAAAACTTAATGTATACCCTATCTTGACAAGTCCTCGCACTGAAACTTAAAATCTTTCTTCTAAACATGCTACCACCTTCACTTTGGCAATCAGAAAGGGTGAATATAATGCAGGTAGTAGTAGCAGCTAGATGTAGTGTTGCTGGTGCTTGGAAATCCCCAAACCTTCCACCCAAAGTTTTGGTTCTGGAGAGCGACATTGGAACATTCAATTTTCAAAACCCGTCTAAATGAAACCAGGCACAAAAGTAGTAAGACAAGAATTGATGCATCAACAAATTCTCATTGCTTGGTCAACCACATAGAAATTGTAGAACCCCATCTAATTCTCACAAATGTGAATATTTAGGGACTGGCAAGCAAGACCATTTATTGCCTCGCAACAGTCTACAGACCAAAGGGCCCTGACTGACAGGAACACTCTGCACCAGAACGTGAACCTTCTATATGGTTGAATGCATCACATTAAGCATCACATTAAGGAAAGACCTACCCGCCATTAATAAATGATAAAGAAAATTTAGGATTGTGGGAATAGGAGCCATAAGGGTTTGAGGTTCCTTTCCAAACACGCCACTCCATGAGTCCCAGGCAGAAAGGCAACATCTGGAAGTGCCTGGGGCCCACGAATCCCAAAGAAGGTGTTTCGGATTTGTGGGACATCCCAGGATCCCCAGAAAGTGTCCAAGCCAGCAGATGAAGACAGTCTTGGAGCAGAAGTACCTTGTGGATCTGGAAGAAGGAAAGGGAAGGATGGAAGCAGGAGTGGGTCCATGCGAGTCAGTTCCAATAGGTCAGGAAATCAAGCTTGACTCTGCCAGAAGGGTGTGATGAATAGGAGGGAAAACTTGTGAAGAGGCACTTGTTATCATCTTAAATGGTGGGAATACGTATGCATCCTTGTGAGGCCATGTCTGCAGAAACATGTCCACTGCTGCACAGTCCAGATCCAGTAGACAGCTGAGGAAGACCAGAAGTTGATTGTTCGTCTGAGAAGCAAATAGATCCAATACCAGTGGACCCCTGATTAAGGGCTGTTTTTAATCTGGGGTAAATGGTACAGTTGCACTGGGCCCAGTTACTTCTGGAGTGCCCAAGGCAGCTGCCACGTAGGCCCCGTTGCCATCACAAATCTTTCTATATCCCCCATGGTCCTGCCAGTGCAGCCAGGGGCACATATACTAAGGAGGCCCATCGGGTTATCAATGCATTTAGGACTACCCGGTGGGCTTGTATCAGCAGGAGCCCGGTCGAAGCTGAGGCCCTCTAACAGCGTGAACGAGCCCCCTTGCTTTTCGGCAGCACTGGGAGAAAGTGACACCCAAAAGGAGGAGGCAGTGAAGAGGGGGGCTGGAGAAAACGCCTTACTCCCAACAACCTCAGGCACCACACTGGACCCCAAGGAAGCCACCCTCTAGCAAAAGGTATAAAACCGGAGGGACACCTTGTGAAGAGGCACTTTATATCATCATCAACGGTGGGAACACGTCTATCAGTGTGTATGTGTCTATGTCAGTTTCTCTGTCAGTGTTTATGTCTGTATGTGTTAGTATGTCTGTCAGTGTATGTTAGTATTATTAAAGTTGGCTGAAAGATCAATCTTGGTCTTTCAGCCTTTTGGTAGATAGCTCCCTAATACTGTGGGAATTAGGTATCTACTAAGCGGCTGCAAGATGCAGCCACAGCATGGATCGGATCAGAATTTCATTAATTCGAATGAAATTTTGAACCAAACTAAAAGTACCAAATGCCATCCTAACATAAATGAACCAACTTTTCTCATTCTGTTAGGGCGAAATTCGATAGTTTCGCCGGCGTTCTGTCTAAATGACAGGACGTTCGGAAATACTGAAAGCAGGCATCGCAAGATCACGGAGGAAAGGGTGAGTATTGTGGGCAAATTTTTCTGACCCACAGGAAGTAGGTCAGAGCTGGTCAGGCGTAGGAAAAATACATAAGACAAAATAGTCCCTTACTTTGTCTTATGTTTTTTTTTTTCCCAAAACCATTTTTATTGTGAATGCATGATACAAAAATATGGCATAAGTGACGTTATCATTTTCCAACCATCAAGACTGCTTTTAAGCTGTCATTCAGTCAGTTACATTCACTATTTTGTGGATTTCTCAACATAAACAAAACAGAACAAAACCAAATAATAGTTACAAAACAAAATAGGTCATTGTTAATAAGTAAGAGTTGTCTTATGTTTTAAAGAAAACTAGAGCAGACCGGAAGAAATGGATCACAGATCCTGAGAGGGAGAGAAAAGGAAGCTATTAGAAAAAAGTAAGTTCAGCATAACAGTACTGCTTAAGTAACATCTACAAAATACTTCATATACATAAAGAACAAAAATAAGAATGAAAATGGTCATGTGATCAGGACAGACCAATTGCAGCTACGTGATCAAGCAGAGCATTGTGGGGAATGTAGTATAAAACGCATGATTAAACAAACACTACACATCCTTAATTGAATGCACTTTGTTACGCCACTGCTGAATGACGTGGGTGCATTACAGAACTATTCCCTGCCTACTTTTCACTGGTCATTGATTCTGGTATAGCTGATGACAGCTTTGAAGAAGCGCTGTGTTGCTTGTACTCGTAACATGTCAGGGAGTTCTCTACAGCAATTTTACTGGATATTTTTATACTGTTAAACTGTATAGCACTATTATTTGTTTTGCCTTGTTCCTTTGTTTTCTTTGAGGTTAACCTACTTGGAATATTTCAGTGGTTTATGTATTAAGGTACTAAGAGCACTTTAATGGTATATTTCTGGCGTAGTGCATCCTTTTCTTTAGGTTTTTGCTCGATTATACAAGGTTTAGGAATCCTTGAGTGATCCCATGCTACCCATACTTCTTTATGTTATATTATAGTGAGCTAATAGAAGACTTCAAAGGGAAAAAAAGTCTAAAAATACATTTTGAATACTCTGGATTGTCTACTTTTGCAAATGGTATCCCATAATGGTGGTAATTCTAATTCCTGGACTGTGAGCTGCCATACGGTCTCAAAGGCAAAATGGGCCCACGCAAACCAATCTTGCATATTTCAATGTGTAATAAATTACCAAAAACCCTATAAAACCTGTATATGGGGGGTACTCGTTGTACTCGTAAGACATTGCTAAACACAAATGTGTGTTTTATTGCAGAAAAACGTATATAAATATAAACACCAACGTCGCAGAATCCAAATATATGTATTTTATTTCAGTGAAAGCTAACAGTATTAAGACATTCACAATTAAAATGTCATGCAGAACTTGGAAAACAACAACATTTCTTAATTTCTCGTACTTTTTTTTAGATTGTCTTCATATTAAATTGTGTTCTACATATAAATATTTGATTTGAAATGAAAGCCCTATTTCCCCTGAACACAATGATATATAATAAGTGTGGGTGTACTTAACATGAAAGAGGTAAATTATGGTTGAAGAGACATATAACTCAAATTCTAGGTTTTGATTTGGTCAGAACTTATACAATTGCCTCTGTCCTTAAGGGATTAAGTGGTTATCAGAAGAAAAGGCAATCAGGTGAAATAGTCTATATTAACACACAATAATGAATATTGGACACATTCTAGAAACCACCATCACATATAATGGGAATTTGTATAGAGAATAATGCAAAACAATCAAAAAAACAACAATTTATAATGAAAATCATCATTGTTGGGGGGGAAAAGCTCTTGATTTGTTAACAAATTAGAGATACATATACCATAAGGTGCCTGAAAACAGGAATAATATGAATGACTATTATTTCTGGTAAATAGATGCCTGATCATTTAGTATTGCCTGTCATTGTATAAGTCTTTTGTGCAATATCTATCCATTCAGTTTCTCCAAAGTAATTTTAAGACACAACTGAAATAGTGCATACAAATTAATTACAAAAATAATTTCAAGAAAGTAAAATCAACTAAAGTGCAGAAAAATAATTGTAATTTTTAGATCAAATGACAAACTAATTCAAAAGAACACATTATAAGTCAGAAAGTTTCCTTCTTGCATCTCTACAGCCTAATGTAGTGCTTATGGTATCTACAGCCTGTCCCTGCAGGCTCTTCAGCGAAAAGGCAGTGTTAACATTAGTGCCTAGTAACAACTCTAGTGGCAGTCACTCAGATGGCCACTAGAGGTGCTTCCGGAGACGCTGAACTTTCCCTATAGAGATGCATTGATTTAAGGCTTCCCACTGATTCCTATTTCCTTGGCTTAGTTCATTAAGATTGATAATCTTACGGGATGATCTCGCGGCGTGGGAGAAAAGGTGAGTAAAATCATGTTTTCAGCGAGATCGGAGCATGACAGTCACCTAAATTGCCACATCAGGACTATAGTTTCAGGAATACATGTTTGTATTCCTGACACTATAGTGTTTCTTTAAGGCCTTGTGCAAAAAACAAAACAAGCAGTTACAAATGACACTCAGTTTGCTCCTTCTCTGTTCTCTTCTTCTTCAGATACCCTGTAAAACAAAGAAACAAATGTTTCAGGAAATGCCAATGACCTATGTTAAATATGACCAACTTGAAATGAATCTTGTAATACCTAAACCTTGAAAGTCACCTACAATTGAATATCATTTTGACAGTTTACTAAATGTTAAATTTAAATGAATGGTTTTTAAAAAATGATACATGTATCGCTTTTTAGAGCACTTTTCAATTTTTATCTTGCTGAGCAGTCATGTTGGGTCATAATCTATTGTTTTTTCTGACCGAATGTTGTGCAAGCTAACCTTCTTGTTGCTGCAAGTTTACACAGAACAATCACAGCATCAGACAGCCCTGTCTGTGTGTATCTGCACCTATAATGGGCACAAGGTGACTGAGACATAGGAGCCATTTAGAAACCATTGCAGTGTCCTTCTGCTTCCAGTGATGGTTACTACCATCACATATCTTCCCCCCCAAAGGTAGACTAACCAGGTACCAGACCTCCAATCGGTCTGTTCCTGAGTTAGTCTGGCAACCTGCCCCAAAACGTCCGTCCAACCTTGTAGTCTCCTGAACAAAGTTCATTGTCTCGTTGGGGAGGAAGTCTGAGAACCTCCACTCCCTGCAACCACAGCTGCAGCACGGGAGGGAGACCTGCTGTCCCCACTCCCAGTAACTCACCCTGCCACTGTGGGGGGGATCTGTATCCTCAGCTCCTGGTAACTCAGACTGCCACTGGGGTTGTAGACCATCTGCCTCTACTCCTGGTAGTTCCAACTGCCGCTGAGGAAGGGGACCGACTGTCTCCACTCCCTGCACTGTACACCTGCTGGAGAGAGAGAGAGACCGGTTGTCTCCTCTCCCTGTACCAAGCACTGCTGCTTGGGAGGAAGACCACTGTCTCCACTCCCAGTAACTCTGCCGGCCGCTGGGGAGGTAGTGGAGATCTAAGCCGGCTGCCCAGCATCCAAGGATTAAACTGGTGGAGACTGTAGTCCCCTCCACCAATACATGACATATATCCTCTTTTCGTAGTTGGGGACAGAGGCAAGTAGCCCTGATGCCAGCGTTTCAGCTGGGGGTGCGATTAGCTCCTTGGGCTCATCCACCAATGTAGGCTCTCACCCACTCTCACACCTGCAGGAGCAACAGCATGTTGGGGGCAGAGGAAAGTGGCACTCTGTCCCAATGCCAGCACTGTAGCTGGAGTGGTGGCTGCAACTTTGGTGGCCGATACTCGAGAGTCCTGCGCCACCGACTGTTGTAGACAGAGTCTAGCAACACTCTGCCTTGCTGTCAGCTCTTCAGCTAGGGTTGCACTCTGCTGCTGGGAAGATAGGTCAGCTACCTCTACCTCCTCTTGCTGTGTTGCAATCTGCCTTTGGAATGTGAGGCCAAATACATCTACCTCCACTCCCTAGGTTGAGATCTGCATCTGGGGAGGGAGGCTGGCTACCTCTACCTCCGCACGCTGGGGTCCCATCTGGCACTGGCGAGGAAGGTTAACATCCTCTGATGTAAAGTCGATTAAGTCTGTGAGCACATCCTTCCAGATCAATTGCACCACCTCTGCTGATGGGCCGCTGCAACGTTCCTTTTGCTGGAGTCCTCCACCCACAGTCTCTGACATCACCTTGGCCAACTGAAGCTTGTATTCTCTCCTGGCTTGTAAAACAGCGGCCACTTGGGTCGTGACTGCCCTGATGGTCTCCACCGAAACATCAGCGCCAAAAAAGGACAGTCGCAGTCGCACCTCACAAAGGAACTCCGAGTAAGATTGTAGGACAACATGCTTGCCTGGTCCAACTCTGCGGGCACTCACTTCCACAAGGCATGCAAGGATCCCAGAGTTGTTTCCTCATTCGCTAGGAAGCCATTCCACTGCTTTCACTAAATGTGACGGAGCTCCCTGTACTCCTATAATGGGCACAGGGTGACTGAGGCATAGGAGCCATTTAGGAACCATTGTAAAGTTCTGCTCCCAGTGACAGTGACTACAGTTACAATTATTAAGCAAATTACTAGTTACAACATGCTTGGTGCAATCTAAAATGTATATTTTTATAACTTTCATATAGTTTTTATAATGATTTATTCAAATAATCAGGAAATAAACCACTAATTAAGCACTTGATTGTAAAAAAACATCTGTATTCTCATAAGATATGGAATATTAAAAACCAGGATTTGATTAAATGGTATGATGTTTAATGGAATAATATGGTTGTTTAATATTTTGACATCTTTGAGTAACAAGTTTCCCCTCCAAGATCAGGTTACAGTTTTTTGTATGATTACCTAGCCAACTTGTTTATTTACATAAGGATTTTTCTTAATATGTTAAGATTACCTAAAACAATATTCCCTAAATTAGCCCAACATAAAGATGTCTGAATATTAGTTACTTTGAAATTAAAGCATCTCTGTCACTGTCTGGGGTCTTTGCATAACTTGGAAAGACCTCCGATGGTAACATGTCAGCTGGGGGTTGTACGGCCATGGGGACAGGGAAAGGTGAGATTTACTTACCTGAACCTGCCCCTCGCATGAACTGGCACCCTGTTCTGTATCGTCTTCTTCAGCTCCTGGTGCTAAAATCATCGCTGTACTCTCGCACATGTTCGAGATTACAGCATTGAGGTCTTTGGAGGACAAACAGAGCTTTTTTACCTGCAGCTGCCACTGGATGACCACTGGGGGAAATGACAAACTTGACAAAAGGCAGGGAAGGCAGGTGGAGGAAAAATACTGAGACAAAGTAGTCCCAGGTGATATTGATGTTTCCCACCTATTTAGGGCAATACACACAGTAACATAGCTTGTCTAATGCAAGCAGCTAAGTGTGTCAATATGAGAGCATTATACCCAGAGAAAAGAACTGAAGTCTCTCACTGCAGAACATTGTTCTGTAAATAGCTCTGCATAGTGACACACACAGCTTGTCTAATGTAAGGCACTATGTGCATTAATGTGCACAGCATATTACTCAGTGAAAGGAGCTGCAGATTGCCTAATGTAAGGAGCTATGAGTGTGCAGAGCATTTTGCCAAGTGAAAGGAAAAACTGAGGTGACATAGCCTAGAGGTGTGAGACGACAATGTCCAGCGTATAGCCCCACTAGCACACTTCTACATATAAGCTACTTAATTTTAGGTATAGGTCATGTGCAAACGCTAGACATAGAGCTGAAGTGCTTTCGACACTATACTGCACGCTCTTCCCGCCATACTAGCACCTGGTCAGCAACCCAGAGATGTCTACACAAGATAGGCTAGCTATTTGTGCAGTTCCCTATCTCGTACACTTAGCAGTGCTTGACAACGAAGTGCCCACCAGGCTCATGAATAGTCAGCCAGATAAGCACCAAAATCCAAGATGGTATATCCCTTGAGTTACCTATGCAACCATTTATTTTTTATTACATTACCTTACTGTAATTTTGAATAAGCAGTTTATTTTCATGCTTACCAGTGTCGATCTACTGACATATTTCAACACTCGCTTATGTTATATTGTTGTGATTTTGAACCACTAATTATCTAAAATGTGCAAGCCATACTCATGTTATACTATGTTTTGCATGATCGCGCTTGAGAATGCTGTTGTGTCAATTCAAGCACTGCTGTACCTATTTGCACAACAAAAATAAAGAATTAAAAAAAAAAAAAAAAAAAAAAAGAACTGCAGAATATTGTTCTATAAATAGCTTACCTACAAGTCATTATGCGTGTCAATGTGCATAGCATATTACGCTGTGAAAGCAGTTGTGCCTGTCACTGCATTGTTCTGTGTGAGAATGTATTATAACCCTCTGTGCTAGTATGTATGTGTGTGTGTGTGTGTGTGTATAGTAATTTTGTTGGGAATGGGGTCAATAAAACCTTGCTGATAAGGTGGAAGATCTTGTTAACATGCCTACCAAAAAAGTAGAAAACGCACCCCAAGCAGATAGGGATTATTGAAAAGTATTGAGCGCCAGGAATTGGCTCTCAGCCTATCACAGGATATCCATTGCAAGTAATGGACTAGCAATTTATTGTGACTTCAAGTAACAATGGATGGCTAGTCCATTAATAAATATTGTACCAGCCGTTTATTGCACGTGACAGGAAGTGTTTCTTTTTCATTTAAAATCATGGTTTTCACTAGTTATGTTATAAGCTGTCGAGGAAGCGTCTAGCTTTTTCTTGTTTGTATTTTGTGCCTAAACTGTTATAATAAAGATACTCTTTTACTAGTACTCTTGCAAATGCAAATGTGTTTTGGATTTTGGAAATTGGATGAATTTATTTAACCATGCACCACTGGGAGTCTAACAGTGATTGGACTTTTTTTATTGTATTGGTTGTTTTTGCTCTTGCAGTGACTCATTGAGGTACATTTAATAACAAGCCAGTCGTGGTCTTCCAATAAGGTCAGAAATAATTTAGCAAAATCCACTCCAAACGTTAAACCTTGGTATACAACATGGGTTTATCATAGTTTGGCTGAAAATGATCATTACACATACCGATTGTAGCAGCCTGATGCGGGATCATCGAAATGAATGTATGGATTTTCCATAGGCAATATGGACATACATAGCCAGCAGAAATATTTTCCACAACGAGTGCACGTCATCTTGTTGCAGCCGCCTACTTTCTGTAAGAGCAAACAAGCAATGTTTAGAAATACAGGGGGGAAAGAAACTATAAATGGAAGAGTGACACAAAAACAAATTGCAATAAAGGAACACTCTAGATACCATAACCACTATAGCTTGCTGTAGTGGTTATGGTGGCAGGAGTGCTCTGGCGTCCTCCACTGTAAGGGGTCAAACCATTTTTGACTGGTTTGACATTTTTACCTGTGGTCCGACAGGTGTTGCTCCCTGCCGCCACTATGATTCCACAAAGTCCAGAAGTTTAGTGATCAGCAAACATTGCGGGGTATTTGACTTTTAAAAGATGATAGTGGAGGTGAGGAGCAGCACCTGACAAACCCCCAGGTAAACAATAAAACCACGCAAAAATGGTTTGATTCCTTACGATTGGGGGAGAGCCAAGGCACGATAACCACTGCAGCGAGCAAAATTGATTATGCTGCCTAAAGTGGTTTTTTTTAACTAGAAAATATAATGCTGGACAGCGCACTTTGTCTAAAAACAAGGATTCTCTTGGGTTAGTCATGATCATGGGGAGAGGATGTAACAAACCTTGCATAGAATGCAATTGCTGCTTAGTAAATTTTTTTTTTTGTCAATCTTTTTTTTTTTGTCACTTTCTTTTATTAAGGCACAAGTGAGGGGTACAGAATAAAAAGAAGGGAAATGCATGAATATTCTTAGAATAGGGTTAAGATAGTGAAAACATTGTTAGTTACATTTCCATGTTATCAATGACTCATTTTTTATTTTATAAGTCGCTTGTCGTAAACTTGTTTGAAACGGGCTAAGTTAAGGTGTTATATGACGACTGTGACCTTTCCAATATAAAAGATTACATAAGAGCACACGGGTTGAGCATTGAAAACTAATGCTAGCATGCGAAAACCAAACCGGGTCAAATTAAACAGGCCCAACAGAATTATATGTAGTACTAGTGATGCTTGCAGGGCAAAAATGCAGTACATTCTTTATGGCATGGACAGTCTGGCAAAAAGTTTACTATCTCATGTTATTACGGTGTGTGTTATCTGCACTACTGTGTCTGACACAAGTTATACTATGGTAGTGGGTCGAGCGTATATGATGGGGCATGTAGATACACTGTGCATCCAGGCTACTAGACAGGTTTGTGTAACAGGGTAGGTTATCTGCTGGTTCAGGCAGCACTAAGCTATGCAACGAGTGTAGTGACCCGCTTTACTCAGGTCGTTAGAAAAAACGTATAAAGCTGCCGATATGCAGTATAGGTAGCAAAACTAAATAAATGTTCAAGGTAAATGAAATGAAAAACGTTTGTGTCTCTATGTGGTCATACAGTTACTGAAGTATAAGAGCGTCCCATGTCCTCCTCAGTGTCTGGTCCGGTAGCCGGGTTGTGGGCTGCTGGGACACCTCACCCGATGCCGCTAGTGTGCTTTATGAGGCAGGCTTCTCCGTGGCATTGCGTGTTGGTCTTCGTGTTGTGTCTGCCCGGATCCTCCCGGTTCCCAGCTCCCCGTGCTGTGGCTGACTGTCTGCATTTCCTGGGTGTTTGTCGCCCGGGTGCAGTGTGTCTTCGGCCCGATGTCTTAGTAGGGGCCCTTGCCACATGTCCATTGACCCCATCAACAGGGTCGGGGACCCAAGGATTTGCCGACGCGCGGCCTTTTCCTCGGGTATATGGATGGCATGGGAGGGTTACCTCCGGGTGAGCCCCCAGTTCTGTAGAAGACTGTACGGTCCTAGTATCTACGTCTTCCCCTTGTGTGGTGAGGTGTGTCGGGTGGTTGGTTTTAGATGTTCTCAGGAGTGTGTCCAGATAAGGACCTGCCTCTGCTCTGTGTCGGCATATAGGGTTTGGTGAGGCCCGTGCTGGCTTCTTCAGCCGCTTCCCATTCCCGCCTGTGGAGGTGTGTGGCCTCCTCAGAGTCGCCATGGAGTGCTTTAGTCAAGGGTTGGTGTGTGTGGGCCGGATTCTGTGGTTTGCCGCTGCTCTCTGTGGTTGCTGCCGCTTCGACCCACCGGCTCCACGTGTCTGCCGTCTACGGCTCACCCTGTGTGTCTCGGGGGGCCGCGGTGGCACCGGCTTCGTTGGTATGTGTGTCTGCTGCTTTGCGGCAGGTGGATTTGCACCCGCCTGTTGCTCCCTGGACGGCAGCTTCATCCAGAACTTGGCGAACAGTTCGTGCAGCCTAATCTCAAGATCCAATTTCTCTGGGGGCCGGGTGCACGTGGCGGTGGCCATGATGCGTCGCTGCGTTTCTCCCATCTGCTGCTCACACAGCGTCTCCGCTGGGGCAATTGTGTAAAGGTTGCTGTTCCGAGCTGGACCGGGATAACCCCCGCCGGTCCTGGGGGGGAGCAGGGCATTCGTGGGGCTGCACCTCCAGGGTCCAGGTGAGGAGAGCAGCCGCCTCTCCCCGTTCCCGTCCCCCGCAGGCCTCGGCTTTCCACCTTGGGCATCCGTTCTTTCGAGCTCTCAATATGGGTTTTAGGTTTGTCACCGGGTCGCAAATACAGCGGGAGCCCAGCTTTCATGCGACTTCTCTGCTTGCTGGCTTGGCCCCGCCCCAGTAAATTTTTTATTGTTGAACATAACAGTTTTTTTTCATATAAACTCTATTAGAATTCATGGGCCTCAAAAGGAAAAGGCAACCTATTTTTTGTTTTTGTTTTATCAAGTTCAGGACTGTGGTGGGACAGGCATTAGAAAAAACAAAAGTATTAAGCATGAAGAATTCTAAAGGGGTTAGTGTAAAATAATCACAATTTGGTTTTCATACATTTCTCAATCCTTGGCTTAGTTCCCTTTGCAGATAGCACTATCCAATCCAGTGACTGAGTTTAAATATGTATCTAGGGACTTGCACCCAACAGCACTCTAATTTGTTTTGTAAGGTAGGTAATAATGGACGCTCCCAAGAACAACCTTGTAAGGATTGTCCCAATTCTCCACTCCAACCTCTCAAAACTGGTCTTCATGTTTGCCCTTCTCATATTTGGCTCCACTGCTCAGCAGCTATACTTTTGCTCTGGCAAGCCAAGCAGAAGCAACATCAATAAGATGACAAATAGCTGATAACACCCCAAAGAACCTAGGTTCCATTGCAGAGCTGCACAAGATTTAAAGGTGCAAATCAAGCAGGTGATACTGATCTATGAATATTCCATGCTTATGAATATTTTTGTCTAGTGATTTTTGGATTTTGGGACTGTTATTAAAGTTATAATCTCAGCTTGACTAACTTGGCAAAGATTTAGTTTTAAACCTATATTCACTGCCTGTTATATTTTACATATAACTTCAGCGAGTTAATTCCTAGGCATATTGGGTACTAACTGGGGACTAGCAAGTGAATCTATTTTCATTTTTTGGTTGCATTAGTTTGAAGTGTAGAAGTTATTATAATCAAAACTGTGAAAAAAATGCCTTTTTACTTTATATTTATTTTATAATTAGTGTTGGTGGCATCCTGGTCTTCCATAACACCTCAGCAGTGCCACAGGCTGACCGTTTCCATGCTACGCCGCATTGAGGCAGTAATTGCTGCAAAAGGGGCCCAAACCAAGTACTGAGTCCATATGCATGCCTATACTTTTCAGAGGTCCGATATTGTTCTATGTACACTCCTTGTTTTATTAATTGCATGTAATATTCTAATTTACTGAGATTGTGGATTTGGGGTTTTCATGAGCTGTAAGCCATAATCATCGCACTTATGACAAATCACGGCTTGAACTATCTTGCTTTGCATGTAATGGGTTTATCTCATATATTAGTTTCCCCTTTTACGTTGCATTACTGAAATAAATGAACTTTTGCACGATATTCAATTTTTTTGAGTATCACCTGTATATATGGTATCAGAAGAAAGGCCTGTCAGTCTTTTTAATATAAAAATGTATATATTGTATGTATTGGTAACAAAAAGAGTTAAATTACTGTGGAATGAACACATTGCAAAAGTACCAAAAAGTCCTCGATAATGAACACTAAAACTCAGAAAACCACTGGCCATGAAGGTGTAAAAAGCTTGATGCTATCTCAGTGAGTGCAAATTCTTCCTTTTATAAATACTAAATGACAGCCAAAGATTATCCCACCCCCCACGCATTGCAAAAGGCATTCCTATATGACTTTCCTGTATGGGAGTTCCACACATGGGACAATACTTGGAATTTTTTTCCAGCCAATTTTCGCTTTCCAACTCATCCAATGCATCCTGCAACACTTTCTTTTCATACTGCAACTCCAGAAACTCCTTTCTGGCATTATCTTCTTCCTCAAGAAGTTCCTCAAGAAGTTTTTCTGAAAAGAACAAAAATCATTCCAAAAATAAGTTTATCAGATGCAAGAAAGACATTTAAATGTGATTAAGACTGCAGACGTACCAATATGCAGAGCATACTATTAGACTTTAAAATAATAGAAGGCGCTTTAAGATATATGTATTTGGAGGCATGTCCTGGGTTCTGAGGCAAGCAGTAGCATGCTGTGAGTGCTCCACAACTACCCAACACTAATTTCACCAAATGTTTCTTCTCCCACCCATGACAATACACAAGAATCCAAAGAATGCCCTGAATCGGCAGTCTAAACCCTCAGATGGGCCCTAACACTTCCAAGAGGGACAAGCCGTGGCATGGCCATGATGGCGGCTCCGATCAGGCACCTTCACACTCCTCCAACACAATGTCCAAAACAGAGCTGCTACACACATTCTCCAACAACACCCCGTCCTCCACATCTGCAACCAGAGCCATGCTGCACAACCTACGCTCCACATTACAGGCTGAGTTCAATGCCATAACAGCCAACCTACACAATGAAATTTGTGAACTAGGGGACAGGATTGACCACAGAGAGAGGAAAATAGACAATCTGTGGACACTATGAGCTAGTGGATAATATCCAAACTCTGAATATGGTGCACACTAAAATACTGGCAAAAATGGTGGACATGGAGAATCCCTTCCACAGCAACAACCTGCAAGTGCGGGGAATCACTGAACAGATACCACTGTCTAAACAGCCAGCGTACTTGAAGGCCCTGATTTCGGCTCCCCTCCCCAACAAAAGAGACAATGAGTTTTTTGGTTTTTTTTATGGCGCATCCATTTACCAAAGGCCTACCATTCTCAGCAACCAGGGATTTCATTGTTCACCTTCACTACTTCTACATGAAAGAGGAGCCTCTGGCCGTGACTCAGAAATTCAGTTCTCTACCTGCACCATACTCTACTCTGTCTATATATGTTAATCACTCGGCAAACATTATGGCAAGGAGGAAAGAATTTGAAAACATTTAATTATTACGAAACAATGGCCTGACATATACGTGGGGATTTCCTACAAAGCTGGTAATATGGAAGAATGAAGACCCTCAAGTTGTTGTTTCACCACAGGAAAGTATCTGAGGTTTGGGTCCTGTTTGGCACTCTCAGGCCTTCCCCATATGCGTCAGTGTCGCCATTGAAAGCCACCTGATTACCAGGCTGGTCTGGGATGACCTATCTGCATAGCACAATTTCCTTATCTGTTATGTCCAGTATTTTTTTTCTTATTTCATAAATTGAGTATTTTACTGATTCGTCTGTGCCACACACCAGGCTTTACTGACAGGCAAGGGTACAATTTAGATGAGTTATATAAAATGGCCACTTGTTATTCTGATTGACTAAACATGAGTCCTTCTGAGATACACAAGGAAACACAATGGTCTACTGACCCCTTTTCAGCCATTGTTTCTGGTACAAAAGCAGACAAAGAAGAAAAACAATATTAATAATAAAAAAAATACATTAAGAAAACTAAAAGGAATGCAAAACGAATGGGAAGGTAGAAGAGAAGAATAAAGTAAAAAAACAAGCAACTTCCCATTCACGTTTCTTTCTTATCGTGTTTTTTTCTTTCTTGTTATCTTATATACAGCTTATAAGAGGATCTAAAGCAACATCAACCCATTCCCCCAAATACTGCAGATTTTTTGGAAGAAATTACAATTCCGCAGATGCACACATTTCAAGCAAAGGCACTGATGATTTTATAGCGGGGGCTATTGCATCTCATAAGGCACTGTATTCTGACCGCCCTTTGGCTGCTACTATAAAACCTTTTCCTCATCCCTAGTCCTCCATTTGAGTGCTGTTTTCAATAATATCAAGAAAACAGATAGATTACAACGAATGAATATAACACTACACAAGCCAGGGAAACATTGTGTCCAAATTTCCATCCTATCTCCATGTTAAACGTGGATATTAAGTTTTATGCCGAGGTCCTTGCAACACATTTTTTTTTTTTTTTTTAAATCCCCTCTTACCCCACTTGTTATCTCCCGACCAGGGCGGGTTTGTGCCGTTTTGGACATAATTCATAAACTGAAAGTTGTCATTTAAAATATAGGATATTAATTTGCTCTATTTACTAAAGAGTTAAGTGAAGATTTTACAAGGTCATTCGACACTTTGAGAACCAGGTAACACTTTCTATCACCACAACCAGCTTAAATAAAAACATTTTAGTGCTGAATAATAATTTGCTTACTTGCTGTTACTTTACATTGGGAGATTCCATGGTAGGTCATTTTACAGAGCGTGCAGAAGGCATAATGGCAACAGGGACAAATACCCATATTGCTCTCTGGTTCCTGCATGACTGGTGCCCGACAACTTGGACGAGGACAGTACACAACATCTGGCATGAGATCCAAGCTGGACTGCAGGAGGAGACGGTCATAACGGCTGAACAACTCTTCTTCTACCAGTTCCTTTACCTACACGCAAAGAGGCAGAGGTGGTTACTGCCATTATTCCATCATCAGAAAACACTAAAACATAAAATAAATAAATGAAACAATAAAATTTCAAAATTACTTTTTCAGAGCACTCCAATTGGATCTTGAAAAAGTTATACATGTACAATATGCATATAACATTTAGATACAAGGCTTTGTAGTATCTGTGGGACATGTTAATTTTTATGGGTGCACAGCTACTTTCTAAAGTTTTACAGGCCCTAAAGTAAGTGAGTGTTGTAACAATACAATGGTGAGAGTCTTAAAATTTTACTCTAAAATTTGTACAAAACAATTGTTTGTTGCTGTAGCATACTGCAGTAGGCAAATGTGCACCATTAGAGATGAGCGGACACCTGGATCGTCGGGTTCGCCGGGTTTGGCCGTACATTGGCAAAAAGTTCGTGTTCAGGCCTCGAATTTGACCCGAACTTGACCCCGAACCCCATTGAAGTTAATGGGGACCCGAACTTTTGGGCACTAAAATGGCTCTAAAAAAGTCCTGGAAAGGACTAGAGGGCTGCAAAAGTAAAATGGGGGTAAGAGTAGGACAAGTGCCCTGTAAACAATTGGGGTAGCCCCCAAAATATTGGGACATATAAAAAAAGAAAACAAAGAATAAGTGCACTTGAGTATAAAAATGGCTGGGTGAGGCCGGTATAAATGTCTATTCTGCACAAGGTACAGACAAGTCTGGTGGGATCCATGCCTGGTTCATTTTCATAAACGTGAGCTTGTCCATGTTGGCTGTGGACAGGCGGCTGCGCTTGTCTGTGATAACGCCCCCTGCCGTGCTAAACACACGTTCAGACAATACACTGGCTGCAGGGCAGGCCAGCACCTCCAAGGCATAAAGGGCAAGCTCAGGCCATGTGCCCAATTTGGAGACCCAGAAGTAGAATGGGGCAGACCCATCAGTCAGTACGTTTAGGCGTGTGCACACGTACTGTTCCACCAAGTTGCTGAAATGCTGCCTCTTGCTAAGACGTTCCATATCAGTTGGTGGTGCTGGTTGTTGTGGCATGCTGACAAAGCATTTCCACATATCGGCCATGCTAACCCAGCCTTCTGAGGTGCTGGTGGTGCCACTCGTAGAGCGGCATTCGGGCCTACCAGGCCCGGACTGGCCATCGGGCACACCGGGCGAATGCCCGGTGGGCCGCGATGGCCGTGGGGCCGAGGCCGGCAGGGGAAGTCCCAGGTTCTCCCCTGCCGGTCTATGCAGGGCCGGCACTATACGAGCGCCGGCCCCGCTTTTTTCAATGATGGGCCGGTGGGGAGATCAAACATCTCCCTCACCGGCCCACATAGAGAATATTCCGGCCGCCAGCGGGGAGAGAGGGAGGGAGCCAGGAGAGGACCCGGCGGAGCTCTATCTTGCAGCTCCGCCGGGTTCCTCTCGCGAGATCCGGAGCGTTGCCATGGCAACGACCGGATCTCGCGAGAGTGAACTCTAGCCCGCAGGCTAGAGTTCACTCACCCACTGGACCACCAGGGATAATGCCTGAACCCCCCTCCCAGTCACCAGCTTGCCGGTCCCCCCCTCCCAGGCTAAAAGGTAAGAAAGGAGGGGGGGACATACATTACTTTTTTTTGTTTTTATCTACCCCCCCAAACACACACAATCCCTTCTAACATGTATACACACCACTCTCACACCCATCATCCACAGCACTTTCACACTCAGCAATCTCACACACAGCACTCTCACACACAGCACTCTCATACACATCACACTCAGCACTCTCACACTCAGCACTCTCACACCCATCATCCACAGCACTTTCACACACAGCACTCTCACACACAGCACTCTCACACACAGCACTCTCACACACAGCACTCACACACAGCACTCTCATACACAGCACTCTCACACACAGCACTCTCATACACTTCACACTCAGCACTCTCACACTCAGCACTCTCACACCCATCATCCACAGCACTCTCACACACAGCACTCTCATACACATCACACTCAGCACTCTCACACTCAGCACTCTCACACCCATCATCCACAGCACTCTCACACACAGCACTCTCATACACATCACACACAGCACTCACACACAGCACTCTCACACCCATCATCCACAGCACTCTCACACACAGCACTCTCATACACATCACACTCAGCACTCTCACACTCAGCACTCTCACACCCATCATCCACAGCACTCTCACACACAGCACTCTCATACACATCACACTCAGCACTCTCACACTCAGCACTCTCACACCCATCATCCACAGCACTCTCACACACAGCACTCTCATACACATCACACACAGCACTCTCACACCCATCATCCACATCACTCTCACACACAGCACTCTCACACACAGCACTCTCATACACAGCACTCTCATACACATCACACTCAGCACTCCCACACCCATCACTCCCACACCCATCACACACAGCACTCTCACACACAGCACTCTCACACACATCACACTCAGCACTCACACAGGGCACTCTCACACAGGGCACTCTCACACACACATCACACTCATACACACATCACACGCAGCACTCTCACACACACATTACACACAGCACTCTCACACACATCACACACAGCACTCACACACATCACACTCAGCACTCACACAGGGCACTCTCACACAGGGCACTCTCACACACACATCACACTCATACACACATCATACACAGCACCCACACACACAAATCACCCACAGCACCCTCACACACATCACACAGCACCCTCACACAAATCAATCACACACACACAGCACCCACCGCACCCTCACACACATCACACCTCACACACACATACTGCACCCCTCACATACACACAGACCCCCCCCGACACACTGCACCACACACATACACAATACTTCCAAACATATTTATATAATATTCACACACACTATAGCCTGTATGCACACTTTTGCTACATCCCCTGTACACACATTATCTACAGCTCCTAGCCACATATGCATTACATTACACCACAAACACAACACGACTAAAACCGACCTTATAACACAATACCATACCACAATCAGGCTCCAAACACATGCACAATACTCTTTCCTGGCATTTTTGTCTCTTGGTATCCATTTATAGAGACACCAGAAACAAGTTGCAAGGAAAGACAGTGCAAGCATGTTATTAAACTTGCTTGCGCTGTGCAGAACAAATACAGGGCTTTTTTCTCATGCTAGAGCTCTTCAGCAGAGCTCTGCGCATGGTCTGCCCTGGAAGAGCATTGAACCAAAATGCTCACTTTGAGAGGGGGCGTGTTTGTCATTAATGATGACAAAACACACACTCTCTGCCCCGCCCCCTTCTTAGTGGGCCGCTGTGATAAAAAAATGCCCGGGCCGAATTTTTCTCCCAGTCCGGCCCTGGGGCCTACCAAATAACGCTGAAGGTTCTGTCGCCTACTCACACCTGAGGAAGGTGTTTCACTTGTGCGTGTAGCTGGCACAGATCGACCACGTCCTCTCCCTGCAACAGGAGCTCCACCACAACCAGGGCCACATGCCTTATTTGATGCTCTACTCATTCTTTGCGTTCACCCACCAAACTAACAGATGGTTTATGTCAGGCGACAATGTAACCACCAATAGTCAACAATTGAATTCACTGACAGTAAGGCAGTGCCGCTGTCCTAATGAGAAAAAATTTCTAGAGGTCACACAACAGTGTGACAGGCGTAATTAATAGTTACTTCACTGTCTCAAAAAAATGTGAATTTGTCAACCAACAATTCAACAGTAGTATTTAATGGTTTTATTGGACTGCAAGAAATGCACCGCAGACCGCAAATGTACTATTTAGAACAAAAAAAAAATGTGAATTTTTCAAAGTGCGATGTAACAACAGTATTTGACGGTTCTATTTGACTCTCAGATTTGAAATGCACGCCACAAATTTACTTTTTACACCAAAAAAATTTGAATTTTTCAAAG